>NC_053391.1:526225185-526923992 GCF_905171765.1 Bufo bufo | reverse complement strand
GCACAATGACAGAGTGTGGAGGTGGCAGCAGAATCATCAGGAGGCCACATAGTGGCAAGGTGACATAGTGTTGAGGTATCAGCAGCAGACCATAGAGTGGAAAGGTGACATAGTGTGAAGGTGGCAGCAGCATCAGGATACCACAAAGTGGCAAGGTGACATAGTGTGGAGGTGGCAGCAGCATCAGGAGACCACAGAGTGACCCAGTGAGGAGGTGGGTGACAATACCAGTTCCAGCTGAAGATGGTGGGTGAAAGAAGAAGAGCTTGATATCAGATTTGTGGCATCAGGCTGGTGGCAGCATCAGAATAGTGCGGGGCAGGTAGCCAGAAGAAACCAGTCTCTTTTGTCAAAGTGTTGGTGTGGCACCATGGATGATCTAGTCTGATGCATCAGGCATTGGTTGGTGGATGCACACCTAATTAATCTTGTAAAAAGTATCTACACATTTTGGGTGGACAGGAGAGTTCTTCTTAAGTAACTATGGCCCCCGCCGCACTAAACACCCGCTCTGATGCCACACGACTGGCCGGGCAGGACAGCATTTCCAGGGCAAACTCTGCCAGTTGTGGCCACAAATCCAGTTTGGTTGCCCAGTAGTCCAGCGGATTTTAGATGTAGGGTGGCAGGGTGCTGTCCAAGTATATCACCACCTGCTGGTTCAGGACCTGCTCCAGGTCTAGCTGCTGCTGCTGCTGGTGAGTAGTTTCTTCACTAGGTGGGTGAACAAAGCTGCTCATCAGTGACTCTAGACTCAAGTTGTGCTGATGGAGCTGGAACTGCTCCTACCCCACCACACTGCCACAGAAGCCATGGCAGAGGAACGTCAGCACAGAGGGCCCACCCGGTCAGACCTGCGAGAGGTGGGCGAGAGGATGGACGATGGCGCAGATAGGCAGTGGGCAACTGACTACATAGGATGTCTCTATGGTAGTTCAGTTGATGGAGAACCAGAAGTCATCCCTCTACCTAATGGTGACAATTCAACTGTCACTACACAAGCAAGTGAGCATGCATCGGGTCATTTGTGCAAGTGACTCGGATAGACTCCCTGCCTCCATCTCCACTGCATACTGCCACGGTGTGCTCGGGTCCTCTGCCTCATATTCCTCATTGCCCTGTAGCTCCTCTGGCTGCTCTTGCTCCTCCTCTCCTGTCACCTGTGTAGAAAAACCACCCATTTCGAACACATAACTTGTGCTCCAGTCCTCCTCCTCCTCCTGTTCAGCCCTTACAGGGCTCATGTGGCCGTGAAATCTAGGCGCCACGTCTCCAGTCCCCTGACCAGCCAGATTTACCAGCATCTGTTCCAAGACATGAAGCAGTGGAATGACATTGTTCATCCCATAGTCCTGGTGACTGACAAATAACGTGGCCTCCTCAAAGGGTCTGAGCAAACGGCAGGTGTCAGACATGAGCTGCCACTGGCTGACATCGAAGTAACACAGGGGAGTACTCCTGTCCACTTGGATCATCAAGAAATCGTTTAGGCCTTTTTCTGTTTGTATAGTCGGTCCAACATATGGAGGGTGGAATTCCAAAGGGTGGAAACGTCGCATATCAGCCTATGTTGGGGGATGCTGTTTTGCCGCTACAGCTCAAGGAGGGTGTGCTGAAATGCATGCAAAGTTTCCTGGCTATTTTTAAGATGGAAGACTTCAGAAACCGAATGACAACCAGATTGAACACATGTGCCATGCAGGGCACATGGCTTAGCCCTCCTTGACGCAGCACCGATACCATGTTCTTCCCGTTGTCGGTCACCATGGTTCTGATTTTCAGTTGTCGCGGATAAAGCCAGAATTCTATTTCTTGATGAAGGACACGGAGCAGTTCCTCCCTTGTTTGACTCACCCACACCTGCAAACAAGGTGCTGAACAGCGTGACGCCGCCGTGCCCTGCACATGTGGTATGCTGAAGAGGCACTGTGAATTGTCCCTGCAGTGGAGGCTCAGGACACGGTGAAGGATAAGGAGGCAGAGGCGGACATTGTCGCAGGACCAACAGCGTGAGAACGTGGAGGCGGAAGCAGTGTCACCTGGCCAAGTTGCTGGAGTGGCTGTGCAGGAACCACATTCACCCAGTGGGCCGTAAAGGACATGTATTGTCCCTAACCGTAGTTACAGCTCCACATGTCGGCTCTGCCATGCACTTTGGCAGACACAGACAGGCTCAAGAACTGGCCCACCTTCTGTTCTACATATGTGTGCAGGGCTGGTACTGCCTTTTTGGCAAAGAAATGACGGCTTGGGACACTCCATCAGCTCTTTGAAAGGTGCAAAGTCCACCAATTGGAAAGGAAGGGACAGCACCAGCAACTTGGCCAGGAGCACATTCAGCTTCTGCACCACTGGATGAGTGCACGCATACTGTTGTTTCTTGGCAATCCCTTCGGTGATCAATTGCTGATGGAATGACTGACGAGGAGTAGGAGGAGGAGCAGGAGTTTTAGGACCAGCAGATAATGGGAAGGACAGACAGCTCCCTTCGGGTGAGGTGGTGGAGCATTGACTGATTGAAATCGGGTGCATGCCACTGGGTGATGCAGCGGTTGCTGCGGCAGGCTGGACCACCACATCGGAGACACAGTTCTCCCAGGCCGTGGTGCTTACAATGGCACCCTGGCCATGCTTCACCTTCTGCCCACAGATTCTACAAATGGCCATGTTCACCTCCTCCGGGGGCTTATAAAAAAACTGCCACAATGCCGAGTAGGTAATTTTACCCCCAACACTCCACACTGACTGACTTCTACCACCGCTGCTTCCGTAAACTCTTGCACCACTACTTTCCGGGCAGGTAGGCACCTGCAAAGTGGGTAGTCTACCCCGGGCATGTTTGGCTCCCGACCTCCCACTGCTGCCACCCTGCTGACGCCCAGCCATGATAGCGACTTGCTGGCTCTGCTGCTGCATTATGGGCAGCTACATCATCATCGAGTACTGTCTGCACGTCACTGATGTCCTCCTCAACGGTCTCTGGGTTAAGAGGCTGAACGCTTACAACAACAGGTTCCACGCCACACTCCTCATCACTGCTTGCCCGCCTACCGGAGAAATTGTCGGATGTCTCCTCCACATCTTGGCTGGCCAGTAGCTGCTGTCTGTCCTCTAGTAGCTCGTCCTCACTGTATAGTGGAGCTGAGCCCACAGCATAAAATACTTCTCTGGCTGAGGGAACAGAAAAGGACAGAGGCAGGTTGAGGACAGGTGAGGGAATAGGGCCTGCTAACGGGTCATGCCAACTAAGGGTTGTGTCTGACAAACCCATCGTCTCTTGGTTTGGGGTGTCTGATGTCACTTGGGACAAAGTGGATGACCGAGTCAACCATTCAAGAACCGCTGGGTTGCTGGTCAAGACACGACCGCTAGATGACACCTGGATCTCAGGCCTCTCGATTTGACTCCTGCTGCCACGCCCCCTTACTCTGCTGCGACCTGTACCTGCGCCAGAAACATTTAAGCCTCTGCCACTTCCGAGTGCACGGCCTGGTATTTTTTGACATACTGTTAGATCAAATAAATAAATAAAAAAGGAAATTAAAACAACCAAAGAGTCTGTAATTTTCTCACTTCACGACACAACGGCTAATAAGCCCTTTTATTTTTTCCACTAATACACGCCAAAAAGGCTTTAGAACATATAACTGCACTGCTGAACGGCAAATATATATTTTTGTGCCACTAATACACGCCAAAAAGGGCTGCAATTTTCTCACTTCACCACACAACGGCAAAAATAAATACCGGTCCATTTTTCCGGAATACAACCGTAAATACGGATCCGGTATTGCAATGCATTTGTGAAATGCATCCATTTGTGTCTAGATTGCCAGATCCGGCAAGCAGTTCCGGCGACAGAAGTGTTAAAGTACCATAATATATGCCAAAAAGAGCTGCAATTTTCTCACTTCACCACACAACGTCAAATACTTTTTTTAGTGCCAGTAATACACGCCAAAAAGGGCTTTAGAACATATAACTGCACTGCTGAATGGCAAATAGGCCCTTATTTTTTTCTACTTATACACGCCACAAAAGGCTTTAGAACATATAACTGCACCGCTGAACATCAAATAATATATATTTTTTTGCCACTAAGGGTACTTTCACACTTGCGTTGTTTGATTCCGGCAGGCAGGAACTGCCTGCCTGATCAGGCAAACTGTATGCAAACGCATGTAATTTTTTCTGACTGATCAGGCATTTTATCAGGATCCTGATCAGTCTGAAAAATGCCTGATCAGTCAGAAAAATGCATTGCAATACCGGATCCATTTTTCCAGTGTCATCAGGCAAAACGGATCCAGTATTTATTTTTCTCTCATTTTTAAAGGTCTTCGCATGCGCAGACCAGAAGGACGGATCCGGCATTCCGGTATTTTGAATGCCGGATCCGGCAGTAATACATTCCTATGGAAAAAAAATGACGGATCCGGCATTCAGGCAAGTCTTCCGTTTTTTTCGCCGGAGAGAAAACCGTAGCATGCTACGGTTTTCTCTTTTGCCTGATCAGTCAAAATGACTGAACTGAAGACATCCTGATGCATCCTGAACAGATTACTCTCCATTCAGAATGCATGAGGATATGCCTGATCAGTTCTTTTCCGGTATAGAGCCCCTAGAACGGAACTCTATGCCGGAATAGAATAACTCTACTGTAAAAGTAGCCTAATACATGTCAAAAAGGGCTTTAGAATATATAAGGCTACTTTGACACTAGCGGCAGGACGGATCCGACAGGCTGTTTACCCTGTCGGAGCCGTCCTTCCACTATTTCGCAGTGCCGCCGGACTGCCGCTCCATTCCCATTGACTATAATGGGGACGGGGTGGAGCTCCACCGCAGCACGGCATTGCACGGCGAGAGGCTGCCGGACTAAAAAGTCAGACATGCAGTACTTTTAGTCTGGCGGCCTTTCACCCTGCACTGCCATGCTGCGCCGGAGCTCTGCCCCCGTTCCCATTATAGTCAATGGGGATGGAGCGGCAGTCCGGCGGCATGGCAAAATAGCAGCAGGACGGATCCAACAGGGTGAACAGCCTGTCGTATCCGTCCTGCCGCTAGTGTCAAAGTACCCTAACTGCACCGCTGAACTGCAAATATATTTTTTGCCACTAATTGTCATAAATAATGGGGGGGGGGGGACACCAGACAACAGAATGGAAAGGACAAAGAACTAGGCGTCAAGGCTAGGGAGAAGGGGAAGGACACCTCCTAGGAAACCCTTAGATCTGGCCCTGACTCATGTCAGTATGTACAGTATAGACCCTGAAGGTGGGAAAATACATACGTCGTAACCTAAACCCTAAGAGCCCTGAGATGCCCTAAAGGTAGTGAAAGGGAATGAGACTACTGGTTCCTTCCCAGGTGAACGAACCAGCGTCTCCCTGAGGCCTAGTAACAACAAGCACATGGGAACAACCAAATACAAGAACAGTACAACTTATAGAAAATGGATGAGCAGGAACACAAGCAAGGTCCACACACCAACTCCTCCAAATCTAAGCAGAGAATATCAACAGCATGGTATGAAGTGTGAAACCAAATTAAATAGGGAAGCAGTAATGACCGCCAGCTGCACCTGACAAGAGGTGTGGTTATTACTGAACAACAACACTGAGAATCAAGAGACAGTTAACCTCACCTGTAGTCAGTCTCTCTGATCTTCTAACCTCAGTCACAGAAGGTACCGTGACAGTAACCCACCTTTTACGGGTGACCTCCGGACACCCAGGACCGACTTTATCCAGATTAGCCCTGTGAAAGGCTTTCACAAGGCGACTGACATTAACGTCGGCTGCTGATACCCACATTCTCTCCTCTGGATCATAACCCTTCCAGTGAATGAGATACTGGAAGGATCTACAGAGAATTCGGGAGTCCACTATTCTGAGTGATCTGAAATTTGAAATTACCGTTCACCATGACAGGAGGGGGTGGCAGGGAGCACAGTTTAGCAGGTTACACATATCTCTTCAGTAATGATTTGTGGAACACATTATTTATCTTTAAAGCCTGCGGAAGTTCAAGACGAAAGGCTACAGGGTTAATAATAGCAGAGATCTCATATAATAAATCTTGGGCCCAACTTCCAAGAAGGTACTTTCAACTTAATGTTTCTTGAGGACAGTCACACATAATCACCCACTCTCAGGTACGAACCACTCATACGTCTCTTGTCAGCCATACGTTTATACTTTTTGCCAGTGGCGTACCTACCATATAGGCAGACCACGCAGCTGCTATGGGGCCCATAAGAAAGAGGGGCCCGAAGTGGAGGAGAGGCCCCACCCCCTAATTTCTCCTGTCTATCTTTCTAAAGCTAAAGGACTTTTGATGATGTCACCACAGGTCCTGTAAGGGAACTGCACAGTGTAAAGTGTAGTTCCCAGGTTAGAACAGTACATCTGCCAGGACCTGTGATAACATCATCTTCAACATCACAGGTCCTGCAGAATCTAGCCAAGGAACTGCCCCAAAAATGGTGTAGTTCCTAGGTTTGAAAGGTACATCTTCCAGGACCTGAGTTGACATCATCACAGGTCCTTCAACCCCTAACAGCCAGTATTAGAAGTTCACAATCAGCTCTGCATTGATCCATACAGACTGGAATGGAGTGGTAAGAGGAGGTCATGCACTTCTTGTCATTTATCTCCCCCCCCCCCCCCCCCGATGCCCTGTTTTTACTCATTGCTCACTCATGTAAAATACTTTGGACAGTTACAGTGACCACTACCTCATGTACCTCACACACACAGTGACCATAATGTAATAACTGACCACATATTTCTGTAAACACTGCATCTACAGTATTAAACCTTGTATGTCTTACATCAGTACACTGCTCTGTATATATATATATATATATATATATATATATATATTGTGACACCAATGCTGGATTGGTAGTGGAAGGGAGGTACTGTATATTTCCCCAATATTCCTCTCCTATGTGAAGTAGCAGGTGAAAGACTCTTACCTGTGAGGTAATTAATGAAGCAGCACTGAGGGTGGGGATATAACAGAGCCAGGAGGTCAGTCACTCTCTCTCTGCCTGGGGACACGGAAAGCATGTCAGTGTGAGTGAGCAAACCGTGAGTACTAGGTTGCTAAAGCCTTGTTTTGTGAGCTGGCCAGGAGAAGCCCTCCAGCGAATAGTTAGGAACCTTTGATGTTTAGTAAGTGCTGGACAGGCAAGATTTTTCTTTTGTTGTTCTATTTTATTTATGCAACCTGCTCAATAAACCTGGCTCCAGGCCAGTTGAAAACCTATACCTTTGTGGCTGGTCGGAATTGTATGAGATATACAAGTGTCCTTTGACCCCAGCAAAGGTGATCCCGAGATTAACCCCCCACAATATATATATATATATATATAAAAGAAAAAAAGGGAATGGCAGCACCGTCACAATGAAGTTGGAAGGAAAGGGTGCACAGGCCCAGATGTGGATATAAGCCAATCCAACAAACACA
The DNA here is from genome assembly GCF_905171765.1 of Bufo bufo. NCBI lineage: Eukaryota > Metazoa > Chordata > Amphibia > Anura > Bufonidae > Bufo > Bufo bufo. The sequence goes on along the minus strand of NC_053391.1, from coordinate 526,916,516 downwards.
AAAAATGGAAAAAAGGGCAGCACTCCACTGGATAAAAATAAAATAAACTTTATTTACCCATAGGCAACAGCGACGTTTCGGCTCATACACAGGAGCCTTCCTCAAGCAGTGCTTGAGGAAGGCTCCTGTGTATGAGCCGAAACGTCGCTGTTGCCTATGGGTAAATAAAGTTTATTTTATTTTTATCCAGTGGAGTGCTGCCCTTTTTTCCATTTTTTATATATATATATATATATACACTCACCTAAAGAATTATTAGGAACACCATACTAATACGGTGTTGGACCCCCTTTTGCCTTCAGAACTGCCTTAATTCTACGTGGCATTGATTCAACAAGGTGCTGATAGCATTCTTTAGAAATGTTGGCCCATATTGATAGGATAGCATCTTGCAGTTGATGGAGATTTGAGGGATGCACATCCAGGGCACGAAGCTCCCGTTCCACCACATCCCAAAGATGCTCTATTCGGTTGAGATCTGGTGACTGTGGGGGCCATTTTAGTACAGTGAACTCATTGTCATGTTCAAGAAACCAATTTGAAATGATTCAAGCTTTGTGACATGGTGCATTATCCTTCTGGAAGTAGCCATCAGAGGATGGATACATGTTCTCATTCTGTTTACGCCAAATTCGGACTCTACCATTTGAATGTTTCAACAGAAATCGAGACTCATCAGACCAGGCAACATTTTTCCAGTCTTCAACAGTCCAATTTTGGTGAGCTCGTGCAAATTGTAGCCTCTTTTTCCTATTTGTAGTGGAGATTAGTGGTACCCGGTGGGGTCTTCTGCTGTTGTAGCCCATCCGCCTCAAGGTTGTGCGTGTTGTGGCTTCACAAATGCTTTGCTGCATACCTCGGTTGTAACGAATGGTTATTTCAGTCAACGTTGCTCTTCTATCAGCTTGAATCAGTCGGCCCATTCTCCTCTGACCTCTAGCATCCACAAGGCATTTTTGCCCACAGGACTGCCGCATACTGGATGTTTTTCCCTTTTCACACCATTCTTTGTAAACCCTAGAAATGGTTGTGCGTGAAAATCCCAGTAACTGAGCAGATTGTGAAATACTCAGACCGGCCCGTCTGGCACCTACAACCATGCCACACTCAAAATTGCTTAAATCACCTTTCTTTCCCATTCTGACATTCATTTTGGAGTTCAGGAGATTGTCTTGACCAGGAGCACCCCCCTAAATGCATTGAAGCAACTGCCATGTGATTGGTTGTCTAGATAATTGCATTAATGAGAAATAGAACAGGTGTTCCTAATAATTCTTTAGGTGAGTGTATATATATATATATATATATATATATATAAAATTCTCTAAAGAAGAGGCAGCACTCCAGTGTATTGAAGGTGAAAAGACCCGCTTTATTGTCCCTCTGCAACGTTTCAACTGCTCATTGCAGTCTTTATCAAGCATACAAAAATGGTGCCAAAACATCCACATTTATACCCACAATACCTTGTGAGCCAATTAGTGATAATTATACAATCAAGTAGAAAAAACATATAATATAAAATACATAATCAGACCAGTGATCTAAAATCCCTTATACAACTGGTAAGGCTAGAATTACAAATAGTTAAAAATCACATATTTCATTGTGTACTCAAATAAAGTGCTTTAGTGCATAAATTGATCAGGGTGATCACCTGTGTGTGAAATCAATTATTAGTGAGTAGCCAATCGGCCACATAGACTATAGAAACAACTACTTACACAGCAGTGTAATCGGATGGCACCAGCCCCAGCGTCCCATGTCGGCCAGTGCGCATGTCCGATAACCAGGGCACCAGTGCACGCTAGATCACACGACCCGTCACCTGACCACACGTGATCAGTGACGTAGATCGCAAGGTGAGAACAGGTAACCGGCCTACACCATTGGTGCACGTGACGCGCCAGAGACGGCACCCGTGTCAACATGTCACAGGGTCACATCACAACATCACGTGAGCCATAACCAGGCGACTAGATGGCATTTCAGATCTAGCGAACCACAATCACCAAAGGTGAAAGGGCACCGCCGTAGGCAGACATGGAGGGGGATATAGAATTCACCCATGGGGCATGAGAAGATTGTCTGGTATAAAAATACCAAGTAGTGAATCCACTGATGAAAGGATATCAAGCCGTTTATGTAGGAAGAAATTTAAGAACGCATCACTTTATTTCTTCCTACATAAACGGCGGTGCCCTTTCACCTTTGGTGGTTGTGGTTCGCTAGATCTGGGACGTCATCTAGTCGCCAGGTTACGGCTCACGTGATGTTGTCATGTGACCCTGTGACTTGGTGATGCGTGTGCCGTCTCTGGCGCGTCACGTGCACCAATGGTGTAGGCCGGTTACCTGTTCACGCCTTGCGATCTACGTCAATGATCACGTGTAGTCAGGTGACGGGTCGCGTTTAGAGTTGAGCGAACACCTGGATGTTCGGGTTCGAGAAGTTCGGTCGAACTTCCCGGAAATGTTCGGGATCCGAACCCGACCCGAACTTCGACCCGAACCCGAACCCCATTGAAGTCAATGGGGACCCGAACTTTTCGGCACTAAAAAGGCTGTAAAACAGCCGAGGAAAGAGCTAGAGGGCTGCAAAATGTAGGTAAATCCCCTGCAAACAAATGTGGATAGGGAAATGAATTAAAATAAAAATAAAATATATAAAAATAAACCAATATCAATTGGAGAGAGGTCCCATAGCAGAGAATCTGGCTTCACGTCAGCAGAGAATCAGTCTTCATGCCATAGCAGAGAATCTGGCTTCACGTCACCCACCACTGTAACAGTCCATTGTCATATATTTAGGCACCGGCACCCAGGCAGAGGAGAGAGGTCCCGTAAGAGAATCTGGCTTCATGTCAGCAGAGACTCAGTCTGCATGTCATAGCAGAGAATCAGGCTTTACGTCACCCAACACTGGAACAGTCCATTGTCAGATATTTAGGCCCAGGCACCCAGGCAGAGGAGAGAGGTCCCGTAACAGAGAATCTGGCTTCATGTCAGCAGAGAATCAGTCTGCAAGTCATAGCAGAGAATCAGGCTTCACGTCACCCACCACTGGAACAGGCCACTGTCACATATTTAGGCCCAGGCACCCAGGCAGAGGAGAGAGGTCCCGTAACAGAGAATCTGGCTTCATGTCAGCACAGAATCAGTCTTCATGTCATAGCAGAAAATCAGGCTTCACGTCACCCACCACTGGAACAGGCCACTGTCACATATTTAGGCCCAGGCACCCAGGCAGAGGAGAGAGGTCGCGTAACAGAGAATCTGGCTTCATGTCAGCACAGAATCAGTCTTCATGTCATAGCAGAGAATCAGGCTTCACGTCACCCACCACTGGAACAGGCCACTGACACACATTTAGGCCCCGGCACCCAGACAGAGGAGAGGTTCATTCAACTTTGGGTTGCCCCGCAATATAATGGTAAAATGAAAATAAAAATAGGATTGAATGAGGAAGTGCCCTTGTTAAGGGGAGGTAGTTAATGTCTAATCTGCACAAGGGATGGACAGGTCCTGTGGGATCCATGCCTGGTTCATTTTTATGAACGTCAGCTTGTCCACATTGGCTGTAGACAGGCGGCTGCGTTTGTCTGTAATGACGCCCCCTGCCGTGCTGAATACACGTTCAGACAAAACGCTGGCCGCCGGGCAGGCCAGCACCTCCAAGGCATAAAAGGCTAGCTCTGGCCACGTGGACTATTTGGAGACCCAGAAGTTGAATGGGGCCGAACCATCAGTCAGTACATGGAGGGGTGTGCATAGGTACTGTTCCACCATGTTAGTGAAATGTTGCCTCCTGTTAATACGTTCCGTATCAGGTGGTGGTGCAGTTAGCTGTGGCGTGGTGACAAAACTTTTCCACATCTCTGCCATGCTAACCCTGCCCTCAGAGGAGCTGGCCGTGATACAGCTGCGTTGGCGACCTCTTGCTCCTCCTCTGCCTTCGCCTTTTGGGCTTCCACTGGTTCCCCTCTGACATTTGGGAATGCTTTCAGTAGCGCGTCTACCAACGTGCGCTTGTACTCGCGCATCTTCCTATCACGCTCCAGTGTAGGAAGTAAGGTGGGCACATTGTCTTTGTACCGGGGATCCAGCAGGGTGGCAACCCAGTAGTCCGAACACGTTAAAATGTGGGCAACTCTGCTGTCGTTGCGCAGGCACTGCAGCATGTAGTCGCTCATGTGTGCCAGGCTGCCCAGAGGTAAGGACAAGCTGTCCTCTGTGGGAGGCGTATCGTCATCGTCCTGTGTTTCCCCCCAGCCACGCACCAGTGATGGGCCCGATTTGCTTTGGGTGCCACCCCACTGTGAACATGCTTCATCCTCATCCTCCTCCACCTCCTCCTCATCCTCGTCCTCCTCGTCCTCCAGTAGTGGGCCCTGTTTGGCCACATTTGTACCTGGCCTCTGGTGTTGCAAAAAACCTCCCTCTGAGTCACTTCGAAGAGACTGGCCTGAAAGTGCTAAAAATGACCCCTCTTCCTCCTCTTCCTCCTGGGCCACCTCCTCTTCCATCATCGCTCTAAGTGTTTTCTCAAGGAGACATAGAAGTGGTATTGTAACGCTGATAACAGCGTCATCGCCACTGGCCATGTTGGCGGAGTACTCGAAACAGCGCAACAGGGCACACAAGTCTCGCATGGAGGCCCAGTCATTGGTGGTGAAGTGGTGCTGTTCCGCAGTGCGACTGACCCGTGCGTGCTGCAGCTGAAACTCCACTATGGCCTGCTGCTGCTCGCACAGTCTGTCTAGCATGTGCAAGGTGGAGTTCCACCTGGTGGGCACATCGCATATGAGGCGGTGAGCGGGAAGGCCGAAGTTACGCTGTAGCGCAGACAGGCGTGCAGCAGCAGGGTGTGAACGCCGGAAGCGCGAACAGACGGCCCGCACTTTATGCAGCAGCTCTGACATGTCGGGGTAGTTGAGAATGAACTTCTGCACCACCAAATTCAGCACATGCGCCAGGCAAGGGATGTTCGTCAAACCGGCTAGTCCCAGAGCTGCAACGAGATTTCGCCCATTATCGCACACCACCAGGCCGGACTTGAGGCTCACCGGCAGCAACCACTCGTCGGTCTGTTGTTCTATACCCCGCCACAACTCCTGTGCGGTGTGGGGCCTGTCCCCCAAACATATGAGTTTCAGAACGGCCTGCTGATGTTTACCCCGGGCTGTGCTGAAGCTGGTGGTGAAGGTGTGTGGCTGACTGGATGAGCAGGTGGAAGAAGAGGAGGAGGAAGCTGAGTAGGAGGAGGAGACAGGAGGCAAAGAATGCCCTGCGATCCTTGGCGGCGGAAGGACGTGCGCCAAACAGCTCTCCGCCTGGGGCCCAGCCGCCACTACATTTACCCAGTGTGCAGTTAGGGAGATATAGCGTCCCTGGCCGTGCTTACTGGTCCACGTATCTGTGGTTAGGTGGACCTTGCCACAGATATCGTTGCGCAGTGCACACTTGATTTTATCGGACACTTGTTTGTGCAGGGTAGGCACGGCTCTCTTGGAGAAGTAGTGCCGGCTGGGAACAACATACTGTGGGACAGTAAGCGACATGAGCTGTTTGAAGCTGTGTGTGTCCACCAGCCTAAATGACAGCATTTCATAGGCCAGTAGTTTAGAAATGCTGGCATTCAGGGCCAGGGATCGAGGGTGGCTAGGTGGGAATTTACGCTTTCTCTCAAATGTTTGTGAGATGGAGAGCTGAACGCTGCCGTGTGACATGGTTAAGATGCTTGGTGACGCAGGTGGTGGTGTTGGTGGTACATCCCATGTTTCCGGGGCGGCAGGTGCCAACGTTCCTCCAGAGGCGGAGGAAGAGGCCGAGGCGGCGGCAGCAGCAGAAGAGGCCGAGGCAGCAGCAGAAGAGGTAGCAGGGGGAGCCTGAGTGACTTCTTTGTTTTTAAGGTGTTTACTCCACTGCAGTTCATGCTTTGCATGCAGGTGCCTGGTCATGCAGGTTGTGCTAAGGTTCAGAACGTTAATGCCTCGCTTCAGGCTCTGATGGCACAGCGTGCAAACCACTCGGGTCTTGTCGTCAGCACATTGTTTGAAGAAGTGCCATGCCAGGGAACTCCTTGAAGCTGCCTTTGGGGTGCTCGGTCCCAGATGGCGGCGGTCAGTAGCAGGCGGAGTCTCTTGGCGGCAGGTGTTCTGATTTTGCCCACTGCTCCCTCTTTTGCTACGCTGTTGGCTCGGTCTCACCACTGCCTCTTCCTCCGAACTGTGAAAGTCAGTGGCACGACCTTCATTCCATGTGGGGTCTAGGACCTCATCGTCCCCTGCATCGTCTTCCACCCAGTCTTGATCCCTGACCTCCTGTTCAGTCTGCACACTGCAGAAAGACGCAGCAGTTGGCACCTGTGTTTCGTCATCATCAGAGACGTGCTGAGGTGGTATTCCCATGTCCTCATCATCAGGAAACATAAGTGGTTGTGCGTTAGTGCATTCTATCTCTTCCACCCCTGGGGAAGGGCTAGGTGGATGCCCTTGGGAAACCCTGGCAGCAGTCTTCAAACAGCATAAGAGACTGCTGCATAACTTGAGGCTCAGACAGTTTCCCTGATATGCATGGGGGTGATGTGACAGACTGATGGACTTGGTTTTCATGCGCCATCTGTGCGCTTTCTGCAGAAGACAGATAATGTGAACGTGCTGGATGCACTGTCGGCCACCCAATTGACTAATGCCTGTACCTGCTCAGGCCTTACCATCCTTAGAACGGCATTGGGCCCCACCAAATATGGCAGTAAATTCTGGCGGTTACTGGGACCTGAGGTAGTTGGTTCACTAGGACGTGTGGCTGTGGCAGAACGGCCACGTCCTCTCCCAGCACCAGAGGGTCCACTAACACCACCACGACCATGTCCGCGTCCGCGTCCCTTACTAGATGTTTTCCTCATTGTTACCGTTCACCACAATAAGAAAAATATTATTCGGGCCAATGTATTGAATTAAAATTCAGGCCTTTTTTTTGACCTAACACTGTCTGGCTATCTATTTAGGTACCGTATTACACTAATACAGGCACACCAGTAATGACAGATTTAGCTGAATATAAATGTGAGGCCTATTTTTTAGGCGCTGTGTGACAGGTATACTTTTTTATCACAGAGTTAGACTTGTATCTGCACTGTAGCGTGTGTGTTAATTTTTTCAGAATGACACTATCAGCACCTTGAATCTAATATACCCTTTTTGGGATAGATTTAAAGTAGGCCTGATATAGCAGAAACCACTAATTTTGAGAATGGCAAATTTGGGAATAGTTTTTCAACCCAGAACAAAAACTGTGCTTTTACGGTCACTAAAAATAATTTGAACAGCTAAAACAGTACTGATTTGGAGGAATATAAATGCCAGGCCTATTTTTTAGGCGCTGTGTGACAGGTATACGTTTAATCACAGAATTAGACTTGTATCTGCACTGTAGCGTGTGTGTTAAGTTTTTCAGAATGACACTATCAGCACCTTGAATCTAATATACCCTTTTTGGGATAGATTTAAAGTAGGCCTGATATAGCAGAAACTACTAATTTTGAGAATAGCAAATTTGGGAATTGTTTTTCAACCCAGAACAAAAACTGTGCTTTTACGGTCACTAAAAATAACTTGACCAGCTAATACAGTACTGATTTGGAGGAATATAAATGTCAGGCCTATTTTTCAGGCGCTGTGTGACAGGTATACGTTTAATCACAGAATTAGACTTGTATCTGCACTGTAGCGTGTGTGTTAAGTTTTTCAGAATGACACTATCAGCACCTTGAATCTAATATACCCTTTTTGGGATAGATTTAAAGTAGGCCTGATATAGCAGAAACTACTAATTTTGAGAATGGCAAATTTGGGAATTGTTTTTCAACCCAGAACAAAAACTGTGCTTTTACAGTCACTAAAAATAACTTGACCAGCTAAAACAGTACTGATTTGGAGGAATAGAAATGTCAGGCCTATTTTTTAGGCGCTGTGTGACAGGTATACGTTTAATCACAGAATTAGACTTGTATCTGCACTATAGCGTGTGTGTTAAGTTTTTCAGAATGACACTATCAGCACCTTGAATCTAATATACCCTTTTTGGGATAGATTTAAAGTAGGCCTGATATAGCAGAAACTACTAATTTTGAGAATGGCAAATTTGGGAATTGTTTTTCAACCCAGAACAAAAACTGTGCTTTTACGGTCACTAAAAATAACTTGACCATCTAAAACAGTACTGATTTGGAGGAATATAAATGTCAGGCCTATTTTTTAGGCGCTGTGTGACAGGTATACGTTTAATCACAGAATTAGACTTGTATCTGCACTGTAGCGTGTGTGTTAAGTTTTTCAGAATGACACTATTAGCACCTTGAATCTAATATACCCTTTTTGGGATAGATTTAAAGTAGGCCTGATATAGCAGAAACTACTAATTTTGAGAATGGCAAATTTGGGAATTGTTTTTCAATCCAGAACAAAAACTGTGAGCAAAAGTGAGCAATTCAATATCAGCACTTCAATGATCCACAGCTGCAGATCGATCACTGAATGAAGTGTTTTGGAGGAGTTAATCTGCCTAATCTCGCCCTAACGTCGCAGCGGCAACCTCTCCCTACGCTTGTATCAGCAGAGTGACGTGCAGCGCTACGTGACCCAAGCTTATATAGAGGTTGGGTCACATGCTGCACTGGCCAATCACAGCCATGCCAATAGTAGGCAAGGCTGTGATGGCCTCTTGGGGCAAGTAGTATGACGCTTGTTGATTGGCTTTTTTGCAGCCTTTCAAAAAGCGCCAAGAAAGCCCCAAACACCGAACCCGAACCCGGATTACAGTTCGGGTTCGCTCATCCCTAGCCTTGATGAAAAGTTTGCACTGAGGCCTTTAACACTCTAGTTACGCTCATGCACACTACTGCATCATAGCTCTATACAACCTCTGAGATGTAGGGATCCTTGATTTGGTATTAATATCATATGCTTCTCCATTCTTTTTCATACAGTACATTTTTCCATGTTGCTATAAAACATGATAAGGAACCAAATTCAATATAATGCATTTTAAATGTATAATGTTGTGTCTGTTTTATTTTCTACAAATAGGTTTGTTTGTCACTTATTGGGAACATTGCCTCGGATAGATTTATTTTTCTTTATGGAGGTGAGCCTTAGTGGTTCCCTGTAGAGAATAAGCAGCAAGTGTCTGTTCTGACAGGTCCAGTGAAGCGCTTCTTTACACTTGGCCTGTGAGCTGTTAATAATTGATGTGCTCTGCACCTTCCACAGGTGAAGGCAGAATGTCTTTGTCTCAAGAAATCTATGGAGATATGCGATATGGTTTTCAAAATGAAAAATGAAGATTAGAGGTTGCAGTGTATGTAATGATTCTGCTTTTCTATTAGTTACTTTTTACATACAGGGCACCCACTGTCTAATGTGTCTATAGTTTGCAAAATATCACACAAAGTTGCAAAGCATTAGCAATCTATGCAACTGACAACACAAAATACACATAGAGACAATGTAATAGCAAATATGATCTAATTGTCTGCACAGACACAAAAAAATACTGTTGTGTAGTCATTGACGAACATCGGCAGGGACATTTCGCGAATGTGGGTTCGCGATCAAATGTTGGCGAACCGCGCGTTCACGACGAGCCCCATTCACTTTAGGCTACTTTCACACTTGCGGCAGAGTGATCCGGTAAGCAGTTCTGTCACTGGAACTGCCTACCGGATCCGGTAATCTGCAGACAATCGGAAAGCATTTGTAGACGAATCCGGATGCAGATTCGTCTTACAAATTCATTGCAAGAACGGATCCGTCTCTCCGTATGTCATCCGGAGAAACAAATTTTTTATATATTTTTTTTTATACCAGCATTGCAGTATTTTTAATGCCGTATCTGGCACTAATACTTTTCAATGTAAATTAATGCCAAATCCGGCATTCCGGCAACTGATGCATCCAGATGCATCCAGAACGGATATCTCTCCATTTAGAATGCATGGGGATGAAACTGATCAGTTCTTTTCCGGTATTGAGCCCCTGGGACTGAACTCAGTGCCGGAAAAGAAAAAGCTAGTGTGAAAGTACCCTTAATGGAAGGCGAACCTGAAAAACCTTCAAGTCATATTTGCAGCCACCAAATACTTACTAGAAGTGCACAAATAGTCCCACAACATGGACAGTGACATACCAGAGGGGGATCAATGGCAAAATATTCCCACAAAAAAATATATATTTTAATCAGGGGCCATTTTTATGCATCCTAAGGCCTCTTTCACACGGGCGTCTCCGGATTAGGTCCGGATGCGTCCCGGTGCATTGCGGCAAACCCGCGCGAGTAGGTACCCAATTGCAGTCAGTTTTGACTGCAATTGCGTTCCGATGTTCAGGGTGCAATGCGTTTTGCACGCGCGTGATAAAAAACTGACTGTGGTACCCAGACCCAAACTTCTTCACAGAAGTTCAGGTTTGGGTTAGTTGTAGTGTAGATTGTATTATTTCCCCTTATAACATGGTTATAAGATAAAATAATAGCATTCTCAATACAGAATGCATAGTAAAATAGGGCTGGAGGGGTTAAAAAAATAAAAATAAAAATTTAACTCACCTTAATCCACTTGTTCGCGCAGCCGGCATCTCTTCTGTCTTGTTCTGTGAGCAATAGGACCTCTGCGTTAAACGGGGAGTTTGGTCTGTCAGAGTTTGGTCTGTCACTGTGAAGCGGGCTTAACACTTACACTACCTGATCGATACAACATCATACCTGATGTTTTAAAGCACGTTATTCCAAACAATTTAGGAATGTTAGGTGATTTATGCCCTTTATGGATTAAAACCCGACTCTGCATCAACTACGTAATTTTCCATGGGAGTTTTGCCATGGATCCCCCTCCGGCATGCCACAGTCCAGGTGTTAGTCCCCTTGAAACAACTTTTCCTTCACTATTGTGACCAGAAAGAGTCCCTGTGGGTTTTAAAATTCGCCTGCCTATTGAAGTCTATGGCGGTTCGCCCGGTTCGCGAACATTTGCGGAAATCCGCGTTCACCGTTCGCGAACGGAAAATTTTATGTTCGCGACATCTCTACTTATATATCCTCCTCCAGGGTAGTAAGTATTGGTATAGGCAAAAACATCCCATTCACGCCTACAATTGCTATACCTGATGCGGAAGTGTGATACCGATTTGTTAAGGGTACGCTGGGAAACCTTAAACTCACCCTAGCCTGCCTCTATGCCCCTGATAAAGGTCAAACTAAGTGGATTACAAACACCCTTAACAAGCTTAAACAACTAGCAGAAGGTGTCATCCTGTTGGGAGGCCACCTGAACATTGCCCTCAATCCTCTCTTGGATTCGTCCACGGGTAGCTCAGTTCATTCTCATAAATCCCTGAGCAACATTCATAAGTCTCTTAGTGACATGCGCTTGATACACTCTTGGAGACTCCACAATCCATCCTCAAAAGACTACTCATTCCAGTCTCTAGCCCACTCCTCGTTCCAGAGATTAGATTACATACTAATACCGACCAACCTAGCATGTGCACTTAAGAGTGTAGATATAGGTGCAATAACAGTGTCGGATCATGCACCAATTTCTGCTACAATCTTCTTCAGAGTTACCTGAACGGGAGTGGGTCTGGAGACTGAATGAAACATTGCTAGATAGACCGTCAGATGTTTCAGCTATTTCCCAAAAATTAACCAATTACTTCTTAGAGAACCCCCCAGGGGATACATCGGTCTCAAACACTTGGGAGGCCCATAAGGCCTTCATACGAGGTGAACTTATTAGCCTTGGAGCTAGACTCAAAAGGGAGCGCCAAAAAATACTAGACTCACTCTTAGTGAAAATTTCCAATATTGAAAAGATCCAAAAAAGGTCCCAGAATAAACAGGCACTTACAGATCTGATGTCCCTGCGCCAACAACTGAAAGATCATTTGAATGTCCAATATGCCAAATAATACCAATACGCCAAATACAAGTTTTACGCTTATGGGGATAGGGGCAACAAAATGATGTCTCACCTTATTAAAAAACATAGAGATTTGGGGTATATTCACTCCATTACAACTAGCTCGGGTCAAAAGACTGCGGAAATTAAAGAAATTGCAAGTGAGTTTGTGTCCTTTTACAGCCAACTGTATAATTTACCCGATAATACAGTAGCTGAGGGAGACTCACCTAAGTCGGCCGCAATAGGCAGATTTCTGTCCAAACTCAAGCTACCTATTCTCTCCGAGGAAGCTAGAGCTCAATTAGTGTCCCCAATCTTGGAAGAAGAAATTTCGGAAACCGTGAAGTCTATGCCTCTGGGGAAGGCCCCAGGCCCGGATGGCCTCCCTATAGGGTACTACAAAAAATTATCCCCAATCATGATCCCTAGATTGACAGCCTGGTGTAACGCACTCCTCTTAGGCAATACGCTCCCTAAACAGGCTCTCAATGCTACGATTACCATCTTACCAAAAGATGGGAAAGACCCCAGCTTATGTGCCTCATACCATCCTATATCCTTGATAAACGTGGACGTTAAGATCTGGGCAAAGGTATTAGCAAGTAGACTTAGCCCTCTAGTCCCTGGCCTGGTTCACCCTGAACAAACTGGGTTTGTTAAGGGGAGAAAAGGTAATCACAACTCTGTGCGGCTTATACTGTACATGCCATAAAGCACGCAATGTCAAAAAAGGTTCCCCTGGTCTTACTCAGCACTGATGCTGAGAAGGCCTTCGACATAGTGTTCTGGGCCTATCTCCAGTCTGTCTTAAGCCAGTTTGGTATACCGAGTCAATTTACGTGAGCAATCATGTCCCTTTACAAACACCCCAGTGCTAGGATTAGGGTTAATGGTACACTGTCTGCTCCCTTTGAGATTTCGAACGGGACTAGGCAGGGGTGCCCCCTGTCCCAAACCTTGTTTTTACTAGTTATGGAAACGTTACTCCAAACCATAAGAGAGCACAAGCAAATCCAAGGTTTACAAGTGGGAGGAGTATGTCATCAAAATGCAGCATTTGCGGATGACCTGCTGATCCTGATCACCAATCCGGACACAGCATTGCCTCACATACTATAGTTATTCAGAAAATTTGGGTCTGTTTCTAATTTTAAGGTTAACTACTCTAAGTCAGAGCCCTTCAATATATCTGCACCCCCAGACTTAGTCAGTAAACTGAAATACCTAGGCATATACTTGACCAGGGAACAAACTATACCCCTTTGATTGGCGACATCAAGAGGATGCTGTCCTCTCTCTCCATCCCCTATGTCTCCTGGATGGGTAGGAAGAACCTGCTGAACACTTATGTTATGCCCAAACTTCTGTACCTCATGCAAATGGTTCCTATTTTCCTAGCTCAAAAGTTCTTCCATATGGTGAGATCCATCTTCTCTTTTTTCCTATGGCGAGCAAAGAGACCTTGAATATCCTATGCACATCTGACCCTCCCTCGCTCTCTTGGAGGCTTTGGGATGCCAGATGCCCAGATGTATTACAAGGCGATTCAACTGAAGAGATGGATCTCACTGTGTATGGAGGGACATCCACCGTTGGGTTATGAAATTGAAAGGGTCTCGTTGAATGACCAGCAGTGGGCGGGACTGTGGGGAATATCAACGTCACACTCAGCATTTACTGGCCTTACAAAAGGCATATATTCAGTAATGTGTTCCTTACAGGGAGGGACCCGGATCCTGTCAGACCTCCCTATCTACTTTCCAGCTCACCTGATCCCTTATTATGTTTTACCATCTAGGGTTAGTGTTCCTGGCTTCTGGTCCAGATTTAGGGGGAAATCCCTTAAAGACCTCTTCTTGGAAGTGGGTTCGAAGGGCAATATCTTGGACTATTATTATTATTAATTATTAAAGCGCCATTCATTCCATAGCGCTGTACATGTGATAAGGGGTGCACATGCATAATACAGACAAGTGCACTAAGTAGGAACAAGACGAGTTACAGTCTAGTACAGAAGGAGAGAGGGCCCTGCCCGTGAGGGCTTACAATCTACATGGTATGGGAGAAGGACACAGTAGGTGCGGGTTAAGTTGGTCATGGCGGTATAGAGGCAGCAGAGCTATTGCTCTGTGGCATTACCTTTAGGAAATTTCCTGGATGTTCATGAATTAATGTTCTCCCTGAAGAGGATCATGCCCCAGAGCAATGCGCCCAAAGACCCCACATGGTTGGAGAATGCCATAAATCCACAAGCTAAGTGCCCTAAGTGGATCTCCTTCCTATATCATTTTCTGTTATCGGAAACTCTACTTAAACGACCTGCGTTTATTGGGAGAAAGAGCTAAAAAGGTCCTTTACAGATGCAGAATTGGTCACAATAAGGCTCAAATCACATGGGTTCTCCAAATGTGTGCGCATACAGGAACACTCCTTCAAGGTGTTAACCAGGTGGTATAACTACCCGAAAAAAATATTTATATCTGGCCTAGCTCAAAGCGACAGTTGTTGGAGATGCGGGCAAGGATCTGGCTCCCTCCTGCATAACTTCTGGCAGTGCCCTATCATTCAGGGGTTTTGAAAAATGGTGGAAGGCGAGGTCAATCAATTGTGCGCGACACAAATCAAGTTGACCCCAGAATCGGTCTTGCTGTGGCTACCCAATGAGACGTGGTTCCCGGCCAAGTCCAATTTTTGCCCACTCTTCTTGTGCAAGCCGCTCGTTTGCTTATCCCTCTAAACTGGCTCAGTACAGTTATCCCTTCTAAAGAGCAATGGCTTGACAAAGTTAACCAAATTTATAGGCTGGAGGAGTTGGTTGGTTGGGCAGCTAGGAAACATGACCTCTTTCTCAAACTGTGGTTACCCTAGAAACAATATCTGAAAGCTCAGAGGGCCCAAAATTGAAATTGGAAAATTTACATGTATGCCACTCACTTCCTGTCCACGCCGCCTTACCCTAGTGGGATTGAGACTGGATGGTCTTGCTTGCCAAGTGTCAACCCAAGGGTTATCAGTCTTCCCTATCACATTGTCATGCATTTGCTGATTTTGGGTATGAGAAATGGACCTTTATTTAGTCTTTTATTGCAGTCCCCAGGAATGGAATCTTACATCCGTGTGCGAAATGCAGTCTGTTAAAGTGATTGTATATATTGAGCTATCTGTCTCTACCTCATTGTAAAATCTGATTTTCTAAGGAATTAAATGTTTGAAGATGTACCCTCTGTTCATCCTGACAAAACTTTAAATAAAAAGATTTATTATAAAAAAAAACTTATATATAAATATATATATATATATATATATATATATGTATATATATTTAAATTAAGTTTTGCCTCTATTTCTGAAAAAGTTTGACAGAATTTGTACTCACAGCTTCTGCATCACAGCCCAGAACTAAAACCACTACACTATATAGCTGCATAGCCAGTCACAAAATAATAATAATAATATGAGACTTCTACTGTATAGGTCTCAGTAGAAGTGCAGTACAGTAGAAGTCTCATATATATACTTTTTTTTTTTTGTAACTGGCTATGCTGAGTGGTTAAGTGCCTTGCCTCTAATACAGAAGGTCGTGAGTTAGAATCCCGGCAGAAACATTTCTAAAATACAGGCTAAATTAGATTTACAGTTGCAAGAAAAAGTATGTGAACCCTTTGGAATAATATGGATTTCTGCACAAATTGGTCATAAAATGTGATCTGATCTTTATCTAAGTCACAACAATAGACAATCACAGTCTGCTTAAACTAATAACAGACAAAGAATTAAGTGTTACCATGTTTTTATTGAACACACCATGTAAACATTCACAGTGCAGGTGGAAAAAGTATGTGAACCCTTGGATTTAATAACTGGTTCAACCTCCTTTGGCAGCAATAACTTCAACCAAACGTTTCCTGTAGTTGCAGATCAGACGTGCACAACGGTCAGGAGTAATTCTTGACCATTCCTCTTTACAGAACTGTTTCAGTTCAGCAATATTCTTGGGATGTCTGGTGTGAATCGTTTTCTTGAGGTCATGCCACAGCATCTCAATCGGGTTGAGGTCAGGACTGGGCCACTCCAGAAGGCGTATTTTCTTCTGTTTAAGCCATTCTGTTGTTGATTTACTTTTATGCTTTGGGTCGTTGTCCTGTTGCAACACCCATCTTCTGTTGAGCTTCAGCTGGTGGACAGATGGCCTTACATTCTCCTACAAATTGTCTTGATAAACTTGGGAATTCATTTTTCCTTCGATGATAGCAATCCGTACAGGCCCTGACGCAGCAAAGCAGCCCCAAACCATGATGCCCCCACCACCATACTTCACAGTTGGGATGAGGTTTTGATGTTGGTGTGCTGTGCCTCTTTTTCTCCAGACATAGTGTTGTGTGTTTCTTCCAAACATCTCAACTTTGGTTTCATCTGTCCACAGAATATTTTGCCAGTACTGCTGTGGAACATCCAGGTGCTCTTGTGCAAACTGTAAATGTGCAGAAATGTTTTTTTGGGACAGCAGTGGCTTCCTCTGTGGTATCCTGCCATGAAATCCATTTTTGTTTAGTGTTTTACGTATCGTAGATTCACTAAAGAGGGATGTTAGCATATGCCAGAGACTTATGTAAGTCTTTAGCTGACATTATAGGATTCTTCTTCCCCCTCATTGAGCAGTCTGCGCTGTGCTCTTGCAGTCATCTTTACAGGACGGCCACTCCTAGGGAGAGTAGCAACAGTGCTTAACTTTCTCCATTTATAGACAATTTGTCTTACCGTGAACTGATGAACAGCAAGGCTTTTGGAGATACTTTTATAACCCTTTCCAGCTTTATCAAAGTCAACAATTCTTGATCGTAGGTTTTCTGAGAGCTCTTTTGTGCGAGGCATCATTCACATCAGGCAATGCTTCTTGTGAAAAGCAAACCCAGAACTAGTGTGTGTTTTTTTATAGGGCAGGGCAGCTGTAACCAACACCTCCAATCTCATCTCATTGATTGGACTCCAGTTGGCTGACACCTCACTCCAATTAGCTCTTGGAGATGTCATTAGTCTAGGGGTTCACATACTTTTTCCACCTGCACTGTGAATGTTTACATGGTGTGTTCAATAAAAACATGGTAACATTTAATTCTTTGTGTGTTATTAGTTTAAGCAGACTGTGATTGTTGTGACTTAGATAAAGATCAGATTACATTTTATGACCAATTTATGCAGAAATCCATATTATTCCAAAGGGTTCACATACTTTTTCTTGCAACTGTAAATGCACTGGGGTGTCCCCAAGCACTGAGCCAGAGCAGGGACTCCTAAGCCGAACTAGAGTCCCGACACCATCCCCTCTTTAGAGCAGGGGGTGCCTGGGGTTCTCCCATTGACTTCCATTGTGCTCGGGTGCTCGGTAGAACACCCGATCATCATGAAGTGTTCTACTCGAGCACCCGAGCATATGCGCACTTTGATGCTTCATCAACACAAGTGGCTCTGTCTGCTCTCCCCATAGCATGTTTGGCAAAAACAAACCTATATGTGTATGAGGAAGCAGTGAGGAAAATGGTAGAGATAGCTGGTAGCTGAATAATCATTGGGCTGACAGCTATTTAATATGTATGGCCAGCTTAAAGGTGACCATATACATTAGCCTAAAGTTGATCAAAACAGATGATTTCAACCAAAACAAACTTATTATCGTTTGAAAAAAAATTCAGCTGTGTTTTTCACCTTTCACCCCCAGAGTTTTTTTCTTTGCATTTTCGTTTTGCACCCCCAGCCTTCCCAGAGCCCTAACTTTTTTATTTGTCTGTTCACATAGCCATATGAGGGCTTGTTTTTGTTGTACTTTTCAACGCCACCATTTAATATTGCATATGATGTAGTGGGAAGTGGGAAAAAAAATCCAAATTGCGTGAAATTGCAAAAATAATGCAATTCCACCACAGTTTTAAGTTTTTATTTTATTTACGAGGTTCGATGTGCGATAAAACTGACCAGTTTCTTTTATTCTACAGGTCAGTATGAATCCGGTGATGCCTTATATGTATAGTGTTTCTTGCGTGATAAAAATGTGAAAAAGTCAGTTTTATTTTTTTCTCCATATTTTGACCCCCTATAAATTGTTTGTAATTATGTGTACGGAGCTGTACAGGTGCTCAATTTTTTTACTTTATGATTACTTTTTATGAAGCGACCAAAAATGGCAAATCGTCCATTTGGATCCTTTTTTCCGTTTTGCTGTTTGCCGTATGGGGAATATATTTTAATATTTTTATACTTTGGGCGTTTTCGCACATGGCGACACCCATGAAGTGTATTTAAAAAATTTTTTTTTGGGAAAAGGGGGTGATTTAAATTTTTATGTTTTTTTTTTATGTATTTTTTTTAACTTTTTTTTTTACACTTTTTTATAGTTCCCATAGAGAACTATAACAATCAATCATCTGTTTTCTATTATCATAGACTCCAATGCACTTGCATTGGAATCTATGATGATTTTACTACTCCTATGGAGCCCTATTACAGGCAATGGCTCCATAGGAAATACTATGCAAAAGCCTCCTGTCATTCACAAAGACAGGGGCTGCTGCAGACACGCTCCGGCTCCTACGATCGCCACACGGGAAGCCGTAGCATATCCGGTTTTCAGCACGCTCAGATGCCGTGGTCAGAATTGGCTATGGCGCCCACAGCGCATGCGATCGGGAGCCATGTTTGAAAGGGAACCTGTCACCAGTTTTATGGTGTCCTAACTAAGGGCAGCATAAATAAGTGACTGATCCTCTCAGCAAAATGCTGGGTCACTTTATTTAATTGACCCAGTCAATCTGCCAACATCTTGTATTGAAAAGCTCCAGCTCATAATGATGAGTCCTGAATATTCAGGAGCTCCTGACTCTTCCCGCCTACCTGCTGCTGATTGACAGTTATTTTCCATATGAATCAGCAGCAGGTGGGCAGGGGAGTGGCTATAGCTCTGAAAAAACGCTGGACTCACTGACATCACGCTGGACTCAAATCAGCTCATTAGCATGCAGCATGTGGCATCTTTGTGTGTATATTATGAGGTAACCATCTGTCACACCAGTAAGTGAATACATCTAAGGCACTTTTTAGTACTTAATGATTGTATATAATTAATTAGATTATAATCAAATATCCACATGACAGGTTCCCTTTAAAGATCAGACCGATGATGTACATGTATGTCATCGGGCGTGAAGGGGTTAACCCCTTAAGAACCCTGCCATTTTTCACCTTAAGGACCATGCCATTTTTTGAAAATCTGACATTTGTCACTTTATGTGGTGATAACTTCAAAACGCTGTTACTTATCCAAGCCATTCTGAGATAGTTTTCTCATCACATATTGTACTTCATGACAGTGGTAAATTTGTCAAAATATTTCATTTTTATTTATAAATAAAATACCAAATTTACCAAAAATTTTCAAAAATTTAAAAAATCTCAATTTCTCTTCTTTTGAGGCCTCATGCACACAACCGTGGTGTGTTTTGCGGTCCGCAAATCGCGGATACGCAAAACACGGATGGCGTCCGTGCACCTTCCGCAATTGACGGAACGGCACAGACAGCCTTCAATATAAATGCCTATTCTTGTCCACAAAGCGCGGACAAGAATAGGATATGTAATATTTTTTTAGCGGGGTCACGGAACGGAGCAACGGATGCGGACAACACACGGAGACTGTCTTATGTAGAGGCTCATTTTTTTCAGTATGAGATGGCAGTTTTATTGATTATTTTAGGGTGCATATGACTTTTTAAACGCTTGGTATTACACTTTTTGTGATGTAAAGTGACAAAAAAAAAAAATAGCTTTTTTGCCACACTTTTTTTTTATGCTGCTCACCTGTTTAGGTCATGTGATATTTTTATACATCAGGTTCTTATGTACGTGGCAATACCTAATATATATACTTTTTTTATTTAATTGAGTTTTTGAAACAAAAAAAATCATGTTTTAGTGTCTCCATAGTCTGAGAGCTATATATATATATATATATATATATATATATTTTTTGGCAATTGTTTTATACAGGGTATCATTTCTGTGGAATGAGATGATGGTTTGATTGGCACTATTTTGGGGTGCATTTGACTTTTTGATCGCTTGCCATTACACTTTTTGTGATGTAAGGTGACAAAAATGTTTTTTGTGACAGTTTTTATTTTTTTATTTTTTTTATGGTGTTTATTGAGGGGTTAGGTCATGTGATATTTTTATAGAGCAGGTCGTTACAGATGTGGCAATACCTAATATGTTATTTTTTGGGTGATTGTCTTAGGTAGGGTATCATTTTAGCGAGATGAGATGACGGTTTGATTGGCACTATTTTGGGGTGCATATGACTTTTTGATTGCTTGCCATTACACTTTTTGTGATGCAAGGTGACAAAAAAAGCTTTTTTAACACCGTTTTATTTTTTTATTTTTTTTACGGTGTTCACCTGAGAGGTTAGGTGATATGGAATTTCTATAGAGCAGGTTGTTATGGACGCAGCGATACCTAAAGTTTACATTTTTTTTTTTACATTTTAACACAATAAAAGCATTTTTGAAACAAAAAAAAAATCATGTTTTAGTGTCACTATAGTCTGAGAGCCATATTTTTTATTTATTTTTGGGCAATTGTCTTAAGTAGGCTATTTGACTGTGTTCACCTGAGGGGTTAGGTCATGTGATATTTTTATAGAGTCGGTCGATACAGACACGGCAATACCTAATCTGTCTTTTTTTCCCTATTTTTTACACATGTTTACTTTATTTTGGATAAAGGACGCTTTTAGTTTTTTTTGTTTTTTTACTTGAAAATATTTAATTTTTTCTTAAAACTTTTTTTAACTATTTTTTTTTACTTGGTTTTTCACTGTATTTTTTGTCCCACTCTGGGACTTCAACTTTTGGGGATCTGATCCCCTTTACGATGCATCACAATACTTCTATATTGTGATGCATTGCCTGTAAGTGTATTACACAGTGTAATACACTTACAGCCTTCCTGCCTGTGAGATCCAGGGGGCTGGATCTCACAGGCTGTCACGGAAGGCCACCACAATGCCTAAGGAAGGCATCGCGCTGCCTTCCCTGCCATCGGTCCCCGTCACAGCAGTATGGGGACCCAATGGCCACCCCGGACCCGGCAGGATCCCGCACGTGCCGCGGTGAGCGCTGACCGCGGCAGTGCAAGGGTTAATGCACCTGCATCAGTGTTTTCACCAATGCCAGCGCATACAGCAGGCGTCCGGCTATCAGTGACTGCCGGATCCCTGCCGCTCATCTGGCGGGCACAGCTCCTGCACCCACCCGATCAGTGCGCCGTACATGTACGACGCTGGTCCTTAAGTCACGGACACCAGCACCGTACATGTAGGGAGCGGGTCCTTAAGGGGTAAATATCTTTCATTGAAGGAAGGATCATTCATGAATGAAACATCTTTCTTTGAAAGAATGTTCTTAGAAAGATATTTCATCCATTATTCGATTTCATTGAACATGTATGGCCAGTTTGAACAAATATAACGGCCGATATGGACTCAAGTATATACAGCAGCATATGAAAACAAACGTACACCTGGCATAGACCTTGTGTGAAGGAAACAATATATGCTTAAATAAAATAAATTATGTCCAAGAATTATGCATAACTTTAAATTATCTACTATTATCTAATGTCCCTGTAATAATTTTTCTTCAGGGTTGTATGCCTTCTGTAATTATTCCAACACACAGCCTGTTGTAATACACATGTGCACACATGTTACACGCACCTTTCATCTCAGCAATGTCACTTAAGAAGCTAATTCTTCTGTACACTCCATGAAGAAGAAAAATAAAAGAGCAAGCAGGTGAGACACTTGTAAGATATAAAGAAGTAACCCTGCATTTAAGATCAAGTCATAGACAAGTTTCTTCTTGATCTGTGAGTACCTTCAGATCTCCGGTGAACTTCTAAGCTATTGATGGCAGGATGTCACTAGCCTGCAAAGAATTCTTACCTTTTAGTTATTAAATGAATAGAAATTGGTTTTCATCTCCAACATTTTTTCTGCTAGTATTGATATTAGATGAAAGCAGCATAAAGGAGCTATTTGCCTGTCCCCGAAAATTAGCTTTTTAAAGTTAAGCTTGAGATATTCCGAGAGGAGTAGCATGAGGTGACCAGCTTTGGAGAAAAAAAAACATTTGTGTTGCTCACATTTTTATTTTTTATTTTTCATCCACAACTGGTTTTCTTAAACCACTCATCTGGGAATGTCTGAAGCCAAAAGAAAAGTTAAGAAAGGACACATCGACACAAAGTACATGTATATGGCAAGATAAGAGTGGGTTAGGCTGTGTTCACATCAAATCACACAACTTAAATAACATTCCACATTGCACTCCTTAATATTTTGAGTGTAATGTAGCAAATATCCTATTAGTATAGATTCTTTTATATATAAATATAATTTTTCTATTGGCTTCTGTGTAGCTGCTGGGTTGTAATAAAAGTAACCTGATTGTTGATGTGGTAAATATATAAAATATATTTATAAAATATATAAAAATTGCAATCAACCCGCGCTTACTAGTAGGCACCTATTACTTATTGTGGGGTATTGGTGCTGATATCAGTTGGATGCTAGTTTTAATACTAATATTCCAATCCCACCGATACCTATTGTGCCAACTGCAATAGAAATAGAAATAAGACTCCCACAAAGAAATATCTGTGCCTTATTCCGATACATACATGTTCCAAAGTGCTTAAAAAATAGTCTACAACAGTCACTTGCCTTGTTTGTATTTATATTTTTACAGATCCTGTAGTTTAGTCCTGCCAATGAGCTCCAATGCTTAATCCTGCTTGCTTGCGTCTTTGGCTTCTGCATGTGGCGACGCCCCGGCCGGCGGTGTTTGCTCGTGTCTTAGAAGTCAGAATGGGCTTCCTGAAGTGTTGGTGTGACGTCACACATGAACGTCATCCTCTGGACATCCAACTGATATCAGCACCAATACCCCACAAGAAGTGATAGGTGCCTACTAGTAAGAGCGGGTTCATTGCTATTTATTGCGTTCACATCAAGTTTTTGTTTAATATATTGGTTGGAGAAAAATGATGCAAAAGTGTAGTACATCAAGTTTTTTCACCTTGCAGAGTCCAGAAATAAAAACATTTTTTATATACGTTAAACACAAGACCAAAACATGATGTGGATAGTGATGAGTGGCATAGGCAATATTCGAACTTGCGATATTTTCGTGAATTTTTGGCCGAATATTCTCCATAAATCTGCAAATTCGAGAATTCGTGATCTCCAGTCATTGTTTACTTGATTGCGAAAATCGTCAATGTAATATATTCGTGATAAATTTGCGATTAGAATATTCAACACTATTCGCAAATACGAATATATAGCACTATATTCTAAATACTCACAAATTCTCGAAGTGGCAATATTCGCGATTAAAATTCGCGATTTGGATATTCGCACTCAACACTAGATTTGAACCCATTTCAATGGTTTATCTAAAACTCTACCCCCTACTGTTTTGTGCATATACCGTAGCTCATAAGTACTCCTATATGTTTTTATAGTTACAAGAAAACCCTGTAAGGGAGTCTGATCTTGTAGCCATGTGTAACTTTTTAACTAACTATTTTGCTAACTTAGTTGATGCACTAGTAAGTAAGGCCGATTATAATTCTATTATATTACTTCATACACTCATTATATTAAATGTGAAGAAAATAAATAATTTCAAATTCAATTCATCAATCATTTCAGTAGTACCTTTGGTACTTTATTAAGTGGAATATTTTAAAAGAATCTGAGGATTAACAGGATTCTGTCTAGAAATAGAGGATGCTGCACTGCTAGAGATTACACCAATATACAAAATGGCTACCACACCAATTAGGAATATATACACAGTACACAATTAATATAAATGCATATTTTATTAATCCATCACAAATATAATAAAAATCTGTAGCAGTGGCATTCATATCCAATTAAATAGAACTACAGAGGGCGTGTAATAGTAATAATCTAAATATATAAAGGACGTATGTATATGTGTATGTTACTAGTGATGAGCGAACACCAAAGTATTCGGGTGTTTGGCCCGAACACATTGCTATATTCGTGTGCTCGAGTATTCCTGTGCTCGTGTATCCGAGTATAATGGAAGTCAATGGGAGAACCCCAGGCACCCCCTGCTCAGAAGAGAAGAGGGTGTCTGGTTGAAAAAAAAAAAGGTTAGAAATTGATGGAAACCCCATCAAAAAGGTTTGGCAACAGTATTAAGAGGATAGCTGGATGCATCTTAGACTTCTATTATCTATTACATACAATAGACAACCACACAAAGGTTATATGCCAAAAGCCAGGTATGTACAAGCCATCCATCTATCCATGAGACAGATAACAGACAGCATACCTTACAATGGCAGCCTTGTGCATTATGAGCTATTCCAAAGTAGCTCTCATCTGACTGAGAACCAGTAAACCTCAAAGTTATTTTATATCTGTTGGATGGCTTGGGTGGACCTGCACACCTAGATCAATATCATTAGGGCAACAAAAAGTTTTTCGACTGTCCTAACATAATATTCAATAACCTTTCTATACAGTTTTGTCATGTAAAAACTCATTTGCATAAACACCAGGTTTCCATAACAACCCAGCCATTTTTCTTCACTGCTGTAGGTCAGCTTTAGGCTAGGGCTACATGACGACAATAAGACACACAACACATAGAGCACAACTGCACTGCTACATGTGTTGCGCGACAATTTTTGTAATGCTAGTCTATGGTGTTGCACTGCAACATGTGACGTGCTGCGACTGCAACGCGACAGTCGCAGAAAAATCCATCTTGGGTGGATTTTTTGCAACTGTCGTGTAGCAGTCGCAACATGTCACATGCCGCAGTGCAACACCATAGCCTATCATTATAAAAATTGTTAAGACAAAATGTCGCGTGACACATGTCGTCATGTAGCCCTTGCATTAAAGGGGCAGGGCGTTGTGGAGGTCACTGTTAAGGCAGCAGGGTACTGTGAGGTCACTGTTAAGGCAGTGGGGTACTGTGGAGGTCACTGTTAAGGGGATGGGCCCCTGAGGAGGTTACTGTCAATGGAGTTGAGTGCTGTGAAACTCACTGTTAAAGGGCCGGGCTGCTGTGAAGGTCAAAGTTAAAGGGGTTCTTCGGGCTTCACCTTTTTTTTAGCAAAAAAATATATATAACTTGTGGAGGAAAGATTATTGATCAAATACTTACCTTACACAGTGCAGCCATTCTTGAGATCTGCCTCCCAGTCACGTGGTCCCTCCAGATGGGTTTTCGGTGCTTCCGGGCGAAGTCCGTCTTCTAATCTTATTCTCTTTTCTTCCTGCCTTGAGCAGGAGATGGATCGTCACAAATGACGTCACCACCTCCTTCAAGTTGAAGCGCCGGCCTCTGTTTTCTACCTGCAATTACAGTACGCACAATTACAGTGCGCATGCGCCGGTCTCTCTGCTCCAGCTCCGTACAAATTTACACTGCACATGCGCCCGAATCTCGAGTGAGGGAAGCTTCAGAAACTGCTTCCTACAGTTTCATTTAAACTTCAACTATGGATTGCAAAGGGGGCACATGAGGGGCAGTGTGGATGGCAAAGGGGCACATGAGGGGCACTGTGTATGGCAAAGGTGGCACATGAGGGACACTGTGCATGGAAAAGGGGGCACATGAGGGACACTGTGAATGGCAAAGGGGGCACATGAGGGGCACTGTGGATGGCAGTGGGGGCACTGGATGGCACACAAGGGGCACTGTGAATTTGAAAGGGGGCACTGAATGGCGCACAAGGGGCACTGTGGATGGCAATGGGGGCACTGGATGGCACACAAGAGCACTGTGGATGGCACACAAAGGGCACTGGATGGCACACAAGGAGCACTGTGGATGACACACAATGGGCACTGGATGGCACATGAGGATGGCAATGGTGGCACTGGATAGCACAATTGGATGGCAAAAAGGGAGCACTGTGGTTGTCACTGCTATGGGGGCCCTGTGGAGGTCACTGTTACGGGGGCTCTTTGGAGGTCACTGTTATGGGAGCGCTGTGGATGTCACTGTTATAGGTGCTCAGTATAAGTGATAGGGCTCATGCACAGAACCACATGCGTTTTGCGGTCTGCAAGTCGCTAATCCACTAAATATGTACAGTCTGTGTGCGATTTTGACATTTTTTTTGCAGTCCCATTGAGTTCTATGGGTTTTAGATCTGCATTATGAGGACCAGAATCAGGCATGTTCTATATTTTGCAGAACTGACATACGGATGTGGAAAGCACATGGACGTCATCTATGTGTTTTCTACATCCATATGTCAGTTCCAGTAAAGATAGAGTATGTCCTATTCTGGTCCTCAAAATGAGGTCCTCAATTTCATAGAACTTAATGGGACTGCAAAAAATGTGGATCACAAAATGGATACGGTTGTGTGCATAAGGGTTTAGATACACAGCTCAGCAGGCAGGATCATACAAGATAGGATTAGATACACAGCTCAGCCGGCTGTATCATAGAAGATGGGTTTAGATACACATGTCAGCAGTGAGTATTGCACACAACAGGCTCTGTATCAGGCATACATACATGTTAGGAATAGATACATATGTGTTTGGACGTGCTTGCCGATTCCAGCTGTTTATCACACTCTGGAGATGGTGAGGGAAGAGCCCGTGGACGGTCAGTGATGAGTTTAGATACACAACTCAGCAGGCTGTTGTATCACACAGGATAGCATTAGACAGGGCCGGCGCTTCCATATAGGCAAAAGGGGCAATTGCCCCCGGGCCCCCGAGTCGTTGGGAGCCCCCAAGCCCACCACCAGACACCTGCCGGTCCCGAGCCTTTTTTTTGTGAGGCCTTGCGCTGGTGCAGACTTCGCTCTGGCTCCGGGAAGGGGGCCCGCGGCGGTGGTAGGTCACAGGGAGATGAACGCTTCCACAATGGTTCCTCCATAGGCATCTGTATCGCCGTCCTCAGGACAGCAATACAGATGCCTGTGCTGTGGGGCAGGGGAAGGAGAGGCGTCTCCATTCCCTGTTCCTCTGATAGGCTGCCGGCACAAGGCCCGCAGCCTATCAGAGGCCGGTGCAGGCAGCGCGATTACGTCATCGCGCTGCCTGAGCCGTACAGCGTGGGACACAGGCAGGAAGAGGCCTGCATCTCATCGTTGTATGATGGAGGTAAGTATAAGTGCTTTTTTTTTTTTGTTTTTTTTAAATACCAGACTTTTACTGCCACATGGGGGGAGCGGGAGGCACTTGATACTGGCACATGGGGGTGGGGGGGGTTGGCACTTGATACTGGCATATGGGGGAGCGGGAGGCACTTGATACTGGCACATGGGGGTGGGGGGGGTTTGGCACTTGATACTGGCACATGGGGGGTTTGGCACTTGATACTGGCACATGGGGGATTGGCACTTGATGCTGGCACATGGGGGGTGTTGGCACTTGATCCTGGCACATGGGGGGGTTTGGCACTTGATACTGGCACATGGGGGGTGTTGGCACTTGATCCTGGCACATGGGGGGGTTTGGCACTTGATACTGGCACATAGGAAGGTTGGCACTTGATACTGACACATGGGGAGGTTGGAGTTGATACTGGCACATGGGGGGTTGGCACTTGATACTGGCACATGGGTGTTGGCACTTTATCCTGGAACATGGGGGTTGGCACTTTATCCTGGAACATGGGGAGAGGCACTTGATACTGTCACATGGGGGGGAAGAGAGGCACTTGTTACTAGCACATGGGGGGGGTTGGAACTTGTTACTGGCACATGGGGGCATGGAGAGGCACTTGTTACTGGCACATGAGGGGGTCGGCACTTGATACTGGCACATGGGGGGATGGCACTTGATACTGGCACATGGGGGGTTGGTACTTTATCCTGGCACATGGGGGGGTTGGCACTTGATACTGGCACATGGGGGGTTGGCACTTGATACTGGCACATGGGGGAGGCACTTGATACTGGCACATGGGAGGAAGAGAGACACTTGTTACTAGCACATGGGGGGTTGGCACTTGTTACTGGCACATGGGGGCATGGAGAGGCACTTGTTACTGGCACATGGGGGGGTTGTCACTTGTTACTGGAACATGGGAGGCATGGAGAGGCACTTGTTACTGGCACATGGGGGGTGAAAGAGAGGCACTTGATACTGGCACATTATTATGGGGCACTATTGGGGCTTCTACTGAGGCCACAAAGAAGGGATATTTTATATAGGGGGCTCTGTGTGGCACTAGTATTATCAGGGGTATTATCTGCTTCTGAAGTATAGTATTGGGGAGCACAGCGGCACAGTATTGGGGGGAGTAGGATGATTTGTCCAGAAGATGAAGATGGGGGGATGATGGAAAAGTAGTAAACCAAGATTTTTTTTTTTGTCAAACTGCAGAGATGGAAATGTAGAAGAGGAGGACAGAGAACATCTACATCAAAGGAGATGTCACTGGATGTAAGAGGAATGGGGTGCTGTATTTCTGTAGTGATGGGGGGGGGGGAAACGTTCAAGTCAGCAAGTGTTGTGTGGGGGGGGGGGCCCTTATTTTTTTTCGCCCCAGGGTCCCATTTCACCTAGAATCGGCCCTGGCATTAGATACAGATGTGTTTGTGTGTGCTTGCTGCTTCCAGCTATTTATTACGCTCTGGAGGTGGTGAAGGAAGAGCCTGTGGACTGTCAGTGATGGGATTTAGACACTGAGTGGGGAGTCGTTTTGCGGCAAACTTTGCTCGTTCGCGATTTGACAAAAATGCGCCATATTTTTTGCATAGCGGTGATATTTGACACTTGACACATCCATCGGGTGGGACAGGACAGCCAATTGAGACATTTCAGCACATGGACACACCCCCAACCCTATAACAGAACCCGATCTGGCAGTCATTTTATATTATGTGTTTTGCCAGTGTAGGGAGAGGTTGCATTTTGGAAAAGGGCCAGTTAGGGACACTAAACGCTAGCTAATAGGGCCACAAAAGTCCTTTTAAGGACTGGTATAGGTGTGCTATCGATAGGTGTCATATAGAGGAGTGTGATATACTTATAATATACTTTCTAACATAGAAATTATATTATAGTGTATTTGTATTGTGCAGCAGTTGAATGCAGTTCTGCTGCGATATCGCAGCTAGATAGGACAAATGCTATTGGAATAACTAATTGCAATGGGAGTGATATACCTGTTGCCCCAAAAACAACTGCTTGAGGGCTGTGATATACCTTCTTCCACAAAATCCTGATTGAGAGGTGCTATGTACCTGTTTCCGCCAAATACTGATTGAGGGGTGCTATATACCTGTTTCCGCCAAATACTGATTGAGGGGTTCCATATACCTTCTTCCACAAAATACTGATTGAGGGGTGCTATTGCTATACACCTTCTTCCACCAAATACTGATTGAGGGCTGCAATACACCTGCTTTCACAAAATACTGATTGAGGGGTGCCATATACCTGTTTCCGCCAAATGCTGATTGAGGGGTGCAATATACCTGTTTCCGCCAAATACTGATTGAGGGGTGCCACATACTTTCTTCCACAAAATACTGATTGAGGGGTGCTATTGCTATATACTTACTTCCACCAAATACTGATTGAGGGCTGCGATATACCTGCTTCCACAAAATACTGATTGAGGGGTGCTATATGCCTGTTTCCGCCAAATACTTATTGAGGGGTGCTATATACCCGTTTCTGCCAAATACTGATTGAGGGGTGCCATGTACCTTCTTCCACCAAATACTGATTGAGGGGTGCTATTGCTATATGCCTTCTTCCACCAAATACTGATTGAGGGATGCGATATACCTGCTTCCACAAAATACTGATTGAGGGGTGCTATTGCTATATACCTTCTTCCACCAAATACTGATTGAGGGCTGCGATACACCTGCTTCCACAAAATACTGATTCAGGGGTGCCATATACCTGTTTCCGCCAAATACTGATTGAGGGGTGCCATATACCTTCTTCCACAAAATACTGATTGAGGAGTGCTATTGCTATATACCTTTTTACACCAAGTACTGATTCAGGGATGCGATATACCTTCCTTCACAAATACTGCTCTTCTCTACGGACTTAGGCAGAGGGTCATTTAGAAAATGACAGGCAGCGGAAGAGGCAGATCGTTTCGCAGGGATGGTAGGGGTCGAGCAGGTGCACCAGGCCGGAGCCTAAGTGGGAAGTTGGAGAAGGCGCGTGCGATAACTTCAAAGGGCACACCAGAGTTGGTTGAGTGTCTCACTCAGCCTTCCGCTTCTGCACCCGCCTTATCCTCTGTATCTGCACCCTCATCACTCTCTGCTGTGTGCACCCCCCAAAGACACCACCACCACCACCATAGCCCCACCACTCGAGTCAGAGGAATTATTTTCCCATCCATTCCCAGACCTTACTGATGCGCAGCCATTCTTGGCATCGGATGAGGAAGAGGAGGTAGCAACGGCCGCCACCCAGCGGTCTGACGGCAGTACTCAGATAAGCCCAAGGAGGGTGGTCCCCGCTGTTGCTGCCTACTCTGAGATCTCTAATGTCAGTGGTGGTAAAGGTGAGGATGATGACGTGTCGATGGACGTCACGTGGGTGCCCACAAGAGAGGAAGAGGAGGGGAGTTCAGAAGGATAGACGGATCAGCAGATAGGGAGGAGAAGCAGGCAGAACTCGCAGTGCACAGGAGGCAAAAAGCAGACTGCAATCGTGTCTAGAGTGAGCCATCCACCATGCACGGTCACATCTGGCGCTCCCATGGCTCCGCAGTGTGGGCTTTTTTTAACGTGTCAGCTGCTGATAATAGTGTTGCCATCTGCAGCCTATGCTGTCCACGCATAAGTCACGGTAAGCCCAACACTCACCTAGGGACGACTGCCTTAATAAGGCACCTGGTCTCCCATAACCGAGCCAAGTGGGAGCAATGCCGTCAGAACCCACAAAGCCACACTCCCGGCGCTCCACGTCCTGCCTCTTCTTCTTCTCATCTCTCCTCTGATTTATCCTCCACTCCACCTTGCCGTCGTTGCGTTCATCTGGCACAAGGCAGGCTTCGGTGGCCCAAATGCTTGAGCATAAATAATTGATGACACCGGAAAATACTCTTGCCCAACGGCTGACCGCTGGTTTGTCGGAACTTCTAGCCTGCCAATTACTGCCAAATAAATTGGTGGACTCGGAGGCCTTTAGAAAATTTGTGGCCATTGTCACACCGCAAAGGAAGGTCCCCAGAAGGAAATATTTCTCCCAGAAAGGCATCTCTGAACTATATGGCTACGTTCAGCAGCAAGTTAATATATCTCTGGCACTCAGTGTCGGTGCCAAGATACATCTGACCACAGACAAGTGGTCTAGCAAACACGGCCAGGGATTTACATAACTTTTACTGCCCACTGGTGAATCTTCTGACGGCCGTCATGGCTCGCCTTGCTGACGTTCAGCGGCGACACCACTTGCCCGTCAGACGTCTGATTTGTGACTGCCCGACGCGCTGGAACTCCACCTTGTATATGCTTGATAGGCTGCTCCAGCTGAAACGTGCCATTAACAACTACCTGTAGGATCTCTGCGGCAGGACAGTTTTTGGGGAGCTTGGTTATTTTTCACGCCAGTGACTGCTCATGCGCGATGCATGCAGACTTCTGCGGCCATTTGATGAGATCATCAAATTGGTCAGTCGCAGCCAGGGCACCATCAGTGATATTGTACCTTAGGCCTTCTTTCTGGAGCGTGCAATGCATCGTGTCATTGATCAAGCCATCAAGGAGCAGAAGTTGGAAGATGAGGAAGTTGCTGAAAGAATTCCCAGGGGGGCTACTGCGACAAGTCAGCAAGAGTCTGAAGAGGAGAAAGAGGAGGCTAGTGGCTGGGGGGAGGAGGAGGAGGAGCAAGAAGAGCAGGCTTTAAACTTTTCGGGGATCCCTGGTGTTGTCTGTGGCTGGGGGGAGGAGAACGAGGACGACATTCTCCTGGGCGATGAGTGCGCTCCACCGCTTTCAATTTAGTGCAAATGGGGGCCTTCATGCTCCAGTGTTTGAAGATGGACCCCTGTATAAAAAGCATAAAGACTAAGGACCTTTACTGGGTGGCAACGTACTTAGAAACCCGGTACAAACACAAAATGGCGGACATGTTACCAGCATCACAGAGGGCTGTCAGAATGAAACATTTCCAGGCCTTGCTGCAAAAGATGCTGCATTCTGCTGCTGCGGGCACAGCCAGAGGAATTTCCACCCACAGTGAAACAGGTCTGGGTACAAATCCTACCGTGCTTGCAAAAAGAGGGTGGTTTGAATATGTGTTGGTCACTTCGGATATGAGATCATTCTTTCAGCCAACCCATCGACAGCTGCCCTCCAGAACCAGCCTCAGGGAACGCCTAGATCGACAGGTGTCCAACTACATTGGGTTGACGGCCTGAGAAGCGAGGAACCCCTGGACTACTGGGTATGCAGGCTTGACCTCATAGGCGTGCGCAGCCTATTGCATTAGGGTGTGCACCCTAAAGCACAAACACACACGCCCCACGCACGTGTGTATGTATATATGTATACAGTATATATACACTCACCTAAAGAATTATTAGGAACACCATACTAATACGGTGTTGGACCGCCTTTTGCCTTCAGAACTGCCTTAATTCTACGTGGCATTGATTCAACAAGGTGCGGATAGCATTCTTTAGAAATGTTGGCCCATATTGATAGGATAGCATCTTGCAGTTGATGGAGATTTGAGGGATGCACATCCAGGGCACGAAGCTCCCGTTCCACCACATCCCAAAGATGCTCTATTAGGTTGAGATCTGGTGACTGTGGGGGCCATTTTAGTACAGTGAACTCATTGTCATGTTCAAGAAACCAATTTGAAATGATTCGAGCTTTGTGACATGGTGCATTATCCTGCTGGAAGTAGCCATCAGAGGATGGATACATGTTCTCATTCTGTTTACGCCAAATTCGGACTCTACCATTTAAATGTCTCAACAGAAATCGAGACTCATCAGACCAGGCAACATTTTTCCAGTCTTCAACAGTCCAATTTTGGTGAGCTCGTGCAAATTGTAGTCTCTTTTTCCTATTTGTAGTGGAGATGAGTGGTACCCGGTGGGGTCTTCTGCT
The DNA here is from genome assembly GCF_905171765.1 of Bufo bufo. Lineage (NCBI taxonomy): Eukaryota > Metazoa > Chordata > Amphibia > Anura > Bufonidae > Bufo > Bufo bufo. The sequence continues at coordinate 526,883,387 of NC_053391.1, read as the reverse complement.
GTTGTAGCCCATCCGCCTCAAGGTTGTGCGTGTTGTGGCTTCACAAATGCTTTGCTGCATACCTCGGTTGTAACGAGTGGTTATTTCAGTCAATGTTGCTCTTCTATCAGCTTGAATCAGTCAGCCCATTCTCCTCTGACCTCTTGCATCCACAAGGCATTTTTGCCCACAGGACTGCCGCATACTGTATGTTTTTCCCTTTTGCACACCATTCTTTGTAAACCCTAGAAATGGTTGTGCGTGAAAATCCCAGTAACTGAGCAGATTGCGAAATACTCAGACCGGCCCGTCTGGCACCAACAACCATGCCACGCTCAAAATTGCTTAAATCACTTTTTTCCCATTCTGACATTCAGTTTGGAGTTCAGGAGATTGTCTTGACCAGGACCACTCCCCTAAATGCATTGAAGCAACTGCCATGTGATTAGTTGACTAGATAATTGCATTAATGAGAAATAGAACAGGTGTTCCTAATAATTCTTTAGGTGAGTGTATATATATATTATATACATACACACAGGCCGGGCCTCACCCTAGCGTTGTCATTACTCCGCCTCTGCGCCTAGGAACAATATATAGGGGGGGGGGGGCACATAAGATACCACAGTCAAAAATGGGTGAGCACTAATAATTTTCTTGTATACAAAATGAGGGGGCACACACACACGGGCAACACTGCATGATTGAGTAAATGCTATTTAATATTCTAAAAACAAACCCCTAAAAAATACATAAAACATGTAATCTTGCAATATAGCAACCTATAAACTCACATATACCACTGATGGCGAATACGTGCAAGCGCTGACGTGAACACTGCTGTGGGTATGGTCACATATGATAGTGCATACAGCCGTGTGCCAAATCATATATACTGGCGTGAACCCTATTGCAGGTATGGTGATGTCACAAATAGTCCAACCAATGTCCCAATTGACAACAAATGTAGATGACTAGTCACACGTTGTGTTCCAATAGTGATGGTGGTATTGGAAATCCGGAGAATCCCACCAATAATACTGTGAACTGTGTCCAAAGTGATGAGACACTAATGTCCAATGCTTCAAGAATCGGTACAGCACATGTGGGTAAACTTCCCAGTACTTACGATATCCAGCCGCTTGTACTAACCCGGTCACTGCAGCGCTGATTTCCCAGGTGGCCGTGCCTGGCCGACTGTGGCGTCCCACGTGACCTGGTGATCTGGGGTTTCGGGCAGACGCTTGGATGACGTCACTGGTATGCGGCGGCAATTTCAAATTCGGAAGTAAGTCTTTTGTGCTGACAACTTGGTATCCAGTTTCTTTAGTCTTTGGCTTGAATCCAAGCTCACTCTGTAATGCCAGACGCGTTTCAGGGTCTTGCGCCCCTTCCTCAGTGGCCACCGAGTGAGTGGATTCTCACTCCTTTTAAATGGTATTGACCCACCCACAATTGTGTTTTTTTCAGCTTGTTCCAATATGTGGAGTGGATTTGGTTTCTATTACATTCCTATTATATTTTGTGCTTAAAACATAATTAAAAAGACATGATAATAAATAATACATCCCATATAATAACTGCATTGTTAAAACATTAAAACAATGATCTTAGAGTGGAACTGCAAGGTCAGAGAAACATTTCGAGGAAAAACGCATCAAAATCGCAGCCATGTGAACTGCGGTTTACATGCGATTTTTTTAAATTCAATGTTCTATAGGGCAAAGTGATCCCTGCCAGGGAACCTTGACCAAAACCGCATCAATATATTTAGGTTTTGTTGGTTTATTCCTCAGGATTCATATATTACTGGGGCTCCTCTCATACTCAACTATCAATTACCCCAGCTCCTCTCATACTCAACTATCAATTACCCCAGCTCCTCTCATACTCAACTATCAATTACCCAGCTCCTCTCATACTCAACTATCAATTACCTCAGCTCCTCTCATACTCAACTATCAATTACCACAGCTCCTCTCATACTCAACTATCAATTATCCCAGCTCCTCTCATACTCAACTATCAATTACCTCAGCTCCTCTCATACTCAACTATCAATTACCACAGCTCCTCTCATACTCAACTATCAATTATCCCAGCTCCTCTCATACTCAACTATCAATTACCCCAGTAATATATGAATCCTGAGGAATAAACCAACAAAACCTAAATATATTGATGCGGTTTTGGTCCAGGTTCCCTGGCAGGGATCACTTTGCCCTATAGAACATTGAATTTAAAAAAATCGCATGTAAACCTCAGTTCACATGGCTGCGATTTTGATGCGTTTTTCCTCGAAATGTATCTCTGACCTTGCAGTTCCACTCTAAGATCATTGTTTTAATGTTTTAACAATGTAGTTATTATATGGGATGTATTATTTATTATCATGTCTTTTTAATTATGTTTTAAGCACAAAATATAATAGGAATGTAATAGAAACCAAATCCACTCCACATATTGGAACAAGCTGAAAAAAACACAATTGTGGGTGGGTCAATACCATTTAAAAGGAGTGAGAATCCACTCACTCGGTGGCCACTGAGGAAGGGGCGCAAGACCCTGAAACGCGTCTGGCATTACAGAGTGAGCGTGGATTCAAGCCAAAGACTAAAGAAACTGGATACCAAGTTGTCAGCACAAAAGACTTACTTCCGAATTTGAAATTGCCGCCGCATACCAGTGACGTCATCCAAGCGTCTGCCCGGAACCCCAGATCACCAGGTCACGTGGGACGCCACAGTCGGACAGGCACGGCCACCTGGGAAATCAGCGCTGCAGTGAGGCAGCAAGGAGGGGAGAGACCGGGTTAGTACAAGCGGCTGGATATCGTAAGTACTGGGAAGTTTACCCACATGTGCTGTACCGATTCTTGAAGCATTGGACATTAGTGTCTCATCACTTTGGACACAGTTCACAGTATTATTGGTGGGATTCTCCGGATTTCCAATACCACCATCACTATTGGAACACAACGTGTGACTAGTCATCTACATTTGTTGTCAATTGGGACATTGGTTGGACTATTTGTGACATCACCATACCTGCAATAGGGTTCACGCCAGTATATATGATTTGGCACACGGCTGTATGCACTATCATATGTGACCATACCCACAGCAGTGTTCACGTCAGCGCTTGCACGTATTCGCCATCAGTGGTATATGTGAGTTTATAGGTTGCTATATTGCAAGATTACATGTTTTATGTATTTTTTAGGGGTTTGTTTTTAGAATATTAAATAGCATTTACTCAATCATCCAGTGTTGCCCGTGTGTGTGTGCCCCCTCATTTTGTATACAATATATTTTCCTTCTAGGTCCTGAGGGTAGGACCAGAGGGTGAGCACCTATCCATACGTGATAGGGGTGAGCCGCTGTATTCCTTATACACTAATAATTTTCACCACTTAATCATACTACTGAAAAAAACTAAATAAGTATATATAAATAAGATTACAAAATACGAGAGTATTGCGGTATGCAGGGATACCTTTTTATTGTACTATCCTAATACTTAAAAGACAAGCTTTCAAGAGTTTTCCTTTCTTCCTCGGTATTGCTTCAGACCTGAGAAAGAGAGAAACACTCTCCAAAACTTTTCTTTAGAGTTTAGCAGTTTCAGCACTATTAAAAAATTATTTACTTACAAAAGAAGCTATTCAGTCGCTGCTGTGCCGTCCTCTGCTTGCTTCCGCGGATCTTCTCCTGCTTTCAGTCTCTCCTCAGTGCGCAGGTGCACTGTTATGGGGATCTGTGGGTGACACAGTGTTATGGGGGCATCTGTGGGTGACAGTGTTATGGGGGCATCTGTGGGTGACACACTGTTATGGGGGCATCTGTGTGTGACACACTGTTATGGGGGCATCTGTGGGTGACACATTGTTATGGGGGCATCTGTGGGTGACACACTGTTATGGGGGCATCTGTGGGTGACACACTGTTATGGGGGCATCTGTGGGTGACACATGACTGAGGAGGGCTATCAGGGGATATTATACAGGGGGTAATATAACCAAGGAGTATCAGGGTACATTATACAGGGGTAATATAACTGAGGAGGGCTATCAAGGACATTATACAGGGGTGATATAAGTTATATTACCCCTGTATAATGTCCCCTGATAGCCCTCCTCAGTTATGTTACCCCTGTATAATAATGTCCCGATACCCCTTAGTTATATTATCCCTGTATAATAATGTCCCTTGATACCCCTTAGTTATATTACCCTGTATAATAATATACACTGATACCCCTTAGTCATATTACCCCGCTCTGTATAATTTAACCTGATACCCCTCAGTTATATTATATAACTGAGGGGTATCAGGGTACATTATACAGGGGTAATATAACTGAGGAGGGCTATCAGGGACATAATACAGGGGTGAGGGGTAAGATAAGTTATATTACCCCTGTATAATGTCTGATAGTAGCCTAGCCCTCCTCAGTTATATTACCCCTCATGTACCCTGATACCCCTAGTTATATTACTCCCTGTATAATATACCCTGATAACCCTCAGATATATTATATAACTGAGGGGTATCAGGGTAGTACAGGGGACAACAGAGGAGGCGTAGCACTGTGGGACAGGGGGTTACAAAGGTACATAGTTCTTTTTTTATATGCCCTCAGCCCTCACCCCCACCTCACCTCACCAACTTGCAGGCGCGCTAGGTACACACAGATGCAGCGTGACGTTACGCACGTCAACTCAGCCTGCGCCGCACAGCACGCACCGTACGGCTCCCTCTCTGCCTCCGCTGGGTCCAGGACTCCACCCCCTATGTGAATACTAGCCACCGCCCGCCGCCCGCCCACAGCCAGGTATTGTAAATTAAACTATAGTGCGGCGGGCGGCGGCAGCCAGCATAACAGACAGGGGAATCAGCGGGGGGCAGTGAGCACGGAGGTGACTGTTAGGGTGTGCCCAGGCACACCCGGCACACCCCGTGCGCACGCCTATGCTTGACCTGTGGCCAGACCTGGCACAATTTGCCATGGAACTCTTAGCTTGCCCCTCATCGAGTGTTCTGTCCGAAAGAACGTTCAGTGCAGCAGGGGGAATTGTAAAATATAAGCGTACTCGCCTAACTCACTACAGTGTGGAGTACCTCACATTTTTTAAAATGAATAAGGTATGGATCTCGGAGGAATTCAACACCTATGATGACCACGTGTAATTGATTTTCCTTATGCCAGCCCACACATATCCGCTACCACACAGAACAAAGAATGGTCCTTGCCTTATGTACTGTATATACAGCGGCATAAAAGGCCTTTTATGTCGGGTAAATGCCTAATTTTTGGGGCCTGTACTGGCCGACAGTTACATATTTATCCTGTGACCGCCTAATGTACCTCTAGCCACAGAATCCAAAGTTCTTTGCTGTCAGGTAAATGCCTATTAGCTTATTGTTGGGGCCTCTACTGGCCGACAGTTACATATTTATCCTGTGACCGCCTAATGTATCTCCAGCCACGTACACTGCGTGCAGAATTATTAGGCAAATGAGTATTTTGACCACATCATCCTCTTTATGCATGTTGTCTTACTCCAAGCTGTATAGGCTCGAAAGCCTACTACCAATTAAGCATATCAGGTGATGTGCATCTCTGTAATGAGAAGGGGTGTGGTCTAATGACATCAACACCCTATATTAGGTGTGCATAATTATTTTACCCTTTGGCAAAATGGGTCAAAAGAAGGACTTGACAGGCTCAGAAAAGTGAAAAATAGTGAGATATCTTGCAGAGGGATGCCGCACTCTTAAAATTGCAAAGCTTCTGAAGCGTGATCATCGAACAATTAAGCGTTTCATTCAAAATAGTCAACAGGGTCGCAAGAAGCGTGTGGAAAAACCAAGGCGCAAAATAACTGCCCATGAACTGAGAAAAGTCAAGCGTGCAGCTGCCAAGATGCCACTTGCCACCAGTTTGGCCATATTTCAGAGCTGCAACATCACTGGAGTGCCCAAAAGCACAAGGTGTGCAATACTCAGAGACATGGCCAAGGTAAGAAAGGCTGAAAGACGACCACCACTGAACAAGACACACAAGCTGAAACGTCAAGACTGGGCCAAGAAATATCTCAAGACTGATTTTTCTAAGGTTTTATGGACTGATGAAATGAGAGTGAGTCTTGATGGGCCAGATGGATGGGCCCGTGGCTGGATTGGTAAAGGGCAGAGAGCTCCAGTCCAACTCAGACGCCAGCAAGGTGGAGGTGGAGTACTGGTTTGGGCTGGTATCATCAAAGATGAGCTTGTGGGGCCTTTTCGGGTTGAGGATGGAGTCAAGCTCAACTCCCAGTCCTACTGCCAGTTTCTGGAAGACACCTTCTTCAAGCAGTGGTACATGAAGAAGTCTGCATCCTTCAAGAAAAACATGATTTTCATGCAGGACAATGCTCCATCACACGCGTCCAAGTACTCCACAGCGTGGCTGGCAAGAAAGAGTATAAAAGAAGAAAATCTAATGACATGGCCTCCTTGTTCACCTGATCTGAACCCCATTGAGAACCTGTGGTCCATCATCAAATGTGAGATTTACAAGGAGGGAAAACAGTACACCTCTCTGAACAGTGTCTGGGAGGCTGTGGTTGCTGCTGCACGCAATGTTGATGGTGAACAGATCAAAACACTGACAGAATCCATGGATGGCAGGCTTTTGAGTGTCCTTGCAAAGAAAGGTGGCTATATTGGTCACTGATTTGTTTTTGTTTTGTTTTTGAATGTCAGAAATGTATATTTGTGAATGTTGAGATGTTATATTGGTTTCACTGGTAAAAATAAATAATTGAAATGGGTATATATTTGTTTTTTGTTAAGTTGCCTAATAATTATGCACAGTAATAGTCACCTGCACACACAGATATCCCCCTAAAATAACTAAAACTAAAAACAAACTAAAAACTACTTCCAAAAATATTCAGCTTTGATATTAATGAGTTTTTTGGGTTCATTGAGAACATGGTTGTTGTTCAATAATAAAATTAATCCTCAAAAATACAACTTGCCTAATAATTCTGCACTCCCTGTAAATCAAAGTTCTTTGCTGTCAGGTGAATGCCTATTGGCTAATTTTTGAGGCCTGTACTGGCCGACAGTTACATTTTTATACTGTGACCGCCTAATATACCTCCAGCCACAGAATCTAAAGTTCTTTGCTGTTAGGTGAATGCCTATTGGCTAATTTTTGGGGCCTGTACTGGCCGACAATTACATATTTATCCTGTGACCGCCTAATGTACCTCCACATTTTTTTTATCTCTAGCCACATAATCACACCCTCACCATGCAGTTCCATGGTAGAATTTTTTTTTCCGATAACTTATGCATTTTTTTTATGGACTCTGCAGGATACTAAAATGTGGAGTGCTGCATATTTGTATACATCACACCGATAGGAAATAAAAATTTGCTAGGTTCCAGCAGGGCACATTTTTGAGAGTTTCTCTTTAAGATGCATAAAAATGGCACCTGATTAAAATACATATTTTTTGTGGGAATTTTTGCCAATGTTCCCCCTCTGGTATATCATTATCCATGTTGTGGGACTATTTGTGTACTTCTAGTAAGTGTTTGCAGGCTGCATATATGACCTGAAGGTTTCTTAAGTCCGCCATTAAAGTTAATCCGCGAACGCGCAGTTCGCAAATCTTCCCAGCTGATGTTCGTCCATAGGGTTGAGCGAACCCGAACTGTAAAGATCGGGTTCCTACCGAACTTTAGGATTTTTGGAACCCGAGTAAAAGTTCGGATTCGGGTTCGGTGTTCAGCGGTTTCTTGGCGCTTTTTATAAGGCTGCAGAGCAGCCAATCAACATGCGGTTAACTGTGTGCCCTTAGAAGCCATCACAGCCATGCCTACTAATGGCATGGCTGTGATTGGCCAGTGTAGCATGTGACCCAGCCTCTATATAAGCTGGAGTCACGTAGCGCTGCACGTCACTCTGCTGTTACTAGTGTAGGGAGAGGATGCGACTGGTGATTTCAGGGAGAGAATAGGACTGAATCTTTGTTCAAAACGTGAATCTAACTCAGCGATCTACATACATTTTGTTGAGTGGGTGCAGGGCACAATCTTATTATCCTGCCCTGAGCCCAGTGACCGAAAAAAAAAAATTTTTATAAGTTAGTTAGGTGGGAGGCGGCCATTTTATGCAAGCTCAGTGCACCAGTACTGCATCTGAGCTTTTGTGACATTGAAATCCAAGCTTGAAAAACAGCATTAATAATCTGGTTGTAAAAAATCACCCTTTTTTGGCAATATTCAACATCTGGTGCAGGATTAGTCAGTGTGCAATTTAAGCTAGAAATACAGCCATAATTTTCTGGGTTTTTAAAAACACACTTTTTTGCCAAAATACACAATTTTTCTGGCCTTGCAGAATCAAGACATTTGAAATTCCAGGGTTATATACTGCTGTCATATTCAGTTATTAATCAAATACCCATTTTTGGCACAAATCTTTAATTGCAGCCAAGAGTGGGTCAGGGCGTGTGAGATACACCCTTTATAAACTGGGGTTATATTGTTCTATTAATAAAATCCCCTTTTTTGGGCAAAATACACAATTTTCCTGGCCTTGCACCATCAGCACGTGTGAAATTCCAGGGTTATATACTGCTGTCATATTCAGTTATTAATCAAATACCCATTTTCGGCACAAATCTTTAAATGCGGCCTAGTGTGGGTCAGGGCTTGTGAGATACACCTTTTATATACAGGTGTTCTATTCACTTATTTGAAATAAAGGCATTTTGGGCACAAATCTTTAATTGCGGCCTAGTGTGGGTCAGGGCGTGTGAGATACACCCTTTATATACAGTTTTTTTTTTTTTTTTTATTAAAAAAACACAATTTTTCTGGCCTTGCAGCATCAAGACTTTTGCAATTCCAGGGTTATATACTGCTGTCATATTTAGTTATTAAACAAATACCCATTTTTGGCACAAATCTTTAATTGCAGCCTAGTGTGGGTCAGGGCGTATGAGATACACCCTTTAAATACAGGTGTTCTTTTCAGGTATTTGAAATACAGCCATTTTGGGCACAAATCTTTAATTGAGGCCTAGTGTTGGTCAGGGCATGTGAGATACACCCTGTATATACAGGGGTTATATTCTTCTATTAATAAAACACCCTTTTTTGGGCAAAATTCACAATTGTTGCGCCCTTGCAGCATCAAGCGTTTGAAATTCCATGGGTATATACTGCTGTCATATTCAGTTATTAAACAAACACCCGTTTGGGCAAAAAATAATAATTTGGCAGCCTATGCTGCAGATGTCATTGTGAGATACACCCTTTATATATTTGGGTTATATTCAGTTATTTGAAATACAGACATTTTTGGCATAAATCTTTAATTGCGGCCTACTATGGGTCGGGACGTGTGAGATACACCCTTTAAATACAGGGGTTCTATTTAGGTATTTTAAATACAGCCATTTTAGGCAAACAAATTTAATTGAGGCCTAGTCTGGTTCAGGGCGTGTGAGATACACCCTGTACATACTGTCGTTGTATTCTACTATTAACACCCATTTATGGCAAGATCCTAAATTCGAGACATATGAGGAGAGTGTCAAATAAGGGACGTGGCCCAGGTCGTGGTGCTGCTGGTGGAGCTCCTGTTGCAGGGAGAGGACGTGGTCGATCTGTGCCAGCTACATGCACAAGTGAAACCCCTTCCTCAGGTGCGAGTAGGCGACAGAACCTGGAGCGGTATTTGGTCGGGCCTAATGCGGCTCTACGAATGGTGAGGCCTGAACAAGTACAGGCGATAGTAGATTGGGTTGCTAACAGTGGCTCCAGTTTATTCACATTGTCTCCTACCCAGTCTCCTGCTGAAAGATCAGAGTTGTCACCTGCAGCAGATGTCCATTAGTCTTTCATCTCACCCCCTTGCAAATCAGCCAAGCAGTCTGAGCCCCAAGTCATGCAGCAGTCTCTTCTGCTTTTTGATGACTCTGTTAGCAGGGTTTCCCAGGGCCATCCACCTAGCCCTGCCCCAGAAGTGGAAGAGATTGAGTGCACCGATGCGCAACCACTTATCTTTCAAGATGAGTACATGGGAGGACCATCGGTTGATGACGAAACACAGGTGCCAACTGCTGGGGCTTTCGAAAGTGTGCAGACCGACAAGGAGGGCAGGGGTGAAGACTGGGTGGAAGATGATTGGAGGACGATGAGGTCCTCGACCCCACATGGAATCAAGGTCATGCGAGTGAGCTATATAGTTCGGAGGAAGAGGCGGTGGTCGCACAGAGCCACCAGCACAGCAGAAGAGGGAGCAGGATGCAAAAGCGGAGCAGCCGTCCTCTAGACAGTACGCCTGCTATTGCCCACCTCAGCAAGGGACCGAGCACACCAAAGCCAGCTTTAAGGAGTTCCCTGGCATGGCAGTTCTTCAGACAATGTGCTGACGACAAGACATGAGTGGTTTGCACGCTGTGCAATCAGAGCCTGAAGAGAGGCATAAACGTTCTCAACCTGAGCACAACCAGCATGACTAGGCATTTAAGTGCTAAGCACGAGGGGACAAAATCAGGTGTGCACTGCGCAACGCCATCTGTGGCAAGGTGCACCTCACTACGGATACGTGGACCAGTAAGCAGGGTCAGGGACGTTATATCTCCATAACAGCACACTGGGTAACTGCAGTCGCGGCTGGGCCTGAGGCGGATAGCAGTTTGGCGCATGTCCTTCCACCACTGAGGATTGCAGGGCACTTCAGTTTGCCTCTTGTTGCTTCCTCCTCCTACTGTGCTTCATCATCCTCTACCAGCTCCTCATCCGGTCAGCGTAACACCTTCACCACCAACTTCAGCACAGCCAGGGGTAAACGACAGCAGGCAGTTTTAAAACTTATCTGTTTGGGAGACAAACCTCACACCGCCAAAGGAGCTGTGGACGGGCCTTGAACAACAGACCGATGAGTGTTTTGTGCCAGTGAGCCTTAAGCCTGGCCTGGCGCATGTGATGAATTTGGTGGTGCAGAGATTCGTTAAAAATTACTCCGATATGTCAGAGCTGCTGCATAAAGTGCTTTCCGTCTGTGCGTGCTTTGGGCGTTCTCACCCTGCTGCTGCTCACCTGTCAGCGCTGCAGCGTAAATTCGGCCTTCCCGCTCACCACCTGATATGCGACGTGCCCACAAGGTGGAACTCCACCTTGCACATTGCGGCCAGACTGTGCAAGCAGCAGCAGGCGATAGTGGAGTTTCAGCTGCAGTACGCACGGGTGAGTCACTCGGCGGAACAGCACCACTTCACCACCAATGACTGGGCCTCCATGAGAGACCTCTGTTCCTTGTTGCGCTGTTTCGAGTACTCCACTAACATGGCCAGTGCCGATAACACCGTTCTCAGCGTAACTATCCCACTTCTATGCCTCCTTAAAAAAAACGCTGCTGGGGATGATGGAAGAGGATGTGGCACAGGATGAGAAGGAGGAAGAGGGATCATTTCGTAGGGTTTCCGGCCAGTCATTCACAAGTGGCTCTGAGGGTGGGTTCCTCCACCCACAACCGCCAGGTACACAATTGTCCAGCCAAATACAGTTGTGGAGGAGGAGATGAAGGAGGAGGAACCATGTTCACAGCAGGGTGGCACCCAGACCAGCTCATGGCCATCACTGGTGCGTGGCTGGGGGGATACAGAGAACACAGACGATACCCCTCCCACAGAGAACAGCTTTTCATTGCCTCTGGGCAGCCTGGCACACATGAGCGATTACATGCTGCAGTGTCTCCACAACGACCGCCGAGTTGCCCACATTCTAACTTGTGCTGATTACTGGGTGGCCACGCTGCTGGATCCCCGTTAATGGAGCGTGATCGTAAGATGAGCGAGTACAAGCGCACGCTGGTAGACTCGCTGCTGGTGGCTTTCCCACCTGAGAACGGGTGGCAGAGTGGAAGCACAAGGCGAAGGCAGAGGAAGAGGTCGCCAACGCAGCTGGGGCACTGCCAGCACCCCAGAAGGCAGGGTTAGCATGGCTTAAATGTGGAAAAACTTTGTCAGCACGCCACAACAGCCAACACCACCAGCTGATATGGAAAGTCTTAGCAGGAGGCAGCATTTCACCAACATGGTGGAGCAGTCACGCCTACATGTACTGAATGACGGGTCTGCCCCCTTCAACTTCTGGGTCTCCAAATTGGGCACATGGCTTAAGCTTGCCCTTTACGCCTTGGAGGTGCTGGCTGCCCTGTAGCCAGTGTATTATCTGAACGTGTGTTTAGCACGGCAGGGGGCGTCATCACAGACAAGCGCAGCCGCCTGTCCACAGCCAATGTGGACAAGCTCACATTCATTAAAATGAACCAGGCATGGATCCCACGGGACTTGTCCGTACCTTGTGCAGAATAGACATGTATACCTGCCTTAACAAGCCATTGTTATACTGCAGCGCAATTGCTCATTCTTGTATTTTGGATATTTCACACTCTTTTGGAGTGTACCCTAATTTTAAAAAATATAAATAAAACAAAAAAACAATGTTGGCTACCTCGTCCTCCTCCACCACCTCCTCAAACTCGTACTCCATATGGAACTCCACCTCATAAATCAATTTATTTATTTTTTATTTGTACGTATTTTATTTTATGTCATTTCACTACTTTGTCAGTTACATTTTTTGGTGAAATTCACCAATTTTTGGGTGTGATGTACCACTGCTATACCTATTAGACCGGTAAAAAAAAAAAAAAAAATTGTCACTTCACTACTTTGTCAGTTACATTTTTGGTTGAAATTCAACAATTTTTGGGTGTGATGTACCACTGCTATACCTAGTAGACCAGTAAAAAAATAAATCTAAATTTGTCAGTTACATTTTCGGTTGAAATTCAACAATTTTTGGGTGTGCTGTACCACTGCTATACCTAGTAGACAGGTAAAAAAAAAATGTAAAAATTTGTCAGTTACATTATCTGGTGAAATTCACCAATTTTTGGGTGTAATATACCCCTCCTCTACCTAGTTGACAGCTTAATAAAATTTGATAATTTCTCTTTTACATTTTCAGGTGACAATAAAGAATTTTTTTCTGTCATAGACCCCTGCTCTGCCAAGTAGACAGGTTAATACATTTCTGTAATTTTTATGTTACATTCTTGGGTTGACATTTTAGAATTTTAGACATGAATAAACCCCATGCTCTGCATAGGTGACAGGGAATAACATTTCAGAAATTCTTCTTTAATTGATGCGCGCCACCTCCTTTCATTCAATGCTTAAACTCTAACAAGTTGTACCACATTTGCGCTTCAATAATGTGTCCCACATTTCCGCTTTACTCTTTTGGCCCACATTTGCGCTTCAATAATGTGTCCCAAATTTCTGCTTTACTCTTTTGGCCCACATTTGCGCTTCTGTAGTTTGTCTCACATTTGTGCCTCAATAACTTTTCCCATATTTCCACTCAATCCCCCCAAAAAATAAAAAATTCCCTTAAATTTGGTCTCTTTTTCTCACGCTCCCTCTCCGGTGAGGAACCCTGATTCGCCGATAACCGTGATCTACATAGTAGGCTCAGAATATAACATTGAAAGTTGATAGAGAAGATATCCAAATGGATGGTGGATGTCACTGGGGCGCCTCTAGATAGGTGACAGGAACATAAATGTAAAAAAGCAGAGGATGTATAGGGTATAAGTGGCTACACCTGTCTGGAATACAATGGTGTGGTGCTCACTTCGTGCGACTCGCCCCGATACCGCAAATGTGAATAATATTATGGAGTAAGGTCAAAGTGGAGGGCACTCAGTTTACCTGGGGTCTGGTATTTGTACAATATGGGTAAATACAGTATAGGTGTGAATAAATACCTATGTATGACAGTATACTTAAAATTTATATTTATTATGATGAATTATAAAAATATAATTCAGGATATATAAAAAATATATAATTCAGGATATATAAAAAATAGGGAATGGATGTAGAGCAATAAGGATTAAAATACAAATATAAATAAAATTATGAGTAATGAACAAAAATATAAAAAATATATTCAAGAGTGGTAGGTAGATATAATGTTCAAGGATGGATCCAGAATTGGGTAATCCAAGTGTCTCTGAAAAGTCCTATCTTGGAGTAGGAAGTTCGTGCGTGCAGTTGTTTGAGTCTATAGTGTTGCCTGCATCGATGTTTTCATTCCCTCCTGTTTATTTGCTTGGAAGCAGTATCTGATGTTTGGCAAATAGTCCTCCTGCTTATGGGTAAGTATATGGCTGCAGTGTAATTTCAGGGATCGTATTCTTTGCACTGTGTGTTTGTTGTAAGGCTACTTTCACACTTGCGTTGTTTGATTCCGGCAGGCAGTTCCGTTGCTTGAACTGACTGCCTGATCAGGCAAACTGTATGCAAACGTATGTCATTTTTTTCTTACATCAGGCAGAAAAATGCATTGCAATACCGGATCCGTTTTTCCGGTGTCATTAGGCAAAACGGATCAGGCATTTATTTTTTTCTCATTTTTAGAGGTCTGCACATGCGCCGATCGGAAGGACGGATCCGGCATTCCGGTATTTTGAATGCCGGATCCGGCACTAATACATTCCTATGGAAAAAAATGCCGGATCAGGCATTCAGGTAAGTCTTCAGTTTTTTTCGCCGGAGATAAAACCGTAGCATGCTACGGTTTTCTCTTTTGCCTGATCAGTCAAAATGACTGAACTGAAGACATCCTGATGCATCCTGAACGGATTACTCTCCATTCAGAATGCATGGGGATATGCCTGATCAGTTCTTTTCTGGTATAGAGCCCCTGTGACGGATCTCTATGCCGGAAAAGAAAAACGCTAATGTGAAAGTAGCCTTAGGGCTCTTTCACACCTGCGTTATTGTCTTCCGGCATAGAGTTCCGTCGTCGGGGCTCTATGCCGGAAGAATCCTGATCAGGATTATCCTAATGCATTCTGAATGGAGAGTAATCCGTTCAGGATGCATCAGGATGTCTTCAGTTCCGGTACGGAACGTTTGTTGGCCGGAGAAAATACCGCAGCATGCTGCGCTTTTTGCTCCGGCCAAAAATCCGGAACACTTGCCACAAGGCCGGATCCGGAATTAATGCCCATTGGAAGGCATTGATCCGGATCCGGCCTTAAGCTAAACGTCGTTTCGGCGCATTGCCGGAGCCGACATTTAGCTTTTTCAGAGTGGTTACCATGGCTGCCGGGACGCTAAAGTCCTGGCAGCCATGGTAAAGTGTAGTGGGGAGCGGGGAGCAGTGTACTTACCGTCCGTGCGGCTCCCCGGGCGCTCCAGAGAGACGTCAGGGCGCCCCAAGCGCATGGATCATGTGATCACATGGATCACGTCATCCATGCGCATGGGGCGCTCTGACGTCATTCTGGAGCGCCCCGGGAGCCGCACGGACTGTAAGTATACCGCTCCCCCGCTCCCCGCTCCTACTATGGCAACCAGGACTTTAATAGCGTCCTGGGTGCCATAGTAACACTGAAAGCATTTGGAAGACGGTTCCGTCTTCAAATGCTTTCAGTACACTTGCGTTTTTCCGGATCCGGAGTGTAATTCCGGCAAGTGGAGTACATGCCGGATCCGGACAACGCAAGTGTGAAAGAGCCCTTAGACAGTGCGGATCCTTCTTTCTGCAGTCACGATATTAAGTAACATTTAGTGTAGTGTTTGCAATGACTTAATAGCATCAGTTACATAGAGAAACACATTGTAGCCTTACCCGTTATGTTGAAAACATTGCCATGGTTGCGGGGTTCCGTTGCGCAGGAGGTGGGTGAAAAACGCCTCTCTATACTCACCGAGTCCGCTCGTGGCGTCCCGTGAGGGCGGGAGATGAGTGGTTTGAAAAAAAGGCGCGGAAATTCCGTTCCAGTCTGTATGGAGATAGTAGGGTAATTCTATCTCGGTCGGATCCTTGGCTTCAGGGGTGGGTGTCCGGTCCTTATTGGAAGATTGGTAGTCCATGTGCTGCTGCAGGGTGAACCATACCCGTTTCAAAACGTACTGTTTCTTCTTCAGTGGCCTGCAGCATAGTGGATTTTCCTGGATTATAAAGGACGAATGGGGGCGTTCTTAATTATGGAAAAATAGGGGACATGGCTGTGATGTTGTGATCCCATTTGTTGACTTTGACTGAAGTGGTGTTTAAACAATGCTCAAATGACGTGGTTTTGGGGAAGATCTGCGCAGTGGGGGAGGTGATGTCTTAATTAGATAATCATTATGGTGTTTGTGTGATGATGTAGTCCAATGATTCAGTCATGCTAGCCAAAGGATATGTGCGTTCAGGGTGCGATCCTGTGATTGTTAAATGCAAATCGCTTGGATTCTTGTGCTGGGACAGCCTCACATGGGGCATCCTTAGTTTTTGATTAGGTGGGAATTGAGTGCGGTTCCGGTGCGTTTCATTAGAAGGGTGTATGTTTCATTTGTGGACGCTTTTTGTTATAGTATGGTTAGTTTTGCATATGTGTGTGTATTTGCACACTCGTCTGCATGAAATGAGGATTTAGTTTAGGTAGCGGTTTTGATGCGTTTTATTGGGAAAGACTTCACTGTGGTAGGAGTGGTTATTTGTGATAAAGTTAGTTTTTTATACGTATGTGTATATACGTCTGTGTGTAAGTAGGGAATGGTGCATAAATCATAAAGAACATTATTATAAGAAATTATGTTTATTTCTGATTATAAATCCATTGTGATTATTGGTTATAGGTTTTAAGTGGGCGGCGAGAGGGGTTAATCCTGTGAACGTTCTACGTGGTGAGAGAATAGGTCTCTTAATTGGGTGATCATTATAGTTCTCGTATAGTGGTGCGGTTGTGTGGTTAGGTCAATCTAGCCAAGGGGTAAGTGTATTCAAAGTGTGATCATGTGATTATTGGATGTGGATGTAATTGGTTCCGTGTGCCGGGAAAACTTCATAAAAATGTATATAAAACAATATACATATAAATATATAAAAATTATTGTATATACACCCCTTTTGTTGGTAAGGTGGGAGTTGGGTCTAAGGTGCGGTTCTGGTGCGTTTTTATTAGAGAGTTGGGTATTTCAATTATGAGTAGGGATGAGCGAACCCAAACTGTATAGTTCGGGTTCGTACCGAATTTTAGGGTGTCCGTGACACGGACCCGAACCCGAACATTTTCGTAAAAGTCCGGGTTCGGGTTCGGTGTTCGGCGCTTTCTTGGCGCTTTTTGAAAGGCTGCAAAGCAGCCAATCAACAAGCGTCATACTACTTGCCCCAAGAGGCCATCACAGCCTTGCCTACTATTGGCATGGCTGTGATTGGCCAGTGCAGCATGTGACCCAGCCTCTATATAAGCTTAGGTCACGTAGCGCTGCACGTCACTCTGCTGATTCAAGCATAGGGAGAGGTTGCTGCTGCGACGTTAGGGCGAGATTAGGCAGATTAACTCCTCCAAAAGACTCGATCTCCAGCTGTGGATTATTGAAGTGCTAATATTGAATTGCTCACTTTTTTTAGGCTGCCCAGAGCGTTTTTATATCACTTTTTTCTGGGGTGATCGGCGGCCATTTTGTGGCTTGTGGTGCGCCAGCACAAGCTACCACCAAGTGCATTTAACCATCAATAGTGTGGTTATTTTTTGCTATATCCTACATCAGCTGCAGGCTGAGCCTGTGTCACCGAAGTGCATTTAGCCATCAACAGTGTGGTTATTTTTTGGCCATATACTACATCAGGTGCAGGCTGAGCCTGTGTCACCCAAGTGTCACCCAAGTGCATTTAACCATCAACAGTGTGGTTATTTTTTGGCCATATACTACATCAGGTGCAGGCTGAGCCTGTGTCACCCAAGTGCATTTAACCATCAACAGTGTGGTTAATTTTTGGCCATATACTACATCAAGTGCAGGCTGAGCCTGTGTCACCCAAGTGCATTTAACCATCAATAGTGTGGTTATTTTTTGGGCATATACTACATCAGGGGCAAGTTGAGCCTGTCACCCAGCGCCTAAAAAATAGACCTGACATTTATATTCCTCCAAATCAGTACTGTTTTAGCTGGTCAAGTTATTTGTAGTGACCGTAAAAGCACAGTTTTTGTTCTGGGTTAAAAAACTATTCCCAAATTTGCCATTCTCAAAATTAGTAGTTTCTGCTATATCAGGCCTACTTTAAATCTATCCCAAAAAGGATATCTTAGATTCAAGGTGCTGATAGTGTCATTCTGAAAAACTTAACACACACGCTACCGTGCAGATACAAGTCTAATTCTGTGATTAAAGGTATATCTGTCACACAGCGCAAAAAAAATAGGCCTCACATTTCTATTCAACCAAATCTGTACTGTTTTAGCTGGTCAAATTATTTGTAGTGACCGTAAAAGCACAGTTTTTGTTCTGGGTTGAAAAACTATTCTCAAATTTGCCATTCCCAAAATAAGTAGTTTCTGCTATATCAGGCCTACTTTAAATCTATCCCAAAAAGGATATCTTAGATTCAAGGTGCTGATAGTGTCATTCTGAAAAACTTAACAGACACGCTACCGTGCAGATACAAGTCTAATTCTGTGATTAAAGGTATATCTGTCACACAGCGCGTAAAAAATAGGCCTCACATTTCTATTCAACCAAATCTGTACTGTTTTAGCTGGTCAAATTATTTGTAGTGACCGTAAAAGCACAGTTTTTGTTCTGGGTTGAAAAACTATTCCCAAATTTGCCATTTTCAAAATTGTGGTGAACGGGAACAATGAGGAAAACATCTAATAAGGGACGCGGACGCGGGCGTGGACATGGTCGTGGTGGTGTTAGTGGACCCTCTGGTGCTGGGAGAGGACGTGGCCATTCTGCCACAGCCACACGTCCTAGTGAACCAACTACCTCAGGTCCCAGTAGCCAGCAGAATTTACAGCGATATTTGGTGGGGCCCAATGCCGTTCTAAGGATGGTAAGGCCTGAGCAGGTACAGGCATTAGTCAATTGGGTGGCCGACAGTGCATCCAGCACGTTTACATTATCTCCCACCCAGTCTTCTGCAGAAAGCGCACAGATGGCGCATGAAAACCAAGCCCATCAGTCTGTCACATCACCCCCATGCATATCAGGGAAACTGTCTGAGCCTCAAGTTATGCAGCAGTCTCTGTTTAAAGACTCTGCTGCCAGGGTTTCCCAAGGGCATCCACCTAGCCCTTCCCCAGGGGTGGAAGAGATAGAATGCACTAACGCACAACCACTTATGTTTCCTGATGATGAGGACATGGGAATACCACCTCAGCACGTCTCTGATGATGACGAAACACAGGTGCCAACTGCTGCGTCTTTCTGCAGTGTGCAGACTGAACAGGAGGTCAAGGATCAAGACTGGGTGGAAGACGATGCAGGGGACGATGAGGTCCTAGACCCCACATGGAATGAAGGTCGTGCCACTGACTTTCACAGTTCGGAAGAAGAGGCAGTGGTGAGACCGAGCCAACAGCGTAGCAAAAGAGGGAGCAGTGGGCAAAATCAGAACACCCGCCGCCAAGAGACTCCGCCTGCCACTGACCGCCGCCATCTGGGACCGAGCACCCCAAAGGCAGCTTCAAGGAGTTCCCTGGCATGGCACTTCTTTAAACAATGTGCTGACGACAAGACCCGAGTGGTTTGCACGCTGTGCAATCAGAGCCTGAAGCGAGGCATTAACGTTCTGAACCTTAGCACAACCTGCATGACCAGGCACCTGCATGCAAAGCATGAACTGCAGTGGAGTAAACACCTTAAAAACAAAGAAGTCACTCAGGCTCCCCCTGCTACCTCTTCTGCTGCTGCCGCCTCGGCCTCTTCTGCTGCTGCCGCCGCCTCGGCCTCTTCCTCCGCCTCTGGAGGAACGTTGGCACCTGCCGCCCAGCAAACATGGGATGTACCACCAACACCACCACCTGCGTCACCAAGCATCTCAACCATGTCACACGGCAGCGTTCAGCTCTCCATCTCACAAACATTTGAGAGAAAGCGTAAATTCCCACCTAGCCACCCTCGATCCCTGGCCCTGAATGCCAGCATTTCTAAACTACTGGCCTATGAAATGCTGTCATTTAGGCTGGTGGACACACACAGCTTCAAACAGCTCATGTCGCTTGCTGTCCCACAGTATGTTGTTCCCAGCCGGCACTACTTCTCCAAGAGAGCCGTGCCTTCCCTGCACAACCAAGTGTCCGATAAAATCAAGTGTGCACTGCGCAACGCCATCTGTGGCAAGGTCCACCTAACCACAGATACGTGGACCAGTAAGCACGGCCAGGGACGCTATATCTCCCTAACTGCACACTGGGTAAATGTAGTGGCGGCTGGGCCCCAGGCGGAGAGCTGTTTGGCGCACGTCCTTCCGCCGCCAAGAATCGCAGGGCAACATTCTTTGCCTCCTGTCTCCTCCTCCTCCTACTCAGCTTCCTCCTCCTCTTCTTCCACCTGCTCATCCAGTCAGCCACACACCTTCACCACCAACTTCAGCACAGCCCGGGGTAAACGTCAGCAGGCCGTTCAAGCCCGGCCTGGTGGTGTGCGATAATGGGCGAAATCTCGTTGCAGCTCTGGGACTAGCCGGTTTGACGCACATCCCTTGCCTGGCGCATGTGCTGAATTTGGTGGTGCAGAAGTTCATTCGCAACTACCCCGACATGTCAGAGCTGCTGCATAAAGTGCGGGCCGTCTGTTCGCGCTTCCGGTGTTCACACCCTGCTGCTGCACGCCTGTCTGCGCTACAGCGTAACTTCGGCCTTCCCGCTTACCGCCTCATATGCGATGTGCCCACCAGGTGGAACTCCACCTTGCACATGCTGGACAGACTGTGCAAACAGCAGCAGGCCATAGTGGAGTTTCAGCTGCAGCACGCACGGGTCAGTCGCACTGCGGATCAGCCCCACTTCACCACCAATGACTGGGCCTCCATGCGAGACCAGTGTGCCCTGTTGCGCTGTTTCGAGTACTCCACCAACATGGCCAATGGCGATGACGCCGTTATCAGCGTTACAATACCACTTCTATGTCTCCTTGAGAAAACACTTAGGGCGATGATGGAAGAGGAGGTGGCCCAGGAGGAAGAGGAGGAAGAGGGGTCATTTTTAGCACTTTCAGGCCAGTCTCTTCGAAGTGACTCAGAGGGAGGTTTTTTGCAACAGCAGAGGCCAGGTACAAATGTGGCCAGACAGGGCCCACTACTGGAGGACGAGGAGGACGAGGATGAGGAGGAGGTGGAGGAGGATGAGGATGAAGCATGTTCACAGCGGGGTGGCACCCAAAGCAGCTCGGGCCCATAACTGGTACGTGGCTGGGGGGAAACACAGGACGATGACGATACGCCTCCCACAGAGGACAGCTTGTCCTTACCTCTGGGCAGCCTGGCACACATGAGCGACTACATGCTGCAGTGCCTGCGCAACGACAGTAGAGTTGCCCACATTTTAACGTGTGCGGACTACTGGGTTGCCACCCTGCTGGATCCCCGGTACAAAGACAATGTGCCCACCTTACTTCCTACACTGGAGCGTGATAGGAAGATGCGCGAGTACAAGTGCACGTTGGTAGACGCGCTACTGAGAGCATTCCCAAATGTCACAGGGGAACCAGTGGAAGCCCAAGGCGAAGGCAGAGGAGAAGGAAGAGGTCGCCAACGCAGCTGTGTCACGGCCAGCTCCTCTGAGGGCAGGGTTAGCATGGCAGAGATGTGGAAAAGTTTTGTCACCACGCCACAGCTAACTGCACCACCACCTGATACGGAACGTGTTAGCAGGAGGCAACATTTCACTAACATGGTGGAACAGTACCTGTGCACACCCCTCCACGTACTGACTGATGGTTCGGCCCCATTCAACTTCTGGGTCTCCAAATTGTCCACGTGGCCAGAGCTAGCCTTTTATGCCTTGGAGGTGCTGGCCTGACCGGCGGCCAGCGTTTTGTCTGAACGTGTATTCAGCACGGCAGGGGGCGTCATTACAGACAAACGCAGCCGCCTGTCTACAGCCAATGTGGACAAGCTGACGTTCATAAAAATGAACCAGGCATGGATCCCACAGGACCTGTCCTTCCCTTGTGCAGATTAGACATTAACTACCTCCCCTTAACAATATATTATTGTACTCCAGGGCACTTCCTCATTCAATCCTATTTTTATTTTCATTTTACCATTATATTGCGGGGCAACCCAAAGTTGAATGAACCTCTCCTCTGTCTGGGTGCCGGGGCCTAAATGTGTGACAGTGGCCTGTTCCAGTGGTGGGTGACGTGAAGCCTGATTCTCTGCTATGACATGAAGACTGATTCTCTGCTGACATGAAGCCTGAATCTCTGTTACGTGACCTCTCTCCTCTGCCTGGGTGCCTGGGCCTAAATATGTGACAGTGGCCTGTTCCAGTGGTGGGTGACGTGAAGCCTGATTCTCTGCTATGACATGAAGACTGATTCTCTGCTGACATGAAGCCTGAATCTCTGTTATGGGACCTCTCTCCTCTGCCTGGGCCTAAATATGTGACAGTGGCCTGTTCCAGTGGTGGGTGACGTGAAGCCTGATTCTCTGCTATGACATGAAGACTGATTCTGTGCTGACATGAAGCCAGATTCTCTGTTACGGGACCTCTCTCCTCTGTCTGGGTGCCTGGGCCTAAATATGTGACAGTGGCCTGTTCCAGTGGTGGGTGACGTGAAGCCTGATTCTCTGCTATGACATGAAGACTGATTCTGTGCTGACATGAAGCCAGATTCTCTGTTACGGGACCTCTCTCCTCTGTCTGGGTGCCGGGGCCTAAATATGTGACAGTGGCCTGTTCCAGTGGTGGGTGACGTGAAGCCTGATTCTCTGCTATGACATGAAGACTGATTCTCTGCTTACATGAAGCCTGAATCTCTGTTACGGGACCTCTCTCCTCTGCCTGGGTGCCTGGGCCTAAATATGTGACAGTGGCCTGTTCCAGTGGTGGGTGACAAGAAGCCTGATTCTCTGCTATGACATGAAGACTGATTCTCTGCTGACATGAAGCCTGAATCTCTGTTATGGGACCTCTCTCCTCTGCCTGGGTACATGGGCCTAAATATGTGACAGTGGCCTGTTCCAGTGGTGGGTGACGTGAAGCCTGATTCTCTGCTATGACATGAAGACTGATTCTCTGCTGACATGAAGCCTGAATCTCTGTTATGGGACCTCTCTCCTCTGCCTGGGTGCCTGAGCCTAAATTTGTGACAGTGGCCTGTTCCAGTGGTGGGTGACGTGAAGCCTGATTCTCTGCTATGACATGAAGACTGATTCTGTGCTGACATGAAACCTGAATCTCTGTTATGGGACCTCTCTCCTCTGCCTGGGTGCCTGGGCCTAAATATGTGACAGTGGCCTGTTCCAGTGGTGGGTGACGTGAAGCCTGATTCTCTGCTATGACATGAAGACTGATTCTCTGCTGACATGAAGCCTGAATCTCTGTTATGGGACCTCTCTCCTCTGCCTGGGTGCCTGGGCCTAAATATGTGACAGTGGCCTGTTCCAGTGGTGGGTGACATGAAGCCTGATTCTTTGCTATGACATGAAGACTGATTCTCTGCTGACATGAAGCCTGAATCTCTGTTATGGGACCTCTCTCCTCTGCCTGGGTGCCTGGGCCTAAATATGTGACAGTGGCCTGTTCCAGTGGTGGGTGACGTGAAGCCTGATTCTCTGCTATGACATGAAGACTGATTCTCTGCTGACATGAAGCCTGAATCTCTGTTATGGGACCTCTCTCCTCTGCCTGGGTACATGGGCCTAAATATGTGACAGTGGCCTGTTCCAGTGGTGGGTGACGTGAAGCCTGATTCTCTGCTATGACATGAAGACTGATTCTCTGCTGACATGAAGCCTGAATCTCTGTTATGGGACCTCTCTCCTCTGCCTGGGTGCCTGGGCCTAAATATGTGACAGTGGCCTGTTCCAGTGGTGGGTGACGTGAAGCCTGATTCTCTGCTATGACATGAAGACTGATTCTCTGCTGACATGAAGCCAGATTTTTTGCTATGGCATGAAGAGACTGATTCTCTGCTGACGTGAAGCCCGATTCTCTTCTATGGGACCTCTGTCCAATTGATATTGGTTAATTTTTTTAAATTTTATTTTAATTTTAATTCATTTCCCTATCCACATTTGTTTGCAGGGGATTTACCTACATGTTGCTGCCTTTTGCAGCCCTCTAGCTCTTTCCTGGGCTGTTTTACAGCCCTTTTAGTGCCGAAAAGTTCGGGTCCCCATTGACTTCAATGGGGTTCGGGTTCGGGACGAACTTCTCGAACCCGAACATCCAGGTGTTCGCTCAACTCTAATTATGAGTGCTTTTGTTATGGTATCATTAGTTTTTGCATATATACACATATATCTGCCCTCTATATGTAATGAGGATTAAGTTAGCGTTGCGGTCTTGGTGGTTTTGTTAGGAAAGATTTTGTTGTGGTATGAACAATATTTGCGTATATATATATGTATATATATATATATATATATATATATATATATGTATGTATATGTGTGTATATGCAGAAAGACCGAAGTGGTGTGGAGGGAAAGAAATTATGTGAAATATATCTAAATTATATATAAAATATAAAAATTACAAAAATAGACATAAAATATAGAAAAGTGTTAGGAGGTCTTTGTAGGTCGTTGTGGTGGGTGTTGTCACTATAGGAGGTCCCTCTTGAGGTCCTCTGGTTTGTATATATTATTTGATTCAGTTATTTTATTCACTATTTTGCATACATTGTTTTATTATTTATTTTATTTGATTAAATATTTGCAAAGTTGTTCTATGTAGTTGTACGGAGTCCTTATATATCTATTTAATATCCTGTTCTTTCTTAGTCATTGCAAGGATATATATTTACTACGAGGGTGTTTGTCCAGGGAGGGGTGGGAGGCATCCTATGGGAAGGCCTGCCGGTTTTGAAGGTAAGTGTCATTCTGGAATTGGTTATCCACTGAGATTTTTGATTGTAGATTATTTGATTGTCAATGTTTTGGGGTGGCGGCCCGCTCAGGAGAGGGGGTCGAGGTGCTGGTAAACAGCCGGACATCGACCCCCGTCCCAGGCGGGCAGCCGTCCATAAGGCATGGCTGTGATTAGAATTATAGAAAGCCAAAAAGTTCGATATCAGCATTCAGTCCCGCCGGAATGAGAGTGTCAAATTCAAAGATCCTTCTTGATTCCATTCTGGACATATTACTAATGTGGTTGCCTCCCCTCCAGTGTCTCCTGATTTTTTCTATTGCTGTGAATCTTAAGGTAGAGGGGTCGCTATTATGGTGGTCTTTATAGTGCTTGGAGACTGAATGTAGTTCGTACCCCTTTTTTATATTCGCCATGTGTTCGGAAACCCTTTTCTTGAGGGTGGGTTTAGTACGTCCCACATATTGTTTGTTGCAAGGGCACTCTAAGATGTAGATAACGTCTGTTGAGTCACAAGTTAGACCGTCTTTGATTTGAAATGTGTATGAGTTATGTGAGGATGTGATATCTGTCGTTTTTTGGGGAAAGAAGGTTGTCTTACAATTATTGCACTTGCCACACCTGTGGAAGCCTTTAAATGACAGCCAATTGGATGTATTTGGTGTGGTTCTGGTCTTTACGGTTGGTGATATTTTTAGGCCTAAATTCCCGGCTTTAGTGTATGTGATCTGTGGTTTCTCAGTCAGAGGGGGTCCTATAACCTTATCTTTCAGAAGGTGTGACCAGTGCTTGTTAATGATTTGTTCTATTTTCCTATATTGGGCATGGAAGGGCAGACCCCCCTCCCTCCCCAGTTTGAATATCATTGGTGGCCAGTGTGCGGCCCCCACCCCCGGCCCCCCCTCCCTCCCTCTATTGTATTATCATTGGTGGCCAGTGTGCGGCCTCCCCCGACCCCCCCTCCCTCCCTCTATTGTAATATCCGATCCTAATGACGCCCCCTCCGCATTTTGATTGACAGGGCCAGGGAACGGAATCGTTCTCTGCTGGCCCTGCCTGTTAGCATTTAAAATCTGGCGCCTGTGCCGCGGCCGTACCTATCTTCAATCTGTGCAGGCACACTGAGAGGCGCCTGTGCCTCAATGCGCCTGCGCCGGGTGTAGATGTGACGTCATTGAAGATAGGTACGGCCGCGGCGCAGACGCCAGATTTTAAATGCTAACAGGCAAGGCCAGCAGAGAACGATTCTGTTCCCTGGCCCTGCCAATCACAATGCGGAGGGGGGCGTCATTAGGATCGGAGGATGCGGCTGCTACCAGCAAGGTAATTTGCATATTTTAAAAATAGCTTTTTATCAAATTCTACTGAACCAAAATGATTATTTAACTTATGTATGCAGAGCTCGCAGTATAGGGATTATTAGTAAACAAAAAAAAAAAAACGGTTTAGTGGGCTGACAGAAGCCCTTTAAGAAATTCTTCATTAATTGATGCGTGCCACATCCTTTCATTCAATGATTAAACTTTAAAAAGTTGTCCCACTTTTAAGCTTTAATACTGTGTCCCATATTTCCGCTCTATAATTTTTAATTTGAAAAAATTAATCCTCCCTTGGATGTGGCCTCTCTTTCTCATGCTCCCTCTCCGGCCTGGAACCCTGATTCCCCACCACCCATGATCACCATTGTAGGTGCATAAAAGAACATCGAAAGTTGATAGATCAGATATCAAATTGGATCGTGAACATCACGGGGTTGTGCGACATGGTGGGGCAGTAAGTATGCACAAGCCTACACGAACTGACTGACAGGGGTCAGCCCCTGCAACTTCTGGGTCTCCAAATTGGGCATATGGCCTGAGCTTGTCCTTTACCCCTTGGAGGTGCTGGCCTACCCTGCAGCCAGTGAATTGTCTGAACGTGTGTTTAGCACGACTGGAGGGGGTTATCACAGGTTATATTTCCCAATCTTTTGGGGTGTACCCTAATTTAAAAAAATAAAAATAAATTTAAAACCAAATATCAGTGTAGGCTACCTCCTCCACTGCCGCTTCCACCTACACCGCCACATCCACCGCCTCCTCATCCTCCTACTCCATATGGATCTCGTCCTCCTAGATCAAGATTATAATTTTTTATTTTTACGTATTTTATGTTATTTAAAGTCATTTCCCTATCCACATTTGTTTGCAGAGCACTTGCTATGCTCTTAACCACATTTTGATGCCATTTGCAGCTCTCTAGCCCTTTCCATGACATTTTTACAGCCATTTTAGTGTTCAAAAGTTTGGGTCCCCATTGACTTCAATGCGGTTGGGGTTCGGGGTCAAGTTCGGGTCAAGTTCGGGTCCCGAACTCGAACTTTTTTGTAAAGTTCGGCCAAACCCGTTGAACCCGAACATCCAGGTGTCCGCTCAACTCTATTCGTCCATCACTACTGCCCATTGATATGGTCTGGCTACCACAAGGGAGACCGGGTGAAGGAGAAAGCTCCTGCTACGGTAGCTGGCTGCCACCTTTGCTTTCCCATGGTATGGGGTGACGCCACTTCATGTGATTCAATAGCTGTAGTGACTACATTTAAGTTTGCCTTCCCACGTCTTATTTTGCTCTTACACAGCTTGCAAAAGGCAATGCTTTTGTCTTCTGGCAGTGTGGAGAAAAAATGCCAGATGTGCGATACTTGCACAGAGCTACAGTCAGCTTTGCTCTGGCTCGTTTTGGACCTAACCCACCTACAGCCTCAGCGGCACCACCAGATCCCAAAGCAGACATGGCTAGTGCTGTTCTTTGGGAGGTATGTGATCTCTGCTCTTTATTCCTGCCACCATCACCCTCCTCCACTGACGTTGCCTCCTCCTTAGTACCCCGTATTAATTAAATTGAACAATCCTAAAAAAGATAAAATTCCAATCGTGTGGATATAGAATAAACAAAAACTGACGATTGTGGTCTGATGCTTATTTTAACGTTAACACTCTCAGGTAAGTTGTTGCCCTACCCAATGTATTGATGTACTTAGAGATGATCAAAGTTTTAAAAAATTCAATTTGAACGATTCACTGAAGTTCTTTAAGAATTAATTAGTCACAAATGGCAATAAATATGGTATACCCAGGCCACTCTGCCTAATCATATGCATCCCTCTTGGTGGCCCAATCTCACTGTGAACACTTAGAACTTAAACTTCAGGGACAGTGCAGAGAGAGGGTATAACCATATGCTTACGTTGTAGTGCACCCACATTCATAGTTAATCCATTCTGTAGGTACTGTGCCATCAGTATCACAGGAAGTTATTTATTGCCATCTACTGTACATCACTGAGCATGGCACCAACATTCATAGCTAGTCCCTTCTGTTAGCTGTGGAATTACTGTGCATCAGTATTGCTGGTCAATAAAAGCATCTAATTTATTACTGTGGACTTACCGTGCAGTGCCCCAAGATTCAAAAACTGACCCCATGACAGAGTGGGGGCAGTGGCAGCAGCAGCAATAGCAGCTGCAGTAATGGCCCCATGACAGAGTGGGGAGGGGGGCAGCAGCAGTTTCAGTAAGGCTGTGTTAACATCACTGTTTATGTATCACGGTCGGCGTGGCTATCACATACGTGACACAGAGGGAGGGAACGAGGAAGGCCCTGCCCAAGTGAGAGGGAAGATGGTGACCCCTGACTCACCTGGCGGCTGGCACCTGGCTGCCCTGACGTCCCTAGACGGGTTCCTCACCCGTACGCCGATCACGTGCCTAAAGCCCTGGCTTTCCCTGAGCTGAGCCCTAGGTAGTGAACAGGGCGATGGGAACACTAGTCCGCACCACTAACTCTAAGGGAAAACACCAAGGGGAGGACAGACAACACAGACTCAACATATATTCCCAGGTGGGCGACAACAGGAGACAACAATAAGCCCAACAGGGATCCGGAGGGTAGCACTCAGGAACGACAAGCAGGATTCACCACTCCAGTGGGTCAGTATAGATGTCCAGGCAGGAAGCTCTATAACTGGCAACTAGAGAAGT
This sequence comes from Bufo bufo, assembly GCF_905171765.1. NCBI lineage: Eukaryota > Metazoa > Chordata > Amphibia > Anura > Bufonidae > Bufo > Bufo bufo. The sequence continues at coordinate 526,854,487 of NC_053391.1, read as the reverse complement.
GTGAGGGGAGAATATAAGGAGGTAGGGAGTGGCAGACAAGAAACAGCTGAGGAGGAGAAGCTAAGGATCCCTGAGAGAGACAAAAAGGATAGCAAGGCAAACACAGAAAACAATCACTAAAAAACAACGTGATCTTTAGATATAGAGCGCGCAGCCACCCGCTGCGACTTCCTGACCCCGGGTATAACGGAGTCAGACGTGGCTCTTGATACCCTCGTGACAGTACCCCCCCTTTCACGAGGGGCCTCCGGACACTCAGGACCAGGTCTCTCCGGATGAGAGGCATGGAAAGTCTGAATTAACCTGTTGGCGTTTACCTCTGACGCTGGAACCCACATTCTTTCCTCGGGACCGTAACCCCTCCAATGCACCAGACACTGAAGAGAGCGGCGGACCCGACGAGAATCAACAATTCTGGCTATTTGAAACTCCAGATTACCAGCCACAATGACAGGAGGAGGTGGCAGCGGCGATGGTTCTAGAGGTGGAACATACTTCTTGAGTAACGATTTATGGAAGACGTTATGGATCTTAAAAGTTTGAGGTAGCTCCAGGCGAAAAGCCACAGGGTTAATGACGGCTACTATTTTATAGGGACCAATGAACCTGGGACCCAGTTTCCAAGAAGTAACCTTCAACTTAATATTCCTAGTAGACAACCACACATAGTCATTCACTCCTAGGTCCGGACCTGGCGACCGTTTCTTATCGGCCATGCATTTATATTTACCACTCATCTTTTTCAAGTTAACTTGCACCTTCTGCCATACCGATGAAAGAGATGAAGAAAACCTTTCCTCTTCGGGAACCCCAGAAGACCCCCCCCTCTTTGAAAGTACAAAATTGGGGATGAAAACCGTATGCACCAAGGAATGGTGACTTGCCAGTGGACTCCTGATAATGATTATTTATGGCAAACTCAGCTAAATATGATGACCACAACTCTTGGTTTTCAGACACAAAACACCTTAAATATGTTTCTAGGTTTTGGTTGGTACGCTCAGTCTGTCCATTCGACTGAGGATGGAAAGCTGAGGAAAAGGACAAGTGAACCCCCAAACGGGAACAAAAAGCTTTCCAAAACTTAGAAATAAACTGGGTTCCCCGATCCGAAACCACATCGGAAGGGACCCCGTGAAGCTTCACGATTTCACTGATAAACACCTGAGCGAGAGTTTTAGCATTAGGAAGTGCGGGTAGCGCAATAAAGTGTACCATTTTGCTAAACCTGTCTACTACTACCAAGATAACTGTTTTACCCGCCGACAACGGTAAGTCAGTGATGAAATCCATTGACAGATGTGTCCATGGCCTATTGGGGATGAAAAGTGGCAATAAAGACCCTGCTGGACGTGTATGAGAGACTTTCGCGCGTGCACAAGTAGAACAAGTAGACACGAAATCCATTACATCCTGACGCAACCTTGGCCACCAAAAACGACGAGATAAAAGCTCCATGGTTGCTTTACTACCCGGGTGTCCAGCAAGTGTCGAATTATGATGTTCTTTTAATAATTCAAGACGCAGGTTTAACGGTACAAACAATTTCTCTGAGGGGCAAGAGGCCGGGGCGTCCCCCTGAGCCTCTAACACCTTTCCCTCTAGAACAGAGTGTACAGCAGAGACAACCACTCCCCTTTGTAAAATAGGTACCGGATCACAAACATTACCCCCTCCAGGGAAACTACGAGATAATGCGTCTGCCTTGGTATTTTTTGCCCCAGGACGATAGGTGATTACAAAGTTAAATCTGGTAAAGAATAGCGACCACCTAGCTTGTCTAGGGGTGAGACGCTTAGCCGATTCTAGGTACAGAAGGTTCTTGTGATCCGTAATCACCGTGACGGGGTGGATTGCTCCCTCTAAGAAGTGACGCCACTCTTCAAGCACCAGTTTAATCGCCAACAGTTCCCTATTTCCAATATCATAATTCTTCTCCGCAGAAGATAATTTTTTGGAAAAGAAAGCGCAAGGACGCCATTTGCCAGGAGACGGACCCTGAGACAATACAGCTCCCACTCCCACCTCTGACGCATCTACCTCGACAATAAAAGGCTGGGAGACATCAGGTTGAATTAGAACAGGTGCCGAGGTAAACCTCTCCTTTAGAGAGGAAAATGCATCTTTAGCGGCGACAGACCATTTGGAAAAATCCGTCCCCTTCCTAGTCATGTCGGTAAGGGGTTTAACGATCACTGAATAATTTTTAATGAACTTTCTATAGAAATTAGCGAAACCCAAAAACCGTTGTATGGCTTTAAGGTTCTCAGGAAGATCCCAATCTAAAATTGCCTGGACCTTCCCAGGATCCATGCGGAAACCTGAAGCAGATAATAGATATCCCAGGAACTGTAATTCCTGAACAGCGAAGACACATTTTTCAATTTTCGCATATAATTTATTCGTCCGTAGGACCTGCAGTACTTGCCTGACATGCACCTCATGTGTTTTCAGATCAGCCGAATAAATTAAGATATCATCTAGGTATATGACTACAAACCTGCCGATGAGATGACTAAAAATATCATTGATGAAATGTTGGAAGACAGCAGGGGCATTGGTCAGACCGAAAGGCATAACTAGATTTTCATAATGCCCCTCAGGGGTGTTAAAAGCCATTCTACTTCACAAGGGGCGAACAACAAGCTAGTCAAAAAAGCGCAGTGGTACGATGCATAGGAAATTATGATGGACAGTACGGAAAAATACGTAACATTCTGGGACGACACTGGCATATACTGCTCTCAGACGATGAATTAAAAGAAATCCTGACCCCCAGACCAGCCATCACGTATAGGAGAGGGCAAAACATAAGAGAAAAATTGGTGCATAGTCATTTCACGCAAGATAAAAAACAAGATAAATCTACCTGGCTCCATATCTCAGGATCCTACCCGTGTGGTGACTGTAGCTTCTGTGGGAGAATGGTACCGAAAAAATAATTTTACAATCCAGCTGATAATAAAAAATATCAGATTAAAGAGTATATAAATTGCAAATCAATGGGAGTCATATATGCCATACAGTGTGGCTGTCCAAAATTGTACGTGGGGAAAACAACACAGGAGCTTAGAAGACGCATTTCTAAACATTTGAGTACTATCAATACGCTTAGCGATACACCACTTGCTAGACATGTGCAAAATATACATAATGGAAGTACTCAGAGTCTAATAGTGTGGGGAATCCAAAAATTGAAGGTAGGCCCAAGGATGGGCAACCTGGACATACGACTACAGCAGGAGGAAGCTCGGTGGATTTACCGCCTCAAGAGTCTAACCCCGCAAGGCCTGAATGAGGGATTTACGTATGCATCATTCTTATAAAAGAGATTCCAACGAACAATTGTAACAATGAATACTGCAAAACCCAGACCATTATAGAACTTCATTAAAGATACATAAGGGGGAAGGAACTAGGTAGCCCCATATAAATATAATCATAAAGTAACACCTAAGATGCCTCTGTATGCTGGAACCAATAAGCATTATCAATAAATACTCATCAATTGAGCAAAAATATTAAATCTAAATACTCTTAAAAAATTCAATAATAAAAAATCATAAAAATTGAGCAAAATATCAAATTAAAATACCCTCAAAAAATTCAACAAAAATAAAAAATCATAAAAACTTAAAACAACTCCAAAAAAAATGACATAAATATATATATAAAAAATTTAATCACTAACAACGAAAGAATATTCAAATAATGCAATATACATTAGCAGTGAAAGTCATACTGACTGAAGGTGGAAGCCTCTGATGTCTATAAAAATTTAATAAATGCTACACACTATCATAAAGGGATCCCTACAAAGAATATCAAATATACCTATCGAGTTAGTAAAACATCTAATCAAAATCCCTTCCAAAATCTATAAAAATTATAAAAACCAAAAAATAAGCCTTTTAAAATCTACAAAAACTATAAAAATTAATACTAATACCAATAAAAAAAATAATAAAAAAATAAAAAAATAAAAATAAAAATTAATTAAAAATAATTAAAAATACACTAAAAATCATATCACTAATAAAAATATACTCACATAAGTTTATACTCACCCGGTTGAAGTCACCATGATGTAAGGTGGAAGCATGTAAAAAATATATGAAAAAATATAATAAGTAGATATAGTAGATGATTAATTAAGTATTATCACGAATAATGGGCACATAGAATTTCATACTCAGAGGGAGATATAGCCAATATTAAGAGAGGATTTAGTCCCCCCTTTCCCCTCCCCATAGTAATATACACCAAAAAAGATAGTCACCTATGAAGGAACTAAGGTAGGTCACATGGTACATGAGAATAGGCCACCCCAGCAGGATCCCTAGATCGGAAAGACAACCCATCCAGTGTCACACTTCAGATCCAGAAGGAGGACCAAGTGCTCGAGCATGCCCAGTCAGTATCAGGTAAGTATGACCAGCATACAAGTCCGGACATATATGCCTAGAAACTACAAATAAAGCTGTACCGATCACTAAGTTCGGGAGCATGCGCAAATAGGATGCAGCATGCATGACCGGCATCAAGTCCCGACGCAGGCGCCTTACCAACAAACTATGGAGGTAGTATTATAAGTGACCGGGCATGCGTACAGAGGGCTGACAAGTTGAAGCAGCGGCTCACACCGAGTCCGTGCGCATTGAAGAGCGGCGCAGCTAAACGCCGATTGAAGGAGAGAGAAGTGGGAGGATCCCACCATGGAACTATGAATGTAACGTTAGCACGGATTGGGTAGATAAGAACAGAGCACAGTAAGAGGGACGCATATAGGGCAACATGATTATGACACCAAAAAGGAGGTGTTAAAAGCCTGGTTCCACCCCCAACACAAACACTGCCCGTTCCCCTGAAGACGCCAAGAGAGCTTGGCGAAACATGTCGGGGGGCAGAGTGTGATTAATGTTATTTTAGGCAGTGAGTGTCATGCCAAGCAGGAGCATTATATATAATAGTTACTAAGCAGTACACTGGGAAGAAGCCCGCCGCTCAGAGTAGCGCGCTGTGGAAACAACAGGGCGCTGATACTAATTAGTACCGTGGGAAGAAGCCCATGACTGAGAGCAGTACACTGTGGTAATACCAGTGCTCTTGAAATAACGGTGATCACTGTTGAACAGTGACAGCAGGAACTATTGAAGAGAATAGTCTAAGGGCCCCCCAGTGGACAACAAGCACATCCTAAAAAGATATAATATCAGATACATTACAATAGGGCAGGCACCACTGATAGTTTTAATGTGTGAGTTCAAAGGTATCCATTTTTTAAGCGGATGAAATAAATGTTAAATTTTACATATAAATAACTAATACATTTAGTAGCACATATCAACCAAGAGACAAATTATGGTCTTACTGACCAAATTAAAATATTTTCATATACAGAGTCTCAATATGTGCTAATGGGTCGTATGTAATTTTCATATATGCCTTAAGGGGGAAAACCCCGTATCAGTGACCCCTATCCAAGGAATCTAGTCAGCAAGTATATAAGGTGTATTAAAGAGGATGGCAAGCTTCCTATCCAATCAACCCACAACCTCAGTATTCCTATCTGAAGCCAGTAGAGTGTTTTCCACACAAGATCTCGCTGTGCATGCTTTAGACATTAACTTCGCTTTTAAAGAACTCAATAAAACCTACAAACAATACATTAGATCAATATGGGAGGTAACCAGCCTGGAGACCTACCTCCAACAGAATATTGTTTTTAGAGGCATTACAGGGAGTGCAGAATTATTAGGCAAGTTGTATTTTTGAGAATTAATTTTATTATTGAACAACAACCATGTTCTCAATGAACCCAAAAAACTCATTAATATCAAAGCTAAATATTTTTGGAAGTAGTTTTTAGTTTGTTTTTAGTTTTAGCTATTTTAGGGGGATATCTGTGTGTGCAGGTGACTATTACTGTGCATAATTATTAGGCAACTTAACAAAAAACAAATATATACCCATTTCAATTATTTATTTTTACCAGTGAAACCAATATAACATCTCAACATTCACAAATATACATTTCTGACATTCAAAAACAAATCAGTGACCAATATAGCCACCTTTCTTTGCAAGGACACTCAAAAGCCTGCCATCCATGGATTCTGTCAGTGTTTTGATCTGTTCACCATCAACATTGCGTGCAGCAGCAACCACAGCCTCCCAGACACTGTTCAGAGAGGTGTACTGTTTTCCCTCCTTGTAAATCTCACATTTGATGATGGACCACAGGTTCTCAATGGGGTTCAGATCAGGTGAACAAGGAGGCCATGTCATTAGATTTTCTTCTTTTATACCCTTTCTTGCCAGCCTTGCTGTGGAGTACTTGGACACGTGTGATGGAGCATTGTCCTGCATGAAAATCATGTTTTTCTTGAAGAATGCAGACTTCTTCCTGTACCACTGCTTGAAGAAGGTGTCTTCCAGAAACTGGCAGTAGGACTGGGAGTTGAGCTTGACTCCATCCTCAACCCGAAAAGGCCCCACAAGCTCATCTTTGATGATACCAGCCCAAACCAGTACTCCACCTCCACCTTGCTGGCGTCTGAGTCGTACTGGAGCTCTCTGCCCTTTACCAATCCAGCCACGGGCCCATCCATCTGGCCCATCAAGACTCACTCTCATTTCATCAGTCCATAAAACCTTAGAAAAATCAGTCTTGAGATATTTCTTGGCCCAGTCTTGACGTTTCAGCTTGTGTGTCTTGTTCAGTGGTGGTCGTCTTTCAGCCTTTCTTACCTTGGCCATGTCTCTGAGTATTGCACACCTTGTGCTTTTGGGCACTCCAGTGATGTTGCAGCTCTGAAATATGGCCAAACTGGTGGCAAGTGGCATCTTGGCAGCTGCACGCTTGACTTTTCTCAGTTCATGGGCAGTTATTTTGCGCCTTGGTTTTTCCACACGCTTCTTGCGACCCTGTTGACTATTTTGAATGAAACGCTTGATTGTTCAATGATCACGCTTCAGAAGCTTTGGAATTTTAAGAGTGCTGCATCCCTCTGCAAGATATCTCACTATTTTTGACTTTTCTGAGCCTGTCAAGTCCTTCTTTTGACCCATTTTGCCAAAGGAAAGGAAGTTGCCTAATAATTATGCACACCTAATATAGGGTGTTGATGTCATTAGACCACACCCCTTCTCATTACAGAGATGCACATCACCTAATATGCTTAATTGGTAGTAGGCTTTCGAGCCTATACAGCTTGGAGTAAGACAACATGCATAAAGAGGATGATGTGGTCAAAATACTCATTTGCCTAATAATTCTGCACGCAGTGTAGAATCAATATAAGACCCAATTCTCATCAGGACGATCCTGAATTTCAGAAAGGCTGGGAAGCCTTACTAACAGAGAGTTCCCTGCGGATGCAGGCATACCTGTTAGAATATGAAAAAAAGGTACTGAGCAAAACCGCGTCACAACTTGAAAAAGAAATCAATGATATTCAGGTATTTTGCTCTCAGACCGATTTTACAAACCTTGAAATAAAACTTCAAAAAAATATTGAATATTTACAAAGCGAAGTGAAAGAAAGGAAGCACCGTAAATATAATAGGGACAAAAAAGATTTTGAAACAGGTAAAATCTATATAACAAAAAATAGTCCAATCAATTATCGCAGTAATTACAATCGCAGCGAATACACTGACATCTCAGAGTCAGATATTTCCGAACCTGAGAGTAATACCCCCGTATACAGAACAGGCTATAGGCCTAGATACAAACGTAGAGGTAATAACAGATCTAATTACAACCAAGCTAGGTATCAAGGGAATCCTCAGAATCTTCCAAGATGTCCCAATCCGGTGCCAACAAATACAAGTGGAACAACAAGTGGAGGAGAAGGACAGTCATCCTCAGTACAGTCATCCTCCTATCCATTGTTACCTCAAGCATCGGGAGGTGTCCCAGCAGGAACCACTATCCAAGCAGGGACCACTACACAAACCTTCATGCCCCATTTTTTAGTGCCTGGGGTACAACTCAGGGACCGAGACAAGTGGGGATATCGTCAGGGGACATAGCCACTGTATCACCTAACCCAGGAATGCAAATCATCAACCTTACCGACCTGACACTAAAATCAGAACATGAAAATGTGTTGAATAAGGGCCTATCATTTACACCGTTACCGTATTTTGATTGTTTTGGGTGGGTAAAAGATATCAATCTGTTCGCTAGGAAGTTAGCTTTACATAAAGAACATAAGAATTTAGAGAGAGATCCAACCAAACTTAATGCAAAAGAAGTCAAAGCTATACAAATTTTAGAAGATCTGGAAAAAGAACATAGGGGAGAAATAGTATCACTGAGGGCACCACATAGTACCCTCACTCCACAATCCAAATTTACCCCCCCATTCACAAAATACGGAAAAATTGAGTCCTTTGTAGACCTAGTTACTAAAGACCTTCAGAAAATAAAGGCAAACAAGTCACAATTGGGATCCAACCTGAATCATCAAGAAAAAATGGCCCTAGACAATCTGATGGAGAATAAGAATATAGATATTAAACCCTCTGACAAAGGTGGCAACATAGTGCTCCTCAAAAAGGACGACTATGTACGCATGGTGATGGCTCTCTTAGAGGACAAGAACACATATCAACTGTTGAAAGATAACCCTACAGAGAAGTATAAATTAGAACTAAAAGCCATATTAGACCAGGCAAAATTGAAAGATCTTATTACCAAGGAAGAGATGAAAGTACTCTATAATCCCCGTCCAATGATAGCCACTTTTTATGCAATCCCAAAAGTGCACAAAAAACGTGAGCCCATACCCGGTAGGCCAATAGTGTCGGGTAATCAAAACTTATGTGAAGGGATCAGTGGCTATGTGGACCAGATGATATCCCCATTTGTACCCAGCCTGTCCTCATACTTGAAGGACACAAAAGACACACTGACCAAGCTACAGGATGTCCAAGTTAATAAAAGCACGCTGATAGCGAGTCTGGATGTAGAAGCACTCTACACCAGCATACAACATGACTTAGGCCTAGAAGCAATTCGTTACTATCTAAATACGAAAGGGACACAACATCACGAGCACAGCACTTTTGTATTATCACTGTTACAATTTTTGTTAACTCACAATTATTTTATGTTTAACGGGAAGTTTTATTTACAGATCACTGGGACAGCTATGGGGACGATCTGTGCCCCTAGCTTTGCAAATTTATTTCTAGGGTGGTGGGAAGAGCGCACTGTATTCACAGACGAGAATCACCATTTCACTAAACACATACTATACTGGGGTCGTTATATTGACGACATTTTAATACTATGGGACAGCACGAGCACACTCTTCCTTGAATTTGTCAGGGAACTGAACGATAACCCTCTAGGCCTAAAGTTCACCGCGGAAATAGACCAAAGAACCATAAAAAATTTTTAGATCTCACCATCACTTTGGAAAACGATGGCAGCGTGAACACTACAACATACAGGAAGCCGACCTCTACAAATAGCCTTTTGCATTGGCAAAGTCATCATCCTACCCCCCTTAAAAAGGGCATCCCAATTGGGCAATATTTGCGGGCCAAACGAAACTGCTCCACCACGGAGAGTTTTGAGAACGAAAGTAAGCTCCTGTACAGTAGATTTCTAGCTAGAGGATATCCGAAGAAAACCCTACATTACGCATACAACAAGGCGAAAAAAAGTGATCGTACCATTCTACTTCACAAGGGCGAACAACAAGCTAGTCAAAAAAGCGCAGTGGTACGATGCATAGGAAATTATGATGGACAGTACGGAAAAATACGTAACATTCTGGGACGACACTGGCATATACTGCTCTCAGACGATGAATTAAAAGAAATCCTGACCCCCAGACCAGCCATCACGTATAGGAGAGGGCAAAACATAAGAGAAAAATTGGTGCATAGTCATTTCACGCAAGATAAAAAACAAGATAAATCTACCTGGCTCCATATCTCAGGATCCTACCCGTGTGGTGACTGTAGCTTCTGTGGGAGAATGGTACCGAAAAAAGAATTTTACAATCCAGCTGATAATAAAAAATATCAGATTAAAGAGTATATAAATTGCAAATCAATGGGAGTCATATATGCCATACAGTGTGGCTGTCCAAAATTGTACGTGGGGAAAACAACACAGGAGCTTAGAAGACGCATTTCTAAACATTTGAGTACTATCAATACGCTTAGCGATACACCACTTGCTAGACATGTGCAAAATATACATAATGGAAGTACTCAGAGTCTAATAGTGTGGGGAATCCAAAAATTGAAGGTAGGCCCAAGGATGGGCAACCTGGACATACGACTACAGCAGGAGGAAGCTCGGTGGATTTACCGCCTCAAGAGTCTAACCCCGCAAGGCCTGAATGAGGGATTTACGTATGCATCATTCTTATAAAAGAGATTCCAACGAACAATTGTAACAATGAATACTGCAAAACCCAGACCATTATAGAACTTCATTAAAGATACATAAGGGGGAAGGAACTAGGTAGCCCCATATAAATATAATCATAAAGTAACACCTAAGATGCCTCTGTATGCTGGAACCAATAAGCATTATCAATAAATACTCATCAATTGAGCAAAAATATTAAATCTAAATACTCTTAAAAAATTCAATAATAAAAAATCATAAAAATTGAGCAAAATATCAAATTAAAATACCCTCAAAAAATTCAACAAAAATAAAAAATCATAAAAACTTAAAACAACTCCAAAAAAAATGACATAAATATATATATAAAAAATTTAATCACTAACAACGAAAGAATATTCAAATAATGCAATATACATTAGCAGTGAAAGTCATACTGACTGAAGGTGGAAGCCTCTGATGTCTATAAAAATTTAATAAATGCTACACACTATCATAAAGGGATCCCTACAAAGAATATCAAATATACCTATCGAGTTAGTAAAACATCTAATCAAAATCCCTTCCAAAATCTATAAAAATTATAAAAACCAAAAAATAAGCCTTTTAAAATCTACAAAAACTATAAAAATTAATACAAATACCAATAAAAAAATAATAAAAAAATAAAAAATAAAAAATAAAAATTAATTAAAAATAATTAAAAATACACTAAAAATCATATCACTAATAAAAATATACTCACATAAGTTTATACTCACCCGGTTGAAGTCCCCATGATGTAAGGTGGAAGCATGTAATATCTAAAAAATATATGAAAAAATATAATAAGTAGATATAGTAGATGATTAATTAAGTATTATCACGAATAATGGGCACATAGAATTTCATACTCAGAGGGAGATATAGCCAATATTAAGAGAGGATTTAGTCCCCCCTTTCCCCTCCCCATAGTAATATACACCAAAAAAGATAGTCACCTATGAAGGAACTAAGGTAGGTCACATGGTACATGAGAATAGGCCACCCCAGCAGGATCCCTAGATCGGAAAGACAACCCATCCAGTGTCACACTTCAGATCCAGAAGGAGGACCAAGTGCTCGAGCATGCCCAGTCAGTATCAGGTAAGTATGACCAGCATACAAGTCCGGACATATATGCCTAGAAACTACAAATAAAGCTGTACCGATCACTAAGTTCGGGAGCATGCGCAAATAGGATGCAGCATGCATGACCGGCATCAAGTCCCGACGCAGGCGCCTTACCAACAAACTATGGAGGTAGTATTATAAGTGACCGGGCATGCGTACAGAGGGCTGACAAGTTGAAGCAGCGGCTCACACCAAGTCCGTGCGCATTGACGAGCGGCGCAGCTAAACGCCGATTGAAGGAGAGAGAAGTGGGAGGATCCCACCATGGAACTATGAATGTAACGTTAGCACGGATTGGGTAGATAAGAACAGAGCACAGTAAGAGGGACGCATATAGGGCAACATGATTATGACACCAAAAAGAAGGTGTTAAAAGCCTGGTTCCGCCCCCAACACAAACACTGCCCGTTCCCCTGAAGACGCCAAGAGAGCTTGGCGAAACATGTCGGGGGGCAGAGTGTGATTAATGTTATTTTAGGCAGTGAGTGTCATGCCAAGCAGGAGCATTATATATAATAGTTACTAAGCAGTACACTGGGAAGAAGCCCGCCGCTCAGAGTAGCGCGCTGTGGAAACAACAGGGCGCTGATACTAATTAGTACCGTGGGAAGAAGCCCATGACTGAGAGCAGTACACTGTGGTAATACCAGTGCTCTTGAAATAACGGTGATCACTGTTGAACAGTGACAGCAGGAACTATTGAAGAGAATAGTCTAAGGGCCCCCCAGTGGACAACAAGCACATCCTAAAAAGATATAATATCAGATACATTACAATAGGGCAGGCACCACTGATAGTTTTAATGTGTGAGTTCAAAGGTATCCATTTTTTAAGCGGATGAAATAAATGTTAAATTTTACATATAAATAACTAATACATTTAGTAGCACATATCAACCAAGAGACAAATTATGGTCTTACTGACCAAATTAAAATATTTTCATATACAGAGTCTCAATATGTGCTAATGGGTCGTATGTAATTTTCATATATGCCTTAAGGGGGAAAACCCCGTATCAGTGACCCCTATCCAAGGAATCTAGTCAGCAAGTATATAAGGTGTATTAAAGAGGATGGCAAGCTTCCTATCCAATCAACCCACAACCTCAGTATTCCTATCTGAAGCCAGTAGAGTGTTTTCCACACAAGATCTCGCTGTGCATGCTTTAGACATTAACTTCGCTTTTAAAGAACTCAATAAAAAATACAAACAATACATTAGATCAATATGGGAGGTAACCAGCCTGGAGACCTACCTCCAACAGAATATTGTTTTTAGAGGCATTAGAATCAATATAAGACCCAATTCTCATCAGGACGATCCTGAATTTCAGAAAGGCTGGGAAGCCTTACTAACAGAGAGTTCCCTGCGGATGCAGGCATACCTGTTAGAATATGAAAAAAAGGTACTGAGCAAAACCGCGTCACAACTTGAAAAAGAAATCAATGATATTCAGGTATTTCGCTCTCAGACCGATTTTACAAACCTTGAAATAAAACTTCAAAAAAATATTGAATATTTACAAAGCGAAGTGAAAGAAAGGAAGCACCGTAAATATAATAGGGACAAAAAAGATTTTGAAACAGGTAAAATCTATATAACAAAAAATAGTCCAATCAATTATCGCAGTAATTACAATCGCAGCGAATACACTGACATCTCAGAGTCAGATATTTCCGAACCTGAGAGTAATACCCCCGTATACAGAACAGGCTATAGGCCTAGATACAAACGTAGAGGTAATAACAGATCTAATTACAACCAAGCTAGGTATCAAGGGAATCCTCAGAATCTTCCAAGATGTCCCAATCCGGTGCCAACAAATACAAGTGGAACAACAAGTGGAGGAGAAGGACAGTCATCCTCAGTACAGTCATCCTCCTATCCATTGTTACCTCAAGCATCGGGAGGTGTCCCAGCAGGAACCACTATCCAAGCAGGGACCACTACACAAACCTTCATGCCCCATTTTTTAGTGCCTGGGGTACAACTCAGGGACCGAGACAAGTGGGGATATCGTCAGGGGACATAGCCACTGTATCACCTAACCCAGGAATGCAAATCATCAACCTTACCGACCTGACACTAACATCAGAAAATGAAAATGTGTTGAATAAGGGCCTATCATTTACACCGTTACCGTATTTTGATTGTTTTGGGTGGGTAAAAGATATCAATCTGTTCGCTAGGAAGTTAGCTTTACATAAAGAACATAAGAATTTAGAGAGAGATCCAACCAAACTTAATGCAAAAGAAGTCAAAGCTATACAAATTTTAGAAGATCTGGAAAAAGAACATAGGGGAGAAATAGTATCACTGAGGGCACCACATAGTACCCTGACTCCACAATCCAAATTTACCCCCCCATTCACAAAATACGGAAAAATTGAGTCCTTTGTAGACCTAGTTACTAAAGACCTTCAGAAAATAAAGGCAAACAAGTCACAATTGGGATCCAACCTGAATCATCAAGAAAAAATGGCCCTAGACAATCTGATGGAGAATAAGAATATAGAGATTAAACCCTCTGACAAAGGTGGCAACATAGTGCTCCTCAAAAAGGACGACTATGTACGCATGGTGATGGCTCTCTTAGAGGACAAGAACACATATCAACTGTTGAAAGATAACCCTACAGAGAAGTATAAATTAGAACTAAAAGCCATATTAGACCAGGCAAAATTGAAAGATCTTATTACCAAGGAAGAGATGAAAGTACTCTATAATCCCCGTCCAATGATAGCCACTTTTTATGCAATCCCAAAAGTGCACAAAAAACGTGAGCCCATACCCGGTAGGCCAATAGTGTCGGGTAATCAAAACTTATGTGAAGGGATCAGTGGCTATGTGGACCAGATGATATCCCCATTTGTACCCAGCCTGTCCTCATACTTGAAGGACACAAAAGACACACTGACCAAGCTACAGGATGTCCAAGTTAATAAAACCACGCTGATAGCGAGTCTGGATGTAGAAGCACTCTACACCAGCATACAACATGACTTAGGCCTAGAAGCAATTCGTTACTATCTAAATACGAAAGGGACACAACATCACGAGCACAGCACTTTTGTATTATCACTGTTACAATTTTTGTTAACTCACAATTATTTTATGTTTAACGGGAAGTTTTATTTACAGATCACTGGGACAGCTATGGGGACGATCTGTGCCCCTAGCTTTGCAAATTTATTTCTAGGGTGGTGGGAAGAGCGCACTGTATTCACAGACGAGAATCACCATTTCACTAAACACATACTATACTGGGGTCGTTATATTGACGACATTTTAATACTATGGGACAGCACGAGCACACTCTTCCTGGAATTTGTCAGGGAACTGAACGATAACCCTCTAGGCCTAAAGTTCACCGCGGAAATAGACCAAAGAACCATAAAAATTTTTTAGATCTCACCATCACTTTGGAAAACGATGGCAGCGTGAACACTACAACATACAGGAAGCCGACCTCTACAAATAGCCTTTTGCATTGGCAAAGTCATCATCCTACCCCCCTTAAAAAGGGCATCCCAATTGGGCAATATTTGCGGGCCAAACGAAACTGCTCCACCACGGAGAGTTTTGAGAACGAAAGTAAGCTCCTGTACAGTAGATTTCTAGCTAGAGGATATCCGAAGAAAACCCTACATTACGAAAAAAAGTGATCGTACCATTCTACTTCACAAGGGCGAACAACAAGCTAGTCAAAAAAGCGCAGTGGTACGATGCATAGGAAATTATGATGGACAGTACGGAAAAATACGTAACATTCTGGGACGACACTGGCATATACTGCTCTCAGACGATGAATTAAAAGAAATCCTGACCCCCAGACCAGCCATCACGTATAGGAGAGGGCAAAACATAAGAGAAAAATTGGTGCATAGTCATTTCACGCAAGATAAAAAACAAGATAAATCTACCTGGCTCCATATCTCAGGATCCTACCCGTGTGGTGACTGTAGCTTCTGTGGGAGAATGGTACCGAAAAAAGAATTTTACAATCCAGCTGATAATAAAAAATATCAGATTAAAGAGTATATAAATTGCAAATCAATGGGAGTCATATATGCCATACAGTGTGGCTGTCCAAAATTGTACGTGGGGAAAACAACACAGGAGCTTAGAAGACGCATTTCTAAACATTTGAGTACTATCAATACGCTTAGCGATACACCACTTGCTAGACATGTGCAAAATATACATAATGGAAGTACTCAGAGTCTAATAGTGTGGGGAATCCAAAAATTGAAGGTAGGCCCAAGGATGGGCAACCTGGACATACGACTACAGCAGGAGGAAGCTCGGTGGATTTACCGCCTCAAGAGTCTAACCCCGCAAGGCCTGAATGAGGGATTTACGTATGCATCATTCTTATAAAAGAGATTCCAACGAACAATTGTAACAATGAATACTGCAAAACCCAGACCATTATAGAACTTCATTAAAGATACATAAGGGGGAAGGAACTAGGTAGCCCCATATAAATATAATCATAAAGTAACACCTAAGATGCCTCTGTATGCTGGAACCAATAAGCATTATCAATAAATACTCATCAATTGAGCAAAAATATTAAATCTAAATACTCTTAAAAAATTCAATAATAAAAAATCATAAAAATTGAGCAAAATATCAAATTAAAATACCCTCAAAAAATTCAACAAAAATAAAAAATCATAAAAACTTAAAACAACTCCAAAAAAAATGACATAAATATATATATAAAAAATTTAATCACTAACAACGAAAGAATATTCAAATAATGCAATATACATTAGCAGTGAAAGTCATACTGACTGAAGGTGGAAGCCTCTGATGTCTATAAAAATTTAATAAATGCTACACACTATCATAAAGGGATCCCTACAAAGAATATCAAATATACCTATCGAGTTAGTAAAACATCTAATCAAAATCCCTTCCAAAATCTATAAAAATTATAAAAACCAAAAAATAAGCCTTTTAAAATCTACAAAAACTATAAAAATTAATACTAATACCAATAAAAAAATAATAAAAAAATAAAAAATAAAAAATAAAAATTAATTAAAAATAATTAAAAATACACTAAAAATCATATCACTAATAAAAATATACTCACATAAGTTTATACTCACCCGGTTGAAGTCCCCATGATGTAAGGTGGAAGCATGTAATATCTAAAAAATATATGAAAAAATATAATAAGTAGATATAGTAGATGATTAATTAAGTATTATCACGAATAATGGGCACATAGAATTTCATACTCAGAGGGAGATATAGCCAATATTAAGAGAGGATTTAGTCCCCCCTTTCCCCTCCCCATAGTAATATACACCAAAAAAGATAGTCACCTATGAAGGAACTAAGGTAGGTCACATGGTACATGAGAATAGGCCACCCCAGCAGGATCCCTAGATCGGAAAGACAACCCATCCAGTGTCACACTTCAGATCCAGAAGGAGGACCAAGTGCTCGAGCATGCCCAGTCAGTATCAGGTAAGTATGACCAGCATACAAGTCCGGACATATATGCCTAGAAACTACAAATAAAGCTGTACCGATCACTAAGTTCGGGAGCATGCGCAAATAGGATGCAGCATGCATGACCGGCATCAAGTCCCGACGCAGGCGCCTTACCAACAAACTATGGAGGTAGTATTATAAGTGACCGGGCATGCGTACAGAGGGCTGACAAGTTGAAGCAGCGGCTCACACCAAGTCCGTGCGCATTGACGAGCGGCGCAGCTAAACGCCGATTGAAGGAGAGAGAAGTGGGAGGATCCCACCATGGAACTATGAATGTAACGTTAGCACGGATTGGGTAGATAAGAACAGAGCACAGTAAGAGGGACGCATATAGGGCAACATGATTATGACACCAAAAAGAAGGTGTTAAAAGCCTGGTTCCGCCCCCAACACAAACACTGCCCGTTCCCCTGAAGACGCCAAGAGAGCTTGGCGAAACATGTCGGGGGGCAGAGTGTGATTAATGTTATTTTAGGCAGTGAGTGTCATGCCAAGCAGGAGCATTATATATAATAGTTACTAAGCAGTACACTGGGAAGAAGCCCGCCGCTCAGAGTAGCGCGCTGTGGAAACAACAGGGCGCTGATACTAATTAGTACCGTGGGAAGAAGCCCATGACTGAGAGCAGTACACTGTGGTAATACCAGTGCTCTTGAAATAACGGTGATCACTGTTGAACAGTGACAGCAGGAACTATTGAAGAGAATAGTCTAAGGGCCCCCCAGTGGACAACAAGCACATCCTAAAAAGATATAATATCAGATACATTACAATAGGGCAGGCACCACTGATAGTTTTAATGTGTGAGTTCAAAGGTATCCATTTTTTAAGCGGATGAAATAAATGTTAAATTTTACATATAAATAACTAATACATTTAGTAGCACATATCAACCAAGAGACAAATTATGGTCTTACTGACCAAATTAAAATATTTTCAAAAGCTGTCTTCCACTCATCCCCTTCCCTGATACGAATCAGATTGTAGGCCCCCCTAAGATCAAGTTTGGAGAACCACTTAGCACCCGCAATCTGATTAAAAAGGTCAGGAATGAGAGGAAGAGGGTATGGGTCACGGATGGTTATCTGGTTTAACTCACGGAAATCTAAGCAAGGACGCAGGCCCCCATCTTTCTTTTTAACAAAGAAAAACCTTGCAGCCACGGGTGGAAAAGAGGGTCTGATGTGTCCCTTAGCCAGACTCTCGGAGATATAATCTTTCATGGCTTGTCTCTCGGGACCCGAAAGATTATACAACCTGGACTTGGGTAATTTTGCCCCGGGAATCAGGTTAACCGGGCAATCATAAGGACGATGAGGTGGTAGTTTCTGACAACCCTTTTCAGAAAAAACGTCCTCAAAGTCCGAAATAAATGTAGGTAGGGAAGCTATGGAGGCGATTAAGCAATTGTTATTTAAGCAATTCTCTCTGCAATGCTCACTCCACTCCAATATCTCCCTGGCCTGCCAATCCACCACTGGATTGTGCGCTACCAACCAGGGAAGACCCAATACCACCGGAGAGGGAAGGCCCTCCAGAACGTAACATGAAAGACACTCATTATGGTGGTCCCCTACCCGAAGGTGTAAATTACGAACAATGTGGGTGAGGTTTCTCTGAGACAGAGGAGCAGAATCTATAGCGAATACGGGAATAGGTCTCTGCAGCGTACAGAGAGACAAACCCATAGTGCGGGCAAAATGGGCATCAATCAAGTTTACCCCTGCTCCACTGTCTAGAAAAACAGAAATAGACTCCGTCTTAACACCAAAAACAATGACCGCTGGTAACACAAATTGAGATGTTCGTATGGAGGAAACGTATACCCCCCGGCTGACATCCTCCGCACAGCCCGGGGTTAGTAGTTTTCCGACGGTCTTTTGTTTTTGAGAAAGGAGGGACAGACATTAATGAAATGACCCCTCCCCCCACAGAAAAAACAAGCCCCCCCCTACGGCGAACCTCGGGAGGACGGACCTGACGAGAAGTTCCGCCTAGCTGCATAGGCTCATCTAAGTCAGTACAGGCTGACTGTTGCTTGGGAGAGGTAACCAATTGCTCCGGAATTTTCGATCTCTCCTTAAGACGTCTATCTATTCTGATAGAGAGGGACATAACAGCATCAAGGGAAAGGAGGGTCTCATACAGCGCCAGTGCATCCTTAACCCTTTCAGATAACCCAGAGCAGAACTGACTCCTGAGAGCCGGGTCGTTCCACTGAGTATCCGTAGCCCACCTACGGAACTCTGAGCAATATTCCTCTGCTGACCGATCTCCCTGTAGGAGTCTCCGTAACTTCGACTCAGCCAGGGCGACTCGGTCAGGGTCATCATATATGAGACCCAAAGCCCCAAAAAATCCCTCCACTGACCGAAGAGCCTGAGAACCAGGGGGTAATGAGAACGCCCAGGATTGCGGATCCCCCTGAAGCAGGGAAATGACAATCCCTACCCGCTGTTCTTCATGACCTGAGGAGTAAGGGCGCTTACTTACTTACTTAAAATATAATTTGCAGGCCTCACGGAACGTCGCAAATTTGTCCCTTCCCCCAGAAAATCTGTCGGGAAGAGCAACCTTGGGTTCTGTAACAACCTGGTTACCCATAGCAACCGCTGGGGGTGCGGTCTGCTGCATTTGCTGCTGTTGTTGGAGAACAGACGCCTTCAATCCTGCCACCTCCAAAGACAGGCTTTGAAGCTGTTCAGCCAAGGCATCAATAGGATCCATATTGGATTCTAAGTAGAGAGAGAAAAAAAAAAAACAACAAATAAAAAATTATATAAATTATTTATTTATTTTTCTCAAAAAGTAAGGGCCAGTTATAATATCACGGTCGGCGTGGCTATCACATACGTGACACAGAGGGAGGGAACGAGGAAGGCCCTGCCCAAGTGAGAGGGAAGATGGTGACCCCTGATTAACCTGGCGGCTGGCGGCTGGCACCTGGCTGCCCTGACGTCCCTAGACGGGTTCCTCACCCGTACGCCGATCACGTGCCTAAAGCCCTGGCTTTCCCTGAGCTGAGCCCTAGGTAGTGAACAGGGCGATGGGAACACTAGTCCGCACCACTAACTCTAAGGGAAAACACCAAGGGGAGGACAGACAACACAGACTCAACATATATTCCCAGGTGGGCGACAACAGGAGACAACAATAAGCCCAACAGGGATCCGGAGGGTAGCACTCAGGAACGACAAGCAGGATTCACCACTCCAGTGGGTCAGTATAGATGTCCAGGCAGGAAGCTCTATAACTGGCAACTAGAGAAGTGTGAGGGGAGAATATAAGGAGGTAGGGAGTGGCAGACAAGAAACAGCTGAGGAGGAGAAGCTACGGATCCCTGAGAGAGACAAAAAGGATAGCAAGGCAAACACAGAAAACAATCACTAAAAAACAACGTGATCTTTAGATATAGAGCGCGCAGCCACCCGCTGCGACTTCCTGACCCCGGGTATAACGGAGTCAGACGTGGCTCTTGATACCCTCGTGACATTATGTTTCCGTTCTTATGATCCATCAAAAGAACATAAAACAAAAAAACAAAACAATCCTGTATTCTGAGCATCCATAAAGCGTCTTTCAGATGGTCAGTATTTTGTCAGTGTTTTGCATAAGTATTTGATCAGGAATTGTAAGACAAAAACAGGAGTGGGTCTAAAACAGAGATAAAATGTATCATCTGTGTTTTGGACCCACTCCTGATTTTGGCTTACCAGTTCTGATCAAATGCTCATGCAATACACTGACTAAAAAAACTTATTAGCTACGATGAATTTGGCTCTAGAAGTTTGAGTGGGTTGTGTGGTTCATTCCAGTAACCAACAACACTCTACCCATATGACAATAATCCAGCTGCCATGTTTGATCCATCCAGCAAGTACAGCCCATCTGGTTTAAACCAAATACATGTTGTAAGCAAAATACCATTAAGTTCAAAGTATGGAGGGATCCACATGGGCTAAAATTTTGTTGCACCGCACAGTGACGTAGAATTTAAAAAAAATATGTTGTGGCTGTCAGATTGACACAGAATAAAATTTTTGCTAACTGAATCTGTTAGCTAGGAATTATGAATTTGGGTCCAGTTGGTGGAGTGATTTGTATGGTAATAACGTCGTAGGTCCGACCATAAACGATTGCAATAATGATGCAGATTAATGGTTTTGATGAATTTGGGTTGAGTTGGTGGAGTGATTTGTGTGGTTCATTCTGATAACCAACAAGACTCTGCACGGCCCAAGCTGCTGGGTTTGATCCATCCAGAAAGTTCGGTCCATCTGGCTTTAACCCTAATACTAGGAGTTAATTGACCTCAGGTGTTCCGCGTTAAGAGCCCCAGGGGAGTTCATCACTGTGATGCCCTTACAGGTCCGGGGCTGCACATGTGCCAACAGGTGCGAGTAACCCGCTCAATGTCATTCTTCATGGGGATTGGGGATTGTAATATTGGAGCAGACTGATTTATTTGGTAAAATAATAATTTATTTGGAAAAAGAATAATTTTTCAGATAAAAGTATATTTTTCAACTCGTGAGCAACTCTGCTGTGCGAAGAATCAATTTAATTGCACTTTTCACAGGGTGTTAAATAAGACCTTTCTGTAACACTAAATCACAGTAACTGGCTAAGAGAAGTGGTTAAATATCAATGTGGATACGCCACAAACAGTCGAATAAGACTGGTGTATCACCCCAATTTGTGAATCAGGGCCTAATAGAATTGCTTATCTATTAATCAATGTAGACCAGTGGCAGGCCTAGGATATTGGGCACCCAGGCCAGGTCATTTCTCTGGCACCCCCAATCCCCCCCCCCCCCCCCCCCAGCATGCCACCAATACTTTAAAGAAATTGTACCCTCTCACAGTAGTATTGCCCTTATTTTATAACCTTCACAGTAGAAGTAGTTTTGTCCAGATATGTGCCCCCTCACGGTGGTTATGCCCACACGGTGCCCCCTCACAGTATTTATGCCCTCACTGTACAACTTTCACAGTAGTTATACCCACATTGTGCCCTCTTAAAGTACTTATCCCTTCATTGTGCCCCCTTCAGAGTAGTTATGCTGTCTCTGTGCCCATTTCACAGAAGTAACGCCCTATCTGTGCCCCCTTCCCACCTGTAATGCCCCCTCTGTGCCCTATAACAGTAGTAATGCCCTCTGTGCCCTCTTCACAGTAGTAATGCCCATTGTGTCCCCTTCACAGTAGCAATCCCCCAAGTGTACTAGATAAACGTGCCTATATACACTGCCTGTCCAGAAAAAAAGTTGCCACCTTGATTTAACTAAGCAAATAGTTATGGGCTCCTATTGTATAATTACTGCATGTGCGATTATCTTTCAGCTGGCAACAAGTTATTTAACCCCAACTGGTGCAATGAGTTGATTCTCATTTCTTAAACAACCATGTCGAATGATACATCTCGTGGTCGTGGAAAAGATGTTAGTCTATTTGAGAAGGGTCAAATCATTGGCATGCATCAAACAGAGAAAACATCTAAGGAGATTGCAGAAACGACTAAAATTGGGTTAAGAACTGTCCAACGCATTATTAAAAACTGGAAGGATAGTGGGGACCCATTGTATTCGAGGAAGAAATATGGCGGGAAAAAAATCCTGAATGATCGTGATCGGCGATCACTTAAATGTTTGGTGAAATCAAATCGAAAAAAAACAACAGTAGAACTCAGGGCTATGTTTAATAGTGAAAGTAAGAGCATTTCCACATGCACAATGCAAAGGTAACTCAAGGGATTGGGACTGAACAGCTGTGTAGCCGTAAGAAAACCACTAATAAGTGAGTAAAACCAGAAAAAAAGGATTCAATTTGCGAGGGAGAATAAAGATTGGACTCTGGAGCAATGGAAGAAGGTCATGTGGTCTGATGAGCCCAGATTTACCCTGTTCCAAAATGATGGGCGCATCAGTGTAAGAAGAGAGGCAGATGAAGTTATGCACCCATCATGCCTAGTGCCTACTGTACAAGCCTGTGGGGGCAGTGCTATGGTCTGGGGTTGCTGCAGTTGTGTCAGGTCTAAGCTCAACAACAGTATGTGCTCCAAGAATGAGGTCAGCTGACTGCCTGAACATACTGAATGACCAGGTTATTCCATCAATGGATTTGTTCTTCCCTGATGGCACGGGCATATTCCACCAAGATGACAATACCAGGATTCATCGGGCTCAAATTGTAAAAGAGCGGTTCAGGGAGCATGAGACATAATTTTCACACATGGATTGGCCACCACAGAGTCCAGACCTTTAACCCCATATTTTTTTTTTTAGGTGGCGACTTTTTTTTGGACAGGCAGTGTATTAGACTGCCTGTTGAGACTGATTCTGATGCACAGTAAGTCTATGTATAACAGAACAGATTAAAGGCTTTGTACACTTTCGAGGGCATTTTTTTATTATTATTGCATTGTACTCATGTGGAACAAAAAATCTTTTTAAAATTGGTCTTAATTGCAAATATGGAAACCTTTTATGTACAGGGCTGAGATGCTGTAATAGAGGGATCAGAATTTTCTCTTTACTTCCCTTGGGCTCCATATCTCTGCAATCTGACAGTATATCTTACTAATAAGAATGTGGCCTAAATAAGTGTTTATGACCTCTCAGTAAATTACAGATAAGAGTTATTAGATGACTGGCATAAAGTGAAAGTAACAGTTAACCCTTTGTGACAGAACAGTTCAGCAGTCTTTCTATGCTCTTCCTATGCTCTCCTTACAGTGTCTAAAAACTCTCCCATCGATTTCCCTACACTGTCCCTGCACTGTTCCTATTCCACATTTATAAACTTTCTAAAACACTGTCCCTGGTGCTTGACATGACTCTCCTTATGTTCACAGTGAAATGGCGACGACCGCTCAAGATGAGGCTTTTATAGATCTGTGACATCACAGGGGATGGCTGGGATCTGCTGATTGGCTGGCTGCCGAACATTATAGGTCATATTGCATTCCCTGGCTTCTTACTTTACCCTTTGTAAGACATGTAACTGCCATTTTAGTAAAAAAAAAAAAAATGATTTAGCTTTAATATTTTGTTCTCACTGGTGTATACAGCTTTTTTTGAAACTAACAACAAACAAAAAAAATTAATATGTGACATGAGGATTTCTGTGAAAATGGGAAAAAAATGAAATTGTCTGTGTAGCTGATTTTGAGGTTTGCAGCAGCTGCAGTTGTGCTAGCAGGAAAAGCCAGCCTCACCTCATCTCACTCCCTGGCTGACAGTTTCCCTATTCAGAACAAACAGTTTTCTTCTCTTTTGTAATTCAAGCCTTTCCCTTCATTGTTAGTAGCAGTAGAATGCAAACTTGATTGATTTCAGACTTTCCCTGACTCCTTAAGATGTTTTTTTCTGGAATAAACTAAGTCCCATCGAACCTCATTCACAGCCCAGCACATTGTGATGTTCTACTTGTTCTGCTAGGGCACCTTAAATTCAACCCAAATGGAAAGTGCATAGATTGCCATGAAAAATCATGTATAGCACTCTGATATCTACTACGACTGTATCCAACGACTTTCAAAAAATGTCAAAGGGACAGTGATGCACCAAACTTCCAGCACAGGCCACCATCTAGTTAAAAGTAATCCTTACTGAAATAATTTTAAAACATTACAAAACATAACAACATGTCTGATTCGCAGTGGAACAGTTCTGGTTTACACATTTAGTTTGAACGCCTTAATCATAACCTTATCAGGCTATAAAATGTAACCCAATTTAAAACTACTTAGCACTGCTAACGATAGTCTGATGCATGTGTTTGCATAAATTAATTATCTTATTAATATCCCATTGAGTAAAGTAAAACACAAACATAAAAACAAACACTTTGCAGGTATAAAAAAAACTACTGATTCTATGGTAGGAAAATAACTAATATTCATAAATTAAATGCTGTCTATGACTAAGGCCCCTAAGAGCTCTACTTTCTAGAAGAAAGATTCAATAATATTCACAATTAAGAATTTTCTTATATAGGTCGCCTTTAGAGTTGAGCAGACACCTGTATGTTCGGGTTCGACGGGCTCGGCCAAACTTCACAAAAAAGTTTGAGTTCGGGACCCGAACTTGACCCGAACTTGACCCCGTACCCCAACCCCATTGAAGTCAATGGGGACCCAAACTTTTGAGCACTAAAATGGCTGTAAGAATGTCATGGAAAAGGCTAGAGGGCTGCAAATGGCATCAAAATGTGGTTAAGAGTAGGCAAGTGCTCTGCAAACAAATGTGGATAGGGAAATTACTTTAAATAACATAAAATACGTAAAAATAAAAAAATTATAATCTTGATCTAGGAGGACGAGGTCCTTATGGAGTAGGAGGTTGAGGAAGCGGTAGATGTGGCAGTGTAGGTGGAAGCGGCGGTGGAAGAGGAGGAGGTAGCCTATACTGCTTTTTGGTTATAAATTTATTTTTATTTTTTTAAATTAAGGTACACCCCAAAACATTGGGAAATATAACCTGTGATAACCCCCTCCAGTCGTGCTAAACACACATTCAGACAATACACAGGCTGCAGGGTAGGCCAGCACCTCCAAGGGGTAAATGGCAAGCTCAGGCCATGTGCCCAATTTGGAGACCCAGAAGTTGCAGGGGCTGACCCCTGTCAGTCAGTTCGTGTAGGCCTGTGCACACTTACTGCCCCACCATGTCGCACGTCCCTGTGATGTTCACGATCCAATTTGATATCTGCTCTATCAACTTTCGATGTTCTTTTATGTGCCTACCATGGTGATTACCGGTAGCGGGGAATCAGGGTTTCACGCCGGAGAGGGAGCGTGAGAAAGAGAGGCCACATCCAAGGGAGGATTAATTTTTTAAAATTTAAAATTATAGAGCGGAATTATGGGACAAATTATTAAAGCGTAAAAGTGGGACAACTTTGTAAAGTTTAAGCATTGACTGAAAGGATGTGGCGCGCATTAATTAATGAAGAATTTATTAAATTTTATTCCCTGTCAACTATGCAGAGCAGGGGTTTCTATCCGGCAAAATTTGAAAAATGTCACCTGACAATGTAATTGATGATTTTTTTAAATTTATGTTCCTGTCACCTATGTAGAGGTGCCCCATTGACATCCACCATCCATTTGGATATCTTCTCTATCAACTTTCGATGTTCTTTTCTGAGCCTACCATGTTGATCACGGTTAGAGGGAGCGTGAGAAAAAGAGACCAAATTTGACCACCTCAGCTCCCCTAGCTTAAACCCCCTTAATGATCAGACCACTTTTTACAATTCTGCACTACACTACTTTCACGGTTTATTGCTCGGTCATACAACTTACCACCCAAATAAATTTTACCTCCTTTTCTTCTCACTAATAGAGCTTTCATTTGGTGGTATTTCATTGCTGCTGACATTTTTACTTTTTTTTAATATTAATCAAAATTGACCGAAATTTTTGCAAAAAAATGACTTTTTTCACTTTCTGTTGTAAACTTTTTCAAATAAAACTACATTTCTATATAAATTTTTCTCTAAATTTATTGGTCTACATGTATTTGATAAAAAAAATGTAATAAGTGTATATTTATTGGTTTGCGCAAAAGTTATAGCGTTTACAAACTATGGTACAAAAATGTGAATTTCCGCATTTTGAAGCAGCTCTGACTTTCTGAGCACCTGTCATGTTTCCTGAGGTCCTACAATGCCCAGACAGTAGAAACACCCCACAAATGACCCCATTTCAGAAAGTAGACACCCTAAGGTATTCGCTGATGGGCATAGTGAGTTCATGGAAGTTTTTATTTTTTGTCACAAGTTAGCGGAAAATTATTATTATTTTTTTTTTCTTACAAAGTCTCATATTCCACTAACTTGTGACCAAATTTTTTTTTTTACATGAACTCGCCATGCCCCTCATGGAATACCTTGGGGTGTCTTCTTTCCAAAATGGGGTCACTTGTGGGGTATTTATACTGCCCTGGCATTTTAGGGGACCTAAAGCGTGAGAAGTAGTTTGGAATCCACATGTGTAAAAAATGCCCTGTGAAATCGGAAAGATTCTCATTGGAATTTGGGCCCCTTTGTGCAACTAGGCTGCAAAAAAGTGTCACACATGTGGTATCGCCGTACTCAGGAGAAGTAGGGCAATGCATTTTGGGGTGTATTCTTACATATACCCATGCTGGGTGAGAGAAATATCTCTGTAAAAGACAACTTTTCCCATTTGTTTTATACAAAGTTGTCATTTTACAGAGATATTTCTCTCACCCAGCATGGGTATATATTTTTGCAGCCTAGGTGCGCAAAGGGGGCTAAATTCCAATGAGTACCTTTTAGGAGGGCATTTTTAGACATTTGGATTCCAGACTTCTTCTCACGCTTTAGGGCCCCTAAAATGCCAGGGCGGTATAAATACCCCACATGTGACCCCATTTTGGAAAGAAGACACCCCAAGGTATTCCGTGAGGGGCATGGCGAGTTCATAGAAGATTATTTTTTTTGGCACAAGTTAGCGGAAATTGATTTTTTTTTGTTTATTCTCACAAAGTCTCCCTTTCCGCTAACTTGGGACAAAAAGTTCAATCTTTCATGGACTCAATATGACCCTCAGCGAATACCTTGGGGTGTCTTCTTTCCAAAATGGGGTCATTTGTGGGGTGTATGTACTGCCCTGGCATTTGAGGGTCTCCACAATCATTACATGTATGGCCAGCATTAGGAGTTTCTGCTATTCTCCTTATATTGAGCATACGGGTAATGAGATTTTTTTTTTCCGTTCAGCCTCTGGGCTGAAAGAAAAAATGAACGGCACAGATTTCTTTGTTCGCATCGATCAATGTGGATGAAAAATTCTCTGCCAAAAGAAAAAGGTGGGGAAAGGCGTCTGCCAGGACATAGGAGCTCCGCCCAACATCCAAACCCACTCAGCCCGTATGCCCTGGCAAACCCGATTTCTCCATTCACATCAATCGATGTGGATGAATAATTTATTGCCGGAATTTTTTTTATTTATTTTTTTAGATACAAAGTGTTTGCCAAAGCATATGAACATCGCCCCTCAACTCATAAGCCTCGGCAAACGTATCTTTTTTCCTGCAGAGGAGAAATCTTGTCTTGCAGCGCCGCATACACCGACTTTTGTGTAATCTGACAGCAGCGCAATGCTTCTGTCAGAATGCACATCAGTGCTGCAGCTGGTTCATCAGTTGGTCCACCTAGAAGGTAAAAAAACAAAACAAAAAAAAAAACAGGCCGCAACGCAATCAATTTATTAACATTAACTTTATATAACATTTGAAACAGAACATTAACTTTTAAAACTTTATTGAACTTTTGGAACATTAACTTTTTTGCTTAACAATGATTTTTTATTTTTATTTTTTACCTTTATAGGACAAACCTCTCCTTCCCCATGGGACAATGTGCAAAGCGCAAATCGCCCAGAGATGTGGCAAAGTACATTATGCACTTTGTCCCAGGTGAAAGGAGAGGTTTGCAGCAGCTGTGAGTGAAAGGGCCCTAAGACCCCTGTGTGTCTGTCCTGTGTCACGCAATGCCTATACTAAGTGTACCTGTGTGTGGTACTTCCGGAAACACTCCCCTAAGCATAGGGCAGGGTGGTCAGGGCAGTCAGGACAGAAATAGCGGGTGTCACGCCTTATTCCACTCCTGCTACAGACACAACATCTTTTTCGGGGTGGCGGTTGGGTTGAGGTACCAGCAACGACATTGGGGAAATGTCGCTCGTGTAGACGGCTCACTACACTGGGGGATGGGGCCACGGAACCTCCTGCATACAGGAAGTTCTCGATGATCTCTTCCTGAAATTTGAGGAAGGATCCTGTTCTCTCAGCCTTACTGTAGAGAACAAAACTATTATACATAGCCAATTGAATTAAATATACAGACACCTTCTTATACCAGCGTCTGGTTCTGCGGGAGAGTAAATAAGGAGCCAACATCTGGTCATTGATGTCCACCCCTCCCATGAGCAAATTATAGTTGTGGACACAGAGGGGCTTTTCAATGACTCCAGTTGCTCGTTCAATTTGGATTGTCATGTCTGCCTGAATGGAGGAGAGCATGTAAACATCACGCTTGCCTCTCCATTTCACCACGAGCAGTTCTTCGTTACACAAGGCAGCCCTCTCCCCCCTTGCAAGACGGGTGGTAACGAGCCGTTGTGGGAAGCCCCGGCGACTAGGTCGCGCGGTGCCACAGCAGCCAATCTGTTCTAGAAACAAATGCCTGAAGAGGAGCACACTTGTGTAGAAATAGTCCACATAAAGGTGGTACCCCTTGCCAAATAAGGGTGACACCAAGTCCCAAACTGTCTTCCCACTGCTCCCCAGGTAAACAGGGCAAACGACCGGCTCCAGGGTCTGATCTTTACCCTCATAGACACAAAATTTGTGTGTATAGCCTGTGGCCCTTTCACAGAGCTTATACAATTTGACCCCATACCGGGTGCGCTTGCTTGGGATGTATTGTTTGAAGCCAAGGCGCCCGGTAAAATGTATCAGGGACTCGTTTACGCAGATGTTTTGCTCAGGGGTATACAAATCTGCAAATTTGGTGTTAAGGTGGTCTATGAGGGGCCGAATTTTGTGGAGCCGGTCAAAAGCTGGGTGGCCTCTGGGACGAGAGGTGCTGTTGTCACTAAAGTGCAGGAAACGCAGGATGGTTTCAAATCGTGTCCTGGACATGGCAGCAGAGAACATGGGCATGTGATGAATTGGGTTCGTGGACCAATATGACCACAATTCATGCTTTTTTGTCAGGCCCATGTTGAGGAGAAGGTCCAGAAAAGTTTTAAATTCGGAAACTTGGACGGGTTTCCACCGGAAAGACTGGGCATAAAAGCTTCCCAGGTTGGCGGCTATAAATTGAGTGGCATACCGGTTTGTTTCTGCCACGACTAAGTCCAAGAGCTCCGCATTGAAGAATAGCTAAAAAAAAACAGTGCCGATCCGATCTGAGCTGCCTCAACCCGAACTCCAGACTGGGCGGTGAAAGGGGGAACTACTGGGGCGGCTAAAGAAGGGGGCTGCCAATCAGGGTTTGCCAGCACCTCAGGGACTCTAGGGGCTCTACGGGCCTGTCTGGCGGTGGCTGCGACGGGGAAACTACTGCACGTGCCACCGTACCAGCTTCAACTGCCCTTCTGGCGCTCGCCACTTCACCATGTTCTACGGCAGTGCTGGTACTAGGTACAGGATGGGCTGCGCTTCTGGTGTTTGCCTCACCACGTAATCCGACAGCGCCAGCCCCACTCTGCTGCCCTTGAAGCGGATCCTGCGCAACCTGTGGTCTAGCAACACAGGGCCGGGTACGCCTGGTGGTATCAGGGACCTCAACCTCATCGTCTGAACTTTGGGTCAGACTGATACTGCTTTCTACAGGTTCGTATTCTGACCCGCTGGATTCATCAGATGAGGGTTCCCATTCCTCATCCGACTGGGTCAGAAGCCTGTAGGCCTCTTCAGAAGAATACCCCTTACTTGCCATTTGGTCAACTAAATTTAGGGGGTATTCCCTGAGACTACCCAAGAAAAAAAGCAAGCCTGTCTTACAAATGGGAGGCTAGTGAAGTACAGGAAGCCGCTGCGATTGATAAAAAACATCAAAACAGATTTTTTTTATCGCCGCAGCGCTTGTGTAGTGAATGTGCAGTGATTAAAAAAAATAATAATTTTTTGTCACTGCGGCGGGGCGGGCGTGGGTGAACGCACGTGTGGGTGACCGATCAGGCCTGATCGGGCAAACACTGCGTTTTGGGTGGAGGGCAAGCTAAGGTGACACTAATACTATTATAGATCTGACTGTGATCAGTTCTGATCACTTACAGATACTATAAAAGTACCAATGCTGATTTAGTGATACGCTAATCAGCGAATCGGTGACTGCGGTGCGGTGTGGTGGGCTGGGCGCTAACTGAAGCTACCTACCAAATGGGCCTAAACTAATCTAAACCTAACAGTCAATACTGGTGGGGAAAAAAAAAGTTTACACTGATCACTTTTTTCCCTTTCACTAGTGATTGACAGGGGTGATCAAGGGGTTAATTGGGGTGATGGGGGGGGTGATCTGGGGCTAAATGTATAGTGTTTGGTGTACTCACAGTAATGTGTGCTCTCTGCTGGGACCAACTGACGAAAAGGAACCAGCAGAGAGCACAGAAGCCATTTAACACATTATATTTATAAATATAATGTGTTAAATGGCTTGTGATTAGATTTTTTGAAAATCACCAACCTGCCAGCGATGATCATTGGCTGGAAGGCTGGTGACGAACTCCTCCTGTAACTTTTGCCGGCCCACACTGCGCATGCGCGGGCCGGCTATGCGCGAAATCTCGCGTCTCGCGAGATGATGCGCCGAAGCGTGAAGGATGAACAAATCGACCACCGCCGGAACGCAATCCTGCATTAGGCGGTCGGGAAGCGGGTAAGGGAGATAAATTTATAAAAATTATTTTGGATCGAGTGGAAATATGGGAAAAGTTATTGAGGCGCAAATGTGGAACAAATTACAGAAGCCCAAATGTGGGCCAAAAGAGTAAAGCGGAAATATGGGAAAAGTTATTGAGGCGCAAATGTGGGACAAATTACAGAAGCCCAAGTGTGGGCCAAAAGAGTAAAGCGGAAATGTGGGACAAATTATTGAAGAGTAAATGTGGTACAACTTGTTAAAGTTTAAGCATTAAATCAAAGGAGGTGGCGCGCATCAGTTAAAGAATAATTTCTGAAATGTTATTCCCTGTCACCTATGCAGAGCAGGGGTTTATTCACGTCTAAAATTGTATAATGTCAACCCAAGAATGTAACAGAAAAATTACAGACATTTATTAACCTGTCTACTTGTTGGAGCAGGGGTCTATGACAGAAAAAAATTGTTTATTATCACCCTAAAATGTAAAATAAAAATTATTGAAATGGTACATCACACCCAAAAATTGTTGAATTTCACCCGAAAATGTAACTGACATTTTTTTTTTTTTTTTTACCGGTCTATTAGGTATAGCAGTGGTACATCACACCCAAAAATTGCAGAATTTCACCAGAAAATGTAACTGACAAAGTAGTGAAATGACATAAAATAAAATATGTACAAATAAAAAAATTAAAATTAGATTTATGTGGTGGAGTTCCATATGGAGTCGGAATTTGAGGAGGCAGTGGACCTAGCGGTGTAGGAGGAAGCGGCGGTGGAGGAGGACGAGGTAGTCAACACTGGTTTTTGGTTTTAATTTTTTTTATTTTTTATTATGGTACACTCCAAAAGAGTGTGAAATATCCAAAATACAAGAATGAGCAATTGCGATGTAGTATAATAGTATAACAATGGCTAGTTAAGGCCGGTATACATGTCTATTCTGCACAAGGTACGGACAAGTCCTGTGGGAACCATGCCTGGTTCATTTTAATGAACGTCAACTTGTCCACATTGGCTGTGATAAGGCAGCTGCGTTTATCTGTGATGATGCCCCTGCCGTGCTAAACACACGTTCAGATAATACAATGGCTGCAGGGCAGGCCAGCACCTCCAAGGCGTAAAAAGGGCAAGCTCAGGCCATGTGCCCAATTTTGAGACCCAGAAGTTGAAGGGGGCAGACCCTACATTCAGTACGTGTAGGCGTGTGCACACATACTGCTGCACCATGTTGGTGAAATGCTGCCTCCTGCTAAGACGTTCCATATCAGCTGGTGGTGATGGTTGTTGTGGCGTGCTGACAAAGCTTTTCCACATTTTGGCTATGCTAACCCTGCCTTCTGAGGTGCTGGCGGTGCCTCAGCTGCATTGGCGACCTCTTCCTCCTCCTCTGCCTTCGCCTTGTGCTTCCACTGTGCCCCCGCTGTCAGGTGGGAATGCCACCAGCACCGCGTCTACCAGCGTGCCCTTGTACTCACGCATCTTACGATCACGCTCCAGTGACGGAATTAAGAACGGTACGTTGTCCTTGTAACGGGGATCCAGCAGCGTGGCCACCCAGTAATCAGCACAAGTTAGAATGGGGTGCAACTCGGCGGACTGCTGCATGAATTGGGGCTCAGACTGCTTGGCTGATTTGCAAGGGGGTGAGGTGAAAGACTGATGGACATTGGCTGCAGGTGCCAACTCTGATCTTTCAGCAGGAGACTGGGTGGGAGACAATGTGAAGGAACTGGAGGCACTGTCAGCAACCCAATCTACTTTTGCCTGTACTTGTTCAGGCCTCACCATTCGTAGAGCCGCATTAGGCCTGACCAAATACCGCTGCAGGTTTTGTCGCCTACTCACACCTGAGTAAGGGGTTTCACTTGTGCGTGTAGCTGGCACAGATCGACCACGTCCTCTCCCTGACAACAGGAGCTCCACCAGCAGCACCACGACCTGGGTCACGTCCCATATTTGACGCTCTCCTCATATTTCTCTAAATGGGTGCTTATTTAATAGTAGAATAGAATGACAGTATGTACAGGGTTTATCTCACACACCCTGATCCAGACTAGGCCTCAATTAAATTTGCCCAAAATGGCTGTATTTCAAGTACTGGAATAGAACCCCTGTATATAAAGGGTGTATCTCACAATGACATCTGTAGAAAAGGCTGCCAAATATATATTTTTTTGCCCAAATAGGTGTTTGTTTAATAACTGAATATGACAGCATTATATAACCCTGGAACTTCAAACGTCTTGACGCTGCAAGGCCTGAAAAATTGTGTATTTTGCACAAAAAAAGGTGTTTTAATAATAAAAGAATAAAACCCCGGTATATAAAGGGTGTATATCACACGCCCTGACCCACACTAGGCCCCAATTAAAGATTTGTGCCCAAAATGGCTGTATTTCAAATACCTGAATAGAACACCTGTATTTAAAGGGTGTATCTCACATGCCCTGACCCACACTAGGCCGCAATTAAAGATTTGTGCACAAAATGGCTGTATTTCAAATATCTGAATATTACCCAAATATATAAAGGGTGTATCTCACAATGACATCTGCAGCAAAGACTGCAAAATATATCTTTTTTTGCCCAAACGGGTGTTTGTTTAATAACTGAATATAACAGCAGTATATAACTCTGGAATTTCAAACGTCTTGATGCTGCAAGGGCGCAACAATTGTGTATTTTGCCCAAAAAAGGGTGTTTTATTAATAGAAGAATATAACGCCTGTATATACAGGGTGTATCTCACAATGACATCTGCAGCAAAGCTGCCAAATATTTTTTTTTTGCCCAAACGGGTGTTTTTTTAATAACTGAATATGACAGCAGTATATAACCCTGGAATATCAAGCGTCTTGATGCTGCAAGGCCTGAAAACTTGTGTATTTTGCACAAAAAAGGTGTTTTATTAATAAAAGAATAAAACTCCTGTATATAAAGGGTGTATCTCACATGCCCTGACCCACACTAGGCTGCAATTAAAGATTTGTGCCCAAAATGGCTGTATTTCAAATGCCTGAATAGTACCCCTGTACATTACAGCCAAGAATGTTAACCACTACACTATAGAGCTGCATGGCCAGTTACTTAAAAAATAAAAAAATAAAAAAAGAGACTTCTGCTGTATAGGAATACGTACTACTTATTTTTTTAAGTAACTGGCCATGCAGCTCCATAGTGTAGTGGTTAACATTGCTGGCTGTAATGTAGAAGTTTGTGAGTTTGAATCCCGACAGAAACTTTTCAGAAATAGAGGCTAAATTTGATTTAAATACACTGGGTTTTGATTTGTGCAAATCATGATTGACATGTTTATAATTTGTATTATATTAATTTGCTTTACTTAGACTTTAAAGGGGTTGTCCCATGAAAAATATTCTACAGTTTTCAAACCAGCACCTGAATCTAAATACTTTCGTAATTGCATGTTATTACAAATTTAGCATAGCCACTGAGTTATTAAATAAAATGTATCTGTATAGGGTCATCTGCTGTTTGTTCTTTTTCTTATTTCTTTGACCTGCTCACTGAGAAGGCCGCACATGCTCAGTTTCATCCTTCAACTGCCTTCTGAGCTGTGATAGGGAGAGAGCTGCAGCAGAATGGACACGCCTCCTGAGCTGCAGCAGAAAAGACACTCCCCCTGAGCTTTCAGATTGATATAAATCTAGCAGAGCAATGAATGTGGAGATCTCTGGATCCATGTGAGGTATAGGGTTGCCTCCAGCTTCTAGCTGTTATGTACTATATGATCTCTTATCTTCATTTTTATACTAGTTATGGGATAAACCCTTTAACTAAACAGCAACTGTATCACTTAAAGCAAAGAAAGCACTGAATGTTTGAGAGGCTTGGGCATAACTGGTGGTAGATCAATTGATCAGATAATGGTTATCCAATGTATATCTATATTGTATTTAAGGATTAAAAACTGTGTGTTCAAGCCTCATGATAGGTAAAACACTTTATACTTTCTTTTCCACTAACCACTAAATACCCATCCCATTTCTACATATAGTGTTCTTTTTTATTTATTTATTATAAATGTACTTTTTATTCTTTTCATAATACAAAATAATATAAAATTAAACAGTACAAAATCTGAGTTCATCAATACACAATCTCCAAAACGTTTGTTATGGTATATTATATAACAATACAAGCACAAACAAGGCATAAATATTTCATTTTACTCAGAACTCTTACTGTTCATCCACTGTTTTACTCCCCCCCCCCCCTTTAATAAGCCCCCCCCCCCACCCCGTGATGTTTGTCCTGATGAACTCCATTAACAAGCCCCCTAAGGGGTTTATATTATTTTTTGTCTCTCTCTCTCCTCCCCTACCCCCCCACCCCCACCCCTCGGTCACAACAACAACACTACCCATCAGCGCCTAATTGTAGTACTTATTGCGTACTCCTCAAACCTCTCAATCTTTACTAATCGATTTTTCCACTCACTAATGTTGGGTGCTTTTTTAGAGCCCCATTCTCTTGCGATGATGACTCTTTCCGCAATAAGTCCTCTTGTCCAAACCCTTTTTCTCCTTTTGTCCCTGATTAATAATGGGATATTGCCCAAAACAGCCACTTCCGGTTTATATTGAAGGGACAAATCGGACTCTGCACTTAGAACACAGTAAATCTCTCTCCAATATGATTGAACATTTGAACATTCCCATATCATGTGCATAAAATCAGCAGCCTCTTCTCTACATTTCCAACAGTTTGATTCTCGTTCTTTATAGATCTTACTTAGCAGTAATGGAGTCATGTATGTTCTATGGATAATAAAGTGGATTATCCTAAAATTACTGGAAATCGTTATTTTTTTTATGTTTTTGTATATATTTTGCCATTCTAATGTGTTTAATCCTATATCCTTTGCCTATTTTTCCTCGCTATTAAACGTTACTACCTTACTCAACCCCTTCCATATTATCCTATAAACTTGAGAAAGAGACACCCTAGTTGTCGTATAATGGTGACAGAACTCTATAAATTCATGTTTTGTTGTGATAAAGTATTCCCAATTTTGTGTAGCTTCAAATGAATGTTTAAGCTGGTGATACCTAAACCGACTCATTAAATCTAAGTTTATTCCAGGACATAATTCTTCTAGTGCTCTTATTTGCCCATTCCTAACTAACTGTGATACATAAATAATACCATACTTTTCCCAATATTTATATCCCGTGATTAATTGAAACTCTCTAATATTACTATTACACCACAGAGGTGAGTAGTGTGAAGTATTAACGATTCCCAGTTTTCCTTTTATGTTTCCCCCAGGCCAAATCCATCATTCGGTATATTGGACATTTTTTCCCTTTACTTTTAATAAAACCCGTCTCCAATATACTAAATACACTGCTCAAAAAAATAAAGGGAACACAAAAATAACACATCCTAGATCTGAATTAATTAAATATTTTTCTGAAATACTTTGTTCTTTACATAGTTGAATGTGCTGACAACAAAATCACACAAGAATAAAAAAAAGGAAATCAAATTTTTTAACCCATGGAGGTCTGGATTTGGAGTCACACTCAAAATTAAAGTAGAAAAACACACTACAGGCTGATCCAACTTTGATGTGATGTCCTTAAAACAAGTCAAAATGAGGCTCAGTAGTGTGTGTGGCCTCCACGTGCCTGTATGACCTCCCTACAACGCCTGTGCATGCTCCTGATGCGGTGGCGGACGGTCTCCTGAGGGATCTCCTCCCAGACCTGGACTAAAGCATCTGCCAACTCCTGGACAGTCTGTGGTGCAACGTGATGTTGGTGGATAGAGCGAGACATGATGTCCCAGATATGCTCAATTGGATTCAGGTCTGGGGGACGGGCAAGCCAGTCCATAGCATCAATGCCTTCGTCTTGCAGGAACTGCTGACACACTCCAGCCACATGAGGTCTAGCATTTTCTTGCATTAGGAGGAACCCAGGGCCAACCGCACCAGCATATGGTCTCACAAGGGGTCTGAGGATCTCATCTCGGTACCTAATGGCAGTCAGGCTACCTCTGGCGAGCACATGGAGGGCTGTGCGGCCCTCCAAAGAAATGCCACCCCACACCATTACTGACCCAATGCCAAACCGGTCATGCTGGAGGATGTTGCAGGCAGCAGAACGTTCTCCACGGCGTCTCCAGACTCTGTCACGTATGTCACATGTGCTCAGTGTGAACCTGCTTTCATCTGTGAAGAGCACAGGGCGCCAGTGGCGAATTTGCCAATCTTGGTGTTCTCTGGCAAATGCCAAACGTCCTGCACGGTGTTGGGCTGTAAGCACAACCCCCACCTGTGGACGTCGGGCCCTCATATCACCCTCATGGAGTCTGTTTCTGACCGTTTGAGCAGACACATGCACATTTGTGGCCTGCTGGAGGTCATTTTGCAGGGCTCTGGCAGTGCTTTTCCTGTTCCTCTTCGCACAAAGGCGGAGGTAGCGGTCCTGCTGCTGGGTTGTTGCCCTCCTACGGCCTCCTCCACGTCTCCTGATGTACTGGCCTGTCTCCTGGTAGCGCCTCCATGCTCTGGACACTACGCTGACAGACACAGCAAACCTTCTTGCCACAGCTCGCATTGATGTGCCATCCTGGATAAGCTGCACTACCTGAGCCACTTGTTTGGGTTGTAGACTCCGTCTCATGCTACCACTAGAGTGAAAGCACCGCCAGCATTCAAAAGTGACCAAAACATCAGCCAGAAGGCATAGGAACTGAGAAGTGGTCTGTGGTTACCACCTGCAGAACCACTCCTTTATTGGGGGTGTCTTGCTAATTGCCTATAATTTCCACCTGTTGTCTATCCCATTTGCACAACAGCATGTGAAATTGATAGTCACTCAGTGTTGCTTCCTAAGTGGACAGTTTGATTTCACAGAAGTGTGATTGACTTGGAGTTACATTGTGTTGTTTAAGTGTTCCCTTTATTTTTTTGAGCAGTGTATAGTATATTTTGGCCCATTAAAGCTCCTTTCTAAATATTATTTTCCCCAGATTTTAACCACTAGATTTGAAAGGATAAATAATATCCCTGAAAGAAGGGAACTGATAACCCTCCATCTTCTTCCGCTAACCAGAGAAATTTTTGTTTTAATCTCACCCTTTTTCTTCCCCAGAATAGGTCATTCAGCAGACGTTCCAGATGGCTGAAGAAACTATTCTCTATCCAAACTGGACAGGCCGCCAAAATATACAAAATCTGGGGGAGTAGCACCATTTTTATTAATGCTATTCTATCAGCCTGTCCTATTGATAACTTCTGCCAGACACTAATTTTATTTTTACATCTAGTCAGCAAAGGGAAAACATTCAATCTTGTAAACTCAAGGATATTTGTGCTCAACTTTACACCCAGATATTCCAGAGATTCCGTTGGTTTTAGTACCCTAATTTCTAGGGATGTCTGTGGGGTTACTTGGTCTAACGGTAATAATACTGATTTGGCCCAATTGATTTTATATCCTGAAAATTCACTGAACTTATTTATTAATTCCATAAGGTGAGACAACTGGGATATTGGGTTCTCCAAAAAAAACAAGATGTCATCCGCGTACATGCTAATCTTATCCGAGATCCCCTTCATACCAAAACATTTAATCCCTTCATCCGATCTAATTTTGGCTGCCAACGGTTCAATAAATAAGACAAACAATAAGGGGGAGAGAGGACATCCCTGTCTTGTTCCTCTGAACAGCTCTATTTGTTCCGACCATACTCCATTAATGTTAATTCTAGCTTTGGGATGGTTATAAAGAATCTGGACCCACTTAATAAAGTATTGGCCCAGATTCATCCTATGCATAATTTTCCAGAGATATTCCCACTCCACCCTGCCAAACGCCTTCTCGGCGTCTAATGACAGGATGGAGTGGGAGCCTCCCCCCTCCTCAACCTGCATGTTCAAAAAAGCTCTACGTATACTGGACTGTACTAATCTCTTGGGTATAAGCCCAGTCTGATCTGGATGTATTAGT
The DNA here is from genome assembly GCF_905171765.1 of Bufo bufo. NCBI lineage: Eukaryota > Metazoa > Chordata > Amphibia > Anura > Bufonidae > Bufo > Bufo bufo. Next base: position 526,815,058 of record NC_053391.1, on the reverse strand, counting down.
CTGTCAATAACTCCCTTTAACCCCTTAGGGACGCATGACATACCGGTACGGCATGTTTCCCTAGTTCTTAAGGACCCATGACGTACCGGTACGTCATGGGTTTAAACCGCGATTGCGGCGCGGCGGGGGTTAATCGGGACAGGATGCCTGCTAAAATCATTCAGCGGGCATCTTGTCAAAACGCCGGGGGGGTCATGAGACCCCCCCGTATCGGCGATCGCCGAAAACCGCAGGTCAATTCAGACCTGCGGTTTGCGGCTTTACCTACAGTTGCGGCGGCGATCGGGCGGTGCCATCTGGTCCCCATGCTTTGGGGGGGACCCGATGGCATGGAAGGCAGCGCAATGTCTAAGGAAGGCATCGCGCTGCCTTCCGGTGAAGAGCTGTATCTCTGCATCTCACAGGCCCCGGAAGCTGTATGAGTAATACACAAATACAAAAATAGTTGAAAAAATTAAGTTCCCCCCCCCCAAAAATTAAAGTTTCAAGTAAAAATATACAAAAACGTAATTTTCCCCAAATAAAGTTAAACAAAAAATTGGTAAGAAATAGGGGGGAAAAAAAGTATACAGTATACCTAATATACCTATATATTAGGTATCGCCGCATCCGTATCAACCGGCTCTATAAACATAAATAAACAATTTTTTTGTCACCTTACATCACAAAAAGTACAACAGCAAGCGATCAAAAAGGCGTTTGCCCACCAAAATAGTACCAATCTAACCGTCACCTCATTCCGCAAAAAATGAGACCCTACCTAAGATAATCGCCCAAAAACTGAAAAAACTATTCAGAATATGGAAACACTAAAACATGATTTGTTTTTTGTTTCCAAAATGATATTATTGTGTAAAACTTAACATAAATAAAATAAAAGTATACATATTAGGTATCGCCGCGTCCGTATCGACTAGCTCTATGAAAATATCCCATGACCTAACCCCTCAGATGAACAACGTAAAAAAATTTAAAATAAAAACTGTGCTAAATAAACCATGTTTGTCACCTTACATCACAAAAAGTGTAATAGCAAGCGATCAAAAAGTCACACGCACCCCAAAATAGTGCCAATAAAACCGTCATCTCATCCCGCAAAAATCAGACCCTACCCAAGGTAATCGCCCAAAAACTGAAAAAAATATGTCTCTCAGACTATGGAAACACTAAAACATGATTTTTCTGGCTTAAAAAATGAAATCATTGTGTAAAACTTACATAAATAAGAAAAAAGTATACATATTAGGTATCGCCACATCTGTGACAAACTGGTCTATAAAAATATCACATGATCTAACCTGTCAGATGAATGTTGTAAATAACAAAAAATAAAAACTGTGCCAAAACAGATATTTCTTGTTATCTTGCCTCACAAAAAGTGTAATATAGAGCAACTAAAAATCATATGTACCCTAAACTAGTACCAACAATACTGCCACCCTATCCCGTAGTTTCTAAAATGGGGCCACTTTTTTGGAGTTTCTACTCTAGGGGTGCATGAGGGGGGCTTCAAATGGGACATGGTGTCAAAAAAACCAGTCCAGCAAAATCTGCCTTCCAAAAACCGTATGGCATTCCTTTCCTTCGGCGCCCTGCCGTATGCCCGTACAGCTGTTTACGACCACATATGGGGTGTTTCTGTAAACTGCAGAATCAGGGCCATATATATTGAGTTTTGTTAACCCTTGCTTTGTTACTGGGAAAAATGGATTAAAATGGAAAATTTGCCAAAAAATTGAAATTCTGAAATTTCATCTCCATTTGCCAATAACTTTTGTGGAACACCTAAAGGGTTAACAACATTTGTAAAATCAGTTTTGAATACTTTGAGGGGTGTAGTTTCTTAGATGGGGCCACTTTTTTGGAGTTTCTACTCTAGGGGTGCATCAAGTGGCCTCAAATGGGACATGGTGTCAAAAAAAACAGTCCAGTAAAACCTGCCTTCCAAAAACCGTATGGCATTCCTTTCCTTCTGCGCCCTGCCGTGTGCTCGTACAGCAGTTTACGACCACATATGGGGTGTTTCTATAAACTACAGAATCAGGGCCATAAATATTGAGTTTGGTTTGGCTGTTAACCCTTGCTTTGTAACTGAAAAAAATTATTAAAATGGAAAATCTGCCAAAAAAGTGACATTTTGAAATTGTATCTCTATTTTCCATTAATTCTTGTGGAACACCTAAAGGGTTAACAAAGTTTGTAAAATCAGTTTTGAATACCTCGAGGGGTGTAGTTTATAGAATGGGGTCATTTTTGGGTGGTTTCTATTATGTAAGCCTCGCAAAGTGACCTGAACTGGTTTCTAAAAATTGGGTTTTTGAAAATCTCTGAAAAATTTCAAGATTTGCTTCTAAACTTCTAAGCCTTGTAACATCCCCAAAAAATAAAATATCATTCCCAAAATGATCCAAACATGAAGTAGACATATGGGGAATGTAAAGTAATAACTATTTTTGGAGGTATTACTATGTATTATAGAGGTAGAGAAATTGAAACTTGGAAATGTGGTATTTTTTACAAATTTTTGGTAGATTTTGTATTTTTTTACAAATAAAAATGATTTTTTTTTTTACTTTATTTTACCAGTGTCATGAAGTACAATATGTGACGAAAAAACTATCTCAGAATGGCCTGGATAATACAAAGCGTTTTAAAGTTATCAGTACTTAAAATGACACTGGTCAGATTTGCAAAAAATGGCCAAGTCCTTAAGGTGAAATAGGGCTGAGTCCTTAAGGGGTTAATCTATTAGCAAATAGTTTAGCACAGATTTTGTAGTCTGTATTTAAAAGAGAGATCGGGCGATACGAACTGATCTCTCTTTCATCCTTACCCTTTTTTAGAATTAATGTAATTACAACTTTGGATAAAGATAAAGGGAGTTCACCGGTCTGGTAAGTCTTATGTAAGACCTGTAATAACATTGGCAGGATAATATCTCCATACTGGCGATATATTTTGAACGGGAGCCCATCACATAGTGTTCTTTAATTCCCTGCTTAATTGCAATTTACATTTAATTCTTTTTTATGCTATTCACTATGTGTTGGAGTCTTTGTTTTAGCAGTGAGCAGCATGTTTTAATTTTGAAGGACGAAACCAATTATGCTATTCTGCCAGACTGAATGCAGTGAAATTATTATTCTGCTGATGCATTAAATGTCTATAGCCTAATAATAAACACTTTAAATTCTGGAAAATTTATTATCACATTTTTGTCTTTAGACACAAATAAATCTAAAGCATAAACTTTTTATGTGAATCGTTTTACCTACTTTGGATAAATTCCTAAATTTTATGTTGTTTTTTTTCTCCTTCAATAAAGCTGTACCATGAAATAAGCTATTTCCATAACTTTTTTTTTTAACACAATAGCCCACAAAAATCTCTATTTGTGACACAATGTGCCATAGGACTTTATACTATCAGAACCTTGGATCTGATATGTTTTTTGTCCAAAATAAGCAAAAAACTGTTGAACACGGTTAGAAAAAAAACTAGGTGCAGACAAAAATCTGATGCAAAGGTTGTCTAAAAAAAACTGATGTCTATCATGTCATAAATGAAAAAATAACTGTGGTGAATCCACTTCATACATCTAGCAAAGCAGTGATATTACAATCCAGGACCAGTGATATTACATTAAATGAATTCTCTCTAGAAGGAGAAAATGTTTTTGTCATATAAACTACAGAATATATAATTTTAAAATGATTTGTCATTTCCATTATATCTAAATATGGCCATGATTTTTGGACAATTTGTTAAGAAAAAAAAAAGAAATCTGATGGCAAGCCTGTCAGTCACTCCTAATATAACGTAAGTGCCTAAATGTTAAATAGAATATTGAAATGGCTGTATTTGCAAAAGAACCTAGAAGCAGTTGTCCAGGATCACAAAATATATATTTTTCTTTTCTTTTTTACCCCAAACAGTGCCATGTGTGTTCATGGGATTTATTTGGTATGACAACTCTGTCCTATTCACTTGAATGGGGATGAGTACTGCAATGTTTTTTGGAAAAGATAAATAGATAATTTTTCAGATCCTGGGATAGCCCCTTAAACATATAAATTGCAAGTACTGTACAGTACTGGCCAAAAGTTTTGAGACTGACACAAATTTTACTTTTCACCAAGTTTGCTGAATCAATATTTTTTGAGGCAATTTGGATTATCTCTAGATTGTTAAGAAGACGGATCAGTTAAGGCATTCCTTACAATTAAATTAAAGAGGTTTTCCTTTTTTTTTTTTATCCTTTTTATCCCTTTATGATTTCTATCCTCTGGATAGGTCATCAGTGTCTGATCTGTGGATGTCCAACACCCAGGATCCACACCGATCAGCTGTTTGAGAAGGCATCAGCGCTCACAGTAATGCTGTGGCCTTCTTGCGGCTTTGCCTAGGCCATGTGATATCATGTGCAATTGTCGCATGGCCTAGGCACAGCTTGGCCCCATTGAAGATACGTAGGTTTAGGGGACACCTGGGAAATAATAACCATAAAATAATAACCTTGTCATTCAAAAGAGTGTTTCTTCAGGGAGGCACAAAAATACCAAAACAAAGCTAAATTTAGCCAACTAAGAGGGTCTGTTGGCTTAACTAACTGGGACAAAGTCCTCAAAAATACAAATATAGCCACAAAATGGGATATTTTTTTAATCATCCTAAACTCTAATTGTGAGAGGTACATACCTTATGGGAATAAAAGGGCAAAGAACAAGAAAAAAAAACAATGTGGATAAATAGAATTGTAAATAAAGCAATAAATGACAAAAATAAAGCATTTACATTACTAAAACAGGACCCTGGCAGATTTCCAACCAGCCTCTCCAGCGACTCCACACTCAAGAGGTACCTCCTCCTCCACCCCTACCTTACAATACTCAGTGCCTTCGTTATCTACTGCCCAACATAGCTGCAACAGCACCTCAGGGAAGGGGCAGAGTACACCAGGAGGTGCTGCTACTAAGGGAGAGAGAGCTTATGGGTCTAATGCTGGATCCCTACCTCTAGTGGGGACTTCAGGAGATGCCCCTATCACAGAAGTCACAATAAGGGTATTGATATCTGGACTCCAAGTAACTTTACAAAAAGATCTGCAAACTTCCTTTTATCAGTTTTAACAAGAACTTCCTTCCCTGCGCTCTAGAACCTCCCATGTGGAATCTAAAATGGCAAAACTCACCTCTGCCCACAATGAGATTTTGTACATTACTAATTCCCATGATGAAGAAATAGCGGCACTTAAGTTAAGAATTGCAGACATGAAGGATCGCTCATGCAGGAATAAAGTTAGCTTCCGTGGCATCCCTGAATCTGTCCGTGGCGAGGAGATAATATTCTTTATTATGGACTTTTTTGCCTGTCTTGTGCCGCAAGCAAGCACCAGTGATCTTCTCATTGATAGGGCACACAGGCTTCCTAGGCCTATATCACTGCCCGCTTCAGCTCCCCGCGATGCCATTGCCCGTATATTTTTTTTTTGTATCAAGGAACAGATCATGAGAGAATCCAGAGATCTTCCCTCTCTACCTGATCGCTTTAAAGAAATATCTATATACGCGATTTGTCGGCAGCTACTCAGAGCATCTCAGGGAATATGCTTCCCGCACTGCAATAATGCGTGGAAAAATAATCTCTTACAAGTGGGGATTCCCTATTAAGCTGCTCATTACTTACAATGGAGTACAATATGTGGCCTCAACACTAGCTTCTGCCTTAAAGCTATGTCAAGAATGGGGTATACTCTCTCCTGATCAGCAAAGTTCACAGTCACAATCGTCGTCTCCTCGACATGTGGACGAGGAGTGGACAACGGTCGTGCACCGAAAAAGAAAGACTAATGGATCCAGTTGGGTGAGATGTATTTCATCCTGTGTTGTGCCTCACCTTCTTTGTCGATATTGCACTTGTCTCTCCTGGGGACTTAAACGTTGTTTATGATTTTTCTTATTTTTTTCTTCATTATACCACTAATACCGCCTTCTAGGCTGACCCTAGCTTGTAGTTATGTCTCAGTATTAACATATGCTGACCCCAATGTTCTATTATCTTGCCAAATACTGCATTTTATATGTCTTCTACTTGTCCTCACAGGGGTGTTTTTCTCTACCTCTGCTTTTTTTCAGTTTTCTTCATATGATTGTTTTATTTTATGTATGCTACACCGCCCTTTACTTTAACTGACATTTTGTAATTCTTACTGTAGTCCTATACTTGCTCACTCTGTACTGGTATTGTATAACTGTAGTTATGTTCTGTCCATCATCATCACTTGTTAAATATTATGGTCTTTTAGATTGTCTCCTTGAATTCTAAGGGGCTTAATTCCCCTTACAAGCGTTCATTATTTTGGAAAGATACTGGACATTTAAAAGCATAGTCTGCGTGCAAGAAACGCACTTACTACCTCAGGATGTTTCCAGGTTAAAACACAAAAACTACCCATATCTCTACTACTCACCTGCAGTGGGACAGAAAAAAAGGGTGTTTCTATTGCCATCAGGAACTCCCTTGCTTTCGTATTGGAAAAGATTATAGTGGATGATGGTGGAAGATTATGTTATTTTTATTGGTCTGAGCAATAATGTTTATTATACATTGGTGTCGCTATATGCTCCTAATAAGCCCCCTTCTGCTTTCTATCATTCCCTTTAGTCAAAAGTTTCCAAGGAGCGAAAGGGTTACCTTATAGTGGTGGGTGATTTCAATGCTGTGATGTGGTCCTCTATGGACTCTACTTTATCAACTACAACTCGAGATACAAAAGTATCTCAGATTATAAACACTTATGACTTATATGATGTCTGGAGGATTCAGCACCCTACTGAGCGAGATTTTACCTTTTTTTCTTGTACCCACAAGATTCATACCCGTATTGACTTTTTTTTGGTAGATGGGCAGTTGCTCTCCCATGTTGATTCTACAGCCATCCAAGCTATCACTTGGTCTGACCATGCACCTATAGTAATGAAAGTAGTGGAGCAATATATTTCATCACCTTACTCCATTTGGAGGCTTAACAACTGTATGTGGACTGAGCATATATAAAATTTAACTTTTACTGTAATTTCACTTAAAAACGTTGATGGTAGCAGTGAGACAAAGACAAAATAGACATACATACATGTAAACACTTATTTTGGGGTCAATACCTGAGAATAAGGAGAAATTGTTCTAAGGAGGTGGAATTCCAGAGACAGGCAACAAATCTGAAAAAACGCTTTATGGACCGGGGTTATCCCATTGGCACACTAACACCGGCTTATAAGGCCGCAAAAGCCCGCTCCCGCAGCTCCCTTCTTACCCCTAACAAGACGAGCAATATTGAGAATGTGTCCCCAATGGGGATTCAGGAGACACGCTTAATCAGTACATTCAATGAAGCCTCCGCAGGCATAAGAGAAATAATTGCCAAACACTGGCATGTACTCAGGATGGACCCTGACCTCTGTACCACCATAAAAGAACACCCAAGTATAACATATAGGAGGGGAAGGAGTGTACGAGACTGGACAGTGAATAGTCATGTCTCTCCTAAACCGGCATTAAAAACCTGGCTGGAAAAAGGTGTTCATGTTAACTACAGATGTGGGGGGTGCATAGCCTGTAAGTACATGCAGTGCGGAAAATCATTTAGGAGCTGCAATACAGGAAAAATATACATTATCAGGGATCTGATAAACTGTAAAACTATGGGGGTTGTCTATAAAATCACATGTTCCTGTAACAAGGAATATGTGGGCAAAACAAAAAGGGAGCTGAGAAGAAGAATTGGCGAGCATATAAATGATGTCCATAACAGCAGGGATACCGTGGTCTCACGCCATGTACGTACTGAGCACGGCGGGGACCCAAGGTGCCTTTCTTTTATGGGAATCGAAAAAGTGAGGCCACCTTTACGAGGTGGAGATTGGGATAGGAGAATCCTCCAATGTGAGGCAAGGTGGATTTTTTATTTGAAGACACTATACCCCAACGGCCTTAATGAACAACAGAGTTATAAGTGTTTTATTTGAATATTTGGCTGGTATGACGGTTACAATAACAATGACCTGTTTTTTATCTGACTGCAGGACCTAACTTTAAGATCCAATATGTGCAGGAATCTGTCCCTTCTGAACCCTATATGGGACGATCTCATTGTTAAAATATCCCCCTTGGCTATATTATGGAACAACGTAGAAATACTCTTTTTTGCCTTATATATATCTGATGACAAAAATGACATTAATCTGCAGTCTTTATTCTGGTGTATAAATAGACCTTTGTGTCTAATATATCCTCCTCATAAGCACCACATGGCCAAGTGCATGTAGAAACAAGTATGGATTGGAAACCTGCTGAAGAAATCCATCCTTGAATGCTTGTATTCTTTAAAACTGCCGTCCGGCATCTGAGACGGCTGATCAGCGTGGAGTACCTGCGCGTCATCCGGTTGCTAGGCGATGGGTGACGCTCAGACACATTCACATGTAACTTCCGGCAGCCCGAGTGATCACGTGACATCGACTTCCGGTGGAGTGGAGCGTATGGAAATGGCATGCGTTCCATGTGCGTTCCACCGGAGGAAGGTGGAGCAGGAGGGCGGAAACAGCTGGAGGCGCTGATTTTAAAAGGTTAGGCGGCTGAATGGGCTGTGTTCTCACACTGCCGGCATTCAGCAGTGAGGTGAGGCGAGGGTATTACTGGGGACACTTCTCCATACCCCGGCAGGGACGTGTACCACTGACCGTCCACACCACCTTGTATTTACAAGAAACTCTCTACTGAAACAGTAAGTTGAGACTACATACCTAATGCTGTCTAAATGTATATCCAAATAGGCGCATTGTAGTGACCACGCTATGCATATCTCTTTTTGTGTATTTTTTGTAGAAACCTTCTGATTTCAATGAGCCCCTGATGAGCTCCATTTTTTATGGAACGAAACATGGCATGTAGGGCCATACAGTAAGGGACCTCTAGGGAATAGGCCCCATTTAGGGACAGGTTCTGTATGGGGTCGCCCCTGTCGGGGCGGGTGCTCCGTGTCGTTGAGGCAGGTCTATGAGGATAGCTCCTGACCATCCATATAGGGAGGGCTCTAGACCAGGGCATTATAGGAGTATCCAGATTGCCATACCAACTTTACAACTGGACACCAGTGCCTGTGACCACACTGGAGCATTGTCGCCACCCACCAACCCTGACCGTGTATCTACAGGACGGGGTAAGACCCACCCAGTATTACTTTACCGTGGTCTTATATGGTGGCAAAATAAGTGTTTACATGTACGTATGTCTATTTCGTCTTTGTCTCACTGCTACCATCAACGTTTTTAAGTGAAATTACAGTAAAAGTTAAATTTTATATATACTCAGTCCACATGTGGTAAATAAGTTTATAGGAGGTGTGACATATTGCTGCACACATGCACCCGGTGCATTGAGATATTTTTTGTATATGAGTCTTAACAACTATATCCCACAAAGCACGCGGTACTCAACAACAAACACTACTCAATGTTTGAAAAATTACCTTCATGACAATGATACTGGGAAGACCTCGGATAGTATTCTTTGGTGCCCAATAAAAGCAACGCTGAGGGGTCATTTTCTTAAACAAGCTTCTTATGATAAAAAGACTAGGACACAGACTGTGCTCCAATTGCAAACTCAATTAGCCAATCTGTATCGCTTAAACAAAGCTAACTACTCTCCTAGCAGAGATGCTGAGATCACATTGATTCAATCTCGCCTACATGAGCTTAACTCAGTATTACCAGAATGATCTAATACTAAGAAGACTCAAACTCCATCATTATTGGCAGGGCAATAAAGGAGGAGCTTTGTTAGCTAGACAATTATCAAAAGAAATATGTAATAAGTGGTCAAAATTAAAACTTAACATGTAATTAGAAATATTTAGAAAATAGGTCCCATGATAATAGATAACAATATATAAATATAAACAAGAAGCAACGCGGCGGTTTGCCACACAGATGGTAATAGTGCACAAAACCAAGTCATACACTAAAAGAGATGCTCGGCGGCACCAGAAAATAACCGGTTGGTCCTACCGCTCAGATGAGATGCTCCAAAAACAACAATTGTCCAGCCGGTGTTGATAGATGAGCACACCGTTGCTAGCGGCAATTGTGTGACGCAGGGTGGTATGTAGAACTGGCTGGCCCTAGTGATGCCCTAGAGCCCTACAGTGGCCTATGTGACCGGATAACGGTAACCCGCCACCAGTCACCTACAGGAACCTCACCCTGGAATTAGTGCGCCCTAGAAAGTCCTCGCTTACCTGGTCCCTTATAGGGACCTTCGCTGATGAAGTTATTATTCCGATTACTGATCCTGCAGTCTCCCCACAGTCCATAGTGGATCTTATTGATCAATTTAACAAGGTAAGCTACTATAAGGTCAACTCTCATTAATCGCTTATGTTGAGCATGCATTTACCAGACAAACTCAAATAACAAATCTCAATGCAATTTCCATTCAAATGGGCTACTGACAGTATCCCATACCTGGGTATTACACTAACATTTCCCATTAGTGATTTACAGCTTATTAACTATTTTGTTTGCCTTCTGCCAGTAAAGATCATCTGTTCCTTTACTCTGCTTTCTGGGTGACTGGTGCAAACACCAGGGTCCTGACTCTGATAGTCAGCAGTCAGTAATATTGGGCTAATTCCTAGTCCTCTATCAGCTGATTCAGAATATCCACATCCTCTGGTCGTAACAGCTAGTTTATTACACAATCCTTCTCTGCAGCATATACTCTTGCAGGAAATTCTCTCGAGGAAAGCCCAACGTACTCCATCTGTGGTCAGTCAGACCGGTTTGTCATTATGGACTAAATGCCCACTTATCTCAGCTGTTCTTCCATTTAGAATTGTAGATGCCCCATTGTTGGCTTTTAACCTTCCACAAATTTCTCACAGTGGGAATCTAAGGGCATTCTCTCTGTAGCCCACATGACAATAATTTAGCAATAATTTGCTCTCCTTTTTGGACTTAAGGAATCGCTTTGATGTACCGAAAAAAGATTTTTGCAAATACCTTTAGCTTTAACTCTTATTGTCTACTATGAACACCAAGCAAGAGATATTATCTACTACATATACAGCTTACTTTTAAAACCCTACACTACTTGCTAAAGGTATCTCTATGGCCTATCAGGAACTACAATCCAATACCATCCTAAAAAAACTTCCATTTCAAGTTAAGTGGGAAAGGGCCGGGTCACTCCTGTGTTTAACTAGCACTCTGCCCCTCAGACTAGAAGCGTACGGCGTAGACAGGTCACATGTGTCGAACTATTACGCCATCCCTCAGATTAGAGGTGTACGGCTTAGGCAGGTTAATGGTGCTAATTGCATTCAGCTCCTGAGGAAGTGCACTATATTTTGCACAGAAACGCGTTGAGCTTCCAGTTACTCAGTCTTCGGCCATGGGGGCTCATGGTCGGCTGTGTATGAGCCACATCAGCTGTTCCTCCCACCGGCCTCAGTCCAGCACCACCGTTAGAGTCTGCAGTCGATGGCAACACGTGCAGCCATCCTCTGTCTGATTACTGTATATCCAGCTCAAATACAGCTTATGCTGGGTATCCTGCTTGAGCCTAGAGGGTTCACCCTAATTGTAGCTCTTGGAACTGTATGGTAGTATACTTCTTGTATTGCCACTCTCCCTTTGTGAGTTACATATACCATTAGTGTTTTCACTTCTGGTCCAGTGGTCCTACCAATTTACATAGCCCCTTCCTGGGGTGATTCTGGTCACATTGGTCACACAGATTCTGCTGATCATACGTGGTATGGATCTCTGCTAATTGGGTCCTGATAAATCTGAGGGTCCACACACGGATAGTTAGCGATATACCAGCGTTGAACATACTCAGTCCTAGTGGACATCTGTTATTAGTGGTCTGACCCAAGCTAGACCATTTTTTCATAGGGTTTTAGGTCACACACCTCTTTATTTTAACCAGTTCGTCATTAATAAACTTTTGTTGTTTTGTTTTTAGCGTCCCTTACCGTATTTGTTTGTCTTTAAATGGGAAAGGGACCTGAATAAGACTTTCACAATGGTCATTTGTGTTTTCCCTGAGTTCTAGCAGTTCTCGGTGTGTTAACCACCTAGAAGCATCAATAAAACTACTCTACAGGTGGTATTATACCCCCATATAGATTGTCTATTATATACCCCACAGAATCAAGATTTGCTGGTGATACTCAGCTGCTGTTGACACTTTGGTGCATATCTGGTGGCATTGCCCTGACATATGCCTATTCTGGCAACACATTAAATCTCTTACAATGTCTGTGGTGGGATACGAGATCCATTGGGGACCAAGGGTGGCTTTATAATTATTATCACTGAGGCTAGACAAATTAAGATTAGCTGACATTACAATTATTTCTCATATTTTAACTGTGACGAGAGTGGTAATAGCCAAAATATGGAAAAGCAGGGAACTACCATTGCTCCCAGAAATTGTAGTCAAAGTAAACTAAAACTATTGTATGGAACTATTAATTGCCAAAAGATTGAACCAGTTGTCTAGATATACTACAAGATGGAACAAATGGTCTACATTTGTGGCCAGTGACTTTCCTTCTTTGCCGAAGCCACAACTATAACAAGGAGTCATGTTACTGATGTACAACAGTATCCTTCTTTGGGTGCAGTGTAGCTCTTGTTTGATGTTTTATATATTTTTTCTAGTATTTTTATATTCCTTACTGTATTCCAGTGTCATGCCTTACAAAACCAACTTGGGTCCTAATACTGTCTCTCAGATGTCTAATTGATGTGTATGACATTGTACTGTTTTTGAAAAATGCTGCAATTCTCAAAAAAAAACATGTTAAATAAATCACTAAAACAGGAGGGTGGCGAGCAAGCAATGAAAAACTATAAGGAAAAAAATAGAATATGTAAAAGATAAATAAAAGCAGCCGAACTAGAGAAAGAGAGATTGCCAAAGAGAGTAAAACTAACCCTAAAATGTTTTTCAATTATATAAATGCTAAAAAGTATAAATCTGAAGGTGTTGGCCCTTTACAGAATGATGAGGGGGAAATTGCTGACAGCAATGAGGAGAAAGCAAAGCTATTAAATATTTTTTTTCTCCACTGTAAGAGGAAAATAACTAAGATGAAAGGAGAACGCAAAAGTAAATACAGGGGCATTTTAAAAAGATTAAAATAGACAAATCTCCAGAACCAGATGGCATACATCCCCGTATCCTAAAATAATTAAGTAATATCATAGCCAGACCCTTATTTCTGATATTTAAGGACTCTATATTGACAAGGAGTGTTCCACAGGATTGCACTTAGCAAATGTGGTGCCAATATTCAAAAAGGGTTCAAAAACAGAGCTTGGAAACTATAGGCCGGTCAGTTTAACATCTTTTGTGAGTGAACTGTTTGAAGTCTTTTTTTTATTTATCTTGGAGTACCCTCAAGGAAAATAAGCAAATAACGTCATATTAGCATGGCTTCTGAGGGATCAGTCATGTCAAACTAATTTAATCAGTTTCTATGAGGAGGTACATTATAGACTTCCCCATGGAGAATTAATGGATGTCATATATCTTGACTTTGCCAAAACATTTGATATTGTAGCACATACAAGGTTAGTATATAAAATGAAAATGCTTGGACTGGGAGAAAATGTGTTTATGTGGGTAAGTAACTGGGTTAGTAATCGAAAATAGAGGGTGGTTATTAATGGTACACACTCAGTTTGGGTCACTAGTGGAGTACAGCAGGTGTCTGTATTGGGCCCTGTTCTCTTCAATATATTTATTAATGACCTTTTAGAAGGCTTGCACAAAAAAATATAAATTTTTGCAGATGACACCAAACCATGTAAAGTAATTAACATGGAAGAGGACAGTATACTGCTACAGATGGATCTGGATAGATTGGAGGCTTGGGCAGAGAACTGGAAGATGAGGTTTAACAATGACAAATGTAAGGTTCTCCAAATGGTAAGGAAAAATACATGTCACCAGTACATACTAAATGGTGAAACACTGGATAATACTGACCTGGAAAAGGACTTTTAGTGAACAGAAAACTAAGCTGTAGAAACCAGTTTCAGACAGTTACTGCCAAGACCAATACGATTATGGATTACATCAAAAGCGGCATAGAAGCCTGTGATGAGAGCATAGTCCTGCCCCCCGCCCCCCCACCCCTTTACAAATCACTAGTCAGACTACATAGGGAGTACTGTGTAAAGTACTGGGCTCCTTTGATCAAAGCAGAGTTGGAAAGGGTTCAGGGAAGGGCAACTAATGTAATAACTGAAATAGGTGGACTACAATACCCAGAACGATTATCAATATTAGGGCTATTCACTTTAGAAAAAAGAGCAGATCTAATAACTATATATTAATATGTCAGGGGCCAGATCTCTCTCATCATCTATTTATACCCAGGACTGTGATGAGGGGACATCCTCTGCGTTTGGATGAAAGATGGTTTGTACACAAACATAAAAGAGGATTATTTATGGTAAGAGCAGTGAGACTATGGAACTCTCTTGTCATGCCCCACTCTGACGATGTGCGGAGGTCGGCCAGGATAGCAGCACGAGTTTAGTATTTGTTTTGGTGCCGTGCTGGATCCGCCTCTCATCAGGTGCACTGGGTGGAGTCATTAGTTTAAATGGTCTCCAGCTAAGTGCTCTGAGCGGATTATACAGATCATTTTGGTCTGGGAAGTTTGGAGGGAAGGTTGGCTGTCAGTTCCTGCTCTCAGAAGATAAGTGTCATTTCTTGTTTGGTTGTTATTGTCATCTATCCCATCCAGGTTCTGTGCGAGCAGGCTGCTCCTATCTCTCCACTTCACCATCTCAGGGAGTTCAGGGTTTTGTCAGTTCAGGCTGGAGGACACAGCACACCTACCTTCAAGGTCTGCCTGTGGGCTGAGCAGTGCAGGGAAAGAGGTCAGGGATAAACTAGGAGGTGATCCTTCCCCTGTCTCTCGTCCAGAGCCTGGTTGGTGTGTTATCTTTTATACTGTGCACGTCCGCCGTGACATCTCTGCCCTAAAGTGAGGAAAATTGTCTTCTACCTTTTAGGCTTTTTTTTTTGCCTTCCTCTGGATCAACTTGCAGGATAACAGGATGAACTGGATGGACAGATGTCTTTTTTCAGCCTTATAAACTATGTTACTATGTTTCTAAAGGAGGAAGGGGATCCTGATTGTCAGACTTTCACCAATCAGATACTGATGACCTATCCAGAGGGTAATTAAAAATGTCAGAAAATCTTTTAATTACAAAAAAACCTTTCTACTGCATTTCAGCCCTGCCACAAAATAGCCTGCTAAATCATTTCAGTCAGTGATCTTTTTAGTTCTGCAGAAAGTGTTAACAAGGACAAGGCAACTAATATCACTCTGTCTTTTTAATTGAAATAGAATAGCAGACTGGTTGGTTTAAAGGATAGGGGGTAGTGCTTAAAATTATTGTCTTCTTAACATATGGAGTCATCTTTGCTTTTGATCAAAAGAGCTTCAGAGGCAAGAATATTGCTGCTTTTAAGATTGATCTAAATCAATCTATTATTGCTGTGAAGAAGACTTCAGGGTGCCAAAGAAAGCCCAAAAAGTACCAGTACCATCGCCAAAAGTTCATTATGGTATCAGGCAACCACCTTTGTAGAGCTTGCTCCAGAATATAGGAATGACAGTAGGCATATGTTAGTGTCTGCACGCACAGTGAGGCTAAGGGTTTTGGAGGATGGCCTGGTGTCAAGAAGAGCAGCAAATAGCCACTTCTCTCCAAGAAAAACATTGACAGACTGATATTCTGTAGGATGTACAGGGATATGACTACAGAAGACTGTGGTAAAGTTATTTACTCTGATGATGCCCCCTTTTGACTGATAAGAACATCTAGAAAAATGATTGTCCTGGAAAGAAAAGGTGAGCACTACTTTGAGTCCTGAGTGATGCCAACAGACCATTCATTTGCGAAGTTACTTTTCATCCAAAGGACTTGGCTATCTCACAAATATTTGCTCACTGCCTAATAGAGTGGTTAAATAAAATAACAAAAAACTTTATTGGAGATACAGTCCTGATCAAAAATGTAAGACCTGAATGACTTGAAAAATGGCAAAAAAATCATATTTTACATTGTTGAATCTCAACAAGGTTCCAAGTAGAGCTTCAACATGCAACAAGAAGAAATGAGAGTGAGACAAAACATTTTTTGAGCATTCAATTAATTGAAAATAAAGATTAAACTGAAACAGACTGTTTTTCAGCTGATCCAAATTTTAGGACCACATGCCTTTTAGGATTCATTGTCATTTTCTGTCAGGTAGTCACACATTGTGATGGCAAAGGCAAAAAAATTCTCCCTTTTTGAACGTGGTCGGGTTGTTGAACTGCATAAGCAGGGTCTCTCACAGCGTGCCATCGCTGCTGAGGTGGGACGCAGTAAGACAGTCATTTGGAATTTCTTAAATGATTCTGAGGGTTATGGAACAAAAAAGTCAAGTGGAAGACCCAAAAAAATGTCATCAGCACTGAGCCAGAGGATCCAATTGGCTGTCCATCAAGACACTGGACGATCCTCGACCCAAATTAAGGCCCTTACTAGTGCTGACTGGAGCCCCATAACCATCAGACGGCATCTGAGACTGAAGGGCTTCAAAAACAAAAAACGTTTTTAAAGACCTGGTCTCCTTGAACGCCACAGAACTGCTCGTTTGGACTTTGCAAGAGAGAACCAAACATGGGACATTCAAAGGTGGAAGAAAGTTTTATTCTCTGATGAGAAAAAATTTAACCTTGATTGTCCTAATGGTTTCCAACGTTACTGGCATGATAAGCAGATCCCACCTGAGATGTTTTCTACGCGCCACAGTGGAGGGAGCACCATAATGGTCTGGGGTGCTTTTTCCTTCAGTGGAACAATGGAGCTTCAGGAAGTGCAGGGGTGTCAAACGACCGCTGGCTATGTCCAGATGTTGCAGAGAGCATTCCTCGTCTATGTGGTAACGACTGGGTTTTTCAACAGGACAACGCTACAGTACACAATGCCCCAGGACAAGGGACTTCTTCCAGGAGAATAACATCACTCTTTTGGTCCATCCTGCGTGTTCCCCTGATCTAAATACAATTGAGAACCTTTGGGGATGGATGGCAAGGGAAGTTTACAAAAATGGACAACAGTTCCAGACAGTAGATGGCCTTCGTGCGGCCGTCTTCACCACTTGGAGAAATGTTCCCACTCACCTCATGGAAACGCTTGCATCAAGCATGCCAAAACAAATTTTTGAAGTGATAAACAATAACGGCGGAGCTACTCATTACTGAGTTCATGTTTGTAAGTTGGATTTCTGTTTTGGGGGGGTTTAGTTTTTTTGGGAGGTGTGGTCCTAAACTTTTGATCAGCTGAAAAATAGCCTGTTTCAGTTTATTTGTTGTTTTCATTTAATTGAATGCTCAAAAAATGTTTTGTCTCACTCCCATTTCTTCTTGTTGCATGTTGAAGCTCTACTTGGAACCTTGTTAAGATCCATTTTTTTAAGATCCAAGATCCCATTTTTCAAGTGGTCTTAAATTCTTGATTAGGACTATACTATAAAATACAGCTATTATTCAGAGATAGGCAGATAGGACCAAGAGTCAGGGGTGCAGTATATATATTTGGCTGTATCCCAGACTTCCGCCGCAGAATTAATAGATAGAGATGGCCATGCGGTTCGTCCGGCAGTCGGTTCGCGGCAAACTTTGCGTGTTCGCCGAACATGCGAACATATGGCGATATTCGCACCCGACATATTCTTTTTACATTGTGAAGAACTTTGACCCATGACACATCCATCAGGTGGTACAGGTCAGCCAATTGAAAAGTTTCAGCACATGGACATACCCCCTACCTTATAAATAGACCTGATCTGGCCGTCATTTTACATTCTGTCTCTTGTCAGTGTAGGGAGGGGTTGCTGTGTGGAGGAGGGACAGACTGTTAGGGACACAAATCGCTAGCTAATAGGTCTACAAAAGTCTGGTATAGGTGTGCAGTACAGAGGTGTCACGGTGGACGTGCACAGTATAAAAGATAACACACCAACTAGGCTCTGGACGAGAGACAGGGGAAGGGTCACCTCCTAGTTTATCCCTGACCTCTTTCCCTGCACTGCTCAGCCCACAGGCAGACCTTGAAGGTAGGTGTGCTGTGTCCTCCAGCCTGAAATGACAAAACCCTGAACTCCCTGAGATGGTGAAGTGGGGAGATAGGAGCAGCCTGCTCGCACAGAACCTGGATGGGATAGATGACAATAACAACCAAACAAGAAAGGACACTTATCTTCTAAGGGGCGAATTTATAATCTTTCTAAGCCCGAACGCAAGGCCATGGAAGATTATATTAAGGAGAGCCTTGGTAAAGGGCATATTAGACCTTCTGTCTCTCCTATGGGGGCCAAGTTTTTCTTCGTTAAGAAAAAAGATGGTGGTCTTAGGCCATGTATCGATTACCGGGAGATTAAATAAAATCACTGTCCAGAATAGATACTCCCTCCCATTGATTCCGTATTTATTTAACCAGGTTCTGGGGGCAACCTGGTTTTCCAAAATTGACCTGAAAGGGGCATATAATCTAATCCGAATCAAGGAGGGAGACGAATGGAAGACGGCGTTCAATACTCCGGTAGGACACTTTGAATATCAGGTGATGCCTTTTGGACTCAGCAATGCCCCAGCTGTGTTCCAAAACTTCATGAATGACATTCTTAGGGAGTTCTTAGGTAAATTTGTTATTGTCTATCTTGACGACATTTTGATATTCTCTCCTGACTTCGAATCCCATGTGTCTCATGTAAAACAAGTATTAGAGGTGTTGAGGGAGAATCAGCTATCCGCTAAGCAAGAGAAATGTGTCTTTGGTGTACAGGAGATTCTGTTTCTAGGGCATGTTCTGACTCCTCACGCCTTCAAGATGGATCCTGGTAAGGTACTAGCAATTAAGGAATGGGTAAGACCTTCATCCTTAAAGGCCTTACAATGGTTCCTAGGTTTCGCCAATTACTATCGTAAATTTATTATTAATTTTTCCGTAATTTGGAGAATTGGTCTACTGAGGCCATTTCTTCATTTGAAAAATTAAAAAAGGCATTCAGTAGCGCTCCCATTCTGATCCAGCCTGATCAGGAGAGACCTTTTATTGTGGAGGTGGATGCGTCCAAGGACGGCGCAGGAGCAGTCCTTTTACAAGGTCCTGCTACCCTCACTAACCTGAGACCATGTGCCTTCTTCTCCAGGAAATTCTCTCCCACGTAGAGAAACTACGACATAGGGAATAGGGAGCTGCTGGCCATTAAATGGGCATTTGAGGAGTGGAGGCATTTTCTGGAGGGGGCAAGGCATTGTGTAACTGTTGTCACTGACCATAAAAACCTTATGTTTCTCGAGTCTGCTAAGAGGTTGAATCCCCGTCAAGCCAGATGGGCTCTGTTTTTTACTCGTTTTGATTTTTCCATTACGTTCAGGCCGGGAAGTAAAAATGTGAAGGCGGACGCATTATCTCGCAGCTTCCATGCTTTTTAACCTACTGAGGTACCACCTGAATCCATCCTACCAGCAAAAATCTTCATAGCAGCTCTTACCCAGGATATCTCGGCTCGCATTAGGTCTGAACAACATCTGGCACCGGTATAAGTTGTTTATTCCAGTACAATTTCGTCTCCAGCTGTTGGGTGAGTGTCACGATTCTGCCTTTTGTGGATATCCGGGTGTTGAGGGCACTAAGGATCTGGTTTCTAGATCTTATTGGTGGCCCACTCTAACTAGGGATGTCAAGTCCTACGTGTCAGCCTGTGAGGTTTGTGCCAGGTCCAAGACACCTAGAACCCGCCCTGCTGGTAACCTACGACCCCTACCCATTCCCAGTAGACCCTGGTCCCATATCTCGATGGACTTCATAACTGATCCAATGTGTGAGAGAGAATCTAAATCGCACATCCTCATTACTATGCTTTTGATACAACAACTGTTTTACATTTAAGCAAGATAAACAATGGCTATACAGCACTATTATCATAAATTTGCTATGCACTATTAGGAGGCATTAGTATACAGTTTGATCAAAGAGCATAGGCCCACTTACCACGACAAGGTCGCCTCCTTTCAAGTTGGGACCTACTCTAACTATGGCGCGGCGCAGTGCGGCGACCATCGCGCCCCCACACCGCTCCAGCAGGCAATGGGACCCAGTAGCCACACAGCACCCACTGTGTATACTAATGCCTCCTAATAGTGCATTGCAAATTTATGATAATAGTGCTGTATAGCCATTGTTTATCTTGTTAAATTTAAAACAGTTGTTGTATCAAAAGCATAGTAGTGAGGATGTGCGATTTAGATTCACACTACACACTATTAGCATTTTCCGCTTTTAGCGTCCTTTCTCCCCCTCTGAATCAGCACCCCTCCCCATTTGGCTCAGGTGCTTTTAATTAGCAGAAGTCTGCAAAGGGTCTATAAATTCCTACCACATCTCAGTTGGAGTTCCTAAGAGGCTGTGAACAGGTGAGCTCTTTGCACCAGTTCACATGCGGTGCTAGACGGTGGCCGTCGCTGCTTTTGTGCCGTGCTGGTGGAGTAATGGGACCCAGGGCCTTGGTGGCTTTACTGCACAGTGGGTGCTGTGTGGCTACTGGGTCCCATTGCCTGCTGGAGTGGTGTGGGGGCGCGATGGTCGCCGCACTGCGCCGCGCCATAGTTAGAGTAGGTCCCCACTTGAAAGGAGGCGACCTTGTCGTGGTAAGTGGGCCTATGCTCTTTGATCAAACTGTATACTAATGCCTCCTAATAGTGCATAGCAAATTTATGATAATAGTGCTGTATAGCCATTGTTTATCTTGCTTAAATTTAAAAGAGTTGTTTTATCAAAAGCATAGTAGTGAGGATGTGCGATTTAGATTCTCTCTCACACATTGGATACTTTGTATAGACTTTGCTTTTCCCCCTCTCTGGATCAGCACTCCTTCCCATTCGGCTCAGGTGCTTTTAATCTGCAGAAGTCTGCATAGGGTTTAAAATTCCTACCAAATCTCAGTTGTGCGATTTAGATTCTCTCTCACACATTGGAGACTTTATAACTGACCTACCGCCGGCGGAGGGTAAGACTGTAGTTTGGGTAGTGGTCGATAGGCTAAGCAAGATGGTCCATTTCATTCCCCTGTCTAAGACTACTTTCACACGAGCGTTCGGAGCGGATCCGTCTGATGCTTCATCAGACGGATCCGCTCCGATAATGCAGACGTTTGCATCCGTTCAGAACGGATCCGTCTGCATTATTACTTAGAAAATTTTCTAAGTCAGAAAGTAGCCTGAGCGGATCCGTTCAGACTTTACATTGAAAGTCAATGGGGAACGGATCCGCTTGAAGATTGAGCCATATGGTGTCATCTTCAAGCGGATCCGTCCCCATTGACTTCCATTATAAGTCTGGACGGATCCGCTCGCCTCCGCACGGCCAGGCGGACACCCGAACGCTGCAAGCAGCGTTCAGGTGTCCGCTCACTGAGCGGAGCGGAGGCTGAGCGCTGGCAGGCGGATGCATTCTCAGTGGATCCGCCTCCACTGAGAATGCATTAGGGCCAGACGGATGCTTTCGGGGACGCTCGTGAGCCCCTTCAAACGGAGCGCACGAGCGGACACCCGAACGCTCGTGTGAAAGTAGCCTAAACTCTCGAATGCCAAAACTCTGGCGTCTATTTTTGTGAAAGAAATTGTTTGATTGCATGGTATCTTGGAAAATATTGTTTCTGACAGGGGTGTGCAGTTTGTGACCAAATTCTGGAGGGCCTTCTGTCAAAAATGTAAAATTTAATTGTCTTTTTCCTCTGCCTACCACCCTGAGAGTAATGGGCAGACTGAATGCCTTAATCAGTCTGTGGAACAATTCTTGAGGTTGTATGTTGCTGATGACCATCAATTATGGGTGAAATTTCTTCCATTGGCTGAATTTGCTTTGAATAACCGTGTCAATTCTTCTGCTGGGGTTTCACCTTTCTTTTGTAACCATAGTTTCCATCCCCGTTTTCATTCTGGGTCATCTGTCTCCTCCTCTAACCCTCAGGCGGATAGGCTCTCCTCTGAACTGTGCACAGTTTGGGCCCGGGTTCAATCGAACTTAGAAAAGGCTCAAAGTTCTCAGAAACTCAAGGCCGATAGGAGACGTTCATGGGGGGTGAATGTTCAGGTTGGGGATAAGGTATGGTTGTCCTCCAAGAATCTCTCTCTTAAGGTAGATTCTAAAAAGTTTGCTCCTCGTTTTATTGGACCATATAAGATCACGGAGGTGATTAACCCGGTATCATTTAGGTTGGAGCTGCCCGAGTCATTCCACATTCATAATGTGTTTCATAAATCTCTACTTAAAAAATATTTTGAACCGGTAGTACCATCGAAAGCCTCGCCTCCGCCGGTTCTTGTTAATGATGCTGTCGAGTATGTGGTGTCTAAAATAGTGGATGTCAGGAAGGTGTGTAATTCCTTGCAGTACCTGATTCACTGGAAGGGGTATGGACATGAAGAGAGATCTTGGGTACCTGCCAGGGAGGTTCATGCTCCTAGACTTGTTCGAAAATTTCATTTAGAACACCCTGAAAGGCCATCGCCTGAAGTCTTGGGTCCGGTGGCCCCTCGAAAAAGGGGGGGTACCGTAACCGGGTTCCGAAGGTGCATTCGGTCCCCCATTAGCCGCAGACCTGCTGCTTAGCTTCGGGAGTGAGGATCTGTGTTTGACCTCGTTCCCAGGGCAGCTTTACTAGCTGGGTAGCTCCCTGCTCCTAGGTCTGCCTTGAGCGCCGAGCTGATCACTCGGTGCTCGACTGGTTGGTCTGTCGGTCATGTGACGCTGGCCACGTCACATGACCCTCACTCCCCACTATAAATACAGGCAGCCTGCTGGCCACAGGTTGCCTGTTAATTTAGGTTCTACCTGTGGTTTTGTCTTTCCTGGCGTACTTACCTCCTGCTGAATTCCTGACGATCCTCTGCCTGCTCCTTGTGTACTTTGCTGCTCTCCTGGTATTCTGACCCCGGCCTCCTCCTGACGATCCTCTGCTGACTCCTTTGGTACTACTTCTCTGCTTGCTCCATTTGTACTTTGTAGCTTTCCTGGTATTGACTCGGTCCCTTCTCGTTCTGTTGTTTGTCTGTCTGTCATCCCTGCACTTAGTCCAAGCTAGGGATTGCCGTCCAGTTGTCCCCTGTCATTAGGACTCGCAAGGCAAGTAGGCAGGGCCAGGAATAAGGGTGGAGCGCAGTGGTCACTTCCCTCCCCCCTGTGTGTGTGTGTACGTGACCGTTACACTTCTCTTCAAGGTTTTGTTAATCTGAATTTTATGTGATGGATCAAAACACAATAGTCTAAGTCGATAAAGTGAAATGAGAAAAATATATAAATAAAATTATTGTTTAGAAATAGAAAACCGAAAATTTGGGCGCATGTATTCAACCCCTTTGTTCGGAAGCCCATAAAAAGCTCTGGTGCTACCCATACCTATTACTTTCAGAAGTCACATAATTTGTGAAATGATGTCCACCTGTGTGCAATCTAAGTGTCACATGATCTGTCATTATATATACACACCTATTTTGAAAGGCCCCAGAGGCTGCAACATCTAAGCAAGAGGCATCACTAACCAAACACTGCCATGAAGAACAAGGAGCTCTCCAAACAAGTAAGGGACATTGTTGTTGAGAAGTACAACTCAGGGTTAGGTTATAAAAAAAAAAAAATCCAAATCTTTTATGAACATGGCACAACAGCAAACCTACCAAGAGATGGCCGCCCACCAAAACAGGGCAAGGAGGGCATTAATCAGAGAGGCAGCACAGAGACCTAAAGTAACCCTGGGAGGAGCAGCAGAGTTCCACAGCAGAGACTTGAGTATCTGTACATAGGACAAAAATAAGCCGTACGCTCCATAGAGTTGGGTTTTATGGCAGACTGGCCAGAAGAAAGCCATTACTTTCCGCTAAAAACAAAAAGGCACATTGTGAGTTTGCAAAAAGGTGTGTGGGAGACTCCCAAAATGTATGGAGGAAGGTGCTCTGGTCTGATGAGACTAAAATTGAACTTTTTGACAATCAAAGATAACGCTATGTCTGGCGCAAAGCCAACACATCACATCACCCAAAGAACACCATCCCCACAATGAAACATGGTGGTGGCAGCATCATGATGTGGTGATGTTTTTAAGCAGCCGGGACTGGGAAACTGGTCAGAGTTGAGGGAAAGATAATGCTAAATACAGGGATATTCTTGAGCAAAACCTGTACCACTCTGTGTGTGATTTGAGGCTAGGACAGAGGTTCACCTTCCAGCCGGAAAATGACCCCAAACACACTGTTAAAGCTACACCTTGACTGGTTTAAGGGGAAACATGTAAATGTGTTGGAATGGCCTAGTCAAAGCCCAGATCTCAATCCAATAAAAAATCTGTGGTCAGGCTTAAAGATTGCTGTTCACAAGCAAAAAACATCCAACTTGAAGAAGCTGGAGCAGTTTTGCAAGGAGGAATGGGTATTGACTTTAGGGGGTGAATAGTTGACCTTTTCTGTTATTGTGTCCTATTTGTTGTATGCTTTACAATTAACAAATTTAAAGAAGGTCTAAGTTGTGGGCATGTTCTACAAATTAAATTATGCAAATCCTCAAACAATCCATGTTAATTCCAGGTGTCTGACCATTTTTAAATGATGGCCAGATGTCGGTGTTTGACACCTGTTTTGCGCCACAGCTCAAATGACAGCTGCCGCACAATCCACTGCTTCTCGGCGTGGAACTGGGTGCGGTCGTATCTCCGCCCCAACATCCTCTGCAAGATAAAAATGCAAGCATATAATCCCAGTTTTAAAAAATAATAGTATTGAAAATAATTTAAGTATTTAAGTCTTTGAAGTGGAAATATTAGATTTAGGCCGCCTGCACACGGGCGTGTTTTTTGTGAAATATGGTATCTGTCAGCACGGAATAACAGTATCTGTCAGCATATTCTGTCACCAAGAAAGGGATCACAGTGTGATGGATATACAGGGAGTGCAGAATTATTAGGCAAGTTGTATTTTTGAGGATTAATTTTATTATTGAACAACAACCATGTTCTCAATGAACCCAAAAAACTCATTAATATCAAAGCTGAATATTTTTGGAAGTAGTTTTTAGTTTGTTTTTAGTTTTAGCTATTTTAGGGGGATATCTGTGTGTGCAGGTGACTATTACTGTGCATAATTATTAGGCAACTTAACAAAAAACAAATATATACCCATTTCAATTATTTATTTTTACCAGTGAAACCAATATACCATCTCAACATTCACAAATATACATTTCTGACATTCAAAAACAAAACAAAAACAAATCAGTGACCAATATAGCCACCTTTCTTTGCAAGGACACTCAAAAGCCTGCCATCCATGGATTCTGTCAGTGTTTTGATCTGTTCACCATCAACATTGCGTGCAGCAGAGAGAGAGAGAGGTGTACTGTTTTCCCTCCTTGTAAATCTCACATTTGATGATGGACCACAGGTTCTCAATGGGGTTCAGATCAGGTGAACAAGGAGGCCATGTCATTAGATTTTCTTCTTTTATACCCTTTCTTGCCAGCCACGCTGTGGAGTACTTGGACGCGTGTGATGGAGCATTGTCCTGCATGAAAATCATGTTTTTCTTGAAGGATGCAGACTTCTTCCTGTACCACTGCTTGAAGAAGGTGTCTTCCAGAAACTGGCAGTAGGACTGGGAGTTGAGCTTGACTCCATCCTCAACCCGAAAAGGCCCCACAAGCTCATCTTTGATGATACCAGCCCAAACCAGTACTCCACCTCCACCTTGCTGGCGTCTGAGTCGGACTGGAGCTCTCTGCCCTTTACCAATCCAGCCACGGGCCCATCCATCTGGCCCATCAAGACTCACTCTCATTTCATCAGTCCATAAAACCTTAGAAAAATCAGTCTTGAGATATTTCTTGGCCCAGTCTTGACGTTTCAGCTTGTGTGTCTTGTTCAGTGGTGGTCGTCTTTCAGCCTTTCTTACCTTGGCCATGTCTCTGAGTATTGCACACCTTGTGCTTTTGGGCACTCCAGTGATGTTGCAGCTCTGAAATATGGCCACACTGGGGCAAGTGGCATCTTGGCAGCTGCACGCTTGACTTTTCTCAGTTCATGGGCAGTTATTTTGCGCCTTGGTTTTTCCACACGCTTCTTGCGACCCTGTTGACTATTTTGAATGAAACGCTTGATTGTTCGATGATCACGCTTCAGAAGCTTTGCAATTTTAAGAGTGCTGCATCCCTCTGCAAGATATCTCACTATTTTTGACTTTTCTGAGCCTGTCAAGTCCTTCTTTTGACCCATTTTGCCAAAGGAAAGGAAGTTGCCTAATAATTATGCACACCTAATATAGGGTGTTGATGTCATTAGACCACACCCCTTCTCATTACAGAGATGCACATCACCTAATATGCTTAATTGGTAGTAGGCTTTCGAGCCTATACAACTTGGAGTAAGACAACATGCATAAAGAGGATGATGTGGTCAAAATACTCATTTGCCTAATAATTCTGCACGCAGTGTACAGTAGTACAATGGAGTGACATTTTGTAGTCCCCAAATACACTATTAAAGATATAATTGGGTGTGTCCAGGGAGATAGTGATAACCTGATATAGTCCCCAGAATAACCAGTGGGGGCCTCATTAGATGTATTGAAAAATAGATGGGGAAATACTGACATAGGCCAAACTGGCAAGTATATTAACTGGTCTCATGGATAAATAAAGCAAGTGTTGTTACTTTGTTTGTTGAGACCCCTTGGCTTTTCTGTCCACAGGCAAAAGATCCATTCCAGTTCCTTTCTCGACAGCCTATTGTCTGTGTCGCCACCTCTGGGCAGTTGACGGATTAGTTCTATTCCTTGAAAGTTAAGCACCCCCAAGTTGCCTGCATGTGAGTCAATAACGTGTCTGGCTATTGGGGTATCCCTCTTATTGCGAATATCCCCCAAAATGTTCGCCAATGCGCCGTCTCAATTCCCGGATAGTCTTGCCAACATATTGGAGCCCACAGGAGCACGTTATGAGATAAATCACTCCTATGGATCTACAGCTTATGAAGGTGCTGATTTAAAAAGTTCTTGTGGTGTCAGTGGTAGTGAATGTCTTGCTGACTTTCATCGAATTACATGCAATACACCCACTGCATTTAAAGTTCCCTTTGAAATTGGTGGCTATTTAGATCTATTTCTCAATACATCTAATGAGGCCCCCACTGGTAATTCTGGGGACTATATCAGGTTATCACTATCTCCCTGGACACACCCAATTATATCTTTAATAGTGTATTTGGGGACTACAATATGTCACTCCGTTGTACTATATCCATCACGCTGTGATCCTTTTCTTGGTGACAGAATATTTTGACAGATACTGATATCCCATGCTGACAGATACCATATTCCTAATCTATGACTATCCTCCTCTATGGGAGTACGATATGCCTAGACATCATGTTTGCATTTTTTCTAGAGATAGTATAACTCTAGACCCTCCGTTATTTTAACTGTCCACATTCTCAATTTAATTTTCCCATTTCTACTGACTTGAATAGGCCGCCTGAGGATCCCTCGTTAACATGAGTCTGCGAGCAGGAGCGCATCTCTTTGTATATTAGCGGCACTGCAGGACCTGGGACGCCACACCCCTCTGCTGTGATTGGTCACCCAGGTCAGCTCCCTCACTCGGCTTCTCAGCATATCTCTATTAATAGAGTAGGAACGGGCACGCGTGGCCATATCAGCACCGATATATTAGGCAACCATTTATGGAACCAGTACCCGCTTATCCCTTGCTCCTGAAGAAGTGCCCGCTATAGGGTTAATAGAAACGCATCAAGCAGGGCTTGTTCTTTATTAGGTAGCTACACAGACACTGCCCTGGGGAATTAAATGAATCCCTGCTGTAAGGTGGGATAGCTGGACCGGATCCTATAGTGAAAAAAAAAGAGACTAAGTCCATTGCTGACACGATCTGAATAGGGACCTACCGCAGTAACATGATATTCAACTGTGTGTATCCATAAACAGTGTCTATCAATTCTGCGGCTGAAGTCTGGGATACAGCCGAATATATACTGTACCCCTGACTCTTGGTCCTATCTGCCTATCTCTGAATAATAAGAGAGGGACTAGCTGTATTTTATCTAAGCATCTCCAATAAATTTTTGTTATTTTATTTTGACCGCTCTATTAGGCAGTGAACTAGTATTTAAGCTATAAGAGACGAAAAATTACCCTACTTAGTTATCTGTTAGAATTGTTATCTCACAAATTTGCCTAAGAACAGCAAGATACAGCGTAATATCACAAGGAAAAAGTTATAAATAAGTGGCTTGGTGAACAAAACATTGACATTTTGGCCAGAAAGCTCTCCAGACCTCAATACTTTTGAAAATCTGTGGTCAATCCTCAAAAAGTGGATCAACAAACAAAAACACAGAAATTTTGATAAACCTCAAGCACTAATTAAGCAAGAATGGGTTGCTATCAGTCAGAATTTGGTCCAGAAGCTGATATCCAGCATGCCAGGGCAAATTGTAGAACTAAATAAATATTGAGTTGCCTCATAAACTTGAACTATTTGTCAATACATTTTTAAAAACGTATGAAATGCTTATAATTATAAACATTTGGTCAGTAATCCATCAGTATTGCTAAGGCCAGGAAAACACCAGGAGTGGATCCAAAACCGAAATGACACATAATTGGAATATTTGCATGTCTTCTGTGTTTTGTACCCACTCTTGCTTTTGGCTTCCAAATCATGAGGCCTTACGGATTCTTCAAAGAAAGGTTCCAATGTGTTTTTCATCTTTCTATCCTTCAGATATATCAGAAGAAGGGAAAAATAAATTGTGATGCTAACAAAGTCAAACAGGGACACTAGTTGCACTGTCACAGAGCGAGGTGGGTGGCACTGGCAACCACATGCAGAGTCAACACAGGTGCCCAGTTACAGAGTAGGAGGGATGGCAACCGCATGATGATTCAACACACACAAAGATTGAGAATATAGTGCTATATTCGTTATATTCGTCAATTCTAGCAATACAACTCAGATCTAAGTTGTAATCGCAATGTGATTAATACAGGTTATATTAATCGCATTGCGAATTCAACTTAGAGCTGGGTTTCTAATGGTTGTATTGCTAGAATATAACAAAGATTGAGAATATAGTGCTATATTCGTTATATTCGTCAATTCTAGCAATACAACCATTAGGAACTCAGATCTAAGTTGTAATCGCAATGGAATTTAATACAGGTTATATTAATCGCATTGCGAATTCAACTTAGAGCTGGGTTCCTAATGGTTGTATTGCTAGAATATAACAAAGATTGAGAATATAGTGCTATATTCGTTATATTCGTCAATTCTAGCAATACAACCATTAGGAACTCAGATCTAAGTTGTAATCGCAATGCGATTAATACAGGTTATATTAATTGCATTGCGAATTCAACTTAGAGCTGGGTTCCTAATGGTTGTATTGCTAGAATATAACGAAGATTGAGAATATAGTGCTATATTCGTTATATTCGTCAATTCTAGCAATACAACCATTAGGAACTTAGCTCTAAGTTGAATTCGCAATGCGATTAATGCCGGTTATATTAATCGCATTGCGAATTCAACTTACCACACTCTGCATCAACTACGTAATTTTCCATGGGAGTTTTGCCATGGATCCCCCTCCGGCATGCCACAGTCCAGGTGTTAGTCCCCTTGAAACAACTTTTCCATCACTAATGTGGCCAGAAAGAGTCCCTGTGGGTTTTAAAATTCGCCTGTCTATTGACGTCTATGGCGGTTCGCCCGGTTCGCGAACATTCGTGGTAGTTCGCATTCGCCGTTCGCAAACGGAAAATTTTATGTTCGCAACATCTCTATATATCACAGAGGAACACCATAAACGTCTGATATACGTGACATGATTATACAATAGCACCACAAATAAAAAAGTCCATATATTCAGAAATACAAGCCTGATAACATATGGGCTATGGATCTAATATATCCCATACATTATAAAGAAAACCCTGTGACACGGCTCACTGCTGATCCATAACACGGCCCCAGGCACCTCTAAGCGAGTTTCACCTCAAAGGCTTCGTAGTTTTTTTTTTTTTTTTTTACCCAGAGTCATTTGGTTTGATGCTTCAGTCACTGGCGTGTGGAAATCCTGTCTGATCCATGCCTGATTCATCTTCAAAAAGGTCAGTCTCTCAACATTTTGTGTGGAAAGGCGAGTTCTCCTTGGGGTAACTATGCTTCCCCGCCACAATCCACACCCACTCTGATGCCTGTCACTGTGCGGTTCACTGTCACAGTTGTGGCTGTGTAGGCTGGCTACATGCTCTCTTGTGTACTGGCTGCAGGCCAAAACCTGTGCATGCTGGCTGCGGCGTCTTGTGAGAACTATGCCCATGAATGTATGTACTCCCTGTATCTGCATCTCTGTACAGTTCTTATCACTGTCGCCGTGCAGGCTGGCTGCAGGCTCTCTTGCGTACTGACTGCAGGCCGACACCTGTGTATTCTGGTTGCTTGGGACAGCGAGCTGGCTGCGGTGATGTGTGTGAATTGTGGCCTGTGTTTGTGACTTCTGCATCTCTGTGGTTCCTGTCTCCGGGTGCCATGCAGGCTGGCTGCATGCGCTTTGTGTACTGGCTGTGGGTGTTCCCATGTATGCTGGTTCTGCGATGTGTGCTGGCTGCGGCCTTGAGTGTGAACAGGCTCTGAGTATGTATGCATTTCTGTTTGTGTCACTGTGAAACAAATTGTTTGGGCTCTGTCGTAATGGCTGCGGTGGTCTCTGTGTATGCTGGTTGCCAGGGGCAAGGTCCTGTATTGAAGCCTATGTGTTCTGTGGTTCTGGTATTCCTGTTCTGATGGAGTTACTGTTCCCTGATCTGTTATTGGGTGTGATTTATCAGGTGTCCTCAGGCAGCCATATCTATCTGTCAGCTGTGGGGCTTGTGGTCAGTCTAGCTTGTGTCTTGCTAGGTGTAGCACCTTGCTCATCCATGAGGTCAGTCTATTCTCTGCCTTGCTGGGTGTTGCACCTTGCTGCTCACCCAGGAGGTCAGGTCTGTCTTGTCTTACTGGGTGTAGCCCCTTGCTGCTGACCCAGGGGGTTTTGCCATCTGCCCTTGTTTGTGGTGTCGCCTGATAATGCATTGATGTTATTCTGTTGCCTGATCTTCAGTACCTGTTCTGTATTGATGTTATTGCCTTGTCTGATCTTTTGTACCTGTTCTGTGTCTTGTTCCACTCTGTTCCTTGTTTCGCCTAGCAGTGCTCTAGCTGCATGTGATAGCTTGGCAGTGCTAAACTTCTTCTGATCCTGTCTGTTCTATGTCTAGCTTGGCAGTGCCTACTGCTTCTGATCCTGTCTTGTGTATTTCCTGCCTTTGTGAAAGGGTCCCTGGGTTCTCCGGAAGGAGGATCTCTAGTCTGTGTGCAGCTCTGCATGAAACCGCCATGCTTCCATTCCACTTGGGGTCCAGGCATCTGCTTCTGTGCTGGTTCCTGTTTGTCTTGTTGTCCAATCCATGTCCTGTGTTTTCTTGGGTTCCAGTTCTGTTGTCTGTTCCGCTGGTGCAACCAGTAAGTCCTCGGCCCAGTTCATCCCCACCACCAGGGGCTCTGTGAAGAATGGGGCTCACTAGAATTCTCTGCCCTCTGGGTTTTGCCTCTGGTCTTCTGATGCACTTGGTTCTATGGTAGAGCTACCACTATTGCCTAACCTGCATATGTTACTGTCATGTTCTTTTATTACATGGGTAATAAAGTACAAACCGGATTCCAAAAAAGTTGGGACACTATACAAATCGTGAATAAAAACTGAATGCAATGATGTGGAGGTGCCAACTTCTAATATTTTATTCAGAATAGAACATAAATCACGGAACAAAAGTTTAAACTGAGAAAATGTACCATTTTAAGGGAAAAATATGTTGAATCAGAATTTCATGGTGTCAACAAATCCCCAAAAAGTTGGGACAAGGCCATTTTCACCACTGTGTGGCATCTCCCCTTCTTACAACACTCAACAGACGTCTGGGGACCGAGGAGACCAGTTTCTCAAGTTTAGAAATAGGAATGCTCTCCCATTCTTGTCTAATACAGGCCTCTAACTGTTCAATCGTCTTGGGCCTTCTTTGTTGCACCTTCCTCTTTATGATGCGCCAAATGTTCTCTATAGGTGAAAGATCTGGACTGCAGACTGGCCATTTCAGTACCCGGATCCTTCTCCTACGCAGCCATGATGTTGTGATTGATGCAGAATGTGGTCTGGCATTATCTTGTTGAAAAATGCAGGGTCTTCCCTGAAAGAGATGACTTCTGAATGGGAGCATATGTTGTTCTAGAACCTGAATATATTTTTCTGCATTGATGGTGCCTTTCCAGACATGCAAGCTGCCCATGCCACATGCACTCATGCAACCCCATACCATCAGAGATGCAGGCTTCTGAACTGAACGTTGATAACAACTTGGGTTGTCCTTGTCCTCTTTGGTCCGGATGACATGGCGTCCCAGATTTCCAAAAAGAACTTTGAATCGTGACTCGTCTGACCACAGAACAGTCTTCCATTTTGCCACACTCCATTTTAAATGATCCCTGGCCCAGTGAAAACGCCTGAGCTTGTGGATCTTGCTTAGAAATGGCTTCTTCTTTGCACTGTAGAGTTTCAGCTGGCAACGGCGGATGGCACGGTGGATTGTGTTCACTGACAATGGTTTCTGGAAGTATTCCTGAGCCCATTCTGTGATTTATTTTACAGTAGCATTCCTGTTTGTGGTGCAAGTGTCGTTTAAGGGCCCGGAGATCATGGGCATCCAGTATGCTTTTACGGCCTTGACCCTTACACACAGAGATTGTTCCATATTCTCTGAATCTTTGGATGATGTTATGCACAGTTGATGATGATAGATGCAAAGTCTTTGCAATTTTTCGCTGGGTAACACTTTTCTGATATTGCTCCACTATCTTTCTGCGCAACATTGTGGGAATTGGTGATCCTCTACCCATCTTGGCTTCTGAGAGACGCTGCCACTCTGAGAAGCTCTTTTTATACCCAATCATGTTGCCAATTGACCTAATTATTGTTAATTGGTCTTCCAGCTCTTCGTTATGCTCAAATCTACTTTTTCCAGCCACTTATTGCTACTTGTCCCAACTTTTTGGGGATTTGTTGACACCGTGAAAATTGGAATCAACGTATTTTTCCTTTAAAATGATACATTTACTCGGATTAAACATTTGATCTGTCATCTACGTTCTATTACAAATAAAATATTGACATTTGACATTTCCACATCATTGCATTCAGTTTTTATTCACAATTTGTTTAGTGTCCCAACTTTTTTGGAATCCGGTTTGTATTCTGTTGGTCCCCGGTCTGTTATTTGCCTTTATCCTGTTTGTAAGACGTCCCGGAAATTTACCTTGGGCCCCTGGCATGTGACAATGCCACACTACTGGCCGGGCAGAAAAGCTTATCCAGGGCAAACTCAGCCAGTTGATTCCACAAATCAAGTTTGGTTACTCAGTAGTCCAGGGGATCTTAGATGTGGGGTGGCAGGGTGCAATGCAAAAATGCCACCTCCTGCTTGTTCAGGTTCTGCTCCATGTCTTGCTGCTGCTGTTTGTGGGTGGTTTCTTCAGTAGATGAGTGAAGAAAGGTGCTCAGTAGAGACTCCAGACATAAGTTGTTTCTGATGGAGGTGGTGCTGCTTCTGCCCCCCCCCCCTCCAGCAGCCATTGCAGTTGAACGTGAGAGCAGAAAGCCCCCCCGATCAGATCTTCGTAAGGATGGGCAATGGACCACATAGGCAGCGACCAACTGACTACATTGAATGTTTCGATAGCTGTTGAATTTATCCTACCTCTCAGCGGGTGGAAAAAAGGCCCCCATTTTTGAGTGGTAGCAAGTGTCTAGCATGGTGCAGAGCCAGTAGTCATTCCTCTGCCAGATGGTGATGATACGACTGTCGCTACACAAGCAACTCAGCATGCATGTGGCTATTTGCACAAGGGACTCAGAGGGACTCCCTGCCTCCATCTCCACTGCATACTGCCACGGTGTGTCAGGGTAATCTGCCTTATTTTCCTTATCGCCCCTAAAGCTCTTCATGCTCCTCCTGCTCTTCTTCTCTCGCTTGCGCAGAAAAACCATCCATTTCTGTATACGTGGCTTGTGCGTGAATGTCCTCCTCATCTGCAAATTTATCCCCCACAGGGCCATGGGGCTGTGAGATGTAGGCACCATGTCTCCTGTCAAGTCAGGTTTATCAGCATCTGCTCCAGGACGTGAAGGAGTGGAATGACATTGTTCATCCCGTAGTCCTGGCCACTGACAAATAAAGTGACCTCCTCAAAGGGCCTGAGCAAATGGCACGTGTCACGTAAAATCTGCCACTGGCTAATGTCAAAGTTACACGGGGGAGTGCTCCAGTCTGCCTGCATCATCAAGAAATCATTTACGGGCTTCCTCTGCTCATATAGTTGGGCCAACATGTGGAGGGTGGAGTTCCAATGGGAAATGTTGCATATCAGTCAATGTTGGGGAACACCATTCTGGCTTTGCAGCTCAAGGAGGGTGTGTTTTGCAGTGTAAGAGCTGCTGAAGTGCATGCAGAGTTTCCTGGCCATTTTCAGGATGTCTTGAATTTGGGTAGAAGACTTCAGGAACTGCTTAACACCCAGATTAAATATGTCCACCATGCTGTGCGCATGGGTCAGCCCTCCTTGACACAGCGCCGATGCAATGTTCTTCCTGCTGTGAGTGACCATGGTTCCGATTTTCAGTTGGCAAGTAGAGATGTCGCGAACATAAAATTTTCCTTTCGCGAACGGCGAATGCAAATTTCCGCAAATGTTAGTGAACGGGCGAACCGCCATAGACTTCAATAGACAGGCGAATTTTAAAACCCACAGGGACTCTTTCTGGCCACAATAGTGATGGAAAAGTTGTTTCAAGGGGACTAACACCTGGACTGTGGCATGCCGGAGGGGGATCCATGGCAAAACTCCCATGGAAAATTACATAGTTGACGCAGAGTCTGGTTTTAATCCATAAAGGGCAACATTCCTAAATTGTTTGGAATAACGTGCTTTAAAACATCAGGTATGATGTTGTATCGATCAGGTAGTGTAAGGGTTATGCCCACTCCACAGTGACAGACCAAACTCCCCGTTAAACGCACCGCAACAACCGCAAACAGTCCATTTGCACAACCACAAACTCCCCATTTGCACAAGGTTGGATACCAAGCTAGCCATGTCCCGTTCCTTGTCCTCACTGATGTCATTGAAGGTCTCTTCCTCCACCCAGCCACGTACAACACCAAGGGTCCCCGAAAGGTGACAACAAGCCCCCTGGGACGCCTGCTGTGGTTGGTCTTCCACCTCCTCAAAGCCAACTTCCTCCTCTGACTCCTCTTCTTCAGACTCCTCTCTCTGTGTTGCCTCTCTCTGCATTATTATAAGGTGTTACGCTGAGCACTCCGGGTCCCCTGCTGGCCTCGGAGCGCTCACAGCGTATATGCCCCCAGGAAGCACTCCAGCGTCTCGGCGTGTGCGTCCTCGCTCTCTAGGGCGCGCGCGCGCCGGGACTCTTAGATTCAAAGGACCAGTGCACCAGTGATTGGTGCCTGGTCCAAAGGGGTTATTAAGGGTTAAGGTTGTGAGAGGCAGTGCTGACTTAATTAGGCTGCACCTGTGCACTGCCCATTTATACCTTCTCCTCCCACAGCTTTCTGCCGGATCTTTGTGCCTTGTGCCTCAGAGAAAGCGTTCCCTACGATGTTAGTTTGCCTTACCTGTTGCCGTACCCGTTGCTACCGTCCACTCGCCTTTGAACCTTTGCCGCCTGCCCTGACCGCTGCTACGTCCGACTACGCTCTTACCTTCTCCCTGTGTACCACACCTTATCCGCTGCCAGAGAGGTCGAGTTGTTACTAGGGGACAAGACCTGGTAGATACCGCCGTGGCAAATCCACCCCGCCTTGCGGCGGGCTCTGGTGAAGACCAGTAACTGCTTAGAACCGGTCCTCTAGTACTACCCGCGCCATCGCCTCTCTGGTCCAGAGGATTCACTACCTGTCCTGCCGGTTTGTGACATAAGGTGTGTTAAGTAGTACTATTCCTATCAGTTTAATCCCTGTTACGTCCCCTTGTATATGGAATCGATTTTAGGAACCGGGAGATGGAAAAAGATGCTTGGTCGGTCCTCCTACGTCCAATTTGGGGCACTGCGCGTGCAATCTACTGTGCCACCAGATAGGAGTGGTGTGTTAAGTAGTACTATTCCCATCAGTTAAATCCCTGTTAAGTCCACTAGAATTATTATCAGGGGACGTGTATGGAATAGATTTTAGACAACCGCAAAGAGTTGTCAATAGTTGACACACTCATGACATAAATTTTATACATCTATGCGTTAATCTTGGTGTAGTGATGACTGTGCTCGTGCGCACGTTTGGGAGATTGCAGGCGATGGGGTTTTTTCAAAGCCTATGTTCGTGCTGAGGTAGTTCAGTGACAGTTAAGTGACCCAGAAAACAATGACTCTGCAGTGTGGGCCCATTGTTGGCCTAGTAGGCTTTAATGATCACCTTAGATGATCACAAAGAAAATTAATGTTTTTTCCATGCAAAATTATCCAGCCGATCTCTTTAGGTCTGTTGTTATGTTATGTTATGTTATGTTATGTTACCAAGTCCTTGTATAGCGCTCTAGAGGAACTCAATCCGATCGAAGCGCTTAGCGACGGCTATATTGGTGGGCCCCTACGTCATCCTACATAAAAAGCCAGGTCTTAACCAACTTCCTAAATTCCAGGTAATCTGATTTGCACAAGGTTGGATGCCGAGCTACTCATGTCCCGTTCCTCGTCCTCAGTGATCTCACTGAAGGTATGTTCTTCCCCCCAGCCACGTACAACACCACGGGTACCAGATAGGTGACAACGAGCACCCTGGGATGCCTGTTCACAATGAAGCAACGACCTTATCTCATTGGGTGTGCCAAAATTGCCATTGCCAACACACTCATAGAGGTGGTCGCTTCATTGTGATACGCAAGCCCCTTCACCACAACAAGGTAACGATCACGAAGGGGAATTGACACATGTATGTGCCTTTTTTTTTTGTTTGGTTTTTGAAGCCACAGTGCAGCACCAGAGGCTAGAAAAATTAGGCATGTACACATGCTTGAAAAATTTGGTATTGTTGCAGCTGCTGCTGTAGCAGCGGCCAGAAAAATGTATGTTTCCCAGGCAGAAAGTGCCCTAAAACATTGCGGCTTGAACCCTAGTTGGTGGTGGATAAGTCACGCAAGTCATCCGGCATTCAGAGATAAAATACAGCAGCGTGTGGACCATTTTTAGCCCAAGGCAGCTCATCTCATCAGGCCTTTTTTAGTCAAATGTATCGCCCACTGTCAGTGCCTTCGGGATCCATCCCTCATTCATCTTAATAAAGGTGAGGTAATCTAGACTTTTTTGACCTAGGCGACTTCTCTTCTCAGTGACAATACCTCCTGCTGCACTGAAGGTCCTTTCTGACAGGACACTTGAAGCGGGGCAGGCCAGAAGTTCTATCGCAAATTGGGATAGCTCAGGCCACAGGTCAAGCCTGCACACCCAGTAGTCAAGGAATTCATCGCTCCTCAGAGTGTCAATATCTGCAGTTAAGGCGAGGTAGTCTGCTACCAGTCGGTCGAGTCGTTCTCTGAGGGTGGACCCCGAAGGGCTGTGGCGATGCGTAGGACTTAAAAAGCTCTGCATGTCCTCCATCAACAACACGTCTGTAAAGCGTCCTGTCCTTGCCGGCATGGTCGTGGGAGGAGGATTACTTTCACCTCTTCCCTTGTTAGATTCCCGTTGTGCTGTGACATCACCCTTATACGCTGTGTAAAGCATACTTTTTAATTTATTTTGGAACTGCTGCATCCTTTCCGACTTCCGGTAATTCTGTAACATTTCAGGCACTTTCTGCTTATACCGGGGGTCTAGTAGCGTGGCCACCCAGTACAGGTCGTTCTCCTTCAGCCTTTTTATACGAGGGTCCCTCAACAGGAACAACAGCATGAAAGACCCCATTTGCACAAGGTTGGATGCCGAGCTACTCATGTCCCGTTCCTCGTCCTCAGTGATCTCACTGAAGGTATGTTCTTCCCCCCAGCCACGTACAACACCACGGGTACCAGATAGGTGACAACGAGCACCCTGGGATGCCTGTTGTGTTTGGTCTTCCTCCTCCTCCTCAAAGCCACATTCCTCCTCTGACTCCTCTTCCTCACACTCCTCTTCCAGCGTTGCTGCAGGTCCAGCAAGCGATGCTGATAAGGCTGTTTCTGGTGGTGATGGTGACCACAACTCTTCCTCTTCACGCTCATCTACGGCCTGATCCAGCACTCTTTGCAGGGCACGCTCCAGGAAGAAAACAAATGGGATGATGTCGCTGATGGTGCCTTCGTTGCGACTGACTAGGTTTGTCACCTCCTCAAAAGGACGCATGAGCCTACAGGCATTGCGCATGAGCGTCCAGTAACGTGGCAAAAAAATTCCCAGCTTTGCAGAGGCTGTCCTAGCACCCCGGTCATACAAATACTCGTTGACGGCTTTTTCTTGTTGGAGCAGGCGGTCGAACATTAGGAGTGTTGAATTCCAACGTGTCGGGCTGTCGCAAATCAAGCGCCTCACTGGCATGTTGTTTCGCCGCTGGATATCTGAAAAGTGCGCCATGGCCGTGTAGGAACGCCTGAAATGGCAACACACCTTCCTGGCCTGCTTGAGGACGTCCTGTAAGCCTGGGTACTTATGCACAAAGCATTGTATGATCAGATTCAACACATGTGCCATGCACGGCACATGTGTCAACTTACCCAAATTCAATGCCGCCAACAAATTGCTTCCGTTGTCACACACCACTTTGCCAATCTCCAGTTGGTGCGGAGTCAGCCACTGATCCACCTGTGCGTTCAGGGCGGACAGGAGTGCTGGTCCGGTGTGACTCTCTGCTTTCAGGCAAGTCAACCCCAAGACGGCGTGATACTGTCGTATCCGGGATGTGGAACAGCCCCTGGGGAGCTGGGGGGGTGCAGTTGATGTGGACGCAGCAGCAGAAGAGGACTCAGCCGAGGAGGTTATGGAAGAGGATGGAGTAGGAGGAGTAGAGGAGGTGGCAGCAGGCCTGCCCGCAAGTCGTGGCGGTGTCACCAACTCCTCTGCAGAGCCACGCATTCCATGCTTGGCAGCCGTCAGCAGGTTTACCCAATGCGCAGTGTAGGTGATATACCTGCCCTGACCGTGATTTGCAGACCAGGTATCAGTGGTCAGATGGACCCTTGCCCCAACACTGTGTGCCAGACATGCCATTACTTCCTTTTGCACAATCGAGTACAGGTTGGGGATTGCCTTTTGTGCAAAGAAATTTCGGCCGGGTACCTTTCACTGCGGTGTCCCAATAGCTACAAATTTTTTGAAGGCCTCAGACTCCACCAGCTTGTATGGTAAAAGCTGGCGGGCTAAGAGTTCAGACAAGCCAGCTGTCAGACGCCGGGCAAGGGGGTGACTTTGTGACATTGGCTTCTTACGCTCAAACATGTCCTTGACAGACACCTGACTGTGGGCAGATGAGCAGGAACTGCTCAAGGCGAGAGACGGAGTGGCGGATGGTTGAGAGGGGGCAAGGAGGACAGCAGTGGTTGACGTGGCTGAAGATGCTGGACCAGGAGGAGGATGGCGGCTTTGAGTTTGTGTGCTGCTTGTACTCATGTGTTGATCCCATAGTTTGTGATGTGCGATCATGTGCCTTCGCAAAGCAGTTGTACCTAGGTGGGTGTTGGACTTCCCATGACTCAGTTTCTTTTGGCATAGGTTGAAAATGGCATCGCTGTTGTCAGAGGCAGACACACAAAAAAAATTCCACACTGCTGAGCTCTGCAATGACTGCATTCTGGTGGTGGCAACAGCATGCGTTGTCTGACTGTGCCACTAGCTCCTTGCGACGACCTCCCCCTGCTTCCAACTCGTCTCCTCCTCCTCTCTGTCTCCCCATCAGAACTTTCCACATGTTCTTCTTCTCTTCGAGCGGGCACCCACGTAACATCCACAGACACATCGTCATCATCAACAGCTTCACTTGTATCTGGCAACTCAGAAAAGGAAGCAGCAGCGGGTACAACATCATCATCATCACACCTTACACCCATGTGTGTAATGCTGCCTGACTGGGACATATCCCTGTTATCTA
The DNA here is from genome assembly GCF_905171765.1 of Bufo bufo. Taxonomy (NCBI): domain Eukaryota; kingdom Metazoa; phylum Chordata; class Amphibia; order Anura; family Bufonidae; genus Bufo; species Bufo bufo. The sequence goes on along the minus strand of NC_053391.1, from coordinate 526,774,686 downwards.
CATCCTCTGGCGATAATGGTTGCGCATCACTCATTTCTTCCAATTGATGTGTAAATAACTCCTCTGACAGATCAAGTGAAGCGGCTGTGGTGCTAGTGTTGGTGGTGGCAGGCGGGCGAGTGGTAACTTGAGAGTTGCCCAAAGCTGAGCTGGAGGAGGATGGTGCGTCAAGGTTCTGAGCGGAAGCTGTAGAAGATTGGGTGTCCTGTGTTAGCCAGTCAACTATGTCCTCAGAACTTTTCGAGTTCAGGGTACGTGGCCTCTGAACACTGGGCATTATTCTAGGGCCAAAGGGAATCACAGCACCACGACGGCCCCTGCGGGGTGGCCTGCCTCTGCCTGTTATTTTTTTTTGATTAGTTAAGTTGTACTATGCGTGCAAGCTACTGTGACACCAGATATGAGTTGCGCTGAAGTGACACCTTGGACTTGCAGCTGGGCCTTAAACACACAAACACGTGTGTGCAACTGACTGCTATTTATTCACAGTCAAAATTGGTGTTTTTCTTTAAATGTAATCGAATGTGACACCAGATATGAATGGCGCTGAAGTGACACTATGCACTGGCAGGGCATGAAACACACGCGCATGCCAGCAACTGACTGCTATTATATTACAGTCAAAAAGTTTTTTGTTTTTTTTTATGCAAGCTACTGTGACACCAGATATGAGTGGTGGCACTGGGCAAGTGGGCACAGTATACGCTGTGAGCCTGACACACACGCTGGCAGGCAGGCAACTGCAATTAGATTACACAGGAAAAAAAAAAAGCCGAATGATGGTGCTGTCCTTACAGCAGAGATCAGATGAGTCTTTCAGGACTGTAGTGGACACTGAATACACTAGCCTAGCTATCGATTTCCATATTAAATCAGCAGCAGCTACACTGTCCCTCCTCTCACTAAGAATGCAGCTTCCGAATGAATCTAAAATGGATGATGTCCAGGAGGTGGGAGGGTCTGGGAGGGACTGTCTGCTGCTGATTGGCTGGAATGTGTCTGCTGACTATGAGGTACAGGGTCAAAGTTTACACAATGATGACGAATAGGGGGTGGACCGAACATCGCATATGTTCGCCCGCCGCAGCGAACGCGAACAAGCTATGTGCGCCCGTAACTATTAGCCGGCGAATTGTTCGGGACATCTCTATTGGCGAGTAGAGAGCCAGGATTCAATTTCCTCTTGAAGGATGCAGAGCAGTTCCTCATTGGTGTGACTCCATTCGCCCAGGCAAACCAGGTGCAAAACAGTGTGACACTGCTGTTCTCTGCATAGGTGGTATGCTGAAGGAGTACTAGGAACTGTGCCTGCAGTGAAGGCTGAGGACAAAGTTGAGGATGAGGAGGCAGAGGAATAAACTGGCGCAGGACTCACAGCTTGAAAGCACCGAGGCGGCAGGCCATCACCTGGTCAAGTTGCTGGTGTGGCTGTCAGGAACCATATTTACCCAGTGGGCCGTAAAGGACATATATTGTCCTTGATTGTAGTTACAGCTCCACACATCAGCACTGCCTTGAACTTTAGCAGACACCGACAGGCTCAAGGACTGACCCACATGTTCAACATATGTGTGCAGGGCTGGTATAGCATTTTTGGAGCAGTAATAATGGTTTGGAACTTTCCACCTTGGCTCGGCACAAGCCATCAGTTTTGTGAAAGGTGCAGAGTCAACCACATGTAAAGGGAAGGACTGTAGTACCAGCAATTGTGCACACATACATTTGTCTTTTTGCAATCGCCTCTGTGAGTGATCGCTGACGAAATAAGTAACAAGGAGTAGGAGGAGGAGCAGGAGCATCAGGACCAGTAGCACAGTTACCTTCTGCTGAGGTGGTGGAGCCTTGACTGCTGGAGAATGCAGTGGTTGCTGCATCAGGCTGTACCACTACATTAGTGCCACAGTTTTCCCAGGCCACTTTATGATGACGCTACATGTGTTGACGCAGGGCCATGGCACCCTGGCCATTGCTTTATCTTCTGCCCACAGATTCTAGAAATGGCCACACCGAGATCCTCTGGCAGCTTGATGAAAAATTCCCTCACTGTTGAGTATGGCATTTTCCCCCCAACACTCTGTGCTGACTGCCTGCTGCTGCTGCCTTCTTGAAGCTGTGCACCGCTAGTATTTTCCGGACAGATAGGCTCCTGAGTAGCAGACAGTCTACCCCTTGCACGTTTAGCTCCAGACCTCACACTGCTGCCACCCTGCTGACTCACAGCCAGGGCTCGAGTCCTGCAGGAACATGTGAGAACAGTGTTCCTGCACTTTTTTCATATCAGGAACGCCATTCCCTTTCACGGCCGCCCGTCTTTAACGCCGGGCAAAAGGACCAGGAAGCGGTGAAGGCTTTGTACTCCCCACTTCCTGGTCCTCTGTAGGTAACGCTTGAAGTTAAAATATACCATAGATTGGAGAAAACTCTGATCCAATGGTATCTTCTAAATCCGAGGAGATCCCATTGGTGGGCAGTGCGCCCCTCCTTCCCCGGTATTCTGGTATTAAAATCATTGGTGGGAAGTGCGCCCTCCCCCCGCCCTTCCCAGTATTATAATCATTAGTGAGCAGTGCGCCCTCACCCCCAGTATTAAAATTATTGGTGGGCAGTGCGCCCCCCCCCATCATTGGCAGTTCCGATCCGAGTCCCAGCAGTGTAACGCTGGGGCTTCGATCGGTTACCATGGCAGCCAGGACGCTACTGAAGTCCTGTCTGCCATGGCCAGTTACTCTGCAGCAATAGGCTTACATGCGCTGTGGCCGCCCGGTTGCTCCTTCTTCTTGTAAATCACAGGTCTGTGTGGCGCATTGCTATAAGCATAAGCAATGCGCCGCACAGACCTGTGAGTTGTAAGAAGAAGGAGCGCCGGGCGGCCACAGCACATGTAAGTATATTGCTGCAGAGTAACTGGCCATGGCAGACAGGACTTCAGTAGCATCCTGGCTGCTATAGTAACCAATCGGAGCCCCAACATTACATTGCTGGGACTCCAATCGGAACTGCCGCTGCCACCAATGATGGGGGGGAGGGCGCACTGCCCGCCAATGATTTTAATACTGGGGAGGGCGCACTGCCCACCAATGATTTTAATACCGGGGAGGAGGGCGCACTGCCCACCAATGATTTTAATACTAGGGAGGGCGCTCTGCCCACCAATGATTTTAATACCGGGGAGGGTGTACTGCCCACAAATGATTTTAATACCGGGGAGGGCACATTGCCCACCAATGATTTTAAGACCGGGGGGAGGGTGGACTGCCCACCAATGATTTTATTACCGGGGAGGGGGAGAGGGTGCACTGCCCACCAATGATTTTAATACTGGGGAGGGCGCACTGGGGGCTGATGGAGAGGCACTGGGGGCTGATGGAGAGGGTACTGGGGGCTGGTGAGAGGCACTGGGGCTGATGGAGATGCACTGACTGGGGGCTGATGGAGAGGCACTGGGGGGCTGCTGGTGAGAGGCACTGGGGGCTTATGGAGAGGCACTGGGGGCTTATGGAGAGGCACTGGGGGCTTATGGAGAGGCACTGGGAGCGGGTGAGAGGCACTGGGGGCTGGTGAGAGGCACTGTGTGCTGATGGAGAGGCACTGGGGGCTGGTGAGAGTCACTGGGGGCTGATGGAGAGGCACTGGGGGCTGATGGAGAGGCAATAGCGGCTGATGGAGAGGCACTGGGGGCTGATGGAGAGGCACTGGGGGCTGATGGAGAGGCTACTGGGGGTTGCTATGAGGCTACTTGGGGCTGATATATGGCTACGGGGGGTTGCTATAAGGCTACTGGGGGCTGCTAAGAGGCATGGTGCTCTTATCTGAGGTATGATTGGGGGTCATTGATATTGGGGTCTGAGCTGAGGTGTGATCTGAGGTCTTATCGGGGATCTTATTGGGGCTGTTAGCTGAGGTCTGATTAACATTGGGGGTCTGATTGGTGGTCTTACCTGAGGTATAATGAAAAATTATTTTTTTCTGAAGCAGCTTGGAGAAAAAAGGACTCACAGTCTCCCACACTCCTTCTGTCTGGCCAAGCGAGCCAGCACCCCTGAGGTCAAGCCTGTAAGCACCCCTGAGGCCAAGCGGGCCAGCACCCCTGAGGCCAAGCGGGCCAGCACCCCTGAGGCCAAGCCTGTCAGCACCCCTGAGGCCAAGCCTGTCAGCACCCCTGAGGCCAAGCCTGTCAGCACCCCTGAGGCCAAGCCTGTCAGCACCCCTGAGGCCAAGCCTGTCAGCACCCCTGAGGCCAAGCCTGTCAGCACCCCTGAGGCCAAGCCTGTCAGCACCCCTGAGGCCAAGCCAGCCAGCACCCCTGAGGCCAAGCCTGCCAGCACCCCTGAGGCCAAGCCTGCCAGCACCCCTGAGGCCAAGCCTGCCAGCACCCCTGAGGCCAAGCCTGCCAGCACCCCTGAGGCCAAGCCTGCCAGCACCCCTGAGGCCAAGCCTGCCAGCACCCCTGAGGCCAAGTCTTCCAGCACCCCTGAGGCCAAGTCTGCCAGCACCCCTGAGGCCAAGTCTGCCAGCACCCCTGAGGCCAAGTCTGCCAGCACCCCTGAGGCCAAGTCTGCCAGCACCCCTGAGGCCAAGTCTGCCAGCACCCCTGAGTCTTCAGAACTGTAAGTAAATTATATATAAGGGGAGCTTATAATATGAAAGAGACGAATTATGTCTGAACAGAATTTTCTGTGAAATATATATATATATATATATATATAAGAGAAAGAAAGTCCGCAGCACTCCTTCAAGTAAAAAATGTGCAATTTATTCACACATGTCAACAAAGACAACGTTTCGGTCCTCTCACAGGACCTTTCTCAAGTCAAGTGAACATAAAAGTGCATAGTGCAAAAATAAATACATCTCTACATCATGACCCATTCCATTATTGGCCAATAGGGTACTAGTGCACTCCCATTCGTGGGTGGGTTTCAAATCATATAATTAACTCCACATATTAACATACACACCAACGAAGGTCAGGGCATATCAGTGATACATTCAGTAATAATCAATCATCATAAGTGTATACAAGTGCGTATACTAAGGTGAACAGTGCAATTTAAAAAGGCATTGACCATATTACCTTGCCGCAAGCCTGACCGTGGACCAAGAAGCAAGGGGAGAAGGCGTCTTTGCTTGTACTGGAGCACGCCACTCATCCACGTCCACTGCTCCTTACTGCGCATGTATCTAACCCATTTCCTTTATGACGCAGCATATATTAGTCATGCGTCGCCTCTAGGGTGGAAGCCAACGTGGTGACGCACGATCAATCACTTCCGAGCGCAGCGCACATGCAAAGTATGCGTCAGCACGCGGTCCAATCGTCCGCGCCCCACCACGAGTCCCTATCCACCATCTTAGTTTCAGACATTTGTTTGGGCAATATTATTATGCCTCCATATAACCCCATATTTCATCATCCCTATCCAGTACCCGGCACAGGCAAGAGTCAAGGCAATAATCAATGCATACAAAAATATATATTAGCATAGACATATCACTGTAGCTTCCATTTAATTCACCTTATACAGAGAGCAGACAACATCAGACCATGAGTTCTGCAGACTGGATATCTAGCCCACCATTCCTCCTGTTACCCTAAATTCCACATTTAACCCTTTCGGTTTCAGGGTATCCAGCCGAAAAATCCACCTTAGCTCAGTTTTCTTTAATTTACTTAATCGGTCCCCTCCTCTCTCCAATGGTTTAACATGGTCTATAATCATAAATTTTAGATCACTTTCTTTATGGTTTTTTCAGCAAAATGCTTTGATACGGGCAAATCTCTTCTTTTATTCCTAATAGATTGTCTATGGTTATTCAACCTAGTCTTTAGATCACAAGTAGTTTCGCCAACATATAATTTTTTACAGGGGCACCATAGTACATATATCGACCATGACGAATCACAGGTGAGATAATGTCTTATGTCATAGGTCTCACCCGTGTCTGGATGTGAGAACACAGATCCCTTGGCCATCTGTTTACAGTTCACACATCCCAGACACGGGAAAGAGCCCGTGCGCCTTGTTTTAAGAAACGTCTGTCTCAATTGTCCTTTGTCTGGTACTTTGGAGTGTACTACCTTATCCCTGATGTTCCCTGCTCTTCTATATGCCATCATAGGCGGATTTTTAAAAGCCGCAATGTTAGGGTGTCCGCTGCTCAATAACCCCCAATGTCGCCTCACTATCTTTTCAATATCAGGACTCAACTCGTTGTATGATGATACAAACGGCAATCTGTCACTAGTCTGTCTTTGTTTGGGGGTCAACAATTCATCTCTAGGGATCTTTTTGGCTCTTTCCGCATGTTTTTTTACTAACTTTTTAGGGTACCCCCTATCTATAAAGGATTGTTCCATATTTTTCATCGCTGAATTCATATTCTCATCTTTGTCAACTATTCCAGTCTTCAACAGTCCAATTTTGGTGAGCTCGTGCAAATTGTAGCCTCTTTTTCCTATTTGTAGTGGAGATGAGTGGTACCCGGTGGGGTCTTCTGCTGTTGTAGCCCATCCGCCTCAAGGTTGTGCGTGTTGTGGCTTCACAAATGCTTTGCTGCATACCTCGGTTGTAACGAGTGGTTATTTCAGTCAACGTTGCTCTTCTATCAGCTTGAATCAGTCTCCTCTGACCTCTAGCATCCACAAGTCATTTTTGCCCACAGGACTGTCGCATACTGGATGTTTTTCCCTTTTTACACCATTCTTTGTAAACCCTAGAAATGGTTGTGCGTGAAAATCACCTGGGTATTGTTGAATGTTTTAATTAGTATGAAATGTAACTTAGAGTCGTTTTATGTCCAAAATACTTTTGGGATATATATTTTTGTCACGCACAGATTGCACATATATAACATTTGTTTTTAAATCATGTTTATTTGTTTTTTTACACATAAATTTATAAAGTTTATTATGCTTTATACCTAATGATGTTTTTTGATTAATTGATATGTAACATGCTATATATACACTATGTGCACCTCCCCTTTTTGTATCACTGCTTGAAAAAGGTTCCAGTGTGCGAACCGAAACGTTGCTGTTTGGTGAATAAATTACATATATTTTACGCAACGAAGTGCCGTGGATTCTCTTGGATTATTGATATTTTTTAAGTTTTGGATCGCTTCATCAGCCGCTGGCACCCGCTATCGGATTACACTGTTGTGCTGTTCACACTTGTTGGAAATTGTAATATATATATATATATATATATATATATAATGTGTAACGGATCTCCTAGCACCCCGACCGGGTACCTTCGTTGTTGAATGCTCCTAGTGCTTCCTGAGGACTCCAAGCACTCCGCTCTACACCAAAACCACCACAGGAACCAGGAACAGCTCTTACAAGAGCTAATAGTATAGCCAGGGGAGTATAGCAAATCTTCAGCGTATAGCAATCCCCAGTGTCGATCAGTTACCCAAACACCAGCCTCAACATGATGAAGGGTAAAACAGGAACTCTTTATTGAACACACAGCATTGACTTATATACACGACATACTGAGGACATGACATAGCAGCCAATCCTGTACGGTTTAAACACAAAACTAACCCTATTTAACCAGTTGCCGCAACTGTAACGCCGAAAGGCGTCATCGCGGCGGCTCCCCCAGGCTACGCTAACGCCGATTGGCGTCATCTCGCGTGAGCCGAGATTTCCTGTGAACGCGTGCACACAGGCGCGCGCGCGCTCACAGGAACGGAAGGTAAGAGAGTGGATCTCCAGCCTGCCAGCGGCGATCGTTCGCTGGCAGGCTGGAGATGTGATTTTTTTAACCCCTAACAGGTATATTAGACGCTGTTTTAATAACCGCGTCTAATATACCTGCTACCTGGTCCTCTGGTGGTCCCTTTTGTTTGGATCGACCACCAGAGGACACAGGTAGCTCAGTAAAGTAGCACCAAACACCACTACACTACACTACACCCCCCCGTCACTTATTAACCCCTTATTAGCCCCTGATCACCACTGATCACCCCATATAGACTCCCTGATCACCCCCTGTCATTGATTACCCCCCTGTCATTGATCACCCCCCTGTAAAGCTCCATTCAGATGTCCGCATGATTTTTACGGATCCACTTATAGATGGATCGGATCCGCAAAACGCATACGGACGTCTGAATGGAGCCTTACAGGGGCGTGATCAATGACTGTGGTGATCACCCCATATAGACTCCCTGATCACCCCCCTGTCATTGATCACCCCCTGTAAAGCTCCATTCAGACGTCCGCATGATTTTTACGGATCCACTGATAGATGGAACGGATCCGCAAAACGCATACGGATGTCTGAATGGAGCCTTACAGGGGCGTGATCAATGACTGTGGTGATCACCCCATATAGACTCCCTGATCACCCCCCTGTCATTGATTACCCCCTGTCATTGATCACCCCCCTGTAAAGCTCCATTCAGATGTCCGCATGATTTTTACAGATCCACTGATAGATGGAACGGATCCGCAAAACGCATACGGATGTCTGAATGGAGCCTTACAGGGGCGTGATCAATGACTGTGGTGATCACCCCATATAGACTCCCTGATCACCCCCCTGTCATTGATTACCCCCCTGTCATTGATCACCCCCCTGTAAAGCTCCATTCAGACATCCGCATGATTTTTACGGATCCACTGATAGATGGATCGTATCCGCAAAACGCATACGGACGTCTGAATGGAGCCTTACAGGGGCATGATCAATGACTGTGGTGATCACCCCATATAGACTCCCTGATCACCCCCCTGTCATTGATTACCCCCCTGTCATTGATCACCCCCCTGTAAAGCTCCATTCAGACGTCCGCATGATTTTTACGGGTCCACTGATAGATGGATCGGATCCGCAAAACACATACAGGCGTCTCCCTGGAGCCTTCCAGGGGGGGTGATCACCCCATATAGACTCCCTGATCACCCCCCTGTCATTGATCACCCCCCCTGTCATTGATCACCCCCCTGTCATTGATCACCCCCCCTGTCAGGCTGCATTCAGATGTCCGTATGATTTTTACGGATCCACGGATACATGGATCGGATCCGCAAAACACATACGGACATCTGATTGGAGCCTTATAGGGGGGTGATCAATGACAGGGGGGTGATCACCCCATATAGACTCCCTGATCACCCCCCTGTCATTGATCACCCCCCTGTCATTGATCACCCCCCTGTCATTGATCACCCCTCTGTAAGGCTCCATTCAGACTTTTTTTGGCCCAAGTTAGCGGAAATTATTATTTTTTTCTTACAAAGTCTCATATTCCACTAACTTGTGTCAAAAAATTAAATCTCACATGAACTCACCATACCCCTCACGGAATCCAAATGCGTAAAAACTTTTAGACATTTATATTCCAGACTTCTTCTCACACTTTAGGGCCCCTAGAATGCCAGGGCAGTATAAATACCCCACATGTGACCCCATTTCGGAAAGAAGACACCCCCAGGTATTCCGTGAGGGGCATATTGAGTCCATGAAAGATTGAAATTTTTGTCCCAAGTTAGCGGAAAGGGAGACTTTGTGAGAAAAAAATAAATAAAATCAATTTCCGCTAACTTGTGCCAAAAAAAAAAAAATCTTTGAACTCGCCATGCCCCTCATTGAATACCTTGGGGTGTCTTCTTTCCAAAATGGGGTCACATGTGGGGTATTTATACTGCCCTGGCATTTTAGGGGCCCTAAAGCGTGAGAAGAAGTCTGGTATCCAAATGTCTAAAAATGCCCTCATAAAAGGAATGTGGGCCCCTTTGCGCATCTAGGCTGCAAAAAAGTGTCACACATCTGGTATTGCCGTACTCAGGAGAAGTTGGGCAATGTGTTTTGGGGTGTCTTTTTACATATACCCATGCTGGGTGAGAGAAATATCTTGGTCAAATGCCAACTTTGTATAAAAAAAATCGGAAAAGTTGTCTTTTGCCGAGATATTTCTCTCACCCAGCATGAGTATATGTAAAAAGACACCCCAAAACACATTGCCCAACTTCTCCTGAATACGGCGATACCACATGTGTGACACTTTTTTGCAGCCTAGGTGGGCAAAGGGGCCCACATTCCAAAGAGCACATTTAGGATTTCACAGGTCATTTACCTACTTACCACACATTAGGTCCCCTGGAAAATGCCAGGGCAGTATAACTACCCCACAAGTGACCCCATTTTGGAAAGAAGACACCCAAAGGTATTCCATGAGGGGCATGGCGAGTTCCTAGAATTTTATATTTTTTGTCACAAGTTAGCGGAAAATGATGATTTTTTTTTTTTTTTTTTCTTACAAAGTCTCATATTCCACTAACTTGCGACAAAAAATTAAAACTTCCATGAACTCACTATGCCTATCACGAATTACCTGGGGGTGTCTTCTTTCCAAAATGGGGTCACTTGTGGGGTAGTTATACTGCCCTGGCATTCTAGGGGCCCAAATGTGTGGTAAGAAGTTTGAAATCAAAATGTGTAAAAAATGACCGGTGAAATCCGAAAGGTGCTCTTTGGAATATGGGCCCCTTTGCCCACCTAGGCTGCAAAAAAGTGTCACACATGTGGTATCGCCGTACTCAGGAGAAGTTGAGGAATGTGTTTTGGGGTGTCATTTTACATATACCCATGCTGGGTGAGAGAAATATCTTGGCAAAAGACAACTTTTCCCATTTTTTTTTATACAAAGTTGGCATTTGACCAACATATTTATCTCACCCAGCATGGGTATATGTAAAATGACACCCCAAAACACATTGCCCAACTTCTCCTGAGTACGGCGATACCACATGTGTGGCACTTTTTTGCAGCCTAGGTGGGCAAAGGGGCCCACATTTCAAAGAGCACCTTTCGGATTTCACCGGTCATTTTTTACACATTTTGATTTCAAACTACTTACCACACATTTGGGCCCCTAGAATGCCAGGGCAGTATAACTACCCCACAAGTGACCCCATTTTGGAAAGAAGACACCCCCAGGTATTCGCTGATGGGCATAGTGAGTTCATAGAAGTTTTTATTTTTTGTCACAAGTTAGTGGAATATGAGACTTTGTAAGAAAAAAGAAAAAAAAATCATAATTTTCCACTAACTTGTGACAAAAAATAAAAAGTTCTATGAACTCACTATGCCCATCAGCGAATACCTTAGGGTGTCTACTTTCCGAAATGGGGTCATTTGTGGGGTGTTTGTACTGTCTGGCCATTGTAGAACCTCAGGAAACATGACAGGTGCTCAAAGTCAGAGCTGCTTCAAAAAGCGGAAATTCACATTTTTGTACCATAGTTTGTAAACGCTATAACTTTTACCCAAACCATTTTTTTTTTTTACCCAAACATTTTTTTTTTTATCAAAGACATGTAGAACAATAAATTTTGAGAAAAATTTATATATGGATGTCGTTTTTTTTGCAAAATTTTGCAACTGAAAGTGAAAAATGTCATTTTTTTGCAATAAAATCGTTAAATTTCGATTAATAACACAAAAAAAGTAAAAATGTCAGCAGCAATGAAATACCACCAAATGAAAGCTCTATTAGTGAGAAGAAAAGGAGGTAAAATTCATTTGGGTGGTAAGTTGCATGACCGAGCAATAAACCGCTAAAGTTGTGGAGTGCCGATTTGTAAAAATGGGCGTGGTCTTTAGGGGGGTATAAACCTGTGGTCCTTAAGTGGTTAACAAACACACTGGCATTGTCTTTGACGCAATCAACAATGAACATGCAAACAGATATCTTCACCCCCTCCATAATGAACGAATGGGAAGAGGAGACGCATGTGATGGGATTATCTCGTGTATCATAGGAGTCTGCTGCTATTATAATCAGCTATCTTAATCCCATCACTAACACAATCAGTGGGAATCTCAGTGCAGAGGTAACCCTTTTTGTGTTGCTGAATCCACACCATGCCTTTTTAATGGGCAATAGGAAATATGTGGCATATAAATTACACACATAAATCAGGGTTCATAGTTCCTTGTAACCCCAAAAGGTCTGAGGGGGTCTCCATAGTTCTCGGTCCATAGTCTGTAGGAAGGAGGCTGGCCCTTTAGGCTTCTCCAGCAGCCCCAGTGATGGTTCAGTCCGTCACATTTCTCCCCTCCCAACAGTAGACTAATCAGGTACCTGACCTCCTGTCGGTCGGTGCCCGAGTTAGTCGAGTAGCCCACCCATAAACAAACACTGGTCCTGTTGAACTCTGGGGCCTGGCTCTGTTCTGTATGTCCCCAGCTGTTGAGTGGGCATCTGCTACTCCTTGCTTCATTGTTGTTCTCTAGCTTGGAGCTGTAGGTACTTGGTGGGCAGAGGCTGACTGCGCTCTGCCCAGATGCCAGCTCTTCTGCTGGGGTAGCCTGTGAGGAGTCAGGCTCTGGACAAGAGGATAGGGGAGGGCAGAGGCCAACTGCGCTCAGCCCAGATGCCAGCTCTTCTGCTGGGGAAGCCTGTGAGGAGTCAGGCTCTGGACAAGAGGATAGGGGAGGGCAGAGGCCAACTGCGCTCAGCCCAGATGCCAGCTCTTCTGCTGGGGAAACCTGTGAGGAGTCAGCCTCTGGACAAGAGGATAGGGGAGGGCAGAGGCCAACTGCGCTCTGCCCAGATGCCAGCTCTTCTGCTGGGGTAGCCTGTGAGGAGTCAGCCTCTGGACAAGAGGATAGGGGAGGGCAAAGGCCAACTGCACTCTGCCCAGATGCCAGCTCTTCTGCTGGGGTAGTCTGTGAGGAGTCAGGCTCTGGACAAGAGGATAGGGGAGGGCAGAGGCTAACTGTGCTCTGCCCAGATGCCAGCTCTTGCGCTGGGGTAGCCTGTGGGGAGTCATCCTCTGGACAAGAGGATAAGGGAGGGCAGAGGCCGACTGCGCTCTGCCCAGATGCCAGCTCTTCTGCTGGGGTAGCCAGTGGGGAGTCAGGCTCTGGACAAGAGGATAGGGGAGGGCAGATGCCAACTGCGCTTTGCCCAGATGCCAGCTCTTCCGCTGGGATGGGGTCAGGGAATCTTGCCCCCAGGACCTTGTTGCGGATCAGCTGTGGAGAGGAGGGATTGTTTACCTCCTCCTTGTGGCATTTCTGCGGGGTTGGTGGGGGATCCGTACCGGCCGTCCAGAATCCCAGTAGGCCTGGTGCAGAGACTGCGGTCCCATCTGCACCATCGGAGTTAGGGGTGCTGTCCCCCTGTGGTTGGGGAGAGAGACCGATTTTCTCCTCTCCCTTCAAGGTACACTGCTGCTGGGGAATGGAGACGATGCTCTCCTCTCCCTGCAAAACATACTGCCACTGGGAAGCAGGACCGACTGTCCCCTACTCCCCGAAACTCCGGCTGCCATTGGGGATCTGGGCCAACTGCCTAGCATCCCTGTAGGGCCGGTGGAGAGATCTCAGTCCCATCTCCACCTGCCATATGAGGTTCCCCCCAGGACCAGTCTATGAGGTCCCTACCTCTGTAGCTGGTACTGAAGCAGGGGATACTTCAGTCGGGTCTTCCCAGTAAACCTCCACAATATTCTCCCAGCTGAAGGGCTCTGGACCTGGGTCTGACACTCTGCTCTCTCGCTGAGCCCTCTCACTGGAGTGGAACAGCTGCTGGTAGTCCTGTTCCAGCTTCATCTCCCGGGTCACCAGGTGGACCAGATCTTGCTCGATTTTGTGAGTGTCGTCCCAGTCATACCTGCTCCCCCGACACTCAAAGAGGTCCCTGAACCGGGCTTGTGTAGGGCTCCCAAACTCCAGCTCTGAAAAAGTCTCCCATAAAATGCCAGGACCATCAAACTCCTCTCCCTCTGGCTTGTCATGCTCAGCTGTCCTGGGTAGGTACTGTGCCCCATACCACCAGAGCGCCTGATAGGCATCTTCCAGCTACAGCTCCTGCCATGCTAGGTGTTCCAATTCCTTTACCCATTCCTCCCGGGGCTGCTCTCCCAGGAACGGCATCCGCAGGGATACTCGCTTCTGCAACCGCTGGTCTTCCGTGGGGAGTCTCTCATCCCGCAGATACTCCACAATACCCAGTGCCTGGTACCAGATGCCTTTGCGGGCTGTATCTCGGTCATCCATGACACCCTCATCGTACTCCACTGCTGTTTCCATTCTGCTGTAGCCAGGGGCGCTGTACGGATACTAGCGTTGCCCTCAATTTGTTCCACGAACGGTGTCTCCGAGCTGCTCCTCCTCGCACTAGGACGCCATCCCACTGCTTGCTACCAATGTAACGGATCTCCTAGCACCCCGACCGGCACCTCTGTTGATGGATGCTCCTAGTGCTTCCCGAGGACTCCAAGCACTCCGCTCTACACCAAAACCACCACAGAAACCAGGAACAGGAACAGCTCTTACAAGAGCTAATAGTATAGCCAGGGGAGTATAGCAAATCTTCAGCGTATAGCAATCCGCAGTGTCGATCAGTTACCCAAACACCAGCCTCAACAAGGGTAAAACAGGAACTCTTTATTGAACACACAGCATTGACTTATATACACATGACATACTGAGGACATGACATAGCAGCCAATCCTGTACAGTTTAAACACAAAACTAACCCTATTCAACAAACACAATGGCATTGTCTGTGACGCAATTAACAAACACACTGGCATTGTCTTTGACGGAATCAACAATGAACATGCAAACAGATATCTTCACCCCCTCCATAATGAATGAATGGGAAGAGGAGATGCATGTGATGGGATTATCTCCTGAGTGTATCATAGGAGTCGGCTGCTATTATAATCAGCTATCTTAATCCCATCACTAACACAATCAATGGGAGTCTCAGTGCAGAGTTAACCCTTTTTGTGTTGCTGAATCCACACCATGCCTTTTTAATGGGCAATAGGAAATATGTGGCATATAAATTACACACATAAATCAGGGTTCATAGTTCCTTGTAACCCCAAAAGGTCTGAGGGGGTCTCCATAGTTCTCGGTCCATAGTCTGTAGGAAAGAGGCTGGCCCTCAGGCTTCTCCAGCAGCCCCAGTGACGGTTCAGTCCGTCATAATATATATATTTTTTTATTAACATGCAGTCCCATGTAAAGAACATCACCCCCTCCCCAGCCGCCTTCAACATACAGTCAAACACGTGGAAAGGGAGGGACTGTAGTACCAGCAAGTTGGCCAGCAGCAGGTTCAGCTTCTGCACTGAATGAGCACCCGAGCACAATGGAAGTCAATGGGAGAACTTGAGCATTAAACCAGGCACTCCCTGCTCTGAAGAGGGGAGTGTGTTTGGTTCATAGGAAAAGGTCAGAAATAGATGGAAACACCACTGAAATGGTTCGGAAACAGCATGGGGAGGATGTCTGGATGCATCTTGGACTTCCAGGTCGCTGCTGGGAATGATGTCCGATTAGTATGCCACTTTTACAGACTAACAATAATACGCACAAAACCGAAGATAAAATCGATTTTAGAGGAAAAATTGTTAGAAAACATTCTTTGCTGTATATTTACTTGTATATAAAGTGCAAGTGCTGCCAAAAATTACAAGGGAGAGGCACTCCGATACAACTTGTATATCACATAAAGGAGGGCCTCATTCACATTGTGGTACAATTGTTCAGGTAGTGGGACTCATAAAGCCTATGCACTAAGTAAAAGGGCTGCCAAAAATTACAAGGAATCGGCACTCCAATACACCCTTTATTACACATAAAGGAGGGCATCATACACCCTTTAAAAATTATGATTGATGGCCTGCTGGTGACCCTCAAAAACATTAAGAGCTCGTGACCCTCTAAAACATTAGGGGTGAGGGTCTGCTGCTGATCTGACCTTCTAAAACATTAGGGATGAGGGCCTGCTGCTGATCTGACCTTCTAAAACATTAGGGGTGAGGGTCTGCTGCTGATCTGACCTTCTAAAACATTAAGGGTGAGGGTCTGCTGCTCAGCAGACCATCTAAAACATTAGGGAGTGAGGGTCTGCTGCTGATCGGACCTTCTAAAACATTAGGGGTGAGGGTCTGCTGCTGATCTGACCATCAAAAACATTAGGGGCGAGGGTTTTCTGCTGATCTGACCATCTAAAAAATCAGGGGTGAGGGTCTGCTGCTGATCTGACCTTCTAAAACAATAGGGGCGAGGGTCTGCTGCTGATCTGACCTTCTAAAAGATTAGGGGTGAGGGTCTGCTGCTGATCTGACCTTCTAAAACATTAAGGGTGAGGGTCTGCTGCTGAGCTGACCATCTGAAACATTAGGGGCGAGGGCCTGCTGCTGATCTGACCATCTAAAAAATTAAGGGTGATGGTCTGCTGCTGAGCTGACCATCTAAAAAATTAGGGGTGAGGGTCTGCTGCTGATCTGACCTTCTAAAACATTAGGGGTAAGGGTTTGTTGCTGATCTGATCTTCTAAAACATTTGGGGTGAGGGTCTGCTCTCACTACATTCATTGGAAGCTGTCTGGCACAAGGAAAGGAATAGAGTGGGCTCAGCATGCATGTTGGTACCTGCATCCCTTGTAATGGAGGCCATTATGGCACCAAAAATGGTAAAAAGCAGAGTGGATCCAGCATGCATGTAGATCCAACACTCCCTGAACTTTATGGCGGCCATTATGGCGCATAACAGGTAGTATTTAGTGTTGGGACCCGTCTAACAGAGATCGCCTTGACGTACGGCAGACGGGCTCAGATGGTTTTGTACAAAATGCATTGGCCAAGCATCTCACTTTATAAATAAGCATAGCATTAGCACTATAATTTTTGGCATTATTTTACTTTGTCTGATTTGCAGGGTGCTGCTGCATTGTCTTTTTTTCCTCTAGGTCTTTGCCATGGCAGCGTGCACCTGCGCGCTGGGAGGTGCTAATAGCAGCATCGCTGCTCACCATCTGTGTTGATTCCTCAAAGTTGCGTAAAACCTCACAGAGGTCAGACATCCATGCCCACTCGTCGCTTGTGAAGAGCGGAAGCAGACTGGAAAGGCGATGACCATGTTGCAGCTGGTATTCCACTACTGCCCTCTGCTGCTCACAAAGCCTCGCCAACATATGGAACGTGGAGTTTCAGCGCATGCTCACGTCACACAACAGTCGGTGAGTTGGCAATTGCAAGCGCTGCTGCAGCGTTGCCAGACCGGCGGCAGCTGTCGATGACTTTAAGAAATGGGCACACACATGGCGCACCTTCACTAGTAGCTCAGGCAAATTGGGGTAGGTTTTGAGAAACTGCTGAACCACTAGGTTGAACACGTGGGCTAGGCATGGTATGTGTGTGAGCTTGCCGAGCTCCAAAGCCGCCACCAAGTTACGGCCATTATCAGACGCAAACATGCCTGGTTGTAGGTTGAGTGGTGAGAGCCACAGCTCAGTCTGGTCCCTTATACCCTGCCACAGCTCTGTGGCGGTGTGCTGTTTGACACCTAAGCAAATAAAGTTTCAGCACAGCCTGTTGCCGCTTCCCCACTGCAGTGCTACACTGCTTCAAGCTACTGACTGATGGCTGACTGGTGCTGCAAAATGACAATTCAGAGATGGAAGTGGAGGAGGTGGAGGAGAAGGGGGGGTTGCAGCCTGCCTCAGCCATGGCTGGTTCCTGACTATGAGTATTGCCTGACCCCTTGGTGTTTCTCACAGGTGTCCCTGTCCCCTGTGGATTAGCTGCCAACTACACCAGGACTACTCCAAGTGGCCTGGTTGGTCCCTTGCAGTGAAGACCAGATCACTGTATAGGGGTCAAATGATGAACACCAGGGGACCACCAGGACCAAGTCCTGAGGTTTAGCCTGGATGGTTTTCACAGTGCGTCCTTACTGACTTCCTTTTACACTCTGTCCAAGAGTTAAGCATTCAGAACAGAGGGCTGTCTGTGTTTTCTTAAAGCGTAAACTGTTATATATTCAATCAGTCAATTTAATCAGAGGCAGTGATCAGCTAAGGGATGGAAAAAGGAAAATGTTAATAACTTACTGTAGTTGCATTGAATTTGAACTTGGAAGCACCTTCCTCTTTTTCTGATGCCACAAAATGGGATTCAGCGACTTCATAAATATAACATTCTTCCCAAATACCATCATGTTCAATATATTTTGCCAGACTATGCTATGCTTAAAGGAAATTTCTGGTTAAAATGATTCATACTAATCTGTTCCATATCAATCCAGTCCTCCATTGCCTTCCAGTCCCTGCTCTGTGTACATCTGGTGGTGCATGGTCCCATGCACTGCTCCAGCCAATAACTGACTTCAGCAGTGATGTGGCCACAATCAGCACATCCTGACTGAAGCCAGTCATTGGCTAGAGCAGTGCACGAGACCATGCCCATGCACTAGCAGATGTAAGCAGTGTGGCGGCCAGAAGATGAAGACAGCAGAGGCAGTGCAGAGGCAGTGCAGAGGGCCCTTTAGAAACTCACAAATGAACTTGAAATTCTTACGCAGAATGTAATTTCTATGTGAAGTTATTTTAGTAATTGCAGTGATTTTACCAATCTACAGTAAATGGTGTGCTGGAGCTTTTGTTGCTGTTTGAAAAGCAACTAATGTGAATGCATTGATGATCATGCCCTATGCAATTTCTTAGCATTTTCATAGGGTACTTTATCACCATTGAGCTTAGTTTTAAGAAAAATCCCACCAAAAATCCAATTGCTATGGGCGACAAAATCAGATTTTATAAATGAGGCCCTATGTCATTTGTATTAAAGGTGTCTTAATGATTACTAAGACCCTCCTTAGCTCTAAGTTGAGCTCATGTTTGACCTTTTTTGGAGCCTCTTAAAAATATTATGACATAAACACAACAATAATTTGTTCCACAATACCACAACAAAGGTTAGCTTCTGCTCTGGGCAGAACAGTCATCAGCAATGTTTCTTAGTGTCCGTTCCATTCCAGCTTTACTAATACATGTTGCTTCTATGCCATACTTAATCTACAGCAAGCTATAAAAGTCTAACATCACATAAATATATTAGTGATGACAATCATAGGGTAGTACAAGAAAATTTAGACTAGAACCTTCAGAATCACAGGTGCATATCCATGAAGCAAACATGATTATAAAAAAGAAGAAAATGGCTGCACACCATTATACATACAAACAATAGAGCTAAGAAATGGGGATCATTCTAAATAAAAGTGGTACAATACCTACTATAAATGAGTCAATGGAAGCTCTTAGCGCACATATTTATATCTGCCTCATTTATAGTAGGTATTATACTACTTTTATTTAGAATGATCCCCATTTCTTAGCTCTATTGTTTGTATGTATAATGGTATGCAGTCATTTTCTTTTTTATAATCATAGGGTACTGCCTGATGTTCACTATTTTTATGCATTTTTTTTTTTTGCCAAAACCAGGAGTATATCTTAAAAGCTAAAAAATATTAAGTATAGATACTATTTCTCTTTATTGAATCCACTCCTGGTCTTGGTTTCAAAGACTGTATTAAAAAAAAAAATTACATTTGGCATTTTGCACTCTGTGCAGCAATTTATATTGATGACCTATTCTCAGGATAGGTCATCAATATTTAATCGGCAGGGGTCTGACTTCCGGCACCCTTGTTGATCAGCTGTTTGACAAGGAGGCTACCTGGTCTTTACACTAGGTATTGTCTCCTGTGGAGTGGCGGTATAGTATAATTACAAGTGCTTGTTCCATTCACGTGAAAGAAGTGAGTAGTCGTCATTACTCTGCACTTCCAAGACGAAGTGCAATGTAATGAACAGGAAGTAGAGCTCAGCCCTCAGCCATCTTGGATTCTGCCATTTTCCAGTGTACTTAGTGCAGGGAGAGACGTCAATACGCGCTAGGGACAGTGCTAGGAAAGACTTTATTGTGCAGAAAAATCAATTTACAAGTTCAGGAAAATATTATTCAAGCTGTAGGGAAAGGATAGGGAGGCATCATCTACACTATAAAAGGAGAACAGGGTGTAATAGGAGTGTACAGCCTGGGTAACAGGACTGATTCTATTACACCTTGCTGCACTAATTGGGGATCCAAATTGCTGTTATACTGCTGCTTTTAGGTTGTTTGCACTATATAGTACATCACTAATTCCAGACAACCTTGCTTGTGATATGGGTGCAAGTTCTGTGTGATACAGCCATTTACGGGGCGTATTAATAGGAAAGATACGTACGTCCTATTAGCCATTCTGTATTGATTCTACATTGTTTTACTTTTTTTGGGGGGTGTATTAATAGGAAAAAAACTGGAAAAAATATATCTCTTAATTGCCATTCACCTGTGAAGTTACATTGTACTGCAGCCAATTAAGTGGTGTATTAAAAGGAAATACGTACGTCCCATTAGCCGTTCTGCGGTTAATTGTGATTGTTATACTTTTTTTTTTTGGAGTGCAGTAATAGGAAAAAGAATACAGTCAGGTCCATAAATATTGGGACATCGACACAATTCTAACATTTTTGGCTCTAGAATTGTGTCGCTGTCCCAATATTTATGGACCTGGCTGTATTCTTTTTCCTATTACTGCACTCCAAAAAAAGAAGTATAACAATCACAATTCACCGCAGAACGGCTAATGGGACGTACGTATTTCCTTTTAATACACCACTTAAATGGCTGAATCTTAATTGCCGTTGTGCTGTGAAGTTACATAGTACTACAGCCATATACGGGGTGTATCGAAGGGAAATAAACCTACGGTACCTCCTATTATCCTTTCTGCGGTGAATTGTGATTGTTATATTTCATTTTTTTGGGGGTGTAGTAATAGGAAAAAGAATACGTCTTAATTGCCGTTCTGCGGTGAAGTTACATTGTACTACAGCCATGTAAGTGGTGTATTAATAGGAAAGATACGTACTTCCTATTTTCTGTTCTGCGTTGATTTTACATTGTTTTACTTTTTTTGGGGGAAGTATTAATAGAAAAAAAACTAAAGGAAAAAATAAAAGTCTTAATTGCCGTTCAGCTGTGAGGATACACTGTACTACAACCATTTATATGGTGTATTAAAAGTAAATATACGTACGTCCTATTAGCCGTTCTGCGATGAATTGTGATTGTTATATTTCATTTGGAGTGTAGTAATAGGAAAAAGAATAAGTCTTAATTGCCGTTGTGCGTTTAAGTTACATAGTACTACATCAATTTACGGAGTGTATCGAAGGGAAATAAATCTACTTCCTGTTATCCGTTCTGCGGTGAATTGTGATTCTTATTTTTTTTGGGTGGGGGAGTTTATAAATCAGAAAAAATAAATATATGTCTTAATTGCCGTTTAGTGGTGAAGTTTAGAGATGAGCGAATCGAAGCTGACGAAGTGGAATTCGATCCGAATTTAAGGAACAATTTGATTCGCACCGAAGCCGAATTTCCTCACGATTAGTTGTAACGAATCACACTTTTTCCTAAAATGTCTGCTGCACGTGTGAGGACATGAAGAAAGGAACTCTGGGAAGGAGGGATCACCCATAATTCCATGCATGCAGCCAATAAGCAGCCAGCCAGCCCTGTGATGTCACAGCAAAAGATGAGCGAATTGAAGCTAACGAAGTGGAATTTGAAGCGAATTTCAGGAAAAATTCAATTCGCACCAAAGACAAATTTCCTCGCGCTTCGTGGTAACGAATCAAATTTTTTCCTAAAATGTCTGCTGCACGTGTGAGGACATAGAGAAAGGAACTCTGGGAAGGAGGGATCACCCATAATTCCATGCATGCAGCCAATCAGCAGCCAGCCAGCCCTGTGATGTCACAGCCCTATGACATCCAGCGTCATACCTACAGCACCGCCACTAAGATCCCGCTGATGAAGGTCATAATTAGACCGAAACGTCCGGGAACTATGATTTATGTGGCTACATACTAATCATTTAATCTGGATGTATACAATGATAATCTGTAAACACAATAAAATGTAAAAATTTGCACATGAATTGGAGTGCCATGGATTAACCTTATAACAGCCCTATAAATAGCGGCAGCCATTTTACATTATGCCATTTGCCAATGTACTTAGTGCAAGGAGAGATGTCTGCAGGCACTAGGGACAGTGTTAGAAAAAACTGCTTTGTGCTAAAAAAAAGATTTACAATTGCAGGGCAAGATTATTCAAGGTGTAGAGAAAGGATAGAAAGCAATCATTCCACAGCATTTATGTTGAAAAGGGTCCAGTAGGGGAGGTTACAGCCTGGGTAATGTGAACAATCCTATTACACCTTGCTGCACTGACTGGGGATCCAAATAGCCATTATACAGCTCTGTAATTCCAGCAAACCGTTCTTGTTATTGACCTGCAAGTGCTGTTTGATACAGCCATTAACAGGGTTTATTACAAGGCAATATTTATATGTCTTATTTGCCCTTGTGCGGTGCAGTTATATGTTCTAAAGCATAATAATGGGGAAAAAAGGGCTTATTAGCCGTTGTGTGGTAAAGTGCTAAAGTTACAGCCCTTTTTGTTGTGTATTAGTGGCAAAAGTAACATATATTTGCCGCTCTGCGGTCCGGTTATCTGTTCTAAAGCCTTTTGTGACATGTATCAGCGGAAAAAGAAAAAATATATTTGCCGCTAAGCTGTGCAGTTATCTGTTTAAAGCCTTTTGTGGCGTGTATTAGCGGAAAAAGAAAAAATATATTTGCCACTCAGCGGTGCAGTTTTCTGTGTAAAGCCTTTTGTGACGTGTATTAGCGAAAAAAGAAAAAATATATTTGCCGCTCAGCGGTGCAGTAATCTATGTAAAGCCTTTTGTGACGGGCATTAGCGGGAAAAAAATACATTTGCCGCTCAGCGGTGCAGTTACCTGTTGTTAAGCCTTTTGTGGCGTGTGTTAGTGGAAAAAGTAAAAATATATTTGCAGCTCAGCTGTGCAGTTATCTTTAGTGATGGACGCATATCGGCTGGGACGATTCGCGAATGCGCATTCGCGATCAAATGTTTGCGGCGGGCCCCATTCACTTTAATGGCAGGTGAATCTGAAAAACCTTCAGCTCATACACTGCGTGCAGAATTATTAGGCAAATGAGTATTTTGACCACATCATCCTCTTTATGCATGTTGTCTTACTCCAAGCTGTATAGGCTCGAAAGCCTACTACCAATTAAGCATATTAGGTGATGTGCATCTCTGTAATGAGAAGGGGTGTGGTCTAATGACATCAACACCCTATATTAGGTGTGCATAATTATTAGGCAACTTCCTTTCCTTTGGCAAAATGGGTCAAAAGAAGGAGGACTTGACAGGCTCAGAAAAGTCAAAAATAGTGAGATATCTTGCAGAGGGATGCAGCACTCTTAAAATTGCAAAGCTTCTGAAGCGTGATCATCGAACAATCAAGCGTTTCATTCAAAATAGTCAACAGGGTCGCAAGAAGCGTGTGGAAAAACCAAGGCGCAAAATAACTGCCCATGAACTGAGAAAAGTCAAGCGTGCAGCTGCCAAGATGCCACTTTCCACCAGTTTGGCCATATTTCAGAGCTGCAACATCACTGGAGTGCCCAAAAGCACAAGATGTGCAATACTCAGAGACATGGCCAAGGTAAGAAAGGCTGAAAGACGACCACCACTGAACAAGACACACAAGCTGAAACATCAAGACTGGGCCAAGAAATATCTCAAGACTGATTTTTCTAAGGTTTTATGGACTGATGAAATGAGAGTGAGTCTTGATGGGCCAGATGGATGGGCCCGTGGCTGGATTGGTAAAGGGCAGAGAGCTCCAGTCCGACTCAGACGCCAGCAAGGTGGAGGTGGAGTACTGGTTTGGGCTGGTATCATCAAAGATGAGCTTGTGGGGCCTTTTCGGGTTGAGGATGGAGTCAAGCTCAACTTCCAGTCCTACTGCCAGTTTCTGGAAGACACCTTCTTCAAGCAGTGGTACAGGAAGAAGTCTGCATCCTTCAAGAAAAACATGATTTTCATGCAGGACAATGCTCCATCACACGCGTCCAAGTACTCCACAGCATGGCTGGCAAGAAAGGGTATAAAAGAAGAAAATCTAATGACATGGCCTCCTTGTTCACCTGATCTGAACCCCATTGAGAACCTGTGGTCCATCATCAAATGTGAGATTTACAAGGAGAAAACAGTACACCTCTCTGAACAGTGTCTGGGAGGCTGTGGTTGCTGCTGCACGCAATGTTGATGGTGAACAGATCAAAACACTGACAGAATCCATGGATGGCAGGCTTTTGAGTGTCCTTGCAAAGAAAGGTGGCTATATTGGTCACTGATTTGTTTTTGTTTTGTGTTTGAATGTCAGAAATGTATATTTGTGAATGTTGAGATGTTATATTGGTTTCACTGGTAAAAATAAATAATTGAAATGGGTATATATTTGTTTTTTGTTAAGTTGCCTAATAATTATGCACAGTAATAGTCACCTGCACACACAGATATCCCCCTAAAATAGCTAAAACTAAAAACAAACTAAAAACTACTTCCAAAAATATTCAGCTTTGATATTAATGAGTTTTTTGTGTTCATTGAGAACATGGTTGTTGTTCAATAATAAAATTAATCCTCAAAAATACAACTTGCCTAATAATTCTGCACTCCCTGTATTTGCAGCCAGCAAACACTTACTAGAAGTACACAAATAGTCCCACAACATGGACAATGATATACCAGAGGGGGATCATTGGCAAAAATTCCTTTAAAAAATATGTATTTTAATCAGGGGCCATTTATATGCGTCTTAAAGGGAATCTCTCAAAAATGTGCCCTGCTGGAGCCTAGAAATTTCCTATTGTTTGATGCATACAAATCTGCAGCACTTCACATTTTTGTATCCTGCAGAGTCCAATAAAAAAATGCATACGTTAACGTAAATTTTTTTTCTACCATGGAACTGTATGTTGAACAGACGCCACTGTACGGCATCAGTCTGAGGCATTTGTTAACGCATACTTTTTTGGTATGCATTAAATGGATGGCAAAAATAGGATGTTAACCCAGCCCTAGGGTCAGAATAA
The DNA here is from genome assembly GCF_905171765.1 of Bufo bufo. NCBI lineage: Eukaryota > Metazoa > Chordata > Amphibia > Anura > Bufonidae > Bufo > Bufo bufo. The sequence goes on along the minus strand of NC_053391.1, from coordinate 526,749,828 downwards.
GCACCAGTACACAGCGGAGCAGCGTGGGGGAGAGGGGATGCCGCCATGTACTGACAGAGCGCTACCTCGCCCTGGTGGTCAGGGATGAGGACTGTGTTTCCCAAGGATCATTTTCTACAGAGAAATACAGGGCACAGTATAATACACTAGAATCTATATAATATAAAGATATATAAGCCATAGCTCCGAATAATATTACATTTAGGTGGTCATTTATTACATAGAAATACGTCAGGCGTATTTCTGACTAGTGTTGAGCGCGAATATTCGAATAATGAATTTTTATCTCGAAAATTGCAACTTTGAGATTTTGCGAATATTTCAAATATAGTGCTATATATTCGCGATATCCCCATTACAAGGACAACGTATCATCCTTAATTCCGTCACTGGAGCGTGATCGTAAGATGCGCGAGTAGACGCGCTGCTGGTGGCATTCCCACCTGACAGCGGGGGCACAGTGGAAGCACATGGCGAAGACAGAGGAGGAGGAAGAGGTCGCCAACGCAGCTGGGGCACCACCAGCACCTGAGAAGGCAGGGTTAGCATGGCCAAAATGTGGAAAAGCTTTGTCAGCCTTGGAGGTGCTGACCTGCCCTGCAGCCAGTGTATAGTGTGAACGTGTGTTTAGCACGGCAGAGAGCATTATCACAGGCCGCAGCCAATGTGGACAAGCTTACGTTTATTAAAATGAACCAGGCATGGATCGCACAGGACTTGTCCGTACCTTGTGCAGAATAGACATTTATACCAGCCTCAACCATCCATTCTTGTACTCAAGTGCACTTATTCTTTGTTTTATTTTGTTATATGTCCCAATATTTTGGGGGATACCCCAATTAAAAAAAAAATAATAACACAAATCAGTGTTGGCTACCTATTCCTCCTTCACTGCCGCTTCCACCTACACCGCCACGTCAACCTACACAGCCACATCCACCTATCCACCGCCTCCTCAACCTCCTACTCCTAGATCCAGATTGTTATTTTTTACTTTTCTGTATTTTATGTTCTTGTAAGTCATTTCCCTAGCCACATTTGTTTGCAGAACAGTTGTCATGCTCTTAAGCACATGTTGATGCCTTTTGCAGCCCTCTAGCCCTTTCAGGCCTATTTTAGAGTCATTTTAGTGCCCAAAAGTTCTGGTCCCCATTGACTTCAATGGGGTCCGGGTTCGGGGTCAAGTTCGGGTTCCGAACCTGAACTTTTTTTTCAAGTTTGGCCGAACCCGAACATCCAGGTGTCTGCTCAACTCTAGCTGTTGCCACCCTCACCAGTCTGTTTGGCCGTGTTGACATCACAGTTTATTTTTCCGTTCTTCTAATCTTTCAGAAGAACAGAAAAATATTTAAAAAAAGGTCCTGTTGTTTAAGCATCTATAAGGCCTCTAGCACATGCTCAGTATTTTTCATCTGGATTTGGTCATAATTTGGAGGCTAAAAGCAGGAGTGGGTCCAAAACACAGAAGATATGCAAATATTTCCATCACATTTTATCTCTGTTTTGGACCTTCTGCTGTTTTTGCCATACAAATACTGATCAAATGCTGACAAAATACTGACGGTTTGAAGGCGGATGCTCAAAATACTGGATCAGCTTTTTGGGGCTGTTCTTCTGACAGATTGGATTATGTTGAGGCCCTCTACACATCCATCCCACAATAAATGGGACTGAAGGCTACCAAGTATTTCCTTGATACCAAAAGCAATCACTATGAGGGCTATAATAGTTTTGTTCTTCATTGGGGAGTCCTTGTGCCCCAACTTATGCCAACTTGCTCCTGGAAGGAGAATACAATAGTTTTTTCTGACCAATATGCCTACTGGGTCTTGCATATTTTATTGTGGGTACGATATATCAACAATATTTTGATACTGTGGTCAGATGAGAAACAAGATTTTCAGTTATTTGTCGAGGCACTGAATCAGAACAAAATTTTGTTATTTTTTTACCCATGAGATACAGAAAGATTCTATTGGTTTTCTAGATATTCAGCTATGGAAAAAAGATAATATGATTCAGACATCCCTACATCGTAAAGTAACCTTTACTAATAGTTTTTTGCAATAGGGGAGTTTTCATCCTATTCCACTAAAGGGAATCCCAAAGGGACAGTTCCTCAGAATACAGAGGAACTGTACAAGGGATGAGGATTTTGATAAAGAGGGTACCATTCTGTATCAGAGATTTCGAGAAAAAGTATACCCGATAAAAGTGTTCAATCAGGCATGGGAATTTGCACAGAAATGCGATAGAACTAAGTTATTAACACCCAAAAGCAGAAAACAAGAGGACAAAACTATACGTGTTATTGGAACTTTTGATTCCTTGGACCAGGAAGTGAGAAATATACTTGGTAAATATTGGTCACTTCTGAAAACCGATCCTGATATTTCTGGATTTATTCCAGATGCTTCCGCAATTACGTTTAGATGTGGTCGCAATTTAAGTGATTGGTTAACAGCCATTTTGAGACTGATAAAAAAAAGACATACCAATAGACAGACTGGTACTTTTTGTTGCGGCCACTGTAAAGCTTGTCAATTCATCATTAGAGGGTCTCAATTCTCCGATTCTGGTGGACACAGGGTATACTACACCAGCTCTTTTACTAACTGCAATACTGAGAGTGTAATATATCTATGTAAATGCACATGCAATTTGATGTATGTAGGTAAAGCGTTCAAGAGACGGATTTTGGAACATGTGGGGAATGTGAGAAACAAATGTGATAAACCTATCTCCAGACATGTGACTTTAAAACATAATGGTGATGTCAGAGTTCTGACTTTTTGTGTGTTAGAGACGATCAGGACAGGCATTAGAGGTGGAGATCTTGACACCATTTTGAAACAGAAAGAAGCTAGATGGACATATAGGTTGAACACTATTACCCCTTGTTGTCTTAATGAATATAGTGATTTTGCATGCTTTATTTAAATAATTACGTGTTTGGACTGGCCCATCTGTTGTTTTTATTTGTATCTATGGGCGAGGTGCTATTTATAATTTTTTTAATTTTGCACCTAATATTCATCTTATAATATGAGGGATTGTAACCTCCCTCTCATTTTACCTCCCCATCCCCCATCCGCTAGGCTGACATGAAGTGACAATAATACAGTGGGATGCGAAAGTTTGGGCAACCTTGTTAATTGTCATGATTTTCCTGTACAAATCGTTGGTTGTTATGGCTCCATAACACTCCTCATGCAAAATGTTGTACATGGACATGATTATGTGTGGAGAGGTTAAAGAAAGTGATCAAGTATTCTTAAGGGGATCAGTCACTAGTTTATGCTGCCCTTAGTTACCAGCGTGAGGGTTTAGCTATATATTATCATTTGCATATTGTTATAGTGCACCTTTTGCAGTGATTTATCTATTCTTAAAGTCTCATCCACACTTATCCATTTTTGTGTAGGATGTTGTTGTGGCACATGTGGTTCGTTGCTGACATCCTCCATTGTATGCATGTTTGCTGGGGATTGCCGTTAGCAACGGACCACATGAGGAGGAATTGCTCCCCCGGTTATAAATACGCTGCAGTATTTGGGGTTCTGAGCACTTTGTTTTGTTATATGTATGGAATGTATGGAATATGCCGGTTTTCATCTTCGGTAACATTCAGGGCCGGACTGGGGATAAAAACCAGCCCTGGAAAAAGTTGCACACCAGCCCCAAAGCATTGCGTCATTATTTACTTGTTTATAATAGGAGAAAGCCTTCATTTTAAAACACGTGTGTAAACACGAATATGAACTTTGCCCCACGATAGCTCTTTTGTAGAACCCCCATTGTTCATATTATCACAGTGTTTTCCAAACCAGGATGCCGCCAACTGTTACAAAACTACAACTCTCAGCATGCTCAGACAGTGTTTTACCACGCCCATTGACCCGCCCCTTTTTTGTTGGCCACCTATTTAATGATTGTTGCATGGAACATTTTACTTGACCAGCTATTTTAGATATTCTACAGCAGTCCTGTTACAATCCCATGAGCCTTTTAACCAAATAATAAAAATATTTATAACATCTCACCCATATGCTGCAAAAAATAAAAATAAAATCTGCAATGTAAAATCGATAATAAAGATCAACTACAAACATAAACATATTTCACATGAAAACATACAATTACTTGGCTTGGCCCTTGGGGATCTCGGACACCACTTCAACACTTGGCTGGGGGCTCTGCGGAGCTGATGTTGTTTTTTATCCTAATGAGAAAGATTTCATAATAAGGATTTGGAGAAGGGGCAGAGGGATAGCAGAGAGGGTGGTGCTGCTACTAGGGGGTCATACCATGGGGGAGTAATAAAGCCCACCATAATGCCCCCCAGTAGAAATAATTCTCCTTATAATAGACAGGGCTGCCAGGCTGCCAGGCTGCCGACCTAGTGCTATCAGAGGAACAGGAGGGGACACACCTCTCCCTCCCCTGCCGCATCTCCTGCTGTGCCCTGCTGCCGGCCGCCCCCACTTTCACCAGGGCCGCGGCCTTGCGGCACTCAGGCCTGCCGGCCTAACGGGAAATTTCCCGGTATCCCGGCAGGCCAGTCCGGCCCTGGTAACATTCTTGTCCACCTGGTAGCCTGCGTCACATAAGCCTGTTATAGGTGGGGCTCACAGCCTCCTCTCTCCTCCCATTGTATTTGTGATCCTAATTTGTGATCCTACTTTGTGAGTAGGACTTTTGAACCTATCAGACAGTGTTTACACACTACAGGTAGGTTAGCGTTAGGTCCCGCGCTACACTGAGATACCTTGACGGGGTGCGTGGGCTCCAATATGTTATTGACCGGAATATATTGGCTAAAATCTCATTTTTAACACCAGCGTGAGGGTTTAGCTATATATTATCATTTGTATATTGTTGTAGTGCATCTTCTGCAGTGATTTATCTATTCTTATAGTCTCATCCACACATGTATGTAGGATGTTGTTGTGGCACATGTAGTCCATTGCCGGCATTCTCCATTGTATGCATTTTTGCTGGGGATTGCCGTTAGCAACGGACCACATAAGGCGGATTTGCTCCCCCAGTTATAAATATGCTACAGTATTTGGGGTTATGAGCACTTCCTCCCATTTAAGCCACTTTATTCAGTGATTTGCCCTTAGTTACCACAGCAAAAAACAAGGTCCTGCAGTATGTGGCAAGCCTAGCCAGCATCAGGACATTTTGTGTGGCAGTGGCATATGCATTGTCCTGATGCTGGCCAACTTTGTGGTTCTGGGGGTGCCTCTTTAGTAAATTTGGTGTAAATCATAATTCTGGAGCATATGCAATTCTACATTTGGCCCATAATTAGAAAAATTACAGTAACTATGCAAAAAAAAAAAAAACGCAAATTAAAAGCACATAATATAGGAGAATCTGGCTGGTTATGCTGTAAATATTTTATCATTTGACTTTTAAAATATTTTGGTTTGATCTCATATTCCAGTTCTTATAGATGTTCCTTGTTACAATTTGGTCTGTACAATAGCCTAAAGCTCAAGCATAATAGAAAACTAGGAAAGAGATCCTGAGTGCTATTGAAAGAGTACACTTTTTAATTTTGGTTAGCTGCTCTTTGAAAGGTATCACTTTCTCTTTACTATTGTTCTCTATTCTATTTTCCAACAAAGTAGCATTCTCTAAATTAGTGATCTTGAAAGATCTAGGATATTAGAAACTCTTTAAAAGGAAAGTTCAGCACAATGTAGAAATAAATAATGAGACTAGAGTGGAAATTTAAACAGTCAGCTGCCAGGGTTTTTAGACTGGCTTTGAAGCTCATACAATTTGGATACATTATAATATTTGGTTAAGTGTACTCTTTCTCGTCTATTTGTATGCTCTACTGTTTGAAAAATACAACACCAATGATGATGGAAAGAGCAAAAATGTATAATGTAGGTGCAATGTATTATCATATGGCCTGACAGATCATCTGTGGTGGATCCTATCAACTGAGTGATATACCGTGGCCCATATTTTGTCTTGCGTCAAATAGATGAAATGAAATGTGGGAGAGAAAATTACCCAAACATTTGTTACTTTTGGCAGCATTTTGGTAGAGGAACGGTCAAGGATAGACTTATAGTAAACTCATCCATGTTCTGTACAGTGAACATGGACAAGTTTTAAAATGCACTACACATGGGTAGAGCCTGTGTGGGGTCTGTTTTCCCATAGGCTCATTAATTTGAATAAATCAGGCAGGCAAAACAAACAAATGCAGATCATGCAGCAATTTTCTCTCCATAGGCTGATGGTCCACGCACAAAATTGTTCTTGTGTTTATACTTATTCAATTGAACAGCTTAGTACGCAGTGGTGCCCATTCTAAACTCACACAGCACTAGGACAGAAACATTGTTTGTATGTATCTATCTATCTATCTATCTATCTATCTATCTATCTATCTATCTATCTATATATCTGCCGTATATGAGCCTATGTTTACAATAGAATCAAGTCTGTCTACCCAGTAAGCAAAGTCAGGGCAAGTTCTGAATTGCGACTAGGGCAGGCGACGCTCAATAAAAGTATCTTGTGAGCCTGCATCATCAGCCCTGAGTTCCTCCTTCCTCATGATCTGAATAAGGGGTTCTACCCTCTGCAAATAAGAAGACAGAGAGGCGCATTTCTATTTACATAGAATAATCTAATGGGTTGCAAGAAAGGAGAAACCCAAGAAGCCCTTTTACAAAATACATTGTCTTATGTCATCCAGAGGAACTACTACAGTAGTGCCTTTATATTCTGTTATTTTGTTCAGGACAGGCCGAAAAAAATCCTAAAATGAAAATATACAGTACCTTGAAAAAGTATTCAAACCTCTTGAACTTTTCCACATTTTTTCATGTTACCACCGCAAGCAAACATATTTTATTGTGGTTTTATGTAATAGACCAGCACACCTGAGGGGTTAATTGTGCGGATCACAGCCCCCTGTAAGAGATCAGGTGCCTCCAGGCAGCAGGGGGCCGTTATGTCCACAGTTCTCAGTATATTCTAACTTGAAGCGTCCCCATCACTATGGGAACGCCTCTGTGTTAGAATATACTGTCGGATCTGAGTTTTCACGATCTAACTCAAATCCGATGGACTATTTTAACATAGAGGCGTTCCCATGGTGATGGGGACGCTTCAAGTTAAAATATACCATAGGATTGGAGAAAACTCCGATCCGATGTGTAAGAGAGTGTCTGGAGTGGTAGTGGATGGAAGATACGTGCCACCGGGGGTCGTGGCCCCGGTGGAGTAAGAGCCGGGTCTTTTGTGTTTTGTCAGCAGTGAGTGCTGTCACACAGCGATCCGGGCCGGCTCTTACTGGGGACAGGCAAAGAGCAGGGTGGGTGTCTGTTCCCCACGGACCACCACGGGGGGAACGGGTTTCGGTTGTTGGTGTCAGTCTACACTGATCCTGGCAGGTTGGTTATCTCTGGCCTTAGTTGGGTAGGGAAGGAGTTAATATGAAACTGTAGAAAAGGTAAATCAGTGGCACTACACCAAACCTTTGTGCTTTTGGAAATAAATACCAAGGAGTGATGCCTTGCGGTGGTGCTCAGCCTGTAGCAGCAGTACGTATGCAAAATAATCTTCAAAGGAGAGAAACAAAACGAGCGGCACTCACCGATTTGTAGAAAGGTATACTTTAATCCAAAGCAGGAGGGGGGTGCATGGGGTGCAAACACAGAATCAAGCAACAGCCGTTTCGCGCGTGTATGCACTTCTTCTGGAAAGCCAGAAGAAGCGCATACACGCGCGAAACGGCTGTTGCTTGATGCTGTGCTTGCACCCCATGCACCCCCCTACTGCTTTGGATTAAAGTATACCTTTCTACAAATTGGTGAGTGCCGCTCGTTTTGTTTCTCTCCTTGGAAGGGAAGGAGTTAATTCTTCACTATGCTCGGTGGGTGTGGTCTGCCTGCTACACCCAGGGCTGTAAATATAGGTTTGATGCTCACTGACTGTGGGGCTGATGAAGTGTGGTCTCCTGTCTCACTGCAGGGAGCTGTACTTGAGGCTGACCACACAGTCGGGCTGAGCTCTGTAGTCCGCTCGTCTAACAAAGATTGCCTAATTGCTGCAGGCTCAGCGAAGGACCAAAAAAACGGATCCTGTGGCCGGAGCCAATCCCTTGTCCAGGCTGACACGTGGCATGTCTAACTTGCACGAACTTGGACAAACCCGCCCCACAACAAGGTGTAGTACTGATCACGGATGTGAGAGACTGTGTGAACAGGCACCAAGACGCCTGCAGCATTTGGGGCTCCGTTGTGGGAGGTGGGGTTTATGAACATTGCTGTTGTGTGAATTGCACAGTTTTGATGTGATGCACTGGAGTGAATAAAAGAGCACGGTTTGGACACAAAGCCTGTCTCCTGAGCCTCTATACTGCCACCGCTACCACCTGCCTACCAGAGCGATCCCCACAATTGGTGGCTTCAGAGGGCAAACGGCAGTGAGGCCGAAAATTGGGTTGTTTGGACTGCATGTCCTATATTAAGCCGGCAAGTTTTGTGGCTCCAGATAAGATGGAGGAGGCCATTAGACACTTGGTACAAAGTAATGAGGAGGCTACTCGGTGACATGAGGAAGCCCTGAGAGACCAGCGGCAGTTGAATAGTCTACTGGCCCAGCAACTGGCGACTATGCAGGAGTCCATGCGTGTGTTACAACAACAAGCCGTCCCGGGGGGACCGCAATCCTACCTGCTGCCCGGGATAAGGTGCGCTCAGCGTTAAGGAAGATGGGCCCCGAGGATGATATTGAGAAGTTCCTGATGGTCTTCGAACGCACTGAGAGGCTGAAGGGGGAGGTGTTGGCTCGTCTTGGGGTTAATACCTATGTGCGTGCACATCGAGTCTACCAGTGGGCCTTCTCCGAGTCCCGGCCTGCTCGGTCCCAGGCCTATGACCTGTTACACCTGGTAAAAAAATGGCTGCAACCTGAGACATTGAGCCCCTCGCAGATGGTGGAACGGGTGGTGGTCGATCGTTTGGTGCGTACCCTCCCAAGAGCAATACAGCGCTGGGTGGGACAAGGTGATCCAGGCACCCTGGAGCAAGTGGTTGGCCTAGTCAAGAGATACATGGCAACCCAGGACTTGGTCCGAGACTCCGCCTTCCTGCAAAAGCCACGTTCACTCTCCCTGCCACAAAGGGGACCTGAGAAGGGGGCTCAACCGCTTAAGGGGGGGGAGGTGATTTCCACTCCTGGCAGGCCAAACCTGGGGAAATGAGAGGCCCCGGGGATTAGATGTTGGCACTGTCAGGGCCTGGGACACATTGCTGCCAACTGCCCGAGGGCGGCAGAGCCCATGGACTGCGGGTTTGCACGCCGATCCTCCTTTTTCGGCCAGCCGGTGTATGTTGCTGCTTCGCTACTGATACACCTCCGGTCTGTGCCATCTCTATTAATGGACACCCAGTTAAGGCATTGCTGGACTCGGGGAGTTTAGTGACCCTCGTGCACGAGTCCCTGGTGGCCAGTCGCGCCCCAGGCAAGCAAACCATCAGTATTGTGTGTATTCATGGGGACCAGCGAGAATATCCTACAACTTGTGTGACCCTGTCTACCCTCCGAAGGGAGATACAGCAAGTGGTTGGGGTGGGGCGACAAATCCCTTATGCTGCCATCCTAACCGCCTCCGGACTGCCTAACGCAGGATCGCGTTCCGGAGGCGGCAGCTCCAGGCAGAGTCACGCATCTATGCGTCATCTTGCGAGATGCAAGATTTCCTGTGAATGCGCGCACACAGGCGCTCGCGTTCACAGGATCGGAAGGTGAGCGAGTGGATCTACAGCCTGCCAGCGGCGATCGTTCGCTGGCAGGCTGTAGATGCGATTTTTTTTAACCCCTAACAGGTATATTAGACGCTGTTTTGATAACAGCGTCTAATATACCTGCTACCTGGTCCCCTGGTGGTCCCTTTTGCTTGGATCGACCACCAGAGGACACAGGCAGCTCAGTAATAAGTAGCACCAAACACCACTACACTACACACCCCCTGACACTTATTAACCCCTTATCACCCCATATAGACTCCCTGATCACCCCCCTGTCATTGATCACCCCCCTGTCATTGATCACCCCCCTGTAAGGCTCCATTCAGACGTCCGTACGGATCCACGGATACATGGATCGGATCCGCAAAACACATACGGACGTCTGAATGGGGCCTTACAGGGGGGTGATCAATGACAGGGGGGTAATAACCCCATATAGACTCCCTGATCACCCCCCTGTCATTGATCACCCCCCTGTGATTGATCAACCCCCTGCAAGGGTCCATTCAAACGTCCGTATGTTTTTTATGGATCCACGGATACATGAATCGGATCCGCAAAACACATACGGACGTCTGAATGGAGTCTTACAGGGGGGTGATCACCCCATATAGACTCCCTGATCACCCCCCTGTCATTGATCACCCCCCTGTAAGGCTCCATTCAGACGTCCGTATGTGCTTTGCGTATCCGTGGATCCGCAAAACAAGTACACCGCGGATCCGCAAAACACATACGGACATCTGAATGGAGCCTTACAGGGGGGTGATCAATGACAGGGGGGTGATAACCCCATATACACTCCATGATCACCCCCCTGTCATTGATCACCCCCCTGTAAGGCTCCATTCAGACATTTTTTTGGCCAAAGTTAGCGAAAATATTTTTTTTAATTTTTTTTCTTACAAAGTCTCATGTTCTACTAACTTGTGTCAAAAAATAAAATCTCACATGAACTCACCATACCCCGCACGGAATCCAAATGCGTAAAATTTTTTAGACATTTATATTCCAGACTTCTTCTCACGCTTTAGGGCCCCTAAAATCTCAGGGCAGTATAAATACCCCACATGTGACCCCATTTCGGAAAGAAGACACCCCAAGGTATTCCATGAGGGGCATATTGAGTCCATGAAAGATTGAAATTTTTGTCCCAAGTTAGCGGAAAGGGAGACTTTGTGAGAAAAAAACAAAAAAAAATCAATTTCCGCTAACTTGTGCCAAAAAATAATAATTCTATGAACTCGCCATGCCCCTCATTGAATACCTTGGGGTGTCTTGTTTCCAAAATGGGGTCACATGTGGGGTATTTATACTGTTCTGGCATTTTAGGGGCCCTAAAGCGTGAGAAGAAGTCTGGGATCCAAATGTCTAAAAATGCCCTCATAAAAGGAATTTGGGCCCCTTTGCGCATCTAGGCTGCAAAAAAGTGTCACACATGTGGTATCTCTGTACTCAGGAGAAGTTGGGCAATGTGTTTTGGGGTGTCATTTTACATATACCCATGCTGGGTGAGATAAATATCTTGGTCAAATGCCAACTTTGTATAAAAAAATGGGAAAAGTTGTATTTTGCCGAGATATTTCTCTCACCCAGCATAGGTATATGTAAAAAGACACCCCAAAACACATTGCCCTACTTCTTCTGAGTACGGTGATACCAGATGTGTGACACTTTTTTGTAGCCTAGGTGGGCAAAGGGGCCCACATTCCAAAGAGAACCTTTAGGATTTCACAGGCCATTTTTTACAGATTTTGATTTTAAACTACTTCTCACGCATTAGGGCCCCTAAAATGCCAGGACAGTATAACTACCCCACAAGTGACCCCATTTTAGAAAGAAGACACCCCAAGGTATTCCGTGAGGGGCATGGCGAGTTCCTAGAATTTTTATTTTTTTGTCACAAGTTAGCGGAAAATGTTTTATTTATTTAATTTTTTCTTACAAAGTTTCATATTCCACTAACTTGTGACAAAAAATAAAAACTTCCATTAACTCACTATGCCCATCACGAAATACCTTGGGGTGTCTTCTATCCAAAATGGGGTCACTTGTGGGGTAGTTATACTGCCCTGGCATTTTAGGGGCCCTAATGCGTGAGAAGTAGTTTGAAATCAAAATCTGTAAAAAATGGCCTGTGAAATCTGAAAGGTGCTCTTTGGAATGTGGGCCCATTTTCCCACCTAGGCTGCAAAAAAGTGTCACACATCTGGTATCGCTGTACTCAGAAGAAGTAGGGCAATGTGTTTTGGGGTATCTTTTTACATATACCCATGCTGGGTGAGAGTAATATCTCGGCAAAAGACAACTTTTCCCATTTTTTTATACAAAGTTGGCATTTGACCGAGATATTTATCTCACCCAGCATGGGTATATGTAAAATAACACCCCAAAACACATTGCCCAACTTCTCCTGAGTACGGCGATACCAGATGTGTGACACTTTTTTGCAGCCTAGGTGGGCAAAGGGGCCCAAATTCCAAAGAGCACCTTTCGGATTTCACAGGGCATTTTTTACACATTTTGATTTCAAACTACTTCCCACACATTAGGGCCCCTAAAATGCCAGGGCAGTATAATTACCCCACAAGTGACCCCATTTTGGAAAGAAGACACCCCAAGGTATTTCGTGATGGGCATAGTGAGTTCATGGAAGTTTTTATTTTTTGTCACAAGTTAGTGGAATATGAGACTTTGTATGGAAAACAATTAATAAAAAATCATCATTTTCCGCTAACTTGTGACAAAAAATAAAAGTTCTATGAACTCACTATGCCCATCAGCGAATACGTTAGGGTGTCTACTTTCCGAAATGGGGTTATTTGTGGGGTTTTTCTACTGTCTGGGCATTGTAGAACCTCAGGAAACATGACAGGTGCTCAGAAAGTCAGAGCTACTTCAAAAAGCGGAAATTCACGTTTTTGTACCATAGTTTGTAAACGCTATAACTTTTACCCAAACCATTTTTTTTTTTTACCCAAACATTTTTTTTTTATCAAAGACATGTAGAACAATAAATTTAGAGAAAAAATTATATATGGATGCCGTTTTTTTCAACTGAAAGTGAAAAATGTCATTTTTTTTTCAAAAATTTTGTTAAATTTAGATTAATAACAAAAAAATTAAAAATGTCAGCAGCAATAAAATACCACCAAATGAAAGCTCGATTAGTGAGAAGAAAAGGAGGTAAAATTCATTTGGGTGGTAAGTTGCTTGACCGAGCAATAAACGGTGAAAGTAGTGTAGTGCAAAAGTGTAAAAAGTGGCCTGGTCATTAAGGGTGTTTAAGCTAGGGGAGCTGAGGTGGCTAGGTAGGGATTGTCCCCTGTTTTGGTCTCTCTGGGAAGGACGGGGTGCAGAGCCGTGCCCGTTGATCCTGAAGAGGGGCTACCAGCTGTAGGGGTCACCATTAAGGAGGAAGAGTGTCACCCCGATAGCTTGTCCCTAGAAGGGTTGGCTGGCGACACGGTGCCAGCCATCTGTTCCAGAGCTAGAAGTATCCCGAGACACATTCGGGACCGCCCTGCTCCAGGATCCTACATTGTCACGGGCCAGAGAAGGGGTGACTGTCATCAATGGAGTGGTTCAGCAGCCGGGAGCCGACTCAGAATTTCCCCACCTGGCCTTTAACCAGGACCTACTGTACCGGGTCGACAAATTCCGGCAAGAGGTAATCGAACAGTTGGTGGTACCCCAGCCGTACCACCGCATGGTATTAGACCTAGCGCATACTCATGTGTTAGGAGGACATCTGGGGTTCCAGAAAACTCAGGAACGTATACTGCAGCGTTTCTATTGGCCGGGGATATATGAGGAAGTCAGGAGGTTTTGCCAGTCCTGTCCAGAGTGTCAGAGGACCAGCCCCCAGCCTCACTATCGTAGTCCCCTGGTGCCCATGCCCATTATTGAAGTACCTTTCGAAAGGGTCGCTATGAACCTGGTAGGCCCCATTAACAAGTCAGCCAGAGGCCACCAACATATCCTGGTCATAGTAGACTATGCTACTCGCTACCCTGAGGCGATACCCCTGCGCCACACGTCAGCCAAGCTAATAGCCAAGGAGCTGATGGGGATGTTCTCCCGGGTGGGGATCCTGAAGGAGATATTGATGGACCAAGGTACCCCTTTCATGTCCAAAGTGATGAGGGAGCTCTGCAAAATATTAAATATTAATCACTTGCGTACGTCCTTCTATCACCCCCAAACTGACGGGCTGGTGGAACACTTTAATAAGACCCTAAAGTCCATGCTCAAGAGAGCGGTGGCAAAAGACGGAAAGGATTGGGACCTCTTGCTGCCCTATGTGTTATTTGCGGTGTGAGAAGTGCCCCAGACGTCCACAGTGTTCTCACCGTTTGAGCTGTTATATGGTAGGCATCCCTGAGGGCTGTTGGATATCGCTAAACAGGCATGGGAGCAACAGCCTACCCCTTATAAAAACATAGTCGAGCACATCGAGAAGATGCAGGACCGGATAGGGACAGTTCTGCCCATAGTCCGTGAACATATGGAAGCGGCACAGCGGGCCCAGAGCCGCATGTACAACCGGGCCGCCCAGGTAAGGACGTTTAACCCGGGCAACCGAGTGTTAGTACTAGAGCCCACCATAGACAGCAAGTTCCTGGCCCGGTGGCAAGGACCGTATGAGATAAGAGAGAAGTTGGGCCCCGTGAATTACAGGGTACACCAGCCAGGAAGGCGGAAGCCCGAGCAGGTGTACCACGTTAATTTACTGAAAGCCTGGAAAGATAGAGAAAGTCTCCTTGGGGAGATGTACTTTTAGTGGATTTTATGCACACGTATACATGTTTATGGTGTATAATAAATTGTAGAAATTTTATTCCCACTTGTGTGACAACTGTTTTGAGTGCCGGTTCCATTTTTCCAAAACCTTTTATTCAGAACTAGGGGTGTTTCTCTTCAACCTGAGCACCAGGTGTGGTTAAACCAAAGTGAGCCAACTGTTTACCATTTGTCAAGCAACACTTTAAATACCCCACCTTAACAGTTAGAGCTCCTCTGGTGAAACCATGGACATTTGGAACCACGTGGAAATGAAACGGCAGACAGCAGAAACTTATAATTTTGAAGGGAATATACAGAATACTGAATCTCAAAATAAACCGCCAATATCAGAAATATTTAGGGAATTAGAACATCTGTTACAGAGACAGCTAAGACAACATTGGGAGATAAGATCACTTAGACAATTTATAGAACAAGGCAAAATCCTGAGGGGTCTGATGCAAGATTTGTGCTGTGAATCCTTCAACAAAGAATGGGAAACCTTATTACTCTCACAGTCCATCGCATTGATACATATTATCATCAAAAGGAGAGTAGAGATATTAGAAAACCTGAATACAGAGATAGATAAATACAAGAAAATAATTGAGAAACTCCCCAAGGATAAGGAATTTGAGGAATGGGAAGAGAGACTATGTAAAGGGTTGGACAAGATAGAATTTGAAATTATGAACAAAAAAACAGAAAAATATAAGAACCACCCCAAACCTGGACCCAATTCACCACAAACAATCTGCACCATATATAGAAAGAAGGTTACGCTCTCAAGAGAGACAGAAAGAGGGGAGAACGGGAATCACGATCAGGGTGGGTATAATATACCTATACAAAACAGATACGAAACCCTACAAGATCAGTATTTTTTAGACAGGACTCCACCACATCACAAATCACGAATAAGACACAGACCATCACCTTCACCAAGATCAATTCAACACATACAGACACCATTAAGGAAATACACACGACAAACTCCCCCAATACATCCATACAATCTGAGACAGCGGAATTTGTCCCCAACATACTACCAACAACCATACAAACGACCATACTGGGGACAATATCATCAACCTATAGATCCAGCTGTAGAAAAACAAGCAGAGGACAGAGAAAGAAGAGGGAGATACAGAAGGAGACACTAACAATTGCACCAGACTCAATAGTAAATTTGAGTTCTGTAATACTCACTGAAACACAGAGGAAACTCCTTGATAGAGGTTTAAAATTTGCACCAACGTCCAAACTTAATAAATTTGACACCTATATTGGATTACAAAAATTCATGAGGAAGCTATGTTTGAAAAAATACTACCAGAAGAACCCCACAACAGTAGAGCCTCAAGTGAAAAATGGTGATGAAAAAGGTGAGACAATACAACATACAGGTTTAAAAAACAAGTCGAAGAAATTCCCAAGGAGTGAAATTGGCCACGATATGGCCACATTCCAGAGATCAGTCGAAAACGATCTGAGAAAAATTAAGATCAGGCAGAAGCAGAGGAATAACCTGACAGGGAGAGAAATCTGAGCGATTAAAGATTTACAGAAGCAGGAAAACATCACAATACGCCCTTCAGATAAAGGGGGGGGGGCATAGTGGTATTAGACACTACACAGTACAATGAAGAATGCCTAAGACAATTGGGAGATACAACCACGTATAAGAAATTAAATGGCAATCCGGGACAGGATTTTAATAAAAAATCCTGACCATGTACTGTGATAGGGGTCTGAAAGATAAGATATTGTCTGTTCAAGAACGGAATTTTATCTTGGGCACACAAGGGAGACTACCTGTCTTCTACTGTTTGCCCAAGATCCACAAGAACTTAGAGAATCCACCAGGACGCTCTATAATATCTGGAATAGGGTCAATAACATCTAATCTTTCCCAGTACATCGATGTTCTATTGCAGCCTGTGGTGAGGAAGACCCAGTCATACATTAGGGATACCACTGATAACATTGGTACAGTGGAGGGCCTGGTTGCCCAGCCTGGCTGGATCCTTGGCACGCTGGACGTCCAGTCCCTCTACACCAGCATTAGACATGACCAGGGCATTGCTGCAGTAAGATCACAATTGGAAATGGATGGCACTATGTGCTCCAAACAGATAGAATTCTTGATGGAAGGTATTAAATATACACTCCATCATAATTATTTCTGTTTTGAGGGCGACCATTTTTTGCAGCCTTGTGGGGCGCCATGGGGACCAGGTTCGCCCCAAGCTACGCAAATTTATTTTTGGCGCAATGGGAGTATGAAAATATTGCTCCAAAGCTGGGGACGGACCTGGTCCTCTGGCGTCGCTACATCAATGATGTCCTTTTTATTTGGGGAGGGGATGCCCACCAGTTATATTTATTTCTGGAAAATCTGAATCACAATGATGTGAATATGGTCTTCTCATCGAACATGGGAGAGGAATTCACTGAATTCTTAGATATCCAGATCACACGACGGGAGAATAAATACATTTGTAACACTCATAATAAATCGACGGTTAAAAACAGCTTTATACCATTTTCGAGCTGTCACTTACCCCAATGGCTCCTAAATATTCCTTCAGGCCAGTTCCGTCGAATCAGACGCAATTGTACTGACGAGACAAACTTTGAATCTGAGGCCCTAAAAATGAAACAACAATTTGAGTGCAAAAACTACCCTGAGAAAATCTTACAAGACGCCCTAGAAAAAATGAGAAAAATAGATAGGAAAACCTTTTTTCAGCCACGCACGCACAAAGATAAAACAAAAGAAAGCAAACTTAGGTTAATCCTACCATACAGTGCACAATTCAAACAAGTACGTCACATTATAAATCAACACTGGCACTTTTTAATAAGAGATAAGGTCATCGGACCCATACTTCACATCTTTCCCCTCATCACATTCACCAAATCACCAAATTTAGGTATAAAAATTGCACCGTCAGTTAAAAATCATAAGAAAAAAGAGGTATTGACAGTTCAAAAATGGCTGAACATGAATGGGTTTTACAGATGCGGGATGTGTCTAGGATGTAGGAGCACGTCATTCCCAAAGAAGACAACTAGGGCCCAATCCACTCAGAATCAGTTTGCCTTAGACATCAAAGACTGCTTAACATGTGATTCCTCCAGTGTGATCTACCTTGTCCAGTGCCCTTTCCAGAAACAGTACATTGGCAGAACAAAGAGGCCCCTGAAAGTGAGAATTACAGAACACCTAAATAACATCAAAAAAGGATATGAAAATCATTCCTTATCCAAACATTTTAAGGTGACACACAACAGCGACTTCAGGGGCATCACATTCATGGCCCTGGAGAAGGTGGATACACACTGGAGAGGAGGCAACCACATTATGAGGATGTCCCGAGCAGAATCAAGTAGAATTTATGATTTTGGGAGTCTTCTCCCTGCAGGCCTAAATTCAGACTTGGAGATTTTTGGTTTTAACTGAAGGATCGATTATAATATGATTGTGGTGACCCATACCCATAAATATCACTGATGGGTTGGACGGACGAGATACAAGTATTATTGGTATACATCATAATATTTTAAAACTATCTGCACAGTTTACATGCCGTAAAAAGCCACATGAACCAAAAGCACTATAAAAGAATAATATTCAACAACAAATATTATAGTAATCTATTCATCTGACATGTAAAGTATATCCCTATTAGGAAAGGTAATTATACAAATAGAAAAATGGGAAATTGCCATATAATTAGGGATGGCAAAGAACTGGCAGGAAACCCTTCATGTAGAAGATATATAGGGTTATGTTGCACATTCCTTGAAGAAAACGCAATAATCGAAATAAAACGCATGAGAAACGCATGCAAGAGAACTCTTTGAAATCAGAGAGAACTGAATAAAAACATCTAGTGATTATTTGGATACACCCTCTGGGAAGGTGGGGGAATGTGAAAATGGATTTAATATGTATACAAGCAATTGAAAAGAAAAAAAATTCCCCAAAAAATTCCTATAATATATAAGTAATCTGTGAAGTCACATTAATGACATTCAGAAGAATGAGATATCGATTTTTGAATTCTTAATGTTTGATTGATTTTAAATGTTTGAAGGTTGATTTTTAATGTTTGAGGGATGCTTTCATACTGGAGGATTTTTTTGAATTTTTTTTTTCGAGTTGGCAGTTTCGAAAGAATTTCTTTTTTTATTGAGAAAAGATTCAATGCATAAAAAACTCTTTATATAAAGATCGTTATGTCCGAAACATATTTTAAGATATTATGTTATAGTGAGACTTGCCTATACATATCTATAGAAGGCTATATGACATTATGATGAAAAAACAGCTGTGTTTAATTCGCTATGCGATTATATTACTTTGCTTTATTTTTTTTATAAATAGAATCATTATAATAATCAAGAATTATTTATAACTATTAAATTTTTTTTTTAAATCAAAGTAATATAATCGCATAGCGAATTAAACTTAGCTGTCTCTATAGTCAACTTTCCTATTTGATTGCTAGAATTAGCGAAGTTGACGAATATGGAGCTAAAACGAAGATGGAGAATACTTTGTTATCTTCGTTTTGAGGAATATGACGAATACATTCGTCATATTCGCTAATTCTACCAAGCCAACCATAGAAAACCAGGTCCAAGTTGAAATCGCAATTCGATTAATTCAAGTTATAATAATCGAATTGCGATTTCAACTTAGCACTGCTATATTCCATATTAGGCTAGAATTAACAAATATGGAATATAGCAGTGCTAAGTTGAAATCGCAATTCGATTATTATAACTTGAATTAATCGCATTGCTATTTCAACTTGGACCTGGTTTACTATGGTTGGCTTGGTAGAATTAGCGAATATGACGAATGTATTCGTCATATTACTCAAAACGAAGATAACGAAGTATTCTCCATCTTCGTTTTAGCTACCTATTCGTCAACTTCGCTAATTCTAGCAATCAAATAGGAAGGTTGACTATAGAGACAGCTGTGTTTAATTCGCTATGCGATTATATTACTTTGCTTTTTTTTTTATAAATAGAATCATTATAATAATCAAGAATTATTTATAACTATTCAATTAAAAAAAAAAATCAAAGTAATTTAATCGCATAGCGAATTAAACTTAGCTGTCTCTATAGTCAACTTTCCTATTTGATTGCTAGAATTAGCGAAATTGACGAATATGGAGCTAAAACGAAAATGGAGAATACTTCGTTATCTTCGTTTTGAGGAATATGACGAATACATTCGTCATATTCGCTAATTCTACCAAGCCAACCATAGAAAACCAGGTCCAAGTTTAAATCGCAATGCGATTAATTCAAGTTATAATAATCGAATTGCGATTTCAACTTAGCACTGCTATATTCCATATTAGGCTAGAATTAACGAATATGGAATATAGCAGTGCTAAGTTGAAATCGCAATTCGATTATTATAACATGAATTAATCGAATTGCGATTTCAACGTAATTCTCAAATCCGACAGTACATTCTAGTATGGAGACGTCCCGCTCCATGAGCACGGAAGTCGTCAGAAGCGGCAACGGGCACTGACTGGAGCAGCCAGGAAGCCAGGAATCCTAAGGACAGGTAAGAACTACTTTTGGGAAGTGGGAAAGAAAAAAATATAACAATAAAAAATAAAAAAAATAAAAACCGAATATTCGAAATATCAAATTTATAGCACTATATTCGAAATATTCGCGAATTAGCGAAGTGCCGATATTCGCCCAAAAAAAATTGATATTCGAAAATTCGTGCTCAACACTAATCTCTCACTTGCTCCATTGCTGGACTCCGATCAACTTCATTCATGGTCATCATTATTAAAGATGAGCAAACCTTTTGAGGTTAATTTTGCCAAAAAAGTTTGGTTCAGACCCGAATAGATTCTTTCCGAACCAAAGTGACTCCAATTGCCTGGAAATTAATATACAGTCAAGTCCATAAATATTGAGACATCAACACAATTCTAACATTTTTGGCTCTATACACCACCACAATGGATTTGAAATGA
This sequence comes from Bufo bufo, assembly GCF_905171765.1. Taxonomy (NCBI): domain Eukaryota; kingdom Metazoa; phylum Chordata; class Amphibia; order Anura; family Bufonidae; genus Bufo; species Bufo bufo. The sequence goes on along the minus strand of NC_053391.1, from coordinate 526,729,226 downwards.
AATGAACAAGATGTGCTTTAACTGCAGACTGTCAGCTTTAATTTGAGGGTATTTACATCCAAATCAGGTGAACGGTGTAGGAATTACAACAGTTTGCATATGTGCCTCCCACTTATTAAGGGACCAAAAGTAATGGGACAACTGGCTTCTCAGCTGTTCCATGGCCAGGTATGTGTATTCCCTCATTATGCCAATTACAATGAGCAGATAAAAGGTCCAGAGTTCATTTCAAGAGTGCTATTTGCATTTGGAATCTGTTGCTGTCAACTCTCAAGATGATATCCAAAGAGCTGTCACTATCAGTGAAGCAAGCCATCATTAGGCTGAAAAAAACAAAACAAACCCATCAGAGAGATAGCAAAAACATTAGGTGTGGCCAAAACAACTGTATGGAACATTCTTAAAAAGAAGGAAGGCACCGGTGAGCTTAGCAATACCAAAAGACCCGGAAGACCACAGAAAACAACTGTGGTGGATGACTGAAGAATTCTTTCCCTGGTGAAGAAAACACCCTTCACAACAGTTGGCCAGATCAAGAACACTCTCCAGGAGGTAGGTGTATGTGTGTCAAAGTCAACAATCAAGAGAAGACTTCACCAGACTGAATACAGAGGGTTCACCACAAGATGTAAACCATTGGTGAGCCTCAAAAACAGGAAGGTCAGATTAGAGTTTGCCAAACGACATCTACAAAAGCCTTAACAGTTCTGAAACAACATCCTATGGACAGATGAGACCAAGATCAACTTGTACCAGAGTGATGGGAAGAGAAGAGTATAGAGAAGAAAAGGAACTGCTCATGATCCTAAGCATACCACCTCATCAGTGAAGCATGGTGGTGGTAGTGTCATGGCGTGGGCATGTATTTATTTATTGATGATGTGACTGCTGACAAAAGCAGCAGGATGAATTCTGAAGTGTTTCAGTCAATATTATCTGCTCATATTCAGCAAAATGCTTCAGAACTCCTTGGATGGCGCTTCACAGTGCAGATGGACAATGACCCAAAGCATACTGCAAAAGAAACCAAAGAGTTTTTCAAGGGAAAGAAGTGGAATGTTATGCAATGGCCAAGTCAATCACCTAACCTGAATCCGGTTGAGCATGCATTTCACTTGCTTAAGACAAAACTGAAGGGAAAATGCCCCGAGAACAAGCAGGAACTGAAGACAGTTGCATTAGAGGCCAGGCCTGGCAGAGCATCACCAGGAATGAAACCCAGCATCTGGTGATGTCTATGCGTTCCAGACTTCAGGCTGTAATTGACTGCAAAGGATTTGCAACCAAGTATTAAAAAGTAAAAGTTTGATTTATGATTATTATTTTGTCCCATTACTTTTGGTCCCTTAACAAGTAAACACCCTCAAATTAAAGCTGACAGTCTGCAGTTAAAACACATCTTGTTTGTTTCATTTCAAATGCATTGTGGTGGTGTATAGAGCCAAAATTTTTTGAATTGTGTCGATGTCCCAATATTTATGGACCTGACTGTATAACACCTTCTAGTCTTAGGAAAAGATGTTATCTCGTTTTTTTATGAATTTTTGCTTTTTTGCTCCGCCTCCTTTCCTAAGCTCTTGAATGCAATGACAGAAATAACAAATCATGACACTGACATCTATAGCTATGGGTAAACGCATGTTTAAAAACACACCAGATTGTCACATGTGTTATGTTTTTTCAAATTCATTCCAAAGCTTCCAATTTTTTTGGGGGTAGATGGTGTTTAAATACACACATACAACATGCACAATTACTAGTTGTTAGAGGAAAGACTGACTTGTTCTGAACGAGCCTAACAAAATTCTCTCTTTTAAATGGGGAAAGCATCACTACAGTGTAGATTTGGAAAGGGTAGGGTAATAGAGGCTTGTTGTGGTGTATGAGTAGTACTCGTAATAGTGGTATTAGTAGTAGTAGTAGTAGCGGTGGATGCTTACCATTAATAGGGTGGAAGTAGGGGATTAACAGCGAGGAGTAGCAGCTGCAGCAGTGGCGACAGCAACCATATATTATTCTTATTGTCATAGACCCAGAAAAAATATAATCGATCCAAGGTATATTTAATCAATATATAATCCAATAGCCAAAAGCTATAAAAACCCTGTTTTTGACCTGTGTTAAGACTTAACAACTTTTATTATGTTAAATAAAATATACAAATGCACCCTAAGAGACACATATGTATATTTTTATATAAAATAATAAAAGTTAAGTCTTAACACAGGTCAAAAACAGGGTCTTTATAGCCTTCGGCTATTGGATTATATACAGCAACAAACATATGGTACAGGCAGGCAGCAGCCGTATGGAATATGATGGTAGGACATCCTGACGGTGTCACCGTCATCATCATCATCATCTTCATCATCATCATCATCCTCCACCTCTGACTCCTCCACCTCCTCCTCCAGTGGCAGCTCCTCACCCTTCTCTTCCATGGGAGATACTTCTTGTGGTTCACCAACAACTATGGGGCGACAAGTTGTGTTAGCGGTTCTTCCACCATTGTCCCTTGCTGCATGAGAATAAATGTCTGTTCTGAGATAAATATGAGGGGGATTAGATTATTCATGCTGAAGTTGTCCCTACTGACATATTTTGTGGCCTCTGTGAAGGGATTCAGCACCAACAGGTGTCTCTGATGAGCTGCCACTACCTAACCTCGAAACAACACATGTTCCATGCTGAGATGGCCTGGTGCATGACATAAATTATTCATGACATTCCGCTGCTAGAACAGACACTCTAGCATGTGCAATGTTGTATTCCAGCAAGTTAGAATGTTGGTGATTAAACAGTGTAATGGCAGAGCGTTCCTTGCCACATAGGAATGGCTGAAATGCGAGGCCAGTCTCCTGGATATTGTCAGCTTTTTACGTAAGCCAGTGTGTTTTTTTTAAAAGTGTTGCATGACGTGCACCATGCAGGAAGCATGTGTTAATTCCTCCAGGTTCAGTACAGCCATTGTGGCTGACCCTATGTTTCACCAATTTTGCTGGCCACCTTGTCCAGTTGGAGTTGGCAGGGTGACAGCCAGCAGGATGTTTGCTTCTTGATTTACTTTAACAACTGCTCACCTGCTTGGCTACTCTGGCCCAGACCATATGGCAACGCTTGACTTGACACAAGTGATAGGAAGGAGGGTAAGTGGGAGTGAAGCTGTTCCCTGCTGCTGTAGAGGACGGGAGGGTGTCCATGGAGGAGGAGGTGGATAAGTGCCTGGTATGGGAGCCAGGGCAGCACAATCATAGAATGGTCAAAAGTACCTGGCCTTGTTGCTGGGGTGTTTCCTCGATGCTGCCCTACAAATTATTGACCCAGTGGGCTGTGTAAGAGATGTACTGTCCCTGCCCATAACAGTTGCTCCAGGTGTCCACCATGGGGTGTACCTTGCTGCACAGCAACAATCGCAAGGAGCATCCCACATTCTCCACCAGATGAGAATACAAGGCAGGGATGGGATTTTGGAAGAGAGAATGCTAGCTAGGTACCCTATCTTCCAGTGAGGCTTAGTTAATACCATCAGCTCCCTAAAGGCAGTAGGCTCCAAAAAATGGTACAGCAGTGACTGCACCATCAGCAACTTGACCAGGTTGGTGTTCGGCTTGTAAATAAAGCAAACTGCTGGTCAAGAATAGTCTTTTAATGGCCATACATTCTGTTATATATGCTTCAATATGGAATTTAGGACTAAATGGAGGGGGAGTCTGAGCAGGGGAAAAAGAAGCTGATGATGATGGGGGCTGTAATGCTTGCTGATGGGGGCTGGCTGACAGGAGAAGGAGAACAGACTTGTTCTGAGAGGGAATGCTGGTTAGTTCTATTTTCCCACAGGATTTGGTGATGGTGCCTCATGTGCTGCAATAAAGTTCTGGTACCTATTTTTGTGTTTAAACACCTATGGCTTATTTTAAGCATGGATATCTTATGCACAACTGTGGTTTTCTGTGCTTGCCTTTTAGGGAAAAAATGACATACAGGAATTGATCGCACAGAGATAGTGTAAGCTAAACTTGTCATAGGTCTGGCAAATTTCACGCCTGTGCCCACAGTATTAGTGGCATCATCAGTTCCCAAGCTGACCACAATACAGTATAAGCAGATCTGCCAGTTCTTTTGAAGGTTTTGACCTTACATTTCCTTCACCCATCGCTTCAGATTTCTCCTCCTCCTCTTTGCAACCCGATCCGTCTCTCAAGTCCTGTCCAACACACAATCGTCATCGGAGTCCTCATCCTCCCTGTCCTTTTTATCAGACTGATATATGATGGTGGGCTCTTTGGCTCCCCTCCCGATTCCCTGCTCTGTATTTGCCCCAACTGCCACTGTCACTGCCCCACTACCAACACTGTGGCTATGAGTGCCACTATTACAAGCACCAACACAGATATGCATGGGGTCCCCCCCACCTCCTCCTGAAAATTCTCCTCAGGGCAGTCCAAACACTGACAGCTCTCACACAAGTCATCATCATCAAAACTCTCTTGACTATCTACCATAGGGCATGGTGGAGGTTCTTTGCATCTTTTTTGATAAAAAAGGCGCTCCACTAGCAAAGTGCAGGGAAGACAGAGAAGATGTCACTAAAAAGCTTCTCAGGAGAAGGAGCAGGAGGAATTATGTCACCCATGGCTCCAAGGTCAACTCCACATCTCATACTACTACTACTACTACTACTACTATTTCTCCATGGATAGCTGGAATTCTGTGCAAGTCTGTTGTAACCAATTTACCTGTCCAGGCTCCAGCGATGTGGTCTGCGTCTGCAGTGTGAGATGCGTTGCCTGGCTGTGCCCCTTGGTAATTATGCTCTGTTTCTTCCTGCAGTGTACGAACGCTGGGGGAGATTAGTAGCTACTATGTTAGGATGTGTCTGTGTCACGCTTCGGTGTGGGAGGGAAACACCACACCGAGCATAGGAGGGAACAGGGATTCAGGCCTGAGAACTAGGGAAGGAAAATGGACACCTCCTAGTAAAAACCCTAACCAAAATCCTGACTGACTACCAGTATGAACAGACCCCAAAGGTAGATGAGTTCATACGCAGGAATACCTAGAGTCCTATCAAGCCCTATAGGATCCTGGTACTAATGGCAGGGACGAGTCTACCTGTTCCTCCAAAAGGAAGGGTGAACAGGAGTCTCCTTCAGGCCTAATACAAACAATAGGGAAATGCAACACACAGAACCCAAACAAAATACAAAAGGGAAAGGAAAGACTGAACTTCAAAGGAGCAATGGAAGCACCAGGAATAGGGTTGAGCGAACCCGAACTGTAAAGTTCGAGTTCGTACCGAACTTTAGGATTATTGTACCCCGGACCCGAACCCGAACATTTCCGTAAAAGCTCGGGTTCGGTGTTCGGCAGTTTCTTGGCGCTTTTTGAAAGGCTGCACAGCAGCCAATCAACAAGCGTCATACTACTTGCCCCAAGAGGCCATCACAGTCATGCCTACTAATGGCATGGCTGCAGGGCCGGTTCTAGGTGAAATGGGGCCCTGTGGCAAAAAACAATAAGGCCCCCCCCACATGCACATTTCTCCAGTCCAACTGACTCTAAACAGAACAAGGGCCGCAGGGCGGGCTAGTGCACTGGCACAGGTGAGATGGTGCCTAGGATGATCCGATCCAGTTTAATCAACCAACATACCAGACTGGGATGGATCCCGATCCAGTTTAATCAACCAACCTACCAGACTGGTAGGTTGGTCGATTAAACTGGATTGGAATCCATCCCAGGCACCATCTCACCCGTCCTAGTGCCAGTGTACTACTAGCCCGCCCTGCTTCTGTTTGGACAGTTGGACTGGAGAAATGTGCATTTTGGGGGGGAGGGGGCCAGTTACTAGTAGTACTAGTAACTGCCCCCCCCCCCCAAATGCACATTTCTCCAGTCCAACTACTGACTCCAAACAGAACCAGGGCGGGCTAGTACACTGATGGACTAAGTGAGTGGGATTTGGGAAACTGGGAATGGATGGATCCGATCCAGTTTAATTAACAATAATTTTAACCAACCTACCAGACAGTAACTGGTTTGTTCTCTCTGTAGACTGTACTTAGTTGGAAGTGGAACTTGGCTGGCTTGGCTGTACTTAGTTGGAAGTTCTCTGCTCTGGGGGGCGGAGCCTGTGGCAACGTCAGCCAGACGCGAGACGTGCCTACCTGTGCTGTGCATGTCGCTCCAGTCGTCTCGAATCTCTTAAAGAGACAGGCAGTGCAGCGCAGGTAGAGCGGCCGCCGGCGGGGGGGCCCCTCCAGTCCAGACAGTTTAATTACATTACTCAGCGCCGCTGCGCCGCCACACTGTCCTGTCCGTCCCAGTCCCTCACAGAAAAGAATTATAGAATACTAGTAGCGGGCCGGCGCTGGGGGCCCCTAAGTAGTCGGGGGCTCGGGGGCAATTGCCCCCCTTGCCTCTATGGAAACGCCGGCCCTGCATGGCTGTGATTGGCCAGAGCAGCATGTGACCCAGGCTCCATATAAGCTTGAGTCACATAGCGCTGCACGTCACTCTGCTGTTACAAGTGTAGGGAGAGGTTGCTGCTGGACTTATGATTTCAGGGAGAGAATCTAACTCAGCGATCTACAGACAAATAGTTGTGTGGGTGCAGGGCACTATCGTTTTACCCTGCCCTGAGCTTATTGTCCAAAAAATACTAATTTTTAGAATTCTGTTAGTTAGGTGGGTGGCGGTGGTGGCCATTTTATGCATGCTCAGTGCCCCAGCACTGCATCTGAGCTTTTGGGACATTGCAAATCATTTTTTTGGGGCAAACTACAACATCTGGATTAGTCAGTGTGCAATTTAAGGTAGAAATACACCCATCATTTTCTGGGGTTTTAAAAACACACAATTTTTTTTAAAAAAAACAGTATTTTCCAGATCTGCAAGTGTTAAATTCAAGTTTAATATATACAGTTTTCATATTCTGTTAGCAAAAAAAGACTTTTTTGGCAATCTACAACATCTGTATTAGTCAGTGTGCAATTTAGGTAGAAAAACACCCATTATTTTCTGGGGTTTGGAAAACACCCTTTTTTTTCCTTCAAAAAACAGTATTTTCCAGATCTGCAATTGTTAAATTCAAGTTTAATATATACAGTTTTCATGTTCTGTTAGCAAAAAAAGACTTTTTGGGCAATCTACAACATCTGTATTAGTCAGTGTGCAATTTAAGGAAGAAATGCACCCATCATTTTCTGGGGTTTGAAAAACACACTCTTTTGACAAAAAACACTATTTTCAGGCCTTGCAGCATTAGCACGTGTGAAATTACAGGCTTATATACTGCTGTCAAATTCAGTTTTTAAACAAACACTCATTTGGGCACAAAAAATTTAGTTGGCAGCCTTTGATGCAGATGTCATTGTGAGATACACCCTTAATACATTTGGGTTACATTCAGAGATTTTAAATACCGCCATTTGGTGCACCAATATTGAAACCAGGCCTACACTGGTTCAGGGCCTGTGAGATACCCGCTCTACATACAGGGGTTTGAATTAGGCATTTGAAATACAACCATTTTTTATTATTTTTTTTTTTTTTTTTTTCAAAAGCTTTATTGAAGATGTAAAATTACAGTACAGAAATTTCTCATCAATAGGTAGTACCTAATCGTACATTGTGAAGTACTGTTTAGTCGTCAATAAAATAACAACAATAGGTTAACAAAATTAACATAGTGGATGTCGGTTCACATTCATTGCATATTATTGAGCATTAGTATCATATATATGATAATGTCTAAAGCCGCCAGTATATTCTTAAGTGTAGTTGTACACTTGTTTTTTCATTTACATTTACCTTTAATAGGCCTCTTTGAAATGTCTGAATTGCACCCATGGTTTCCAGAGGGCTTCAAACTTATTATGGGAGTGGTTCTCCCAGGCGGACATGTCTTCGAACCTGTAAATGGAGTCCACCTTGTTTATCCAGAAATCCAGTGGAGGAAGATCTGACAATAGCCAAAATCTCGGGATTAGGAGGCGAGCTGCTGAAAGCAGTTTTTTAAACAATGGAGTGATGACGGTGGTAGTGTGAGGATAGGGAAGGCCTAATAGAGCCAATTGAGGCGAGGGCGGAATTGCAGTTTTGCAAATTGAGTTGCATTGTTTGAAGATCATAGACCACCACTTTTGCAGCAGTGGGCAGGACCACCAAATATGAAAAAATTTCCCCACCCCCCCGCCACACCTCCAGCAAACATCAGATCCATTAGAGCTATACCTACAGGTGATATCAGGTGTTTTATACCACCTGGACAGAATTTTGTACCCATTTTCCTGAATCCTAACACATCTGGAGGATTTGTGGGGTTCTTTAAAAAGCTTCAGTTGGTCTTCAGCAGAAAGTGGGAATTCAGGTCTTTTTCCCAGGCTCCAATGAAAGACAATTTAGGGGGACATATAGGGCTATTCAATCTTCTGTATAGCTGAGAGATCAATTTTCTTGGGGGATGTTTAGAATCAATCAAACTTTTGAACCATGTAAGAGGTCTTAATAGTGCCTGGTAGGGGACCCATTTTGTTAGGTTGGCAGATATATACGAATATAGAGAGGGAAAGGGTTTAGCTTCTGGGAAGAGTGAATCAAAGTGGGTTTTGTGAATCACATTGCCATCTTCCTCAAAGAGTGAGAGCACTGGGGTTACAGATTTACGGATCTGTATGGGGAGACTTTGTTTCAATTCAGGTGTGGCTAAATCTATTAAATCTCTAATTTGAGTTAGGGGAGAGGGCAAAGAGATCCCATGAGCCGAGTTTTGGAATTTATTCCAGGCTTCAAGAGTAGCAATAATAGAAGGACTGGTGGCTTTAAACTTGACTCGGTCCTGTTGGGGCAGGATGAGGAGGGTTCTGAAAGAGACTTTGGCCATTGCAGCCTCCATCCTATGCCAAGATTTATAGATAGGATCTCTGAACCAATCTACCACTCTGGTTAATAATATTGCTGAATTATATAGTGAGGGGTTTGGGAGGTTGATACCCCCGGAGAATTTGGGGTTCTGTAAGGTAGGGAAACTGATGCGAGCTTTCTTATGGCTCCATATGAATGACCTGATTTCTTTGTCTAAGGCTTGAAAAAAGGATTTAGGTATTGGAAGAGGGAGGACTTGTTGTAAATAGTTAAGTTTAGGGAGGACTAGTGAGGTAAATATATTTTTCCGGCCAAACTAGGATAATGTTTGTGGGTGAAGGTTATTTAATTGATCTTGCATGGATTTTAATAGAGGGAGGAAGTTGAGATGGAATAATTTGGAAAGGTCAGTACTAATTTTAATGCCTAGGTAAGTGATGTGGGGAGTATCCCAATTAAACGGGGAATGAGCTGCTAAGTCAGCTTTAGTACGGGAGTTTAGGCCTAAACTTAGAATGTGAGATTTCTTCATATTTATTTTAAGGTTCGAAAGAGGACTAATTTTTTCGAAGATATCATAAATTAAGGGGAGGGATGTCTTATTGTTGGAAGTTAGGAGCAACAGGTCGTCCGCAAATGATGCGATTTTGTGTTCGTGGTCTCCAAGCTTAATGCCTCTAATTTCGTCATTTTGACGGAAGGCTTGAAGAAGTGGTTCCATAGAAAGTACGAAAACCAGAGAGGAAAGTGGACACCCTTGGCGCGTGCCATTTCTAATGGAGAAAGGGGGGAGGTAGTTTCATTCACCAGCACCGACGCCGAGGCGTTGGAATACATGGAGAAAACTGCGTCCATAAAAGGTGTTGGAAAACCAAATTTGGCCAACGTGAGGCGTAAAAAATCCCAACTAATCCTATCGAACGCTTTTTCGGCGTCGGTGCTGAGAAGGACTAGGGGATGAGATAGTTTGGTAGCGTGGTGAATGGCGTTGAGAACTCTGACAGAATTGTCTTTGCCCTCCCTGCCAATCACGAATCCTGTTTGGTCCTTGTGTATTAAAGACGGGAGAATAGGGAATAGGCGATTCGCTAGCAATTTGGCCAGGATTTTTAAGTCTAGGTTAAGTAAGGAAATGGGGCGATAATTTGCACAGTGAGCTGGGTCCTTACCTTCTTTAGGGATGATGGTAATAAGGGCTCTTGTCATATCCACTGAAAGAGGGATACCCTTCAGTGATTGGTTACAAACATTTAATAGGAAAGGGGAAATGACTTCGCTAAAAGTATCATAATAGTGGGCAGTGAGGCCGTCAGGGCCAGGGGCTTTATTTTTTGGGAGCAGTTTAATAGCTGTTTTCAGTTCGTCTATGGAGAAAGGAGATTCTAGTATCTTTTTATTAGAAGAGTCAAGGTGCGGAAGGGAGACTGAGTCTAAGAATTTGTTGATAGCCTCCTTAACTGGGAGAGCGTTATCTAAGGTAGCTGGTTGAGGTAGATTATATAGGGATTGGTAGAAGGACTGAAATTGGGAGGCTATTTCTTTAGAAGTCGTGACTACTTCTCCTTTATTATTATGAATTTTGCATATGTAATTGTGGTTCCTCCTCTTTTTTATCCTGTTCATGATAAATTTAGACGCTTTATCGCCATGGGCAAAAAACTTAAACTGGGAGTTAAGAAGGTATTTATCTGAGATTGAGTTAAGATTATTTTTTAGGTCAGAGCGGAGGGCATTAAGTTTAGAAAGGTGGGATTCCGACAAGGATTTTTTATGGATTGCCTCCAATTTAGAAATTTCCGCTAATAGGTTATCGATTCGGGCCTTCTTTAGTTTTTTTTGGTAGGCCCAAAGGCTAATGAGTTGGCCTCTTATGAAAGCCTTATGAGTGTCCCAGAGAACGTGAGGCCATTTTGTGCAAAGATATGTTTACTTCAGGCCTACAGAGGTTCAGGCCCTCTGAGATACCAGCTCTACATATAGAGATATCAAAACCATCCCAGGATAGATCTCTGGTAGATCGCGCTTTGGAGAGGATAGCTTCCTTTACTTGGAAGCTTAAAAATTTGCAAATGATATCCCTGGGGGGGGCCGTTGGTGCTGGCTTAGGACGGAGGGCTCTATGTGCCCTTTCCAGGATTACTTCATGTGCAGAATCCGGGCCCAGTAAGGAAAGGCAAATTTGAACGATTGTCTGTGAGATATCGCTTGCGATGACCGATTCTGGGACACTGTTCTGTTGCGTCTTCCGCGGTTTTCTTGATCCTCTACTGCACAGTATAAAGCATTGAGATTGCTTTGAACAGAGGATAGGCGGCTAACCACTTGGATCTGGTGATTCGTCAATACCGCATGCGACTCCTCTAGTACCTCCACTCTCCTCCCGATATGTCGAACATCCTGCTTGATGGCAGAGAGGTCTGTGCTCAGGGGTTCCAGCGCAGACGCAAGGGTCGCCGACAGTGCTTCTTTGAGGTAGGATCTGGAGATCGGGAGGTTGTCTGCTGGGTCTTCTACCTCCGGCAATGATTCCTTGTCTCTCTGTGTATAGCCGGCGGCGCGTGGTGAAACCGGCGCCATTTTGTTATCTCGGGCTACAAATGCAGCGGCGGCTTTCTTGACAAATTTATCCATGTCGCCTTTGTTTGCCACCTGTCTGCTCGAATCCGAGGATTCTCCAGCCTTTGAGCCACCGATCTTGACCATTTTTGTGTCTGGGGGCTAATTATAAGAGCTGTAAGGGTGATGTTTAGTACGGAGCTGCAGCCTCAGGCAACCATCAGCTTCAGGCGCTAGCTCCGCCCCCCGAAATACAGCCATTTTGTGCAAAGATATATTTACTGCAGGCCTACAGAGGTTCAGGCCCTCTGAAATACTACCTCTACATACAGGGGTTTGAATTAAGCATTTGAAATACAGCCATTTAAAATACAGCCTATTTGTGCAAAGAGATATTTACTTCAGGCCTACAGAGGTTCAGGCCCTGTGAGATACCACCTCTACATAAAGGGGTTTGAATTAGACATTTGAAATACAGCCATTTGAAATACAGCCATTTTGTGCAAAGATATGTTTACTTCAGGCCTACAGAGGTTCAGGCCCTCTGAGATACCAGCTCTACATATAGGGGTTTGAATTAAGCATTTGAGATACAGCCAGTTGAAATACAGCCATTTTGTGCAAAGATATATTTCCTGCAGGCCTACAGAGGTTCAGGCCCTCTGAGATACTACCTCTACATACAGGGGTTTCAATTAGGCATTTGAAATACAGCCATTTTAAATACAGCCATTTGTGCAAAGATATATTTACTTCAGGCATACAGAGGTTCAGGCACTTTGAGATACTACTTCTACATACAGGGATTTGAATTAGGCATTTGAACTACAGCCTTTTAAAATACAGCCATTTTGTGTAAAGATATATTTACTGCAGGCCTACAGAGGTTCAAACCCTCTGAGATACTACCTCTACATACAGGGGTTTGAATTAGGCATTTGAAATGCAGCTATTTGAAATACAGCCTTTTTGTGCAAAGATATATTTGCTTCAGGCCTACAGAGGTTCAGGCCCTGTGAGATACCACCTCCACATACAGGGGTTTGAATTAGGCATTTGAAATACAGCCATTTGAAATACAGCCATTTTGTGCGAAGATATATTTACTGCAGGCCTAAAGAGGTTAAGGCCCTCTGAGATACCACCTCTACATACAGGGGTTTGAATTAGGCATTTGAAATACAGCCATTTTGTACAAAGATATATTTACTGTAGGCCTACACTGTTTCAGGCCCTGTGAGATACTACCTCTACATACAGGGGTTTGAATTAGGCATTTGAAATTCAGCCATTTGAAATAAAGCCTTTTTGTGCAAAGATCTATATTTAATTCAGGCCTACAGAGGTTCAGGCCCTATGAGATACCACCTCTACATACAGGGGTTTGAATTAGGCATTTGAAATATAGCCATTTGAAATACAGCCATTTTGTGCAAAGATATATTTACTGCAGGCCTACAGAGGTTCAGGCCCTCTGAGATACTACCTCTACATACAGGGGTTTGAATTAGGCATTTGAAATAGAGCCATTTGAAATACAGCCATTTTGTGCAAAGATATATTTACTTCAGGCCTACAGAGGTTCAGGCCCTCTGAGATACTACCTCTACATACAGGGGTTTGAATTTGGCATTTGAAATACAGCCATTTGAAATACAGCCATTTTGTGCAAAGATATATTAACTGCAGGCCTACACTGGTTCAGGCCCTCTCAGATACTACCTCTACATACAGGGGTTTGAATTAGGCATTTGAAATACAGCCATTTTAAATACAGCCATTTTTTGCAAAGATATATTAACTGCAGGCCTACACTGGTTCAGGCCCTCTGAGATACTACCTCTACATACAGGGTTTTGAATTAGGCATTTGAAATACAGCCATTTAAATTACAGCCATTTTGTGCAAAGATATATTTACTGCAGGCCTACAGAGGTTCAGGCCCTCTGAAATACTACCTCTACATACAGGGGTTTGAATTAAGCATTTGAAATACAGCCATTTGAAATACAGCCATTTTGTGCAAAGATATGTTTACTTCAGGCCTACAGAGGTTCAGGCCCTCTGAGATACCAGCTCTACATATAGGGGTTTGAATTAGGCATTTGAGATACAGCCAGTTGAAATACAGCCATTTTGTGCAAAGATATATTTCCTGCAGGCCTACAGAGGTTCAGGCCCTCTGAGATACTACCTCTACATACAGGGGTTTCAATTAGGCATTTGAAATACAGCCATTTTAAATACAGCCATTTGTGCAAAGATATATTTACTTCAGGCATACAGAGGTTCAGGCACTTTGAGATACTACTTCTACATACAGGGGTTTGAATTAGGCATTTGAACTACAGCCTTTTAAAATACAGCCATTTTGTGTAAAGATATATTTACTGCAGACCTACAGAGGTTCAAGCCCTCTGAGATACTACCTCTACATACAGGGGTTTGAATTAGGCATTTGAAATGCAGCCATTTGAAATACAGCCTTTTTGTGCAAAGATATATTTGCTTCAGGCCTACAGAGGTTCAGGCCCTGTGAGATACCACCTCCACATACAGGGGTTTGAATTAGGCATTTGAAATACAGCCATTTGAAATACAGCCATTTTGTGCGAAGATATATTTACTGCAGGCCTAAAGAGGTTAAGGCCCTCTGAGATACCACCTCTACATAAAGGGGTTTGAATTAGGCATTTGAAATACAGCCATTTTGTACAAAGATATATTTACTGTAGGCCTACACTGTTTCAGGCCCTGTGAGATACTACCTCTACATACAGGGGTTTGAATTAGGCATTTGAAATTCAGCCATTTGAAATAAAGCCTTTTTGTGCAAAGATCTATATTTAATTCAGGCCTACAGAGGTTCAGGCCCTATGAGATACCACCTCTACATACAGGGGTTTGAATTAGGCATTTGAAATATAGCCATTTGAAATACAGCCATTTTGTGCAAAGATATATTTACTGCAGGCCTACAGAGGTTCAGGCCCTCTGAGATACTACCTCTACATACAGGGGTTTGAATTAGGCATTTGAAATAGAGCCATTTGAAATACAGCCATTTTGTGTAAAGATATATTTACTTCAGGCCTACAGAGGTTCAGGCCCTCTGAGATACTACCTCTACATACAGGGGTTTGAATTTGGCATTTGAAATACAGCCATTTGAAATACAGCCATTTTGTGCAAAGATATATTAACTGCAGGCCTACACTGGTTCAGGCCCTCTCAGATACTACCTCTACATACAGGGGTTTGAATTAGGCATTTGAAATACAGCCATTTTAAATACAGCCATTTTTTGCAAAGATATATTAACTGCAGGCCTACACTGGTTCAGGCCCTCTGAGATACTACCTCTACACACAGGGTTTTGAATTAGGCATTTGAAATACAGCCATTTAAATTACAGCCATTTTGTGCAAAGATATATTTACTGCAGGCCTATAGAGGTTCAGGCCCTCTGAGATACTACCTCTACATACAGGGGTTTGAATTAGGCATTTGAAATACAGCCATTTGAAATATAGCCTTTTTGTGCAAAGATATATTTACTTCAGGCCTACAGAGGTTCAGGCCCTGTGAGATACCACCTCTACATACAGGGGTTTGAATTAGTCATTTGAAATACAGCCATTTGAAATACAGCCATTTTGTACAAAGATATATTTACTGCAGGCCTACAAAGATTCGGGCCCTCTGAGATACTACCTCTACATACAGGGGTTTGAATTAGGCATTTGAAATACAGCCATTTGAAATACAGCCATTTTGTGCAAAGATATATTTACTGCAGGCCTACAGAGGTTCAGGCCCTCTGAGATACTACCTCTACATACAGGGGTTTGTATTAGGCATTGGAAATACAGCCATTTAAAATACAGCCTTTTTGTGCAAAGATATATTTACTTCAGGCCTACAGAGGTTCAGGCCCTGTGAGATACCACCTCTACATACAGGGGTTTGAATTAGGCATTTGAAATACAGCCATTTGAAATACAGCCATTTTGTGCAAAGATATATTTACTTCAGGCCTACAGAGGTTCAGGCCCTCTGAGATACTACCTCTACATACAGGGGTTTGAATTAGGAATTTGAAATACAGCCATTTGAAATACAGCCATTTTGTGTAAAGATATATTTACTTCAAGCCTACAGAGGTTCAGGCCCTCTGAAATACTACCTTTACATACAGGGTTTTGAATTAGGCATTTGAAATACAGCCATTTGAAATACAGCCTTTTTGTGCAAAGATATATTTACTTCAGGCCTACAGAGATTCAGGCCCTGTGAGATACCACCTCTACATACAGGGGTTTGAATTAGGCATTGCTGGGTGACATGAACACCCCTTTGCCGTGAATGAACCCCTGCTCTGCATTGCTGACAGGGAACTAAATTTAGTGAAAACATTTGTTACTGATCGGAAGATGCGCAACTACAAGCGCACGCTGCTGATAGCATTCCCACATGACAGTGGGGGCACAGTGGAAGCACAAGGCGAAGGCAGAGAAGGAGGAAGAGGTCGCCAACGCAGCTGGGGCACCGCCAGCACCTGAGAAGGAAGGGTTAGCATGGCCAAAATGTGGAAAAGCTTTGTCAGCCTTGGAGGTGCTGACCTGCCCTGCAGCCGTGTGTTTAGCACGGCAGAGAGCATTATCACAGGCCGCAGCCAATGTGGACAAGCTTACCTTTATTAAAATGAACCAGGCATGGATCCCACAGGACTTTGTGCAGAATAGACATTTATACCAGCCTCAACCATCCATTCTTGTACTCAAGTGCACTTATTCTTTGTTTTATTTTTTTATATGTCCCAATATTTTGGGGGATACTCCAATTTAAAAATAAAAAATAACACAAATCAGTGTTGGCTACCTATTCCTCCTTCACCGCCGCTTCCACCTACACCGCCACGTCAACCTACACCGCCACATCGACCCATCCACCGCCTCCTCAACCTCCTACTCGTAGATCCAGATTGTTTTTTAAAAATTTTCTGTATTTTATGTTATCTTAAGTCATTTCCCTATCAACATTTGTTTGCAGAACAGTTGCCATGCTCTTAAGCACATTTTGATGCCTTTTGCAGCTCTCTAGCCCTTTCCAGGACTATTTTAGAGCGATTTTAGTGCCCAAAAGTTCGGGTCCCCGTTGACTTCAATGAGGTTCAGGTTCAAGTTCGGGTCAAGTTCGAGTCCCGAACCCGAATTTTTTTTTTTAAGTTCGGCCGAACTCGTCGAACCCGAACATCCAGGTGCCCGCTCAACTCTAACCAGGAACTCAGCCGAGATCCAACCACAATTTATCCAAAGGTCCAAATAAAAGCTATAAACTGCACAGCATTGTGGGAGAAGCAAATATAAATAGAGAAGTTTAAATGACCCTAATATCCACACCTGGGGAAAGAAGGTGTGGCAAGCACTAGAAACAACACAGACGTCATTTGATGCAAACAGAAAACATGGCAGATCAGACAACGTTTTGCCAGTCTCACCGATCTCCTGCTACCTGTCGCGGGAACGTCCGTGACAGTCTGGTTCTGCTTCAGGCCGAGTAACAGCTAAGCCAACTTGTGTTCTGCTCCAATGGGGTGCAGAGTCTCAGAGCCATAACTTTTTTATTTTTCCATTCACATAGATGTATGAGGGTTTTTTGGTTTTTTTGCGGGACAAGTTGTACTTTCCAACGCCACCATTAAAAATTTCATATGATGTGGTGGGAAGCAGGAAAAAAATTCCAAAGGTGGTGAAATTGGGAAAAAAATGCAATTCCGCCAGAGTTTTATTTTTATTTTTTAGTTACAACATTCGATATGCGATAAAACTGACCAGTTACTTTCATTCTACAGGTCAGTACGAATCCAGCAATTTCTTATATGTATAGTTTTTCTTGTGTTTTAATACTGATAAAATAATTAAAAAGTGTACAGAGCTGTCTGAGGGCTCACATTTTGCGAGGCAATCTGTACATTTTCATTGATACCATTTTGGGGTGTGTACGACTTTTTAATCTTTTTTTTTTTTTTTGGGGGGGGGGGGGGAATAAGCAAATAACGCCATATCAGCATGGCTTCGTGAGGGATCGGTCATGCCAAACTAATTTAATTAGTTTCTATGAGGAGGTAAGTTCTAGACTTGACAGCGGCAAATCAATGGATGTCGTATATCTGGACTTCTCCAAAGCATTTGACACTGTGCCACATAAAAGGTTAGTATATAAAATGAGAATGCTCGGACTGGGAGAAAACGTCTGTATGTGGGTAAGTAACTGGCTCAATGATAGAAAACAGAGGGTGGTTATTAACGGTACACACTCAGATTGGGTCACTGTCACTAGTGGGGTACCTCAGGGGTCAGTATTGGGCCCTATTCTCTTCAATATATTTATTAATGATCTTGTAGAAGGCTTGCATAGTAAAATATACATTTTTGCAGATGACACTAAACTGTGTAAAGTAATTAACACTGAAGAGGACTGTATACTACTACAGAGGGATCTGGATAGATTGGAGGCTTGGGCAGATACGTGGCAGATGAGGTTTAACACTGACAAATGTAAGGTTATGCACATGGGAAGGAATAATGCAAGTCACCTGTACATACTAAATGGTAAAACGCTCTGTAAGAATGGTAACACTGACATGGTAAAAGGATCTAGGAATTTTAATAAACAGCAAATTAAGCTGCAAAAACCAGTGTCAGGCAGCTGCTGCCAGGGACAATAAGATAATGGATTGCATCAAAAGGGGCATAAATGCCCGTGATAAGAACATAGTCCTACCACTTTACAAATCGCTAGTCAGACCACACATGGAGTACTGTGTACAGTTCTGGGCTCCTGTGAACAAGGCAGACATAGCAAAGCTGGAGAGGGTCCAGAGGAGGGCAACTAAAGTAATAACTGGAATGGGGCAACTACAGTACCCTGAAAGATGATCAAAATCAGGATTATTCACTTTAGAAAAAAGACGACTGAGGAGAGATCTAAATAATATGTATAAATATATCAGGGGTCAGTACAGAGATCTCTCCCATCATCTATTTATCCCCAGGACTGTGACTGTGACGAGGGGACATCCTCTGCGTCTGGAGGAAAGAAGGTTTGTACACAAACATAGAAAAGGATTCTTTGCAGTAAGAGCCGTGAGACTATGGAACTCTCTGCCTGAGGAGGTGGTGATGGTGGGTACAATAAAGGGATTCAAGAGGGGCCTGGATATATTTCTGGAGTGTAATAACATTACAGGCTATAGCTACTAGAGAGGGGTCGTTGATCCAGGGAGTTATTCTGATTGCCTGATTAGAGTCGGGAAGGAATTTTTTTATTTCCCTTAAGTGGGGAAAATTGGCTTCTATCTCACAGTTTTTTTTTTTTGCCTTCCTCTGGATCAACTTGCAGGATGACAGGCCGAACTGGATGGACAAATGTCTTTTTTCGGCCTTATGTACTATGTTACTATGATACTATGTAAATGAAGCGACCACAACATCGAATCGGCCATTTTGTCATTTTTACAGTTTCGTCGTTTGCCGTATGGGGAAGGTATTTTTACATTATAGTATAGACATTTTTGCACGTGGTGATACCAATGATGTGTATTTTTTATTTGTTTATTTTTATTTATTTTGAAAACATTTTTTAAACTATTTAAATTTTTATTTTTTATACTTTGTTATAGTTCCTATAGGGGACTAGCATTGGAGTCTATGAGAAAAGTAAACTATTTTTTTTCTGTAGCAGGGCTCCATAGGAAATACTGAGCAGCATCCTCCTATCATTCTGTATGACAAGGCCTGAAGCGAACATGTTCCGGCTCCTCCAATAGCCCCACGGGGCAGCCTGGAGCATTACCAGAAGCATGTGCATCCAGTATTTTGCGTTCTCTGATCCCGTGGTCAAGAGTGACCATGGTATCTGAAGTGTTAAATGTCCCTGACTGACATGAGTCATAGGTGTCTTCTGTATGAAACAGCAGGCACCCCGTGGCTATGGCACCTGCTCTGCTCAGGAGGGGGCACCATCTTTAAAGACCCGTCCAGCGCCGTACTAGTGCTGGTCAGGAAGTGGTTAAATCCCCTGCTGGTAATAAGCCTTTTAGACTCCATAGCTGTTCTCCTGGTT
Source organism: Bufo bufo (assembly GCF_905171765.1). Taxonomy (NCBI): domain Eukaryota; kingdom Metazoa; phylum Chordata; class Amphibia; order Anura; family Bufonidae; genus Bufo; species Bufo bufo. Next base: position 526,709,678 of record NC_053391.1, on the reverse strand, counting down.
CTGTGTGAGTTTGGATTGCTATTATTTTTATGGACTTCGGCTTGCCTTTGACCACTTTCTGTCTTGTGTTTTGGTATTGTGTTGGCTTGGCTTTGTGATGACCCTCTGTCTCGTGAATTTGTAATGATTTGTCCTCCCAGGTCTGACCCATTCCCATATAACGCCATCAACCAGTTGCGTACTTGCTGCCTAGGTCTTGCACTGTAAGTAGGCAGGGAAAGAAGGCTGGGTTCCAGTTATAGCTTACTGTCTGTGTCTTCCTGCCTGCTGTGGTTATATCTGTTTTCTGGAACTTAAAGAGAGAGAGAGAGAGAGAGACGCAATTAAATGTCCTTCCCTTTCCACAAACACACTGAAGACACTGCTTCTGACAAGGTAGTTTGGGGATAATGCAGTACTGGTGCCACTAACAGATATGGGACCTAATGTATTACGTGTGTTCAAATACTCAGATTCAGAAAAAAGCTTTATCCATTTATCAAGTTGTCAACCTAATATGAGATTATCCTCCCCCCACATCAACACTTGAACTGTCTGGAGATGTCCTGTTCCAGATTTTAGCCTAATAATTAAGGTGTTTTCACTTAGAGATTTAAAATGGTACACTCTGGACTGTAAAACATGCTGTACACTTACATTGCTATTTCTGCAATCCACACCAACACTTGACCTGTCTACAGATGTCATGTCCCAGATTTAGGCCTACTAATTATAGTGTTTTCACTTAGATATTTAACCCCTTAAGGACCCTGAGATTTTCAATTTTTGCGTTTTCGTTTTTCACTCCCCGCCTTCCCATAGTCCAAACTTTTTTATTTTTCCATTAACATAGCCTTATGAGGGCTTATTTTTTGCGGGACAAGTTGTAATTTCTAATGGAACCATTTACGGTTGCATACCATGTAGTGGGGAGCAGGTAAAAAAAATTAAAATAGGGTAGAATTGGGAAAAAATGCCATTCTGATAAAGGTTTTTATTTTTTACACTGTACACTATGCGGTAAAATTGACCTGTTATCTTTATTCTCCAGGTCAGTACGGTTCCAACGATACCACACTTGTATAATTTGTCTTGCATTTCAATACTGAAAAAAAAAAATTAAACCTTTGAGGAAAAAATTTTCTTTTTTCATAACCATATTCTGACTCGGATAACTTTTTTGTAGCTATGTGTATGGGGCTGTGTGAGGGCTCATTTTTTGCGGGCTGATCTGTTCTTTTCAGTAATACAAATTTTAAGTGTGTGCGACTTTTTGATCACTTTTTATAAAAAAATTATTGGGCAGTTGAAGTGACAAAAAATGGCAAATTGGATGTTTTTATTTTTATTCCCGCTGCGCCATTTGCCGTATGCCATTAATATTGTTATATTTTAATAGTATGGGCATTTTCACACGTGGCAATGCCCAAGATGTTTATTTTTTTTTATTGGTTAAGTATTTATATTTTAAGGAAAGGGGGGTGATTTGAACTTTTCTTTTTTTTTATATATATTTGTAAATTCTTTTTTTTACTCTTTTTTTTACTTTTTTTTAAGTCACCTTGAGTGACAATAACTGGCAATCATTCGATTGCCTATATTATTCAGTGATGTCTAAATAGCCATCATTGAAGACTTCATTTGCACTATATCAATACAAGGCTGCCACCTAGTGGCCTGTATTAATATATACATATAATTGACTCTGAAGCCTGCTAGAGGCTTCGGTCAATTAGCTCAAGGTAACAGGTCCCCCGATCTCAGCCGGGGAACGGTGTTACCGGACCCGAAGTGTGCGACTTCCGGTTCTGGTCTGCGCAGATGCCTTTGTCACATTTTATCACTGTATATGAAAGGTATGATGTATGCAATCAGACTTATGGACGATCACATATATATGCCGCGGGTCCCTGCTATTTTAAATAGCAGAAACCCTGTGGCTAAGGCGCGCACTGCACGCGCGAGCGGGCGCCATGTTTAGGGATCGGACCCATGACGTACAGCTACGTCATGGGTCCTTAAAGGGTTAAAATTATACTCTCTGGATTGAAAAAAAACCTACACTTGAACTGTGCCATGAAGGCGGTTTGATTGCTGTGTACAGTGTAATTTACCTTCAGTTTCGCTGGTAGAAAAAATTGTGTAATTGCTTTTACTACACTGCAATGCATTTAAAAACAATACCAATATGATACACAGAAAAAAAAAAATTACTCCACAGCAGCAGATAGGAAAAAGAGAAAGACACTGTGCAAGCGCGGCCACTGCTGCTTTATCGTTGTGGTGGCTGTAACCAATAATAACTATGTTTAAACACAGGTCAGGAAAAATAACAGATGTGGAGGAAAGGAGGAGAAATCTATAATTACATATGTTAGGTAAGTTGAATGTTGTGGTATAAAGAATGCGATCAATGCTACTTCACAAGATGGGACAACCCTTTTAACTATTTTAGCGATAATCTTTTTTTCAGCTAAATCTCATATTTTTCTGCTATTTGGTCATATTTAGTTTAGATGATAGGTAAAACAAATACTGCACAAATAGAGAGCTGGGTATTGAGAAATATCAGAAAGGATAGTGAAAACTGATGTTTTTTCTGTCTGCACCATTTTATGGTGTTTATGTCATAAACATATACAAGATTAATATATTTAAAAATGTTATTTATGGACTAAAGAATTAAACCATCATCAAAGTAGTCAAGTAAGTGACTGAAAGTTATCCAGGACCTGGTATTCTACCAAGTCCCATTTATTTCATTTTATTACATTTACTGATATTAAACATGGTGTTATCTACAATAGGCCATGATCCCCAAGCTAAAAGCAAAGCTACAATACTTTCTGATGTAAATGAATATTTAATACCAAGCTTAGCTCATAGTCTGATTGCACAGATTTAATATTAAAGCTGTAATTTTTCTGCGCCCAGGCTTTAATTTTTATTCATGTGACATTTCTCTTCAAATAGCTCTTTTAAACTGCTTATCTGTCCTGAACAATGCAGTAAAGTTACTGGTGATTTAAAGTTTTACTGTTAATACTTTTACTTTAAACCCTATATTATTTTTTTTACTCTCTTTGGATGCATTATGTTAATGTAGATTAAGTGGCTTGTAATACATTAAGATAAAGAAATTTATTGAAATATTGTAAAATAAATTTCTTACCGCAAACATTAACATTGACAGTAATTATAGTAAAATGTGCCATTATATACCCTGTAGAAAATGCTGGTTTAGTAGTTTCTACTGGTGACGGCAACGTTTGGAGTCCATTCATTATATGGTAATACATAATAAGGATACTGGAATGGCATTGCAGATCGAATGTTCATATTTATAATAAGTTCAGATTTTCCACATCATAAATTGCTTAGTGATTTTGAGGTAGTTTTACAGGAATATTCTGTCATAGGGTGTTTAAATGACATCTCTCAGCAGATTTGTACCAATGAAACTGGCTGACCTAAGTGACCTGTTGCATGTGCGCTTAGCAGCAGAAGGCATCTGTGGTTTATGTTCATATGTGGCCACATTACTGAGAAAAATTATGTTTTAATATTTGCAACGAGGAGCAACATGAGTGTTGCTGTTACACCTGGAGTCTTAGCTTTCTCTGCAACTGCCGCACCCTCTGCACTTTGATTGACAGTATCAGGCAGTGAAAATGCCCTGTCAATCAATGTGCAGAGGGTGCGGCAGTTGCAGAGAAAGTGGAGTCTCTTGTTGTAACAGCAATATCCTAGTTGCTCCTAGAGGCTCATTTGCATATATTAAAACTTAATTTTTTTCAGTCATGTGGGTACATAGGAACATGGGACGAACACAGATGCCATCAGCTGTCAAGCGCACATGTAACAGGTCAGCTAGTTTCAAATAGGTAAAAATCTGCTGACAGATGCCCTTTAATTATATACATTGGAGAAAAAATGTATCTTGCCTCGCTGATGATGCTTTGCTTTTTTAAGTTAAATTACCACTAGTGATGGACGAACATGTGGCGGGGACGGTTCGCGAACGCGATCAAATGTTCGCAAACCGCAAGTTCACGGCGGGTCCCATTCATTGTCCCATTAATGGCAGGCGAACCTGAAAAACCTTCAGCTCATATTTGCAGCCAAGAAATAATTACTAGAAGTGCACAAGTAGTCCCACAACATGGACAGTGACATACCAGATGTATTATTCCAATTTGCAATCTCCATTTATTATTTTTTTCAATGCAAAATATCGGCAATATAATTTTCGCGTACGCGCATGAGAAAATGCACTACACAGTACCCAAATGCACTATAAAGAAAATATATTGGTATATAACACCCCGCTACAATCAGTTTTTTTGGGGGGGCGACTGGTATATCACACCAGTAGAAATTATTTGTTCCAATAACGCTTGTCCCTCTATATACTTGCAGTATCGCAGCAGAACCGCACACAACTGCCGCACAATACAAATGCACTATAATATACCTTCTAACATAGAAAGTATATTATAACATTGTACAAGGAAGGCAATCCATTAGAATATACATAAAGATAAAACGTAAGCTTTAATAATGTTACTATGAGGCTCCATTCACACGTCCGCAAAACACGGACACCGGCATTCCACAATTTGTGGACCGCACATCGCCAGCACTATAATAGAAAATGTCTAATCTTGTCTGCATTTGCGGACAAGAATAGGACATGTTGTATTCTTTTGCGGAAACGGAAGCACAGATGCGGAAGTGCGGATCCGCAAATGCGGATCCACAAATGCGGATGCGGACAGCACATTCCGGCCACATTGAACATGAATGGGTCTGCACCCATTCCGCAAAATTGCGGAACGGATGCGGACCCATTTTGCGGACATGTGAATGGAAAAGATATCCCTCAAAATGAAAATTTATTAAATTATTAAAGTTAAAGAGGTTCTGCACTTTTTTTTAACTGATGATCTATCCTCTGGATAGATCATCAGCATCTGATCGGCGGGGGTCCGACACCCAGGATCAGCTGTTTGAGAAGGCAGTGGCGGAACAGAGCTTAGCCCCGCCGACGCTAGTTGATACTAGTCGTGATGTCACTGGGCCAGCAGCAAACAGTGAGAAGGCCGCGCCGCTGCCTTCTCAAACAGCTGATCGGCAGGGGTCCCGGGTGTCCGACCCCCCCGATCAGATGCTGATGATCTATCCAGAGGATAGATCAGTTAAAACAAAGTGCAGAGCCTCTTTAAGCAAAAAGCATAGATGTGGTAGGCAATAACAAGTGCTCGGCGGCACCAAATCAGAAACCATATGTCCTACCACAATCCGGGGGGTTCCAGTGCACATCGATGAATCCCGGAGGGAAAGCAAAAAACATCTATCCCTGGGCTAGATGATGATGTGGTACTGAAGGACAGGGTGGGCTAAGAACTGTCCCTGATATTGCCCTACAGGGGGGTGCTATTCTGGCCCTGATAGCCTAACCACAGACCACCCGCCCTGATAAGATCGACCCCCGTCTGGAACCTTACCCTATATAAAAATGGCCCTAGTAAGCCCCTAGGCCCCTGACTTACAGGTGATCACTATATAGATCTATGTGTTTTTGACTCATTACAAAAATATAAGTATATCGCACCCCTCTGTGTATCACACATATAGATAGCACACCTATACTAGTCCTTAAAAAGACTTTTGTGGCCCTATTAGCTAGCGTTTGGTGTCCCTAACAGCCTGTCCCTGCTCCACAAAGCAACCTCTCCCTACACTGGCAAAACACTGAATGTAAAATGGCGGCCAGATCAGGTTTATTTATAAGGTATGGGGTATGTCCATGTGCTGAAACGTCTCAATTGGCTGTCATGTACCACCTGATGGATGTGTCATGAGTCAAAGTTCTCCATATGTTCGCATATTCGGCGAATCGCGAACATGCAAAGATCGCCACAAAACGACTGCCGGGCGAACCGCAAGGCCATCTCTAGGAACAAACACCTTTTCAGACAACAAAAACCAAAAGACCATTATTTCTCAAGCCCAAAGGAATGGAGGTAAATAAAGGCATGGGCATTGGATAGAGACACAGGAACCTAGCATGTACTGTCCCTTTAAGAGGTTGAAAGCTGGCAGAACAGAAAGATGCAGGAGACAAGTGGTGTCCAGGCTGTGGAGCATCACATTGTGAAACACATTATTCTGTGTAGGTGGGATTTGTAAAGTGCTAATCCAAGTTAAATGGTAAGGTTTGGGTAGACAGGGCTAAAAGGAGCCAAATGCCACCTTACAGAAATAATAAAACGATGACCTACTAGGCTAGAGTAACATCTCATAGGAGTCATATATATTAGGAAAGTAACATATGATTATTTATTAATGTCATTGGAATGTCTAATAAAGTGGAGGGACAACACTATAGGATCTGCAAAGCTCGCCATTAAAACTCAGCTGAAGAGAGTTTCCAATAATTTGACAGAAGGGGATAACGTATGCAGTGCACCTAGTCATGATCAGTACTAAAAGAGATTTACCTACCATGCGAATTTATGGCATAGCAGTAGGTTTTGCCATAAATTTGTTATTTGTGGTACGTTGACTGGACCCTGAAAGATACCAAGAACAGAGAAAGTTTACAAGAATGAGAGGACCACAAATTTTAACCTTGGGTTGTGAATTTCATTATACTAGAGGACAAGTGTAAAGGTCAGCTCCCAATAGCCACACCTTCTGTAATGAAGGAATCAATAAAGCAGTGAGCTAAATCAGTAACTGAATGGATAAATGACATCAATCTGTCACACAGATTCATAGTAGTTTAAAGGAGTTGCATACTTTATGGCTACTGTTGCCTAAAGTGTATGTAAGATGACTATATGAAACTATTATAGCCTTTGTTTATTTTGTATGGTGTTTGTTATATATTTGCTTGTAAATCTTCTCTTTGTCCAAACAGAGGTCCTGTCAATAAGATGGCCGCTGATGGAGGGTCATGTGACCAGACATATCTCTCCTTTTCCAATCAAACACCCTGCAGCTGCACTAAACTCTCAACATTGCAAATGTACAGTAGATGACAGGTGCAGGGTATATGAATGAAAAAGACTGAGTGATTTGGCTGGATCAGAAGCCATTTTATAGACAGGTGTGGACATGTGTGGACAGCACAAAACACTTGGCTAACAAGGAGGCTCACCTTATGAAATATAGAAAGTAGAACAGAATATAGGCAAAGTCTATATTAGTAAATGCCATACATAGAGATGAGCGAATCGAATCCCACGAAGTGGAATTCGATCCGAATTTCAGGATAAATTCGATTCGCCTAGACGTCGAATTTCCTCGAGCTTTGTGTCAACGATAGTGTTGAGCGAGCATGCTCGGCCGAATACCAGTTCGGCTTGAGTATCGCTATGATCGGCACATGGCGGTACTCGGTCGTAGACCGCATGTGCTCTAGTGCAATGCTCGAGTCTCCTCCCCGCACGTTTTGCGGCTGCTAAGCAGCCAATAAACATGCAGGCAAGTACTGCCCTCACTGTAATGCCAGTAGCCATGTTGGCTACCGGCATTGCAGTGAGTGGCTGGCCGAAACGCGTCATCGGGTGCTATATAGCACCCGATGATGCATGTGCAGCTCATTCTCAGTCAGGGAGAGCTGAGCATAGGACGGGACAGAGAGTGTAAGGAGTGTAATTGAATTAAATCTTTCTACAAAAACGTTTCATAGACTCAAAAGTCCTTGTAAGGACTATTGTGTGTGACAGCAGCAATATATGTTGTAAATATATGTTTGTAGAGCAATCTGCGCTGAATTGCACAGTGTTAGGGAGAGCTGTGCATAGGAAGGGACAGACAGTGTAGGGAGTTTAATAGGAAGATCTTTATACAAAAAAAACTTTTCAGAGACCCAAAAGTCCTTTTAAGGACTATTGTGTATGACAGCAATATATATTTTTAGCGCATCCTGCGCAAAATATTGTGTAGTAGGCCGCTGCGGACAGTTACCTTATTTGCGCCACATCTCCTGTGTAAATTGTGCACATCCCTAAAATATCAGTTACATCCAGTGCACTTTTTCCATAAATGGTGTCTGCTGCGGACAGTTATTATCCGCACCACATCTCCTGTTTAATGTGTGCGCATCCCTAAAATATCAGTGACATCCAGTGCACTTTTTCTGTAGACAGTGTCCCTTGCAGACAGGTAAATTATCCTGCACAAAAAATCGTGTAATAGGCCGCTGCGGACAGTTAAATTATTTGCGCCACATCTCCTGTTTAAAGTGTGCGCATCCCTAAAACATTAGTGACATCCAGTGCACTTTTTCCATAGACGGTGTCCGCTGCTGACAGTTAAATTATACGCGCCACATCTCCTGTAGTGATGGACGAACATCGACCGGGACGGTTTGCAAACGCAATCGTGCAAACACGATCAAATGTTCGCGAACCGCAAGTTCGCGGCGGGCCCCATTCACTTTAATGGCAGGCGAACCTGAAAGACCTTCAGCTCATATTTGCAGCCACCAAATACTTAGTAGAAGTGCACAAATAGTCCCACAACATTGACAGTGACATACTGTACTAGAGGGGCTCAATGACAAAAATTCCAACAAAAAATATGTGTCTTAATCAGGGGACATTTTTATGCGTCTTAAAGGGAAATTCTCTTAAATGTGCCCTGTTTGAGCCTAGAAAATTTTTATTTTAGGCCGAAGGAGTACTGGCCACTTTATTTCAGTTATTTTTCACGGGAGTACGGGCCTTAAAAATTAGGCATTCATCTGACATAAAAGAAATTCTGACTATGTGGCTCGAGGTACATTTTGCGGTCAATGGATAAAAATTTTACTGTAGGCCACTGGATTACAGGCCCCAAACATTAGGTATTCACCGGACATAAAATATCAAGTAAGTATGTGGCTGGAGGTAGATTACACGGTAAATGGATATCAATTTTACTGCAGGCCAGTACAAATGCAGGTCAAATACATATATTTAAAAGAACTAAAAATATAAAATTGGATTAAAAACATGGCTAACAAAATCCCCCCTCTTTAAAAAAAAAAGTAATGATAATAGTTGAAATTCGATAACACGTGGTCATCACTGGTGTTGAATTCCTCCAAGGCTGCAACAATTATGCATTTAGCGTAAAAAAAAGAACAAGTAAGTATGTGGCTGGAGGTAGATTACACTGCCCCAAAAATTATGCATTCAGCGGACAGAAAAGAACAAGTAAGTATGTGGCTGGAGGTAGATAACTCGGTCATTGGATATCAATTTTACAGCAGGCTAGTGGACTACAGGCCCCAAAAATTATGCATTCAGCGTACAGAAAAGAACAAGTAAGTATGTGGCTGGAGGTAGATTACACGGTCATTGGATCTCAATTTTACAGCAGGCTAGTGGACTACAGGCCCCAAAAATTATGCATTCATCGTACAGAAAAGGACAAGTAAGTATGTGGCTGGAGGTAGATTACACCGTCATTGGATATCAATTTTACAGCAGGCCAGTGGACTACAGGCCCCAAAAATTATGCATTCAGCGTACATAAAAGAACAAGTCAAATATAGGTCAAATACATATGTTTAAAAGAACTAAAAATGTAAAATTGGATTAAAATCATGGCTAACGAAATCCCCCATCTTGCAAAAAACCCTAATGAAGTTTAAACACAAAGTCATTACAGTTGTTGAATTCCTCCGAAGCCCAAAACATTAGGCATTCAATGTACAGAAAAGGACTTTATTGTTCTGGGTGGTGGCGGATATTTGTGGGCTGTCATGAGGAAATCCAATTAAACGTGGTCGACTCGTCACATGTGTTAAATTCCTCAGAGATCCATGCTCATTCATTTTTAGAAATGTGAGGTAGTCCACACTTTCGTGAGCCATGCTAATGCGCTTATTGGTCACAATCCCCCCTGCTGCGCTGAACGTCCTTTCGGACAGGACACTGGATGAGGGGCAAGCCAAGTGTTCCATGGCTAATTGTGCCAGCTCTGGCCACAGGTCAAGCCTGCATACCCAGTAGGCCAGGGGTTCCTCACTTCTCAGAGCGTCCAAATCGGCTGTAGGGCGGCTGTCGATGGGTTGGCTGCAAGAATGTTCTCACATCCAAAGTTACCAACACATCTTCAAACCGCCCTCTTCTTGCATGCGCTGTTGGATTGGTACCCGCAACTATTTTTATGTGAGTGGAAATTCCTCTGCCAGCGGCCACAAAAGCAGAATGCAGCATTTCTCGAAGCAAGGCCTGCATGCAATCAGTGGTGGTAACACCAAATCTAAACGGGTGCCATGGGTTACACGTTTGACAGGCGTCAGAAGGTTCACCCAGTGGGCAGTAAAAGTTATGTACCTTTCCTGCCCTTTTTTTTCTAGACCACGTGTCTGTAGTCAGATGTATCTTGGCACCCACACTGTGTGCCAGAGATACATTCACTTGACGCTGAACATGGCCATATAGCTCCGGGATGCCATTCTAGGAGAAATATTTCCTTCCGGCGAACTTCCATTGTGGTGTGCCAATGGCCACACATTTTTTAAAGGCCTCCAAGTCCACCAGTTTATATGGCAGGAGTTGGCGGGCTAGCAGTTACAACAAGCCAGCGGTCAGCCATTGGGCAAGAGGGTTATCCGGCGTCATAATTTTTTACGCTCGAATATTTGGGCCATGAAACCCTGCCTTTTGCCAGGTGAACGTGACGACGGCACGGTGGAAGGTGGAGTGGAGGACAAATGGGAGGAGAGAGGAGAAGGAGAAGAGGCAGGATGTGGAGAGCCGGGAGTGTGGCTTTGTTGGTTCTGACGGTGTTGCTACCAGTGGGATCGGTGATGAGAGGCCAGGTGCCTCCTTAAGGTGGTCGTCCCTAGGTAAGTGTTGGGCTTACCGCAACTTATGCGTTGACAGCAGAGGCTGCAGATGGCAACACTATTGTCAGCAGCGGACTCGTTAAAAAAAGCCCACACAGCGGAGCCATGTGACCATCTATATAGTGATCACCTGGAAGTCAGGGGCCTAGGGGCTAGGGGCTTACTAGGGCCATTTTTATAAAGGGTAAGGTTCCGGGTGGGGTCGCTCTTATCAGGGCAGGTGGTCTGTGGTTAGGCTATCAGGGCCAGAATAGCACCCCCGTAGGGCAATATCAGGGACAGTTCTTTGCCCACCCTGTCCTTCAATTCCACATCATCATCTAGCCCAGGGATAGATGGTTTTTGCTTTCCCTCTGGGATTCATGGATGTGCACTGGAACCCCCTGGATTGTGGTAGGAAATATGGTTTCTGATTTGGTGCCGCTGAGCACCTGATTTAGTGCCGTCGAGCACTTGTTATTGCCTACCACATCTATGCTTTTTGCTTAACCCCTTAGGGACGCATGATGTACCGGTACGGCATGCTTCCCGAGTCCTTAAGGACCCATGACGTACCGGTACATCAAGAGTTTAAAATGAGATTGCGGCGCTGCCGGGGTTAATCCGAACGGGATGCGGGCTGAAATCATTCAGCCGGCATCCTGTCACAACGCCGGGAGGGGTCATGTGACGGGATCCCCCGCCCACCTCCCCTTGAAAATTCGTTGGTGTACAGTGGTATACCAGGGTGTCAGCACATTGCTGACACCCTGGTATAAACGGCTGACATCGGTGATGCGATGTCAGCCGTTTATCCCTTTCCATACCGCGGTCCGTACGGACCGCTGTATGGAAAAGGTTAACAGCTCAGGGAGCACCCTCCCTCTCCCATCGGGGGGCTGCTGTGCCTTTGCAGCCCCCCGATGGAGAGGCAGAGAGCCCCCAGACAGCCCCGTCCTTACCCTTCCCCGTCTGCGAAGTTGTGGCTACAACTGAGCAGACGGGGAAGGTTCCCATGGCAACAGGACGCCTTCTCAGGCATCCTGCTGTCCATGGTGCTGAACAAATCTGTGCTAAAGGCATAGATCTGTTCAGACAAAGTGTAAGTAAAATACAGTACAGTACCCTATATAGTGTACTGTACTGTATTATACAGACATCAGACCCACTGGATCTTCAAGAACCAAGTGGGTCTGGGTCAAAAAAAAATAAAAAAAAGTGAAAAAATTTAAGATAAAAAAACACATTTATCACTGAATAAAAACATAAAAAAGAAATACACTACACATTTTAGGTATAGCCGCGTCCGTAACGACCTGATCTATAAAACAGTCATGTTACTTTCCCCGCACGGAGAACGCCATAAAAATAAAAAATAAAAAACTATGAGAAAATTGAAATTTTGCCCACCTTACTTCGCAAAAAAGGTAATAAAAGTGATCAAAAAAATCGCATGTACGCCAAAATAGTACCAATCAAACCGTCATCTCATCCTGCAAAAATAATACCCTACCCAAGATAATCGCCCAAAAACTGAAAAAACTATGGCTCTTAGACTATGGAAACACTAAAACATGATTTTTTTTGTTTCAAAAATGAAATCATTGTGTAAAACTTAAATAAATAAAAAAAAGTATACATATTAGCTATCGACGCGTCCGTATCGACCGGCTCTATGAAAATATCACATGACCTAACCCCTCAGGTGACCACCGTAAAAAAAAAAAAAAAACTGTGCTGAATAAACCAATTTTTGTCACCTTACATCGCAAAAAGTGTAATAGCAAGCGATCCAAATATCACACGCACCCCAAAATAGTGGCAATAAAACCGTCATCTCACCCCACAAAAATCATACCCTACCCAAGGTAATCGCCCAAAAACTGAAAAAATTATGTCTCTCAGACTATGGAAACACTAAAACATGATTTTTTTTTGTTTCAAAAAAGAAATCATTGTGTAAAACTTAAAAAAAAGTATACATATTAGGTATCACTGCGTCAGTGACAAACTTGTCTTTAAAAATGCCACATGATCTAACCTGTCAGATGAATATTGTAAATAACAAAAAATAAAAACGGTGCCAAAACAGCTATTTCTTGTTACCTTGCCTCACAAAAAGTGTAATATAGAGCAACCAAAAATCATATGTACCCTAAACTAGTACCAAAAAAACTGCCACCCTATCCCGTAGTTTCTAAAATGGGGTCACTTTTTTTTTTTGAATCAGATCTTTTTTATTAAACATTTTACAGTGTAAATACACATTTTAACACATTGTAAACAAGGATGACATAGAAATATACTGTCCATAAGGCTAAAAACAACAAGGATATCAGCCTATGTGTAGTAATTAAGTACCCAACCGACCCCCCCCCCTCCCTCCCTCCCTAACCTGCAAAGTACAAAGGCACATTTTTAAACATTTCCATTCAGACGTCGAAACGACAGCCATCCGTTCATAACTTAGCATCGTGTCAACCGCACTTAGGAATTCGCCTAGGATTGGCCGCGCTGTCTGTATCCAATGCAGAGCGATTAACTTTCTAGCAACATATAACATTCTACCTATAGCTATTTTATGTACCTGACCTGTGGCCAGTTCAGAGACATATCACAACACACACACTTTAGGGTCAGAGGGTACTCGTACCTTGTAAACGTCCTGTATTGTCTGACGTACCAACTCCCAGTATCTCCCTAACCTCTCGCACGTCCACATCATATGCAACAAATCTGCAGAAACCACAGAGCATCTTGGACATTCATCCGTGGGCCTGCACCCTATACGGAACAAAAAAAACGGAGTTTTGTAGACTCTATGGACAATAAACAGCTGCGAGAGTTTACGTCCTTCACTCAGGGAAGAGAGAGGTATCGCCTCCAGTATATCAGACCATTGGTCATCAGTTAATTTGCCAACATCTTTTTCCCATTTACTTTTAGCCACCAGTGGATGGGACACTAGAAACTTATCAAGCAATAGCTTATATATACAGGATATCATACCTCTCCTCGCCCCTCTAGACAAAATCTGGTGCAGTGCAGAATCTCTCCCTGCCACCTCATTCGTACCTTTAAATGTGGCGTTGTATGCATGTCTCACCTGAAGGTACTTATAAAAGTGAGTTCTAGGCAGTTCATACTTCTCCTGAAATCTGGCAAATGACATGAACTTCCTTTCCTCCAAAAGGTGGCTCAACCTCAGAATACCCTTTCTTTTCCATGCCCCAAACTCAGACAAGGAGAGGAATTCCGGCAGCACGGGGTTGTCCCACAGTGGAGTGTATTCTGTATTGCCGAAAACCCCCCTCAGGAGCTTGACCTTATTCCATACTGACTGCATCAAGTGTCCCAAATCGCCCATCTGACCACTCTTTCCAGTCCCCCTATTCTCAAGGATCAGCATTAGGTCATTAGAGGACAAGCAATGTTTAAACAACTGACACGACATCTCACTCGACTCCAGTTCCATCCACCCCTTGAAATGTTGGCATTGCGCAGCCAGGAAGTACACCCAAGGGTTTGGCACTGCAAGGCCCCCTTCTGTTTTAGGATATTGTAACGTTTCAAGCTTAATTCTCGGTTGCCCCTTACGCCATATGAGCTCCCTAAAGATAGCATTGATTGGAACAAATTTGGACTTTGACAGCCAGACCGGGGAGTTATGTAGAACATAAAGTAGCTGAGGCATCAACACCATTTTAATGAGGTTAGCTCTTCCCGCCACTGACAGGTATTGTTTACACCATGCCTTAGTTTTATTACGAAATTTAATAACCAGCGGGTCAAAGTTAAGGCGCCCAAAGTCTCGGATTCTCGGGGATATATGGATACCCAAATACTTAAAGGTCGCTACACATGGAATACTTCTGTCTCGCACTGTCTGTGATTGTACTTGCCCGTCAAGCAGCATAATCGCCGACTTACTCCAGTTAATAGTCAGACCCGACAGGTCCCTGAAGCAATCTATGATTTTCATAGCCGCTTCCAAGGATGGACCAGTATCCCCCAGAAAAAGCAAAGTGTCATCTGCATACATCGCCACTTTATTATTAACTGTCCCGTATTGAAACCCCTTAATGTCCATTGACTTACGAATCGCTGCAGCTAATGGCTCAATCGCAACTGCAAATAGCAGAGGCGACAACGGGCACCCCTGTCTAGTACCCCGGCCCAGACAGAACTTGGGGGACACCCCTCCATTCGCCCTGACACATGCTTTGGGTTTAGAGTATAACACCCGAACCCAGGATATATACTCATCTCCAAATCCTATATACTTCATAACTCTCCACAGGAATCGCCACTCAATGCTGTCAAAGGCCTTGGCCGCGTCTAAAGAAAGGATAGCCCTATCTCCAACATTGTCAGCTGGAAGTTGAATACTGGCAAATACTCTTCTAATATTGATTGACGTTGATTTCTGAGGCATGAAGCCTGTCTGGTCAGAGTGTATGATAGACAAAATCACCTTAGACAGACGCATGGCCAAGACCTTTGCAAGCAACTTAACATCGGTGGAGAGTAACGATATCGGTCTATATGAGTCAGGGAGAGAGTGATCCTTGTCCGGCTTAGGAATGACTACTATTACCGCCTCCTGCATAGATGGAGGTAGCTCCCCCCTTTCCCTGGAATAATTGAATACCTTCAGAAGTTCCGGGAGCAACACTTCCGCGAAGGACTTATATACTTCCGCCGGAAGCCCATCCAAACCTGGAGCCTTGTCATTAGCCATAGCAGCCAATGCCGCCCTCAATTCTTCTAGCTCAATCGGCTCCTCTAACCGCATACTGTCTTCCCTGGAAAGCTTAGGAAGATCTAATGTGGCCAAAAAGGCGTCAATCTCTTCATCCGAGCATGTCACCTTGGAAGCATACAGAGAGGAATAAAAATTATTCAGTATTTTCAAAATGCTATCAGTATCGCGCCTGAGGACGCCGCCAGCATCTAACAGGCCAGATATACATTGTGATCCTTGCTGCGCTTTTGCGATAACAGAGAGCATATGGCCTACACTCTCACCTTCAGTAGAAAATTGCTGCTTATAAAACAGTCGTTTCCTCTCTGCTACCTCCAAGAGGTGACACCTCAACTCCTCCTGCCTAGTCTTCAAGGTATTGCTTGTTATGCTAGAAGGATTTAACACAAAAGCCTCCTCCGCTAGCTTCATGTTATCATGTTTCTGCCGATCAAGCTCTCTAGATTTAGATTTAATCCGACTGACTGTTTTAATAAAGGATCCCCTAAGGAAGGCCTTCATCGCTTCCCAAACGACTAACGGAGACGCAGTACCTTCGTTTATACAAAAATATTCCCTAAGGGATTGAAGCATATCGGACGGGTCACCCATCAGTTTTAACCAAAAGGCATTAAGTCGCCAGTATCTAACCCCCGGCCTGGCTGTCACAGAGATATCAAGGGCGATGCTAAATAAGGAGTGGTCAGATAGGGTCCTAGAAAGATATTCTGAGGTCTGTACAAACGGGAACATATGAGCGTTTACCAGACCCAGATCTATACGCGACAGGGAGCCATATGTCGAGGAGCAACACGAGTATTTCCTGTCCAGGGGGTGGGTCTCTCTCCATACATCCATCAGACCTACTTCCCTCAATATTCTTGCAAACGAGGTTTCACCCGTATTGCTACCGCTAGGTGTGATCTGGCATCTATCAAGCGAACTGTCAAGTACATTATTGAAATCTCCCACTATCAACATTGGAAGTTCAGAAAATTCTGCCATATACTCTATGAGCCTCCTTAAAAGCACCGAGGAAAATGGTGGGGGTATATAGATTGTCGCCAACACCATTCTCATCCCTTGGACCACACAATGCATTCCTATAAACCTTCCCTCTTCATCCACACATTCCCTGAGACATTCAAATATGATATTCTTATGAATCAGGATACTAACCCCCCTGGAATGCGAGGAGAAGACGGAATGCACCGAATACCCCAGCCACGGCTTTTGCATGACATGTATAGATTGTTTGGTCATATGCGTTTCTTGCAAGCATATTATTGCCGGCTGATATCTAGATAGGTAACGGAACAGACCGTGTCTCTTCGTAGCATCCGCCATCCCCCTCACATTCCAGCTAAGTATTCTCGTGACAGGTCCCATAAGAGTGCATACATACATAAAAGTACATTTGATATTTACACCTCTCCACCTCCCAACAGCTGCGAGGAAAAATAATGTTAATCACCAGATTGCAGACTCCCATCTCTTCTCTATTTCCCACGACAAAATATACAAGGACTGTACGTTTCAGCATTTTAGAATTGCCATCAATAGCACCTTTGACAGTATTAACCCCCGCTAAAGCCTTCCCCCCTCCCTCCCCCCACCCAACCATCCCCCCCCAGACAATAAACATATGTAGTATAATTAGATTCAGTAATGAACTCGGGGCCAACATTGTGAACCTGGCCCAACAGCGCCTGAAGCAGCACAGCACCCAACAAGATACCATACGCAGGCACATTAAGAAGGTGGGGAGCAACCTCGGGCGTATGCTCTACCCACAAAATGTCTCCAGCAACCGGCTAAAGACAAAAGAAAATGTCCACAACGGTGGGTGGACAGTCCAGGGGACATCAAAGCTTCACTCAGGAGCAGGAATGTCCATCAGTCTCAGGTGTCTGTTGATGGAATCCTAAGGCGACGCTCATTTTGATCCAGCCACTTGACCGCAGAGTCCGAGTCTTCAAAGAATACAGCAGATCCAAACGCCACCACCCTGAGCCTGGCCGGGAACATCATGGAGTACTGTACTTGCAAATCTCTCAGCCTCCGTTTAATCTCCACAAAGCGAGCCCTCTTTTTCTGTACATCTGACGAATAGTCAGGGAACAGGGACACCTGAACCCCATTGATTTTTAAATCAGGATGGGACCTTGCGGCCCTCAGTATAGTGTCTCTGTCTCGATAATGCAGGATTTTAGCCAGTATTGGACGTGGCGGACGTCCTGGCGGCAAAGGCCTGGTGGGGACCCTATGCGCTCGTTCAACAGCATACAGTGCAGGGAGTCCTTTATCACTGAATTTTTCCGCAAGCCATTTCTCAATAAAATCAGTAGCCTCTGCGCCCTCAGACTTCTCAGGAATGCCCACCAGCCTAACATTATTGCGGCGAGAGCGGTTTTCAAGCTCGTCAGTTTTCGCATAGAGCGCCGCTATATCCTTTGACGCAGCCCTGCTCTCTCTCTGTAGGGTAACAGCCCCATCCTCCAGATCTGAGACCCTCCTCTCCACCTCTGAGGTGCGCTCAGCCACCTTATGCAGGTCATGCCGGATAATAGATATGTCCGCTTTTAGGCTTCCAATGTTGATATTCATATTCTGGAGAGTGACGTTACAGCTGGCAATAGCTGCTATCACATCTTTCAAGGTGGGCTCAGGGGCATTAATCACTTGCAGGCTAGAACTCGCCCCCCCCTCATGCTGGACTGGGGAATGCTGGTCATCATTACAGGGGCCGTCTTGTTCCCTTACTCCTTCCTCTCCTTGTGCCAGGGTGCCCTCTTCTTCTCCCCATACATGGCTGGGGGACTGGTGCGATTTATGAGCGAAGCGCTCTAGCCGCGCTGCCGCACCATGACTCACCGCCGCTCTCAGGTCAGGCCACTCTTCCTCCTCAGCGCCATCTTGGGATCTTGCCTCCCTGTCCTGCCGGCTCGGCGTTTTGCCTCTTTTCGCAGGCATATTGTTGTCACTTGTACCGGACCGCTTCCTAACTGTGTCCCCCGCTCCTTCAGAAGTTTTAATAGTATTTTGCCACCGTTTGTGGTATTAAAGACAGGATAATCGCCGGAGCTAGTGCGGCGTGCGTCCTACTCCATGCGCCGCTAGGCTCCGCCCCTGGGGTCACTTTTTTGGAGTTTCTACTCTAGAGGTGCATCAGGGGGGCTTCAAATGGGACATGGTGTCAAAAAAACCAGTCCAGCAAAATCTGCCTTCCAAAAACCGTATGGCATTCCTTTCCTTCTGCGCCCTGCCGTGTGCCCGTACAGAAGTTTACGACCACATATGGGGTGTTTCTGTAAACTACAGAATCCGGGCCATAAATAATGAGTTTTGTTTGGCTGTTAACCCTTGCTTTGTAACTGGAAAAAAAATATTAAAATGGAAAATTGCCAAAAAAGGGAAACTTTGAAATTGTATCTCTATTTTCCATTTATCTTGTGTAACACCTAAAGGGTTAAAAAAGTTTGTAAAATCAGTTTTGAATACCTTGAGGGGTGTAGTTTCTTAGATGGGGTCACTTTTATGGAGTTTCTACTCTAGGGGTGCATCAGGGGGGCTTCAAATGGGACATGGTGTCAAAAAACCAGTCCAGCAAAATCTGGCTTCCAAAAACCATACGGCGCACCTTTCCCTCTACACCCTACTGTGTGCCCCCGTACAGTAGTTTACGGCCACATATGGGGTGTTTCTGTAAACTGCAGAGTCAGGGCAATAAAGATACAGTCTTGTTTCTCTGTTAACCCTTGCTTTGTTAGTAGAAAAAATGGGTTAAAATGGAAAATTAGGCAAAAAAATGAAATTATCAAATTTCCTCCCCATTTGCCAATAACTCTTGTGCAACACCTAAAGGGTTAGGAGAACCAGAGATTTTTTAGACTTTTTTGCAAAATAGATTGCATTTAATACCTTTGCGGTATTATCCCTGCCCTCCCTACCACGGACAAAGCCCACTTGGTCATTTTTGATTAGATATGGAAGGAGAGAGGACAGACGTGAGGCTAACATTTTGGCTAAAAACTTCAGGTCTAGATTCAACAGGGAAATTGGGCGATAATTGGAACAGAGGGAACTATCTTTCCCCTCTTTCGGAATCAGTGTGATATGTGCTCTAGTCATATCCACGGAAAATGGAACACCAGACAGGGACCTATTAAATATGGGAATAAGATACGGACCTAATATGTTCTGAAAAGTGCGGTAATATAGGGCAGGATAACCATCCGGCCCAGGACTTTTCCCATTAGGGAGTTGTTTGATTGCTGACACTAATTCCTCCATCTTGAAGGGAGCTTGGAGAATCTGAGCTTGAGAGTCCGACAAGGTCGGCAGGGCCAGGGATTCCAAAAAGGGAGTTACTGTTTCTCTCAGGAAGTTGAGAGGGGGGGTATCAGCTTCTTTGTCCTCTTTTTTAATATTATATAGAGAATGATAAAACTTTTGGAACCGTTTAGCTATCTCAGTTGTGGAGGATACTACTTTCCCTTCAGAACTTCTGATCTTATGTATATAATTCTGGGATTTCCTTTGTTTAATACGTTGCATCATGAACTTTGAAGCTTTATCTCCATGCGCATAGTATTTATATTGCGCATGGAGATAATACCTAGCTGATGCTGAATTAAGTAAGTTCTTTAGTGAATTTTTCTTATCCAGAAGCTCCTTCAAATGTATATCTAATAGGGATCTTTTATGTGTAACTTCTAGGCTATGGATCTGATTTAGGAGGTCCTCTACTTTTTTTTTTCTTTTCTTTCTTAATTCTAGACCCCATGTTAATAAACTGGCCTCTCATATAGGCCTTGTGTGTATCCCATAAAATATGGGCAGAAGTCTCAGGGAGAGAGTTAAAGGAGAAGAATTCTTCCATAATCTTTTGAATGTATTTTTTATTCTCTTCTGTGGAGATTAATTGTTCGTTAAGTCTCCACCTGAAGGCTTTAGGTTCCAGTGAGGGGGCTTGGATTTTAATGAAAACTGGTGCATGGTCGGATAGGATTATATCCCCTATATAGGCTTGGGAACACAGGTTAAGATGTTCTTTTGACAGAAATATATAGTCGAGTCTTTGATATGATTTGTGGGGGTGGGAGAAAAAGGTGTAGTCCCGTCTGGAGGGGTTATGAATACGCCAAATATCATAGAGGGCACCTTGGTGTAATTTATTCTTCAGGTGTCTAATTGCTCTAGTAGAAAGGGCTGATTTTTTAGACGATGAGTCTAATGAAGGGTCCATTGTTAAATTCAGATCACCTCCAAACACCACTACCCCCTCTTTGAATGATTCCAAGAGCGTAAGTGTCTCCTTCAGCCATGAAGTCTGGTTAACATTTGGAGTGTAAACATTTGCAAATGTATACGTTTGGTTAGCAACCTTTCCCTTTAACATTAAATATCTGCCATCTACATCTTGAATATGTGATATATATGTAAAAGGTAGGCCCCTCCGGAACCCTATGCTCACGCCTCTGGATGCTGCTGAGTTCGAGCCACAATGGTACCAATGTGGGTACAAGGATCGGGATAGATCTGGATATTTATTAAGTTTAAAATGTGTCTCCTGGAGCATTAATACTGAGCAGCCTTCTTTTTTAGTTAGAGAGAAGATTTGGCTACGTTTTGATGGGGCGTTAAACCCCTTGACATTGAATGAAGCAATGCACATGTCAGCCATCTGGTAATAGAATGACTGAGTGTGTACCGCTAAAAGTTTTAAACATAAGGTGTGTATTTTTATGTGCTTTTTTTTGTGTACTTAGCCATCCAGGACAGAGATACAGGGCCGCAGAAGTGCCCCTCTTCCATCTGATGAGATAATGGTGATTTCCTATGGTACCTGTCACAGAACCAACACAAAAGTATAAACAACAGTGAGAACAATAAGAAAAACAGATCAGTTATTAAGGTCACTATCTTTGGAGTGTAGTTACTCCAGGAGTGGTAATGGGGGGTAAATGTACACATTATAATGTGACAGATTTCCGATCCCTCATAATTATTACTATTTGGCACTAGTATAGATATACTTTAGCTAAAAGAAATAAAGTGATATTTTCTACTTAAGGAGAAAAATTTTCTTAGGTATTTTTCAGTTGATAGGCTATAACAGGTAAACAAAACGTATGTCAAGCATAACTCAAATTTAAGCCTTAAGTCTTTCATGCATCTTGAAGTGTGAGTCTTCTTGGAGTGGATTGTCGGCCTCTTCTGGGTCTTTGAGGCTTGCCTTGACGAGGAGTTTCCCATAATTCAGCAGAAGGAAGCACTGGAAGTGGATTATTACATTGAATGTAGTCCCAGTTCTCAATGGGTAGGTTGTCAACTTGCAGTAAATCATATGCTTTAGGTAGATCTGTGAAGGAGGATATTGAAATGCGTTGTCCCTCATATAAAAATGACAGCCCGAAAGGAAAAAGCCACTTGTATAGAACTTTTTTGTTGCGGAGCCAGTCCGTAAGCGGTTTCAGTGCTCTCCTTTTCTTTAGAGTGGATTGAGCTAGATCTTGATATATGGTGATAGGACTGTCCTCCAAAATTAACTGTTGCATATTCCTAGACTTGTTGAGGATTGCTTCTTTAACTGGGTAATGCAAAAATTTGCAGATGACATCCCTTGGAGGTTCTGCTGGTCTTGGCTTGGGTCTTAATGCCCTGTGTACCCTTTCAATAGTGATCTCGTGAGATGAATCTGGGCCAAGCAGTTGCAGACAGATATTCATGACAGCTTCTGGGATCTCATTTGGGCCCACTAACTCAGGTATGCCCCTGAACCTTAGATTGTTCCGTCTGCTCCTATTTTCATGATCTTCCAGAAGCGTATAGAGGGAGTTCATATGTGCCTGGTGCAAGGTCAGTGTGGAAGAGACGGCGCTTTGATGTGTTATAATGGCAGACTGGTTGTCTTCAAGCGTCTCCACCCTCCTCCCAATGTGACGCATGTCCTCTTTAATTGAGGTGAGATCCGATCTGAGCGGTTCCAGTGCCTCCAGTAAGGCATCTTTCAGAAATGCTCTAGAGATGGGTAGGGTATCGGCCTCAGGGGAGCCTTCCCTTACCTTTTCAGCTGTCGCTGTGTGTTTCTGTGCACTCCCGCCTGCTTTCGGTGTTCCGGGCGCCATCTTGCTTTCTTTAGCCACATGCATCTGAGCGGCTTTTTTGATGAATTTATCCATGGATTCTCCACTGGCTTGAGCTTTGGTGTTTCCCTGTGGTTCAGTGGGTCTGGGGCCACCTATTTTTACCATTTTTAAGCTTTAGTGCCGCTGTATTAAAGCTATAAGGGATACGATCGTAGCAGAGCCTCACTTCATGCTACCTCACAGCTCCGGTGCAGGCTCCGCCCCCCCAACACCTAAAGGGTTAACGAAGTTTGTAAAATCAGTTTTGAATACCTTGAGGGGTGTAGTTTATAGAATGGGGTCATTTTTGGGCGGTTTCTATCATGTAAGCCTCACAAAGTGACTTCAGACCTGTAGTGGTCCCTAAAAATTTGTTTTTTGTAAATTTCTGAAAAATTTCAAGATTTGCTTCTAAACTTCTAAGCCTTGTAACATCCCCAAAAAATAAAATATCATTCCCAAAATAATTCAAACATGAAGTAGACATATGGGGAATGTAAAGTCATCACAATTTTTGGGGGTATTACTATGTATTACAGAAGTAGAGAAACTGAAACTTTTAAATTTGCAAATTTTTCCAAATTTTTGGTAAATTTGGTATTTTTTTATGCAAAAAATAAAAAAAAATTTAACTTCATTTTATCAGTGTCATGAAGTACAATATGTGACGATCTCAGAATGGCCTGGATAAGTCAAAGCGTTTTAAAGTTATCAGCACTTAAAGGGACACTGGTCAGATTTGCAAAAAATGGCCAAGCCCTTAAGGTGAAATAGGGCTGAGTCCTTAAGGGGTTAAAGGGGTTCTGCACTTTGTTTTAACTGATGATCTATCCTCTGGATAGATCATCAGCATCTGATCGGCATGGGTCCGACACCCGGGACCCCCGCCGATCTGTTGTTTGAGAAGGCAGCAGCGCTTCAGCAGCGCCGCGGCTTTCTCGCTGTTTACCGCTGGCCCAGTGACGTCACGACTAGTATCAACTAGCGTGGGCGGGGATACTGTTTAACTTTAATAATTTAATTTATTTTCATTTTGAGGGATATCTTTTCCATTCACACGTCCGCAAAATGGGCCCGCATCCATTCTGCAATTTTGCGGAACAGGTGCAGACCCATTCATGTTCAATGGGGCCGCAATGTGCTGTCCGCATCCGCCTTTGTGGATCCGCACTTCCGCATCTGTGCTTCCGTTTCCGCCAAAAAAATAGAACGTGTCCTATTCTTGTCCGCAATTGCAGACAAGAGTAGGCATTTTCTATTATAGTGCCGGCGATGTGCGGTCCACAAATTGCGGAAACCACATTGCCGGTGTCCATGTTTTGTGGATCTGCAAAACACTTACGGACGTGTGAGTGGACCCTCATAGTAAAATTATTAAAGGTTACGTATCTTTATGTATATTCTAATCGATTGCCTTCCTTGTACAATGTTATAATATACTTTCTATGTTAGAAAGTATATTATAGTGCATTTGTATTGTGCAGCAGTTGTGTGCGGTTCTGCTGCGATACTGCAGGTATATAGAGGGACAAGCGTTATTGGAACGAATAATTTCTACTGGTGTGATATACCAGTCGCCCCCCAAAAAAACTGATTGAAGCGGGGTGTTATATACCAATATACTTTATAGTGCATTTGGGTACTGTATAGTGCATTTGCGCATGCGCGTACGCAAAAATTATATTGCCGATATTTCGCATTGAAAAAAATAATAAATGGAGATCGCAAATTGGAATCGAACCATGATTACCCCATTACCCATGGTGTACATAGTTTGGGCTGAAAATAACATCGAAAGTTTATAGGGCAGACATCCGAATGGATCGTTGCCATCACAGGGACTTGCGATCGTCCCCAGGTTATCTAGAGTCACCAAAGTGGCAGCAGGCCCTCGCCCATAATGTTTTAGATTGTCAGATCAGCAGGCCCTTGCTCCAAATAATTTTGAGGGTCACCAGCAGGCCATCAATTATAATTTTTCAAGGCTGTGTATGATGCCCTCCTTTATGTGTAACAAAGGGTGTATTGGAGTGCTGGTTCCTTGTAATTTTTGGCAGCCCTTTCACTTAGTGCATAGGCTTTATGAGTGTAGGAGTCCCACTACCTGAACAATTGTACCACAATGTGAGGCCCTCCTTTATGTAATATACAAGTTGTATCGGAGTGCCTGTTCCTTGTATACAAGTAAATATACAGGAAAGAATGTTTCCTATCAATTTTTCCTCTAAATTGTTATTGCTGTGCTCTCTGCTTTCCTGTGTCATTACAGTATATAGTTAGTTAGTTAGTTAGTTAGTTTATATAATACAGATAGTTAGTGGGAGATAGTCAGTGTAGGTTAGATAGTGACATAGTGTAGCTGATAGGTTCTGCTGTCCATACATACATGATACATACATAGTGCTGTGATGTCACAAATTCACAACAATACATAGTGCACCAATCACTAATAAGTAGTCAGACCTGTTAAAATGTGAAGTTGCACGTATTGCGCCAAAATATTTGCATCATTAGTGTCGATTTTGCAATCACAAATATATTGGAGCACTACATCTACATATAAAGCTATTGTAATGTTCTGCCGTGCCAGCCATTTTCTCCAGTCTCAGGAAACTTCTAGCAGCTTGAAAAATGTAGCTATAGTGACCCACGGCTGTATTTAGTGCGCATTACGTGAATACTACATTGCCGATTTTTGCCGATCCAGAAAATAATCTTGAATTCGCATATATATCACGAATATTCTACCATATATTCGCGAAATATTGCAAATTCGAATATTGCCCCTGCTGCTCATCACTAATGGCATATATTGTAGGAACGCCCCTGGCTGATGTAGTGATGAGCGGCAGGGGCAATATTCGAATTTGCGATATTTTGCGAATATTTAGTAGAATATTCGTCATATATTCGTATTCGAGATTGAATCTGCAATGTAAAAATCATGTAAGATTATTTTCGTGATTCCGAAAAATCTGCAATGTAAAAATTGCGTAATGCAAAGTGGGTCAAAAACGAATATATAGCACTATATTGAATATAGTGCTATATAGTTGTTTTTTAGAATATTCGTCAATGGCCTCATGCACACGACTGTTGTTGTGTTCCGTTCCGCAAAATGGGGTTCCGTTGATCCGTGATCAGTTTCCGTTTTTGTTTCTGTGTGTCTTGCAAATGATAGGAAAAAAACGGACGCGGATGCAGATGACAATCTTGTGTGCCTCCGTGTTTTTTAGCGGTTCAATTGACTTGAATGGGTCCGCGAACCGTTTTCCGCTGAAAATAATAGGACAGGTTATATTTTTTTGACGGACTGGAACCACGGATCACGGACGCGGATGACAAACGGTGCATTAGCCGAGTTTTCAACGGACCCATTGAAAGTCAATGGGTCCACAAAAAATCACGAAAAACGGCACAATGGACACGGAATAAAACAACGGTCGTGTGCATGAGGCCAATGACGAATATTCTAAAATACAAATATAATGCTATACAGTATATTCATTTTTAGAATATTCGTCATTTTTTTTCCATCTGAGAAAATGATCCCTCCCTGCTTCTTGCTTGTTGGACAATGAGTCATTGGCCCACAAGCAACTTAAGCAGGGAGGAATCCTGACTTCAGATGGAAAAAAATGACGAATATTCTAAAAAACAAATATATAGCACTATATTAAATATAGTGCTATATATTAGTTTTTTCAAATATTCGTCATTTTTTTCCATCTGAAGTCTTGATTCCTCCCTGCTTAAGTTGCTTGTGGACCAATGGCTCATTGGCCCACAAGCAAGAAGCAGGGAGGAATCATGTTTTTAGATGGAAAAAATGACAAATATTCAATATAACGAATATATAGCACTATATTTGAAATATTCGCGAATTCTTAAAGTTGCAATATTCGCGATAAATATCCATAATTCGAAATTCGCACTCAACACTAATCCTCAGCTCAGGAGTTACATCACTACAGTACATATCTGCACCACCCACTCCTATAATTGCAGTGTGCTGGTCGGGTGAGTCCACATCATATCAGTCATGGACTAACCTTTCCTGTATACACAGTAGCTGAATGGAGTGGGTGGGTCATATATAACACAAGCTAGCTTTCTAAGTGCTGGATAGTCAGTACAACTACCAATTGCACTGGTACACAAGGATGATTATTCCTTATATCTACACTATAAACACGTTTTAGGGTCTAGCTCTTTGCAAATAGTGGTTCCCACAGAGTTGTGAGGTAGAGATTAGGTCAAGAATTATTTGGAACACAATTAACAACTATGTTTTAACCCACACTCCTTTTAAATATTGGTCTGCAGGTGGCTGGACACCATAGCAACATAGCAAATCTGCAATGAATTGCAATTCAATGCGGTGTATTGTAGAAGCAATCTAATGATTGCTTATTATAGTCAACTAGGGTGATTTAAAGGGGTTGTCTCATCATGGACAATGGGGGCATATCGCTAGGATATGCCCCCATTGTCTTATAGGTGCGCTGGGACCCGCACCTATATTGAGAATGGAGCCCCATAAGGTGGTGGCTGGAGGACTCCGGTCCGGCCACCACCAAGCTGGCTCTCCATAGAAGTGAAAGGGAGTGTACCACAATTGCGCGGCCCCTGCTCCCATTCATTTCTATAGCCGAGCCAGAGCCCAATAGAAAATGAATGGAGGGCGGCTACACATGTGCAGTGTGCCCTCCTTCACTTGCTGGGCTCCATTCTCGATATACTGTACGTGCGGGGTCCCACACCTATAAGACAATGATTAAATTGAAATTAGCTGCCATACTAAACCCCAATGGTCTCTTGGAGACGATAGTTGAAGAAGATGAGAGTTGTGTAGCACAGAATCTAGTGGTGAACTTAACCGGTTTTGAGCTACCACCTGACTGTGAAAAAGTCCTCAATAGAGAGCTAAATTACAGTCTGGTGGAGCAATTTGACTCGATTACTTTCGAAATAGATCTTTTTACGTCAACAAGGAAATTTAATCTGAATAGGTTGTTTAAGAATGTGCCAGCACCACAAATGGAAAATAAAGAAGGAGAGAGACCAGTAAATATAGGACCATTGGGGTTTAGTATGGCAGCTAATTTCAATTTAATGGAGATATCATGTTTGGAATGGATGACTGACTCTAGTTTGGATAAACCAGTACAGGAACAACCACAAGAGGATTTTGTGGGAGGCGCCAGGTCCACATTCTGTCCCCCCTTGCCCGCAGGGTGTAGTATTGACATTTTCTATCGTAAAGTATTAGAAGGGGTGAAAGCCTTGATCTACCCTACAGTATATAGAAATATAGATAAAGGGGAGGAGAAAGCCTTAAAGGGGCTGCAATCCCGGAATGATAGTTTCATAATGCCAGCGGACAAGGGGGAGTACATGGTCTTGATGACTAGAGAGTATTATATATCAGAGGCTAGCAGACAACTTGAAGACAGTAGGGTGTATCAAAGATTGAAAACAGACCCCACTACTAAGATACAGAATCAGCTAAGGGGTTTCTTACACAGGTATGTAGAATGTAATATGTTGTCCTGAAAAAAGGCTGAAAAATTGCTGCCTTTGTTTCCAATTAAACTAACATGGTACTTTCTGCCGAAAAATTCAGACCTATAGTCTCGGGGGTTGGGTCAGTGACTGAATTATTGTCGAAGTATGTTGACTGGCTGCTTAGACCCATGGTACAGTGTGCACCTTCACATCTTAGGGACACAGTTTATCTACTCCAGGCATTGGATTCTTTCCAGTAGCAGAGTGGGTTTCAACTAGTGTCTCTAGATGTAGAAAGCCTATACACTCGTATCCCACAAGATGAAGGCATAGAAGCAGTTCTGGAAGTCCTGAGTAATACAGACAAAAGTGTGGTCTTTTTGGACTTCATTAGAGATTCCTTAAGTTTAATTCAAAAAAATAATGCCTTCATATTTGGTGACAAATGTTACAGGCAGAAGTTTGGTATAGCAATGGGTACACCAGTCGCATGCATGTTCGCAAACATTTATCTAGCAAGATTCGAGGACAAATATGTCTATTCATTAAAAAAAAACTTTGTCTTATATACAACTCTATTTTAGATTTATAGACAATGTATTTTTTGTTTGGTCAGGAACAGAGACCATATTTGGAGAATTTGTGCAGTATTTAAACAAGGACAACAAGATGAACATGAAGTTCACTTACAATTTTGGAGGGCAAAATCTTGAATTCCTAGATGTACTTATATCGGTGAAGAATGAAGAGTTGGTTACCGAGGGATACCGAAAACCCATGGTGACCAACTCACTCCTACATTATTCTAGTTACCATCCGAACAGTGTAAAGAGAGTGTCAGATTAAAGAGAATTAATAAAACAGAAGAGAATTGAGAAAGCTCGTTGGAAGAACGAGTGAAACGTTTTCAAGAAATCTACAGTAAGTCCAGTTGCCTTGATTTATTCTTTACAGATAAAACAGAAGAGAGTTTCAGGAGACAGTCTCTAGATTTGAAAAAACATTTGTTGGCTAGAGGCTATCCCGTGAATCTATTAAATGATGCCATGCAGAAGGTCGCCAGTTTATATATAAAAAAAAAAAAGATCAATTCACCCACTGATAATGGGGGCGGTATTAAACAGCATAACTCAAAACGTTTTGTGTTGTCCTTTAATATAGCTTGATGGCAGGCCAAATTAAGAAAATAATCAGAGAGAATTGGGACATAGTAGAAAGAAATGATAGTTTAAAAAACATCAAGGGAACTCGACCGTTAATAGCTTTTAGGAGGTGCCATACGTTAAAAGATAGATTAGTTAGAAGTTGCTTTGTGGAAAAAGAACCTGGTGCATGGTTAAAGGGTTGGAGACCCAAAGGGTAATTGTTCATTTTATAAATGTAATCCCCAATGGGAATTTTTATCCTTTGGTGGAGTATAATATAGGGTAAACACCTTAATAACATGCAAAAGCAAATATGTAGTATACTTAATATCATGTATTTGTGGTAGGTTCTATGTTGGCAAAATCATCAGGTGCCTTAATGAGAGATTCAGAGAACATGTCAACTCACTTAGTACAGGAAAGGGATATCCACGCTTGATTGAACATGTGAATACTGAGCATGGAGGGGATAGAGCCCTCAGGTTTGCAGGGATTGAAACGGTACTCAATCTACCACGAGGGGGAGACAAACATCGTGAACTCCTGAGAAGAGAAGCTAAATGGATTTTGTGCTCAAACGCAATGGGCCCTCTGGGACTGAATAAGAAAAATTATTTGGAAGTGTTTCTATAATAATTATTATATCTATTTTGTGTCATTTGTTTTTATTAGTTTATGTTTTGTAACAGAGTGAAGAAGTTGGCTCTGTTGAGGTATCACGTGTGCGCGCCGCTTGGCGGTGCCATTGTGACGTCACACGTGTGCGCTGCAGAGCCGAGTTGGTGTATAAAGATGATGCGGTTGCGTCAATGTGTTAGTGGCCCAAGGAAGCGCTTAGGCGCAAAATTTCCTTCATTTGACTGCTTTGTATGTTTGTCCGCCCCGTGCCGTTTGAGGTATTCACACACAAAGTCGTGAAATAAAAGGAAGATTGCATCTCCAGTGAATGCTGCCTTTTTACTTTCTCCTGTGTTGTTACAATTATAAGTCTTGAAAGGCTGAGCACCACTTTTATGATAAGTTACACCCAGTGTGCAACGTTACCCTTGAGGAAGCAAGAGTGATACATATATATAATAAAAAGGGAAAAAATACGCAGTGCCACTCAAACTGTCTTCTGGAACTTGTGGATAATAAACTAAATAGCAACAAAAGAAAATCTAATGGTGCTGAAAGGGTTAAAGTAATTTTCATCTAGCCTCTATAGGCAGCATCAACAGACTCACAACCAATAAAAATAAGAAAACAAATATTTATTTAGTGATTTTGGCTTTTTCCTACTTATTTACTTAGTACACAAGATGTAACAAGTTCTTTTTTTAATAGAAATTGTTCCATTCTTCAAACCTGATCTTTTTGTATCATAGGCCTCGCTGTGTGACAGCTTTTTTTATTGTAGGTAACACAAGGCTGATTGAGAAGTTCTTTACTGCTGAGCTCCCCCTTTTTTAGTCATATTTTTGCAGCTTAAGGTACGCTTCTGAGCAATGTGCAACCTCAGCAACCCATTAAAATGTTACAGGGAATCAACACTGAGCTCCCTTTTGCTTTGGGATTTGATGTGTGTAAAGGATGACATTTTGAATTGGCTTGATTCAACCACAAGTTCAAAAAAGCTTTTAACTTCCAGAGAGTGACAGTTTAGAGATTCTATTTCTATGTAGAAAACATTTTATTGAAATCATAAATTGCTTCAGCTGTATGTAGGCTTTTAGAACAGGAACACATTACTTCCAATACGTGTGTTTCTATTTTGAAGGTTTATTTTGCTTAGGGAGCTATTGTTGGGTTTATTTGTATGTTAAGCCAGGAAAAGGCATTTTTTTTTCTCAAAAGCAACCTTACACCTTAAACAATTGTATGTGTAACAACATGCCAAACATTTTGCATGATGAAGCCAGTTGGAGATACAATACTTTCTAAACTTGACAGAGAAAGTTGGTGGAGATATGATGCATACCTGTATTCAGATTTGTACAGTGCTTATATACTGCAGACACATCTGGAAACTACAGCTTTAAGGTGCTAATGTCCACCTTGCCATTGTTTTTTTTAACCACTTAAGGACCACAGGTTTATACCCCCCTAAAGACCAGGCCCTTTTTTACAAATCGGCACTCCACAACTTTAGCGGTTTATTGCTCGGTCATGCAACTTACCACCCAAATGAATTTTACCTCCTTTTCTTCTCACTAATAGAGCTTTCATTTGGTGGTATTTCATTGCTGATGACATTTTTACTTTTTTTGTTATTAATCGAAATTTAAAGATTTTTTTGCAAAAAAATGACATTTTTCAATTTCAGTTGTAAAATTTTGCAAAAAAAACGAGATCCATATATAAATTTTGCTCTAAATTTATTGTTCTACATGTCTTTGATAAAAAAAAAATGTTTGGGTAAAAAAAAAATGGTTTGGGTAAAAGTTATAGCGTTTACAAACTATGGTACAAAAATGTGAATTTCCGCTTTTTGAAGCAGCTCTGACTTTCTGAGCACCTGTCATGTTTCCTGAGGTTCTACAATGCCCAGACAGTAGAAAAACCCCACAAATGACCCCATTTCGGAAAGTAGACACCCTAAGGTATTCGCTGATGGGCATAGTGAGTTCATAGAACTTTTTATTTATTGTCACAAGTTAGCGGAAAATGCTGATTTTTTGTTTTTTATTTTTTTTCCACTAACTTGTGACAAAAAATAAAAGCTTCCATGAACTCACTATGCCCATCAGCGAATACCTTGGGATGTCTTCTTTCCAAAATGGGGTCACTTGTGGGGTAGTTATACTGCCCTGGCATTCTAGGGGCCCAAATGTGTGGTAAGGAGTTTGAAATCAAATTCTGTAAAAAATGGCTGGTGAAATCCGAAAGGTGCTCTTTGGAATGTGGGCCCCTTTGCCCACCTAGGCTGCAAAAAAGTGTCACACATGTGGTATCTCCGTATTCAGGAGAAGTTGGGGAATGTGTTTTGGGGTGTCATTTTACATATACCCATGCTGGGTGAGAGAAATATCTTGGCAAAAGACAACTTTGTATAAAAAAATTGTAAAAGTTGTCTTTTGCCAAGATATTTCTCTCACCCAGCATGGGTATATGTAAAAAGACACCCCAAAACACATTCCCCAACTTCTCCTGAATACGGAGATACCACATGTGTGACACTTTTTTGCAGCCTAGGTGGGCAAAGGGGCCCATATTCCAAAGAGCACCTTTCGGATTTCACCAGCCATTTTTTACAGAATTTGATTTCAAACTCCTTACCACACATTTGGGCCCCTAGAATGCCAGGGCAGTATAACTACCCCACAAGTGACCCCATTTTGGAAAGAATACACCCCAAGGTATTCGCTGATGGGCATAGTGAGTTCATGGAAGTTTTTATTTTTTGTCACAAGTTAGTGGAATATGAGACTTTGTAAGAAAAAAAAAAAAAAAAAAAACATCATTTTCCACTAACTTGTGACAAAAAATAAAAAATTCTAGGAACTCGCCATGCCCCTCACGGAATACCTTGGGGTGTCTTCTTTCCAAAATGGGGTCACTTGTGGGGTAGTTATACTGCCCTGGCATTTTCCAGGGGCCCTAATTTGTGGTAAGTAGGTAAATGACCTGTGAAATCCTAAAGGTGCTCTTTGGAATATGGGCCCCTTTGCCCACCTAGGCTGCAAAAATGTGCCACACATGTGGTATCGCCGTATTCAGGAGAAGTTGGGGAATGTGTTTTGGGGTGTCTTTTTACATATACCCATGCTGGGTGAGAGAAATATCTTGGCAAAAGACAACTTTTCCCATTTTTTTATACAAAGTTGGCATTTGATCAAGATATTTCTCTCACCCAGCATGGGTATATGTAAAATGACACCCCAAAACACATTCCCCAACTTCTCCTGAGTACGGCGATACCAGATGTGTGACACTTTTTTTGCAGCCTAGATGCGCAAAGGTGCCCAAATTCCTTTTAGGAGGGCATTTTTAGACATTTGGATACCAGACTTCTTCTCACGCTTTGGGGCCCCTAGAATGCCAGAGCAGTATAATTACCCCACATGTGACCCCATTTTGGAAAGAAGACACCCCAAGGTATTCAATGAGGGGCATGGCGAGTTCATAGAATTTTTTTTTTTTGGCACAAGTTAGCGGAAATTGATATTTTTTATTTTTTTCTCACAAAGTCTACCTTTCCGCTAACTTGGGACAAAAATTTCAATCTTTCATGAACTCAATATGCCCCTCACGGAATACCTGGGGGTGTCTTCTTTCCGAAATGGGGTCACATGTGGGGTATTTATACTGCCCTGGCATTCTAGGGGCCCTAAAGCGTGAGAAGAAGTCTGGAATATAAATGTCTAAAAAATTTTACGCATTTGGATTCCGTGAGGGGTATGGTGAGTTCATGTGAGATTTAATTTTTTGACACAAGTTAGTGGAATATGAGACTTTGTAAGAAAAAAAAAATAATTTCCGCTAACTTGGGCCAAAAAAATGTCTGAATGGAGCCTTACAGAGGGGTGATCAATGACAGGGGGGTGATCAATGACAGGGGTGTGATCAATGACAGGGGGGTAATAAATGACAGGGGGGTGATCAGGGAGTCTATATGGGGTGATCACCCCCCTGTCATTGATCATGCCCCTGTAAGGCTCCATTCAGACGTCCGTATGCGTTTTGCGATTCCGATCCATCTATCAGTGGATCCGTAAAAATCATGCGGACGTCTGAATGGAGCTTTACAGGGGGTTATCAATGACAGGGGGGTAATCAATGACAGGGGGGTGATCAGGGAGTCTATATCGGGTGATCACCACAGTCATTGATCACGCCCCTGTACGGCTCCATTCAGACGTCCGTGTGCGTTTTGCGGATCCGATCCATCTATCAGTGGATCCGTAAAAATCATGCGGACGTCTGAATGGAGCTTTACAGGGGTGTGATCAATGACAGGGGGGTAATCAATGACAGGGGGGGGTGATCAATGACAGGGGGGTGATCAGGGAGTCTATATGGGGTGATCACCCCCCTGTCATTGATCACCCCCCTATAAGGCTCCATTCAGATGTCCGTATGTGTTTTGCGGATCCGATCCATCTATCAGTGGATCCGTAAAAATCATGCGGACGTCTGAATGGAGCTTTACAGGGGTGTGATCAATGACAGGGGGGTAATCAATGACAGGGGGGTGATCAGGGAGTCTATATGGGGTGATCACCACAGTCATTGATCACGCCCCTGTAAGGCTCAATTCAGACGTCCGTGTGCGTTTTGCGGATCCGATCCATCTATCAGTGGATCCGTAAAAATCATGCGGACATCTGAATGGAGCTTTACAGGGGTGTGATCAATGACAGGGGGGTGATGAGGGAGTCTATATGGGGTGATCACCACAGTCATTGATCACGCCCCTGTAAGGATCCATTCAGACGTTCGTATGCGTTTTGCGGATCCGATCCATCTATCAGTGGATCCGTAAAAATCATGCGGACGTCTGAATGGAGCTTTACAGGGGTGTGATCAATGACAGGGGGGTAATCAATGACAGGGGGGTGATCAGGGAGTCTATATGGGGTGATCACCACAGTCATTGATCACGCCCCTGTAAGGCTCCATTCAGACGTCCGTGTGCGTTTTGCGGATCCGATCCATCTATCAGTGGATCCGTAAAAATCATGCGGACGTCTGAATGGAGCTTTACAGGGGTGTGATCAATGACAGGGGGGTAATCAATGACAGGGGGGTGATCAGGGAGTCTATATGGGGTGATCACCACAGTCATTGATCACGCCCCTGTAAGGCTCCATTCAGACGTCCGTGTGCGTTTTGCGGATCCGATCCATCTATCAGTGGATCCGTAAAAATCATGCGGACGTCTGAATGGAGCTTTACAGGGGGTTATCAATGACAGGGGGGTAATCAATGACAGGGGGGTGATCAGGGAGTCTATATGGGGTGATCACCACAGTCATTGATCACGCCCCTGTAAGGCTCCATTCAGACGTCCGTGTGCGTTTTGCGGATCCGATCCATCTATCAGTGGATCCGTAAAAATCATGCGGACGTCTGAATGGAGCTTTACAGGGGTGTGATCAATGACAGGGGGGTAATCAATGACAGGGGGGTGATCAGGGAGTCTATATGGGGTGATCAGGGGCTAATAAGGGGTTAATAAGTGACGGGGGGGTGTAGTGTAGTGTAGTGGTGCTTGGTGCTACTTTACTGAGCTACCTGTGTCCTCTGGTGGTCGATCCAAACAAAGGGGACCACCAGAGGACCAGGTAGCAGGTATATTAGACGCTGTTATCAAAACAGCGTCTAATATACCTGTTAGGGGTTAAAAAAAACACATCTCCAGCCTGCCAGCGAACGATCGCCGCTGGCAGGCTGGAGATCAACTCTCTTACCTTCCGTTCCTGTGAGCGCGCAATTGCCTTCAGATGATACGAGATGTGCAGCACCTGAAACTACGGATACTGGAAGCCTGTGCTAGCATTTCTCCTGCGGTGTTGCTATCAGTGTGTGAAGAGTGGGAGAAAAGGGTTGCATTGACAATCCAACACAATAGGCCGCACATTGAACACATTTTGTAAGTGGTCAGAAACTTGTAAATAACTCATGAAAGAATAAAGTTACGTTAAAACCAAGCACACCATTGTTTTTCTTGTGAAATTCCCGATAAGTTTGATGTGTCAAATGACCCTCTTCCTATTGAAAAAACAAAAGTTGGATTCAAAATGGCCGACTTCAAAATGGCCACCATGGTCACCACCCATTTTGAAAAGTTTCCCCCCTCACATATACTAATGTGCCACAAACAGGAAGTTAATATCACCAACCATTCCCATTTTATTAAGGTGTATCCATATAAATGGCCCACCCTGTACATAACAAACAAGTGTGAAACAACTGAAAATATGTCATATTCTAGATTCTTCAAAGTAGCCACCTTTTGCTTTGATTACTGCTTTGCACACTCTTGGCATTCTCTTGATGAGCTTCAAGAGGTAGTCCCCTGAAATGGTCTTCCAACAGTCTTGAAGGAGTTCCAAGAGATGGTTAGCACTTGTTGGCCCTTTTGCCTTCACTCTGCGGTCCAGCTCACCCCAAACCATCTCGATTGGGTTCAGGTCCGGTGACTGTGGAGGCCAGGTCATCTGGTGCAGCACCCCATCACTCTCCTTCATGGTCAAATAGCCCTTACTTTCAAAGTTTTCCCAATTTTTTGGCTGACTGACTGACCTTGATTTCTTAACCCCTTAAGGACCGGGCTCATTTTCACCTTAAGGACCAGGCCATTTTTTGGAAATCTGACCAGTGTCACTTTAAGTGCTAATAACTTTAAAACGCTTTGACTTATCCAGGCCATTCTGAGATAGTTTATTTCGTCACATATTGTACTTCATGACAGTGGTAAAATGAAGTCAAAAAAATTATTTTTTTTTTCACAAAAAAATACCTAATTTACCAAAAATTTGGAAAAATTTGCAAATTTCAAAGTTTCAGTTTCTCTACTTCTGTAATACATAGTAATACCCCAAAAAATTGTGATGACTTTACACTCCCCATATGTCTACTTCATGTTTGAATTATTTTGGGAATGATATTTTATTTTTGGGGGATGTTATAAGGCTTAGAAGTTTAGAAGCAAATCTTGAAATTTTTCTGAAATTTACAAAAACTTAATTTTTAGGGACCAGTTCAGGTCTGAAGTCGATTTGCGAGGCTTACATAATAGAAACCACCCAAAAATGACCCCATCTAAGAAACTACACCCCTCAAGGTATTCAAAACTGATTTTGCATACATTGTTAAAGCTTTAGGTGTTGCACAAGAGTTATTGGCAAATGGGGAGGAAATTTGAGAATTTCATTTTTTTGTCTAATTTTTCATTTTAACCCATTTTTTCCACTAACAAAGCAAGGGTTACAGACAAACAAGACTGTATCTTTATTGCCCTGACTCTGCCGTTTACAGAAATACCCAATATGTGGCCGTAAACTACTGTACGGCCACACAGCGGGGCGTAGAGTGAAAGGTGCACCGTTTGGTTTTTGGAAGGCTGATTTTTATGGACTGGTTTATTTACACCATGTCCCATTTGAAGCCCCCTGATGCACCCCTAGAGTAGAAACTCCCTAAAGGTGACCCTATCTAAGAAACTACACCCCTCAAGGTATTCAAAACTGATTTTACATACGTCTTTAACCCTTTAGGTGTTGCACAAGAGTTATTGGCAAATGGAGATGAAATTTGAGAATTTATTTTTTTTGCCTAATTTTCAATTTTAACCCATTTTTTACACTAACAAAGCAAGGGTTAACAGCCAAACAAGACAGTATCTTTATTGCCCTGACTCTGCCGTTTACAGAAACACCCCATATGTGGCCGTAAACTACTGTACGGGCACACGGCAGGGCGTAGAGTGAAAGGTGCGTCGTTTGGTTTTTGGAGGGCTAATTTTGCTGGACTGTTTTTTTGACACCATGTCCCATTTGAAGCCCCCCTGATGCACCCCTGGAGTAGAAACTCCATAAAAGTGACCCCATCTAAGAAACTACACCCCTCAAGTTATTCAAAACTGATTTTACATACGTCGTTAACCCTTTAGGTGTTGCACAAGAGTTATTAGCAAATGGAGATGAAATTTGAGAATTTCATTTTTTTGCCTAATTTTTCATTTTAACCCATTTTTTACACTAACAAAGCAAGGGTTAACAGCCAAACAAGACTGTATCTTTATTGCCCTGACTCTGCCGTTTACAGAAACACCCCATACGTGGCCGTAAACTGCTGTATGGTAGAATAAAACAACACCCGTCAAGGTATTCATCTAGGGGTGTAATGAGAATTTTTAGCTTTGTTATGGGTTTTATTAGAATGCCAATTGAAATGTGGAGAAACGGGAAATTAGAATTTTTACCAGCATACAGTTTCAAGGGGGTGTTTTATAAAATGATAAAAGGGGGTTTAGTTAAAAGTCAACAGAGGTGTGGTAGATTCTAAAGCAATCTTTTATGCAAAGACCTGGCTTTGAGGGGCACGTCTCACAATGATGAATTGTGTCTTTCCTGATTCCATTTCTGGAGCATACCCGACACCTTTTTTGTGGCCTTCTCCGTGTCTCTGTGGGGGGAACTACCCCAGGGAAATGCTGTCCTCGTATTATTCTGCTCTCACTTCCTGTGGCCCTGCTCCCTTCCCCTTCCTGTTCCCCAAATAAAAAGTTCTTTATTACTTTTTCTTGAAAGTGCAGGAATTTTCCTCTGTTTCCTGCACTTCTGTAAATTACAAAAGCATTATAGAGGGCAATTTGCGTCAGTGCAATGCCAATTTTTTATACCATGCCCGAGTTTTGCGGAGGGCACTGTATGGTTGCAGTACCTGGTCTGACAGATCCACCCCTCCCATAAACTTATTATAGTCCTGGATGCACACAGGTTTGGGGACTGATTCTGTGGATCCACGTACTGGAACAGGGGTTGATCTGTCGGCATGTATGGTAGTAAGTACAAAGACGTCACGCTTGTCTTTGTACTTAACAAGCATCATGTTATCATTGCAAACTGCCCTGCTTTCCCTCACTCTTATCCTTTGGTCTATAAAATTTTTAGGCAGATGTTTTTGGTTTCGTCTGATAGTACCGCATGCAACAGTGTCTCTGGAAAACAGGCATTTCAGTAGTGGGACACTTGTGTAGAAGTTGTCAAGGTACAAGTTGTACCCTTGACCTAGCAGGGGGTGAATCAAGTCCCATACTATTTGTCCTGCTATCCCAAGGAGAGGTGGGCACTCTGGGGGTTCAATTTTTGAATCTTTTCCCTCGTAAACTCTAAATTTATGTGTATAGCCACTTTGGCTTTCACATAGTTTGTAGAGTTTGATGCCATATCTGGCCCGTTTGTTGGGCAGGTATTGGCGAAAATGCAGTCTGCCCTTGAAGTGCACAAGGGATTCATCAATGGACAGATGCTTTTGGGGGGTGTAGACCTGGGCAAACTTGAGATTATAATGATCTATAATGGGCCGAATTTTGTATAAACGATCGTATCCAGGATCATTAGGGGGTGGACAATCTGCATTATTGTTATAATGTAGAAATTTCAGGAGACTTTCGAATCGGGTCCTGGACATAATGGTGCGGTATAGTGGTGTGTGATGTAGAAGGTCATTACTCCAATATGACCGTAGTGATGGTTTTTTAATTATCCCCATATTAAGTATTAGACCCCAAAAAATTTTCCATCTCCAAAGGGGTCGTGGGAGTCCACTGAAGGGGTCTTGCATAGTATGAGTTGGGGTGGGCGGCTAAAAATTGATTGGCATAAATATTAGTTTGCTCCACTATCATGTCTATCAATTCATCAGAAAAAAAAAGGTGAAAAAAATCAGCTTCCGTGAAACCTGCAGTGTTCACATGAATGCCTGTAGTGGCCGTAAAGTCCGGCAACTGAGGTACAAAGTTAGTAGCAGAAGTCCAGCTGGGGTCATTTGTAGAAGCTGATGCGCTGCTAACTCTACTGCGTCTGTGAGAGGGTTCGTCAACTGAGGAATCAGATGAAGAGCTATACACAAGAAAAGATTCTTCTTCTCCACTGTCAGCGTCAGACTCTGAGGCAAGTATTTCATAAGCCTCCTCAGCGCTGTACACCCGTTGAGACATTTTGTAAAATTTATATATATATATATATATATATATACAGAAAAAAATGGAAAAATAAAATTGTGGAGCTTTATATCACTGGTAGAAGATAGAGGTTCGGA
This sequence comes from Bufo bufo, assembly GCF_905171765.1. NCBI lineage: Eukaryota > Metazoa > Chordata > Amphibia > Anura > Bufonidae > Bufo > Bufo bufo. Next base: position 526,669,592 of record NC_053391.1, on the reverse strand, counting down.
GGTATGGGGGGGGGGTTTGAAACAGAGTATTTATAATCGGGGACAAGTACGGACGTCCCCAATATTTTTTAATTTTTTTTTTATTATTTTTTAATTTTTTTAATTTTTTTTATTTCAATAAACGTCTAACTTACCCTAAAACAAGAGCTCTAACCCTAATAACTCCCTAACTAACCCTAATGATTTGCCAAAAACAAGTATGGATGACAGGGACTGGGGTGCTGATGTACTGTCACTATTGGCAGACAGCACACAGGCACAGGGTCACAGGGGACTAATAAGTGGGGTGATGAAGGGCACAGGAGACAAATGAGGGGTGATGAGGATCACAGGGGACAGATGAGGGGCACTTTTGGTGTGTGTGTGTTTTATCACAGGTCTAACTGCACTGCCTCCAACTTCTCTGACTGAAATGACAGGATCGAAGTTGAGAGATAGCGTCCTGTACATAACTCATTGTGATTGGTCCTGACTGTGGACCAATCACAATGAATTATGTTCAGACAGCTATTTCTCATCTCCGATCCTCTCATTTCAGCGACAGCCGGGTGCCAGAAGAGGAGGAGATGTGTGCGCGCATCTTTTGAACGAACGGGATCTGCGGCGGTGATCTGCGGCCGGGACCACTGCTGATCGGTCCCTGGCAGTCAAGGGGGAGATGTTTGGTCCCCGATACAGCACGGTAATATGCGCATCAGGTGCAGGGGAGCATTTAAATGAACGCCGTGCATGTACGGCGTTCTGCGTTCTGGCACAGTTTTCCCCGCCGTACATGCACGGCGTTCTGCGCTAAGGGGTTAAAGTAATGATGGCCACTCGTTTTTCTTTACTTAGCTGCTTTTTTCTTGCCATAATACAAATTCTAACAGTCTATTCAGTAGGACTATCAGCTGTGTATCCATCTGACTTCTCCTCAATGCCACTGATGGTCCCAACCCCATTTATAAGGCAAGAAATCCCACTTATTAAACCTGACAGGGCACACCTGTGAAGAGAAAACCATTTCAGGGGACTACCTCTTGAAGCTCATCAAGAGAATGCCAAGAGTGTGCAAAGCAGTAATCAAAGCAAAAGGTGGCTACTTTGAATAACCTAGAATATGACATATTTTCAGTTGTTTCACACTTGTTTGTTATGTATATAATTCCACATGTGTTAATTCATAGTTTTGATGCCTTCAGTGTGAATCTACAATTTTCATAGTCATGAAAATAAAGAAAACTCTTTGAATGAGAAGGTGTGTCCAAACTTTTGGTCTGTACTGTATATATATATATATATATATACTATATATATACATATATATATATATATAGGGATGTATATATATATAGGGATGTATATGTTTTAAAGCTTTTCTCTGTGAAATTGAGATGTGAAATATATTGCAGACACTCGTAATAGGGATGGGCACCAGTGGGAAAGCTTAAGATATTTCCTGGCTGATCTGTGAGACAGGGAATAGTCTGGACTGTTGACATAATTCATTTTAGTTAAGTATTAGAGAAAGGCTCTGGAGGCTTCGGTTTGTTGAATAACCAGCAGGCTAATGACTGGTGTGAAAAGGTTGTAAACCACAGCTGTCACTGTGTACATAAGCAGTTCGGTTGTAGCAGTGTTTTGTTTTATGACAGAACCATTTGCAACAGTAACAATTGTCTATTCTATATATTGTGATTTGTGACCACTCACTGAGACTCCTTGTAGCAGTACTTACCAATATAATATACCCTGTGCATCTGCTGGTTATAATAATAATTGTAATAATTAGAGATGAGTGAATCGAAGTTGACGAAGTGGAATTCGATCCGAATTTAAAGAAAATTTTGATTCGTTCCTGAGTCGACAGGCACTAGGGACAGTATTTAGGAAAATATTTATTCACCATAAAAACTAGAGCTATTCTATTACTACACCTTGCTGCACTAATTGGGGATCCAATGTGCTCTAATACTACTGATTTAGGTTGTTTGCATTCTTTGATACATCAGAAAATACAGTAATTCTTGCTTCTGTTATTAGGGTGAAACTGCATTCTGATCCAATAAGTTTTGGGGTGTATTTAGTTGACATATAAGTGCATCCATTCCTACTTGATTCTGAGGTGAAATTGCATTCTGATACAACCAGTTTTGGGGTGTATTTAGTTAATATATAAGTATATCCATTCCTCCTTTAATCTGGGTTGAAATTGCGTTCTGATACAAACATTATTTTTTATTTTTTTTTCTATATAAGTACTTTCATTCCTCCTTGATTCTGGGGTGAAATTGCAGTCTGATACAACCAGTTTTGGTGTGTATTTAGTTGATATATAAGTACTTCTGTACATCCATCCTTACTTGTGGGTTGAAAGTGCGGTCTGACAAAACCAGTATTGAGGTGTATTTATTTTATATATAAGTACTTCCATTCATCCTTGCTTCTGGGGTGAAAGTGCGGTTTGATACAACCAGTTTTGAGGTGTATTTAGTTGACATATAAGTACTTCCATTTCTCTTTAATTCCGTAGGGAAAGTGTGGTCTGATACAACCAGTTTTGAGGTGTATTTATTTTATATATAAGCACTTCCAACCATGCTTGCTTCAGGGATGAAAGTGCAGTCTGGAATGCTGCACAGGTGAAGAAAGAAAGCTCCTCAGGCTTAAAAAAAGAAATGAAAAAAAAAAAAATACTACAGATGATCACACCATAAAGGCTGAGAAAATATAACCCCAAATGGGTTAGCAGCAGAGGCTGCTGTTCGCCAAAGCAGAACACTTTTAGTGTAGTCAAATTATTTTACACTTAATTTGATGCGTCAATCAGTAGTTGCAGAGTTGGTGTGAAATAGCAGCCTGATACTAAACACTTTAGGGTTCACGCTTCAGTTATTTGGTCAGTTACTGTATTTAAGAAAATCACAGAAATAAGATAATAATGCACTTAATGAAGTAGATGCAAGCATTATATATGGACAAAGTACTCACTCTGATATGATATCTGAGACACTTAGCCAATATATTTTGATCAAAACACATCTGAGCCCGCCTACCAAGCGCCAAGGTGGTCTCTGGTCAGGCGGGTCCTACGCTAAACCTACCTAAGCCATTGGGCTTCTATGTTCAGGAGCGCAGACGCCACACATATGGTGTGCTGCTCCTAGTCACCTCCATGTGCATCAAGCAACCAATGGGAGGAGGAGTAAGCACACCCATATGTACCACCTAATCAAGGCGCTCTATTGGATAGGAAGGGCAAAAGTGCAGTGGAATGCTACTCCCAAGATAAAATAGGTGTGCATTCACACTTGAAGGTGCACTTCCTCAAGCAAATACTACATAGACAAAAAAAAAAGAAGAAAAAACTAAGATAAAAACATCCTGCACTGTAACGGGGTTCTGAAGGTGTACTCAGTCCCCCATTGCCCGCAGAACTGTTGCTTAGCTTTGGGAATGAGGATCTGTGTTTGACCTCATTCCCAGGGCGGCTTTACTGCTGGGTGGCTCCCTGCTCTTAAGTCTGCCTTGAGCGCCGAGCTGATCACTCGGTGCTCAACTGGTTGGTCTGTCGGTCATGTGACGCTGGCCACGTCACATGACCCTCACTCCCCACTATAAATACAGGCAGCCTGCTAGCCACAGGTTGCCTGTTAATTTCTAGGTTCCTGGCTATTTGTTGGACTACTGAATACTCACCTGATTCCGTTCCCTGACGATCCTTTTGCCTGCTCCTCCTGTACTGCGCATCCGTCCTGGTATTGTGACCTCGGCTCCCACCTGACTACTCTCTTAGGACTCCTCTTGTACTTCTCTACTCTCCTGGTATTTGACCCCGGCTTCTCCTGACCATTCTTTGCTTAACCCTTTGTAATGCATAGCTCTCTTGGTTCTGACCCAGTCCGTTCATGTTCCGTATTTTGTCTTGTCTGTCTTCCCCTAAGTTAGGGACTGTCGTCCAGTTGTCCCCTGTCATCAGGACTCGTGAGGCAAGTAGGCAGGGCCAGGGGTGAGGGTGGAGCGCAGTGGTCACTATCCTTCCCCCTGTGTGTGTGTGTGGACGTGACCGTTACAGATTAACAGGCCCAATAACCACTGTATCATGAATCCTCTTACTACCCTGACTGACCATGTCTCTAACTTGACACAGAGGGTGCAGGAGCTAGGAGAGAAACTCCGTTCTTTTGAGTTAGGGCAAGGTTCTTTCACTCCTCTGTCCTCCAGTCCACATTTTGAACCCCAGATCAAGCTCCCAGAACCCTTTTCTGGAGACCGGAAGAGGTTTCTCTCCTTTAAGGAGAATTGCAAACTCTACTTCCAGGGTGATCCCCAGGACTAGGCATTTTCGTTACCTCCTGGGGTCAGTTGTCTAACTTCTGTGAAGGGTTTTTTTCAGGCCCTGGGTACCCTCTATGACGAACCAGACAGGGCCCCGGTAGCCGAGACAGCTCTTAGGGCACTGGTTCAGGGCCATCTCCCTGCGGAGAAGTATTGCACACATTTCAGACGGTGGTGTGTCCCCTCAGGATGGAATGAACCAGCCCTGAAGAGTCAGTTTAGGTCTGGTCTATCTGATAATTTAAAAGATCTATTAGTCAATTAGCAAATTCCTGAGACCTTAGAGGAGATGATGACCCTAGTTGTCCTACTTGACAGACGAGTTAGAGAGAGACGACAAGAACGACAGTTCTTGTCAGAGGCTTTTTCCAGGGACAACACTGAGGTCTCCACCGAGGAACCCATGCAGGTTGGCATGACCCGGGGTAATCTTCGTCGCAGATGCAGAGACTGCTTCTACTGTGGAGATCCTGGCCATTGGATCAACAAGTGTCCTAAGAGGGTCCTCTCTGACAAGTCTCCTAAGGCGAGACAACCTAAAGACCAGGTACACCCTGATTTTTCTAAAGGTAACTTTTTGGTACCCATAACAATTTCTCTGGGGGTTAATAAGTGGCCGGGTAAGGCCTTTATTGACTCCGGTTCAGCGGCCAGCTTTATAGACTTTGAGTTTGCTTGTAAATTGGGTATTCCAATGTTTGCTTTACCTACACCTATCCATGTCATGGCTATTGATGCTACTCCCCTGATTGGTGGTACGGTAAGGCCATGTACCTCTGAAATTTCTCTGTCCGTGGGTGTGTGCCACTCTGAGAGATGTTCTCTTCGAGTCCTGGAGAACCTACCGGTTGAGGTGGTACTAGGGTTGCCTTGGCTCCGTTTACATAACCCCACAATTGATTGGTCCAAAGGAGAGTTGGTGAAATGGGGACCTAAGTGTGACTCATGCTTGTCCGTGGTCCAGGCTGGGGTTTCTGTAAGGTCTAATACATTACCCTCTGTTATTAAGGAATATTCTGATGTGTTCTCGTCCCTTACTCCAGAGGTTCTACCTCCCCCATAGACCTTATGATTGCGCCATAGAGCTAATTGAGGGTGCCGAATTTCCTAAAGGTCGAATTTATAATCTTTCAGGTCCCGAACGCAAGGCTATGGAAGATTATATTAAGGAGAGCCTTGCTAAAGGGCATATTAGACCTTCAGTCTCTCCTATGGGAGCAGGGTTTTTCTTTGTTAAAAAGAAGGATGGTGGTCTTAGGCCTTGTATTGATTACCGGAGATTAAATAAAATCACTGTCCAAAATAGATACTCTCTCCCATTGATTCCGGATTTATTTAACCAGGTTTTGGGGGCAACCTGGTTTTCCAAAATTGACCTGAAAGGGGCATACAATCTAATCCGAATCAAGGAGGGAGACGAATGGAAGACAGCGTTCAATACTCCGGTAGGACACTTTGAATATCAGGTGATGCCTTTTGGACTCAGCAATGCCCCAGCTGTGTTCCAAAACTTAATGAACGATATTCTTAGGGAGTTCTTAGGTAAATTTATTATTGTCTATCTTGACGACATTTTGATATTCTCTCCTGATTTCGAATCTCATGTGTCCCATGTCAAACAAGTATTAGAGGTGTTGAGGGAGAACCAGCTATCCGCTAAGCAAGAGAAATGTGTCTTTGGAGTACAGGAGATACTGTTTCTAGGGCATGTTTTGACTCCTCACGCCTTTAAGATGGATCCTGGTAAGGTTTTAACAATTAAGGAATGGGTAAGGCCTTCATCCTTAAAGGCTTTACAACGATTTTTGGGGTTCGCTAATTACTACTGTAAATTTATCATGAATTTTTCTGTAATTGCTAAGCCATTGACCGACCTTACTAAGAAAGGGGCGGATTTGGAGAATTGGTCTACCAAGGCCATTTCTTCATTTGAAACATTAAAAAAGGCATTTAGTAGCGCTCCCATTCTGATCCAGCCTGATCAGGAGAGACCCTTTATTGTGGAGGTGGATGCGTCCGAGAATGGCGCAGGAGCAGTCCTTTCACAAGGTCCTGCTAGCCTCACTAAGCTGAGACCGTGTGCCTTCTTCTCTAGGAAATTCTCTCCCACGGAGAGAAACTACGACATAGGGAATAGAGAGCTGCTGGCTATTAAATGGGCATTTGAGGAGTGGAGACATTTTTTGGAGGGGGCAAGGCATCGAGTAACTGTTGACACTGATCATAAAAACCTAATGTTTCTCGAGTCCGCTAAGAGGTTGAATCCCCGACAAGCCCGATGGGCTCTGTTTTTTACCCGTTTTGATTTCTCCATTACGTTCAGGCCGGGAAGTAAAAATATGAAGGCAGACTCACTATCTCGGAGTTTCCATGCTTTTCAACCCACTGAGACGCCGCCTGAATCCATCCTACCAGCAAACATCTTCTTAGCGGCTCTAACCCAGGATATCTCGGCTCGCATTAAGGCTGAACAACATCTAGCATCGGCATCCACCCCAACAGATAAGTTGTTTGTTCCCGTACAATTTTGTCTCCAGCTGTTGGGTGAGTGTCACGATTCTGCCTTTTGTGGACATCCGGGTGTTGAGGGCACTAAGGATCTGGTTTCTAGATCTTATTGGTGGCCCACTCTGACCAGGGATGTCAAGTCCTACGTGTCAGCCTGTGAGGTTTGTGCCAGGTCTAAGACACCTAGCACTCGCCCTGCTGGTAACCTACGACCCCTACCCATTCCCAGTAGACCCTGGTCCCATATCTCGATGGACTTTATGACTGACCTACCGTTGGCGGAGGGTAAGACTGTGGTTTGGGTAGTGGTCGATAGGTTTAGCAAGATGGTTCATTTCATTCCCCTGTCTAAACTTCCGAATGCTAAAACCCTGGCGTCTATTTTTGTGAGAGAGATTGTTCGTTTACATGGCATCCCGAAAAATATTGTTTCGGACAGGGGTGTGCAGTTTGTGTCCAAATTCTGGACGGCCTTCTGTCAAAGATGTAAAATTTTGTTGTCTTTTTCTTCCGCCTACCATCCTGAGAGTAATGGGCAGACTGAACGCCTTAATCAGTCTGTGGAACAATTCCTGAGGTTGTATGTTGCTGATGACCAGCAATTATGGGTCAAATTCCTTCCGTTGGCTGAATTTGCTTTGAATAACTGTGTCAATTCTTCTGCTGGGGTCTCCCCTTTCTTTTGTAACCATGGTTTTCATCCCCGTTTTCATTTTGGGTCGTCCGTCTCCTCCTCTAACCCTGAAGCTGATAAACTCTCCTCCGAACTGTGCACAGTTTGTGCCCGGGTTCAATCAAACCTAGAAAAGGCTCAAAGTTCTCAAAAACTCAAGGCCGATAGGAGACGTTCAAGGGGGGTGAACTTTCAGGTTGGGGATAAAGTATGGTTGTCCTCCAAGAATCTATCTCTCAAGGTAGCTTCTAGAAAATTTTCTCCTCGTTTTATTGGACCATATAAGATCACGGAGGTGATTAACCCGGTATCATTTACTGTAGGTTGGAGCTGCCCGAGTTATTCCACATTCATAATGTGTTCCATAAATCTCTACTTAAAAAATATTTTGAACCGGTAGTACCATCGAAAGCCTCGCCTCCGCCGGTTCTTGTTAATGATGCTGTTGAGTATGTTGTGTCTAAAATAGTGGATGTCAGGAAGGTGCGTAACTCCTTGCAGTACCTGACTCACTGGAAGGGGTATGGACTTGAAGAGAGATCTTGGGTACCTGCCAGGGAGGTTCATGCTCCTAGACTGGTTCGTAAATTTCATTTAGAACACCCTGAAAAGCCATCGCCTGAAGTCTTGGGTCCGGTGGCCACTCGTAAAAGGGGGGGGGGGGTACTGTAACGGGGTTCCGAAGGTGCACTCGGTCCCCCATTGTCCGCAGAACTGTTGCTTAGCTTTGGGAATGAGGATCTGTGTTTGACCTCATTCTCAGGGCGGCTTTACTGCTGGGTGGCTCCCTGCTCCTAAGTCTGCCTTGAGCGCCGAGCTGATCACTCGGTGCTCAACTGGTTGGTCTGTCAGTCATGTGACGCTGGCCATGACCCTCACTCCCCACTATAAATACAGGCAGCCTGCTAGCCACAGGTTGTCTGTTAATTTCTAGGTTCCTGGTTATTTGTTGGACTACTAAATACTCACCTGATTCCGTTCCCTGACGATCCTTTTGCCTGCTTCTCCTGTACTGCGCATCCGTCCTGGTATTGTGACCTCGGCTCTCACCTGACTACTCTCTTAGGACTCCTCTTGTACTTCTCTACTCTCCTGGTATTTGACCCCGGCTTCTCCTGACCATTCTTTGCTTAACCCTTTGTACTGCGTAGCTCTCTTGGTTCTGACCCGGTCCGTTCATGTTCCGTATTTTGTCTTGTCTGTCTTCCCTGCACGTATCCTAAGTTAGGGACTGTCGTCCAGTTGTCCCCTGTCATCAGGACTCGTGAGGCAAGTAGGCAGGGCCAGGGGTGAGGGTGGAGCGCAGTGGTCACTATCCTTCCCCCTGTGTGTGTGTGGACGTGACCGTTACATGCACGGTATGATATACAAATGTGTGGATGTCCCTGGCCATATTATTGAAGAAAATCACAGAAATAAGATAATAATGCACTTAATAAAGTAGATGCAAGCATTATATATGGACAAAGTCCTCACTCTGATATGATAATATTTGAAACACTTAGCCAATATATTTTGATCAAAACACATCTGAGCCCGCCTACCAAGCGCCAAGGTGGTCTCAGGTCAGGCGGGTCCTACGCTAAACCTACCTAAGCCATTGGGCTTCTATATTCAGGAGCGCAGACGCCGCACATATGGTGTGCTGCTCCTAGTCACCTCCATGTGCATCAAGCAACCAATGGGAGGAGGAGCAAGCACACCCATACGTACCACCTAATCAAGGCGCTCTATTGGATAGGAAGGGCAAAAGTGCAGAGGAATGCTACTCCCAAGATAAAATAGGTGCGCATTCACACTTGAAGGTGCCACTCCCTCAAGCAAATAATATGGCCAGGGACATCCGCACATTTGTATATCATACCGTGCAGGATGTTTTTATCTTAGTTTTTTCTGTGATTTTTTTCAGTTACTGTATTTCCCTAATTTTTTTGAGCCAAAACCATTTGTCAAGCCCACTGAGAGATAAGGTGTAATGAAAAGATCTGCACCTGTTTTGTGTTTTTGACCCAAACTTGGTTTCATACTACACATTTTAGGGTGTTCAAATTATTTTACACTTAATTCGATGTGTCAATCAGTAGTTCAGGAGTTGGTGTGAAACTGCGGCTTGATACTACATATTTTAGGGTGTTCAAATTCTTTTACACTTAATTTGATGCTACACACCTAATGTACTAACCGGGATACATCAATTTATACATAAATTAATCAAAACTAAGCTTTATTGAATACAAACAAATACATAGACATAAATATAGCAGCAGTCGATACATCAAAAGAGGACATAAAGGTCGCTGCAGAGTCAGCCTACACAAATCCTCCTATGTCACAAGTCAAATAAATTACTCTGCACCTAACACTTACAATCATCATATACAGTAGAAAAAGTTCAAAAGAGCCAGTTAATAGCTTAGACGTAGTGATATGCGGATCATTTAATTACATAGCAATAACACCTACATATGGATTACAGACCGACTCTGCAGCGTCCTCTTTGCAATGCCGTTTCACCCTAAGGCTTCTTCCGGGGATAAAGTCAACACCTCCTCCTTTAATACCCAAATAGATTAAAAAACCCAAGGCTGTTACCTATTATAGTGTGATTCAATCTCAGTTCGCAGGTCGACTCGTAATGGTGGATAGACCAGAAGGCACTGGGGCGTGCATGTCAGAACGAGACCCGGGACGCATGTCTCCACGTACTCATCCGGTTAGCCCTCTAAAATGGCTGTGCGTTCCACACTGGAACGCACAGCAAGTGTCGCACCATACTTTTCGTGCGAAATAATGCCCATTGTCTGCCCATACATTTTATTATACAGTACTTAAATAATCCGGACTCTCACAGAAGTGAACCATTTCTTAAAACATATTGCGCCTTTTCAAGTGAAATACTTGAATTGGAAGTGAAACCATTCATATGTGTATCAAATATATTCCTACTGTAGCACCCTAAATTTTTAAAACATGATCAATTTTAAAATATATCTCTAGCTATGTAAGTGACATGATACAAATATTCATATTTATAATTCATCCACAATTAATCATACTAGAATACATCAAATACTAGTGACATAATTAGTTACAACATGGTTGAATGACCTAATATCATAATTAAAACATGATGAAATAATCTATATCCTAAAAAATATTATAATACAAAATGAATAGATGGCCTAGTGCCATAATGTCTCATACAACCTCTATATGTGTAAGTGCAAGGATTCCATTACACATATTTATTATACATAAATAGTGTTGAGCGCGAATATTCGCATAGCGAATATTAATCCCGAATATCGCAACTTCGATAATTTGCGAATATTGCGAATATAGTGCTATATATTCGTTATATCGAATATTCGTCATTTTCTCCACCTGAACACATGATTCCTCCCTGCTTAAAATGCTTGTGGGCCAATAACTCATTGGCCCACAAGCAAGAAGCAGGGAGGAATCAAGAGTTTAGATGGTAAAAAATGACGAATATTCTAAAAAACTAATATATAGCACTATATCACATATATTCATTTTATAGAATATTTATTTTTTCCCCCCCAATTAGTACAGTTATTGCCCTTCGGCATACTCCTCCCCGACAAGCGTCCCTGTCACCATGGGAATGCCTGGTGGTTAGAATATACCATCGGATCTGAGTTTTCACGATCTAACTCAGATCCGATGGTATATTCTAACCACCAGGCGTTCCCATGGTGACGGGGACGCTTGAAGTTAGAATATACCGCCAGGGCGCTGTGATCCGTGCAATTAACCCCTCAGGTGCGGGTTAATTGCGCGGATCACAGCGCCCTGTGCGCCCCTCCCCCCCACCTCCCCAGTATTAAAATAATTGGTGGCTAGTGCGCCCCCCCTCCCAGTATTAAAATAATTGGTGGCCAGTGTGCCCTAACCCCCCCTCCCCCCCAGTATTAAAATCATTGGTGGCAGTGGCCACCCACAGGGTCCCCCTCCCCCCCTGGCAGTGGCCACAGAGTCCCCCTTCCTCCCCCCCCCCGTCATTGGTGGCAGCAGGCAGTTTCACTCAGCAGCATTTACTTACCTGCGGGGCTCTCCTCCTTCTGAGAACTCACTGGTCTAGGCGCTGCATGTGCCTTCAGCAATGCGCCGCATAGACCTGTGAGTTCTCAGAAGGAGGAGACCCCTGCAGATAAGTAAATGCTGCTGAGTGATTAACTAACCATGGCAGCCAGGACTTCAGTAGCATCCTGGCTGCCATGGTAACCGATCGAAGCCCGGCCATTACACCAATGATTTTAATACTGAGGGGGAGGGGGGTTAGGGCGCACTGGCCACCAATTATTTTAATACTGGGAAGGGGGGGCACTGGCCACCAATTATTTTAATACTGGGGAGGGGGGATTAGGGCGCACTGGCCACCAATTATTTTAATACTGGGGAGGTGGAGGGGAGGACGCACAGGGCGCTGTCATCCGTGCAATTAACCCGCACCTGAGGGGTTAATTGCGCAGATCACAGCGCCCTGGCGGTATATTCTAACTTCAAGCGTCCCCATCACCGTGGGAACGCTTGGTGGTTAGAATATACCATCTGATCTGAGTTTTCATGATCTAACTCAGATCCGATGGTATATTCTAACCACCAGGCGTTCCCATGGTGACGGGGATGCTTGTCGGGGAGGAGTATGCAGAAGGGCAATAACTGTACTAATTGGGTGAAAAAAAAAGAATATTCTAAAAAACTAATATAGCCCTGTCCATGTTTGTGCAAACCACACATTTCCCGCAAGGTGAACACCTTTGGACCCTTTGATCCAAAAATCTTTGATAGATACTCACCTGGGTGGTGACTCTTGACCAAGATGTCCCTTAGGTTCCTAAATTTTCTGTATGTGATGGATGGAACCACTGGAAGTGTGTTTTCCAAAATTGGATCCAAGCGCTGCACTTCCCAATATTTTGTCCTAACCCGACTCTTCTTTTTCCACTGTGGATTTTACGTGGATATAAATCGCACTTTATTATCGTGTTCCCTGGATCGCCTTTCTTTGACTCTTAGGAGGTCATCTTTCTTCATTTGCTTTGCCCTTTCATATATTTGCATTATAAATTTTTTCGGATATCCCCTCTCTTGAAATCTGTATTCAACATCACCAGATTGTTTTTCAAAAATCTCATCCGTGGACCAAATCCGTTTCAATCTCAGAAATTGACTGTATGGTATATTGTGGTTAAGATTCCTTGAATGGCATGATTCTGCATTAAGCAGTGCATTCGTGGATGTCTTTTTCCTGAAAAGATCCGTTGTCACTCTTCCTTCTTCATCAACAAGGATTTTGACATTGAGAAATTCTAGATTTGTTCTCACCACCCAAGAAGTCAGTTTGAAATTTAAATCATTCTTATTTAGTGAATCAATAAATTGGCTGAATCTAGCCTGTGAGCCCTGCCATGTGATGAACACATCATCTATATAGCGAGCCCACATCTGGACCCCACCAACCAATGGAATCAAGTCATTAGGGAAAATTGCCCTCTCCCACAGCCCCAAGAACAGATTAGCGAAGGAAGGCACACAGGCTACCCCCCATCGCTGTTCAATGGAGCTGTAGGTAGAACACAAGAAATAATTGTGGGTGAGCGCAAATTCTAACAATTCTAAAAAAAACTAATCTATTGGTTCCTCGATGTCTGACACTATCAGAAAGAATCTGTCACGGCTGAGGATGGGGGAAATCCTCAGCCGTGCGGTGGTGGAAGATGTCCAGTCGCTACTCGCCAGGAACACAGAATTAGGGAGCAGGTCACCTCCTGTTGCGTCCCTAACGCTGACCCTGTCTCCTACCTGCATGGGCCGACCTTGATGGTAGGAGGACCCATGCGCAGGAACCTCGGATCCCTGACTTACCCTCCGACCGGTCCCTGGGCTAAGGAGCAGGATAAGACAACCCACTCCTCCTAGGCACGGAGGACCAGGAGTCTCACTGGCCAAGCAGCATGAAGAAGGGGGGTACATAAACATGACTATGGATAAGACAGGTGAACCAAACAGTTCCACACAAACCTGTCTCAGCCTTGCTGACTGGAACCCGTGCTAAGGAAAGGCTGTACACACAGACAAAGGTAAACAGCACACACATGAAGACACACAGGGACCAGGACATCCATAGCTGCACAAAAACCAAAGACACAAGACATCAACAACACATCACGGTATTAGAACTTATGACCAGAAGGGTGGCCCTTACAAGAAGATGGAAATCACAGGAGGCTGCAACAGCAAAGCATGACTGAAGCAACCTACTGAGCCATGCCAAAGTGAGAGGCTTTATAGGCCAAAGAGGCCACACCCAACGGTCAGACACACCCAGTGACATCACACACACTGGGAAGGGAGTTAACCCTTCCAGCACCACAGGAAAGGGAAAACACCAACTTAAAGGGAAAGTGTCCAACACAAACAAACACACTGTGGTTGTTGCCGCAGGCAACGACATGGGTGGCAACCGTGTCCAGGGAGTCAGCCCCAAGGCCGGGACACTGCCACCACATGTACACAACGACAAACGTTGCCACGGGCAACCACAGTGCAGGAATGGTGTCCGTGCACACCACACACTACAAAGAGTGCACACAGACAAACGACAGTGCATACATACACACAAACTCCAAAGGGACCGCACACATACCTGTTGTCCGCGGCAACCGCACCTGAGGCAAACTACATCAAGCCTCAAGCTGCGGTTGAAACAACAACCCAAACCGCGGGCAACTGTATGCGGCTCCCAAGGAGTCACGACCAAAACCGCGGCCGTGACAGAATCTCACTGCTTCCATTCCATCCGACAGACAGGTGGGGAGGAGAGATCCGCTGCTTCCTCCGGTAGGTGGGCAAGTAGCGACGATGAGAGTCACGTGGGAGCTGGTATCACCCTGAGACTGGTGAGGGTGACACCAGTGACGTGCAGACAGTAGTGGATGATGATGTAGTCAATCGCACGTGGGAGCTGGATGAAGAGGGGGCTTCATCATAATCAGGAGAAGAGGGTGGCAGTTTGTGCGTGAGGCGACGCCTGAGCCAGGGTGGTAGCGTGGCCGTGAGTTAGCAGGGTGGCAAAAGTGTGAGATCTGTAGCCAAATGTGCCCGGGGTAGACTGCCTGCTATGAAGGAGCCTACCTGTCCGGAAAGAAGTAGCGGTGCACCGCTTCACGGAAGCAACAGTAGCAGGTAGTCAGCACGGAGTGGTGGGGGGAAAATGCCATACTCGGCAGTGTGGGAATTTTTCATAAAGCTGCCTGAGGATGTCAGCATGGCCCACTCTGTGACTGGGCCACTGTGTTGACTCCTTATTCGATTCCTCATTCGATTTCCACTCTCAATACTCTGTGACTGGGCTACTGTGTTGACTCCTTATGCGATTTCTCATGCTATTCCCACCCTTACCACTCTGTGACTGTGCAACTGTGTTAACTCATCATGCGATTCCCACTGTTCTGCCCAGCAGGGTTATAGATTCATTACAGATCTCGTCTGCCTCAGTCTTTGTATTTATAGCACCATTTAGCGGTGTTAATTTGTATTGCACTTTGTTTTTCATGTTACGAAGACTACTGCATTGTAGGTGGTGCACTGCATTCTAGGAAATAGAAGTCTCCAGTCTCATGGACACAGTTAAGAGCTGTTCTATGCATGTCTTCGTCTCAAACTCCACCATCCTTGTGAAAGCTTATCTGGTGAGATATCTACTTTTGTTTCAGGGATATGATGTTATGCAGAGGTGTTCAGCTAGTTGTAATTGTTACTCAGGGAGTTGTTATTACTGTTAGCTAGACATGTAATCCAATGTATAGACAGCCATTTTACCATATGCTTTCACTGTCAATGCAAATATTATAGTACATGCTATCCATTTTTATTAATGATAACTAAAAATTTATATATATACCCACATCAAAAATAAAAAATAAATATATAAAAAATATTATTATGGAGATAATAAACACAATGTAGGAATTGTAATAAATTTACACTAGTTACCACAATTGTGGTTACTCACGGTACTTCAGAGATGATGGAGAGATTGAATTCTCTATGTCACTTGGTGAGGATAATTGAATGCAAGATGTCGCCAGTGCGCCACTTTTAATCCATAGATCTCTGAACAATTCAGCGAGAGCACAAATATTAGTAAGCCAAGATCGCTATTAGTTGCAGAAGAAGAAAAAAACTGAACCTTTCGAGTGGCGCTGTCAGCAGGAGTCAGAAACAGGTAAGTATTGATAACACAATACTTTTTATTTTCTGTCGAAGCGTTTCAGGGGCGGAGAGCCCCCTTCATCAGGACAATATACAACATGTTGTATATTGTCCTGATGAGGGGGGCTCTCCGCCCCTGAAAAGCGTCGACTGTAAATAAAAAGTATTGTGTTATCAATACCTACCTCTTTCTGACTCCTGCTGACAGCGCCACTCGAAAGGTTCAGTTTCTTTCTTCTTCTGCAACGATACCTCTCCCCGACGAATGCTTTCACAGCAGGGGCTGGAACCTAGGCAGCAGCGCAGGCACCCCGCACGCTGATAGGGAAAATCAGCACAAGCTCTATATAGGTGTTGTGACTCTTCACAACATCTTCTGGTAAGAGTTTCTACTTATCTTTTATACAATTGACAATACAACACCACACATGAGGTGCTGCCTCCTGTCTCTCTTTTATCTTCAAGATCGCTATTAGGCATCGGGATACTTTCCCTGAGATGATATACTGTCGTCCTGACTAGGGTTGTGTGAACCCGAACTGTAAAGTTCGGGTTCCTACCGAACTTTAGGGTTTTGGACCGCGGACCCGAACCCAAACATTTCTGTAAAAGTTCAGGTTCAGGTTCGGTGTTCGGCAATTTCTTAGCACTTTTTGAAAGGCTGCAGAGCAGCCAATCAACAAGCATTTAACTGTGTGCCCTTAGAAGCCATCACAGCCATGCCTACTAATGGCATGGCTGTGATTGGCCAGTGCAGCATGTGACCCAGCCTCTATATAAGCTGGAGTCACGTATCGCTGCACGTCCCTCTGCTGTGCTTAGTGTAGGGAGAGAATTCTGCTGCTGTGAGGGAGAGAATAGGACAGAATCTTTAATCAGAACTCCAATTGAACTCAGCGATCTACATAGATTTAGTTGTGTGGGTGCAGTGCACAATCTTTTTACCCTGCCCTGAGCCCAGTGACAGAGAAAAATAACTTTTATCCGTCTGTTTGTTAGGTGGGCGGCGGCGGCCATTTTATGCAAGCTCACTGCACCAGCACTGCATATGTGCTTTTGTGACATTCAAATCCAAGCTTGAAACAGTGCAATAATAATCTGGTTTAAAAAAAAACAACTCCCTTTTGGCAATATCCTACATCTGGTGCCTTTGCAGCATTATTTAGTGTGCAATTTAAGCTAGAAATACAGCTATAATTTTTTTCGGTTTAAAAAACACAAATACACAATTTTACAGCCCTTGCTGCATCTGCACGTGTGAAATTCAAGCGTTATATACTGCTGTTATATTCTTTTAGTAAAAAAAAAACACCCTTTTTGGGCAAAATAATTAATATTGCAGCCTTTGCTGCATCTGTGAGCGTTAAAAAGACTTTTGAAATACTTCAATAATTTTCTGGGTTTTAAAAAACACCCTTTTTGGGGAAAATACACAATTTTACACCCCTTGCTGCATCTGCACGTGTGAAATTCAAGCGTTATATACTGCTGTCATATTCTGTTAGTAAATAAAACACAGTTTTTGGGCAAAATACTTAATTTTGCAGCCTTTGCTGCATATGTCATTGTGAGATACACCCTTTAGATACTGCGGTTCTATTCTGCTATTAATAAAACACCTATTTTGGGCAAAAATCTTTAATTGCGGCCTAGTCTGCATCTGTACGTGTGAAATACACACTTTAGATACTGTGGTTCTATTCTGCTATTTAAAAAAACACCCATTTTGTCCAAAAAATAATTTTGCAGCCTTTGCTGCATATTTCATTGTGAGATACATCCTTTAGATACTGTGGTTCTATTCTGTGTGGGGAATTAGCTCTTCTCCGGGGGTCATTCACACAACTATCTTTGCCAGACACCAAGTTTAAGGTCCAAACTTCGCTCTTATTTGGCACCTTAGCAAAACAAACATAATACAAAACAAATACCTGCCCGGCTGGGCTCTAACTAAACATAGGGTAGAATCCCTGACTCACCTATAGAGGGCTGTTCAGACAGTGTCAGGTCTATCTTTCTCAGCCAAGCGTATACCAGCCCCCCAGGTTGTAACACGATCAATCCAGGCTATGTCCCTAGCCCGGCTGGAACCACACACCTAGAGCCTCACCCGGCCTCTGTTTGCAACCACGCCCGGAACTGACAGTCTGGAATGGGCTTTTACTCCCAGTAATGATCCCAGGTGATTACACCTGAGGATCCCTCATGCTAGGGAAAACCTGTCGTGGAATGGGAGGGGTGAATTGGTAGCTCCCTCTACCAACCTAGCTCCCAATCCAAGTAAAATCCAGTTCTTAAATACTTAACAAAATAGCTCCAGCAACTATGCCTTGCTGAAGCCAGCACCACCCTGGAACTTTACTTATCTCACCCAGTTGAGGAACCTGGGTGAAATACGGTATACCTCTCTTCCGGGACCCTTATTCACTTTAGTGTTCACATCACCACATCTGCTATTAATAAAACACCCATTTTGGGCAAAAAAATTATATTTGCAGCCTTTGCTACATATGTCATTGTGAGATACACCCTTTAAATACTGTGGTTCTGTTCTGCTATTAAAAAAACTCCCATTTTGGGCACAAAACTTAATTTTGCAGCCTTTGCTGCATATGTCATTGTGAGATACACCCTTTACATACTGTGGTTCTATTCTGCTATTAATAAAACACCCATTTTGGGAAAAAATATTTAATAGAGGCCTAGTCTGAATCTGTACTTGTGAGATACACCCTTTAGATACTGTGGTTCTATTCTGCTATTAAAAAAACACCAATTTAGGTCAAGATCCTAAATTTTTGAAATATGAGGAGAGCGTGGCCACAGTCGTGGTGCTTCTGATGGAGCTCCTGTTGCAGGGAGAGGAGGTGGTCGATCTGTGCCAGCAACACGCACAAGTGAAACACCTTCCTCAGGTGCGAGTAGGCGACAGAACCTGCAGCGGTATTTGGTCGAGCCTAATGCGGCTCTACAAATGGTGAGGCCAGAACAAGTACAGGCGATAGTAGATTGGGTTGCTGACAGTTCCTCCAGTTCCTTCACAGTGTCTCCCACCCAGTCTCCTGCTGAAAGATCAGAGTTGGCACCTGCAGCCGATGTCCATCAGTCTTTCACCTCACCACCTTGCAAATCAGCCAAGCAGTCTGAGCCCCAAGTCATGCAGCAGTCTCTTCTGCTTTTTGATGACTCTGTTAGCAGGGTTTAACAGGGTCATCCACCTATCCCTGCCCCAGAAGTGAAAGAGATTGAGTGCACCGATGCCCAACCACTTATGTTTCAAGATGAATACATGGGAGGACCATCGCAACACGTCTCGGATGATGACGAAACACAGGTGCCAACTGCTGGGGATTTCGAAAGTGTGCAGACCGACAAGGAGGGCAGGGGTAAAAACTGGGTGGAAGATGATGTGGAGGACAATGAGGTCCTTGACCCCACATGGAATCAAGGTCATGCGAGTGTCCTGCGAAGTTCGGAGTAAAAGGCGGTGGTCGCACAGAGGCACCATCACAGTAGAAGAGGGGGCAGGGTGCAAAAGCGGAGCTGCTGTCCCCTAGACATTACGTCTGCTAATGCCCACCACACCAAGGGACCAAGCTCACCAAAGCCAGCTCCAAGGAGTTCCCTGGTGTGGCAGTTCTTCAGACAATGTGCTGACGACAAGACATGAGTGGTTTGCAATCTGTGCAATCAGAGCCTGAAGCGAGGCATAAACGTTCTCAACCTGAGTACAACCTGCATGACCAGGCATCTAAGTCAAAGCACGAGCTGCAGTGGAGTAGACACCTCAAAAACCAAGAAAGGTCTCTGTCTCCTTCTGCTTCCTCTTCTGCTGCAGTCTCTGCCTCTTTATCCACCTTTGGAGTGACAGTGCCACCTGCCACCCTGCAAACAGAGGATCTGCCAGCAACACCACCATCTGGGTCACCAAGCATCTCCACAATGTCCCACGGAAGCGTTCAGCTTTCCATCTCAACACTGGAGAGGAAGAGGAAGTACCCCCCTACCCACCCGCGATCCCTGGCCCTGAATGCCAGCATTTTAAAATTACTGGCCTTTGAAATGCTGTCATTCCGTCTGGTGGAGACAAAAAGTTTCTAAAACCTTATGGCTGTGGCTGTCCCTCAGGACGTCGTGCCCAGCCGCCACTATTTTTCCAGGCGTTCCATCCCTTCCCTGCACAACCAAGTGGGGGACAAAATGCGCAACGCCATCTGTGGCAAGGTGCACCTCACTACGGATACGTGGATCAGTAAGCACGGTCAGCGATGTTATATCTCCATAACAGCACACTGGGTAAATGCAGTGGCGGCTGGGCCTGAGGCGGATAGCAGTTTGCCGCATGTCCTCCCACCACAGAGGATTGCAGGGTGCTTCAGTTTTCCTTCTATTGCTTCCTTCTCCTATTCCGCTTCCTCATCCTCTACCGGTTCCTCATCCGGTCAGCGTAACACCTTCACCACCAACTTCAACTCAGCCAGGTGTAAACGATAGCAGGCAGTTTTAAAACGTATCTGTTTGCGGGACAAACCCCACACCGTGCAGGAGCTGTGGACGGGCCTTGAACAACAGACCGATGAGTGGTTGGTGCCAGTGAGCCTGGTGGTGTGCGATAATGAGCGAAATCTCGTAGTAGCTCTGGGACTAGCGGGTTTGACGCACATCCCTTGCCTGGCGCATGTGCTGAATTTGGTGGTGCAGAGATTCCTTGAAAATTACCCTGATATGTCAGAGCTGCTGCATAATGTGCGGGCCAACTGTGCACGCTTTTGGCGTTCTCATCCTGCTGCTGCTAGCCTCTTAGCACTGCAGCGTGACTTCAGGCCTTCCCGCTCACCGCCTCATATGCGACGTGCCCACAAGCTGGAACTCCACTTTGTACATTCTGGCCAGACTGTGCGAGAAGCAGCAGGCGATAGTGGAGTTTCAGCTGCAGCACGCATGGGTGAGTCGCTCTGCGGAACAGCACCACCAAGTACGCCACCAACATGGCCAGTGCCGATAACGCAGTTCTCAGCATTACTATCCCACTTCTATGCCTCCTTGAAAAAACGCTGCTGGCGATGATGGAAGAGGATGTGGCACAGGAAGACGAGGAGGAAGAGGGATCATTTCATAGGGTTTCCGGCCAGTCATTCACAAGTGGCTCCGAGGGTGGGTTCCTGCACCCACAAAAGCGCCAGGTACACATTTGTCCAGCCAGGGCACAGTTCTGGAAGATGACAAGGTGGAGGATGAGGATGAGGAGATGGAGGAGGAGGAACCATGTTCACAGCAGGGTGGCACCAAGACAAGCTCATGGCCATCACTGGTGCGTGGCTGGGGGGATACAGAGGACACATGCGATACACCTCCCACAGACGACAGCTTTTCGCTGCCTCTGGGCAGCCTGGCACACATGAGCGATTACATGCTGCAGTGTCTCCGCAATGACCGCCGAGTTGCCCACATTCTAACTTGTTCTGATTACTGGGTGGCCACGCTGCTGAATCCCCGTTACAAGGACAACGTGCCATCCTTAATTCCCTCACTGGAGCGTGATCGTAAGATGCGCAAGTACAAGTGTATGCTGGTAGATGCGCTGCTGGTGGCATTCCCACCTGACAGCGGGGGCACAGTGGAAGCACAAGGCGAAGGCAGAGGAGGAGGAAGAGGTCGCCAACGCAGCTGGGGCACCGCCAGCACCTCAGAAGGCAGGGTTAGCATGGCCGAAATGTGGAAAAGCTTTGTCAGCACTCAAAAACATCCTGCACCACCAGCTGATATGGAATGTCTTAGAAGGAGGCAGCATTTCAGCAACATGGTGGAGCAGTATGTGTTCACACGCCTACACGTACTGAATGACGGGTCTGCCCCCTTCAACCTCTGGGTCTCCAAATTGGGCACATGGCCTGAGCTTGCCCTTTACGCCTTGGAGGTGCTGGCCTGCCCTGCAGCCAGTGTATTATCTGAACGTGTGTTTAACACGGCAGGGAGCGTTATCATAGACAAGCGCAGCCGCCTGTCCACAGCCAATGTGGACAAGCTCACATTCATTAAAATGAACCAGACATGGATCCCACAGGACTTGTCCGTACCTTGTGCAGAATAGACATGTATACCGGCCTTAACCAGCCATTGTTATACTACAGCGCAATTGCTCATTCTTGTATTTTGGATATTTCACACTCTTTTGGAGTGTACCCTAATAAAAAATAAAAAATTAAAATTAAAACCAAAAACCAGTGTTGGCTGCCTCGTCCTCCTCCACCGCCGCTTCCACCTACACCTCTATGTCCACTGCCTCCTAAAAACTCCTACTTCATATGGACCTCCACCTCATAAATCAAGTATATATTTTTTTTATTTGTACGTATTTTATTTTATGTCAACTCACTAATTTGTATGTCACATTTTTGGGTGAAATTCACCAGTTTTTGGGTGTGACATACCACTGCTATACCTAGTAGACAGGAAAAAAAAATCACTAATTTGTCTGTTACATTTTCGGGTGAAATTTACCAATTTTTGGGTGTGATATACCGTTGCATCTAGTACACAGGTAACATTTCAGTAATTTGTCTGTTACATATTCGGGTGAAATTCACCAATTTTTGGGTGTGATATTTCCCTGCTCTACCTAGTAGACAGGTAACATTTCACTAATTCGTCTGTTACATTTTCGGGTGAAATTCACCAATTTTTGTGTGTGATATACCCCGGCTTTACCTAGTAGACAGATAAGAACATTTCACTAATTTGTATGTCACTTTTTCGGGTGAAAATCACCAATTTGTGGGTGTGAGATACCACTGCTATACCTAGTAGACAGGTAAAAAAACAAAAACTCTAATTTGTCTGTTACATTTTCTGGTGAAATTCACAAATTTTTGGGTGTGATATACCCCTGCTCTACCTAGTAGACAGGTAACATTTCAGTAATTTGTCTGTTACATATTCGGGTGAAATTCACCAATTTTTGGGTGTGATATACCCCGGCTGTACGTAGTACACACGTAAAAACATTTCACTAATTTGTCAGTTACATTTTTGGGTGAAAATCACAAATTTTTGGGTGTGATATAACACTGCTATACCAAGTAGACAGGTAAAAAAATGTCACTAATTTGTCTTACATTCTTGTGTGACATTTGACAATTTTTGCCTTTATTAAACCCCTGCTCTGCATAGGTGATAGACCCCTAAATTTAAAAAAAAATCATCTGTTACAAGGTGACATTTTACCAATTTTGCCGTATACAAAACCCCTGCTCTGCATAAGTGACAGGGAATTAAATTTCAAAAATTCAATGCTTAAACTTTAATAACTTGTCCCACATTTCCGCTTTAATAATTTGTCCCATTTTTCCACTCGATCATATTTAATTAAAAAAAATGTACCTCCCTTGTATGTGGTCTCTCTTTCTCACGCTCCCTCTCTGGCGTGGAACCTTGATTCGCCGATAACCGTGATCAACATGGTAGGCTCAGAAAAGAACATTGAAAATTTATAGAGAAGATATCCAAATGGATCGTGGACGGTTACGTGCGATCAGGCAGAAGTTATCTAGAGTCAACAAAGCAGCAGCAGGTCCTCTCCTGTAAAACGTTTCCAAATCCTAAATTCCCCAGTGACATTCCCTATAATTTTTTATTAATCATTCCAATAACAGGGCATCTTAAGAGTCCCGTATTGTTATTTATCGTCACTACCTCCCCAAGTCGGGAGTGGGTAATTGCCATGTGCCCCCTCCTTTCCTTCGATTCTTATGCTTTAATATCTTTTCCCATATTTCCGCTCGATCACAATAAAATTTCATCCATTTATCTCCCTTGGATGTGGTCTCTCTTTTTCACGCTTCCTCTCTGGAGTGGAACCCTGATTCGCCGATAACCGTGTTCAACATGGTAGGTTCAGAAAAGAACATTGAAAGTTGATAGAGAAGATATCCAAATGGAACGTGGACGTCACAGTGACTTGCGACATGGTGGGGCAGTATGTGTGCACACGCCTTCACACACTGACTGATGGGTCTCTAAATTGGGCACATGGCCTGATCTTGCCCTTTACGCCTTGGAGGTGCTGGCCTGCCCTGCAGCTAGTGTATTGTCTGAACGTGTGTGTTTAGCACAACTAGAGGGGGTTATCACAGGTTATATTTCCCAATGTTTTGGGGTGTACCCTAATTTTAAAAAATACAAATACATTTAAAACCAAAAAGCAGTGTAGGCTACCTCCTCCTCCTCCTCCTCCACCTACACTGCCACATCCACTGCCTCCTCAACCTCCTACTCCATATGGACCTCGTCCTCCTAGATCAAGATTCATATTTTTAATTTTTACGTATTTTATGTTATTTAAAGTCATTTCCCTATCCACATTTGTTTAAAGAGCACTTGCCATGCTTTTAACCACATTTTGTTGGCATTTTCAGCCCTCTAGCCCTTTCCATGCCATTTTTAGAGCCATTTTAGTGCTCAAAAGTTCTGGTCCCCATTGACTTCAATGGGGTTGGGGTTCTGGGTCAAGTTCGGGTCAAGTTTGGGTCCCGAACTCAAACTTTTTTGAGAAGTTCGGCCGAACCCATTGAACCCGAACATCCAGGTGTCCGCTCAACTCTAATAATGAGATCTGTGTCCTCTTAAAGAGTATTTCTTTTGTCCTCATCACTAAATATAATGCTTTTCATTGGGTTAAGAGCATACATTTATTCTGTTGCAAACTGAAATGGCATAAGTTTTTCATTAATAATGATGTTAAAGAGAATCATAGCTTGGGAATCCCATTCGAAGATCTCCCCAACACTAGACTATTAGTGGAATTGTTAAATGAGGGAGAAAAAGATAGCTAGGGGCTTGGGTCCTTTTACTAATTTAAAACTTAAAAGTACAAAATCTCCTCCCCCACCAATAAACAAATGCTATATCTATTTCTTGGTATTGTCACTAAGGAACTTGAGAAATTAGAGTATATAAATATTACCCAAAGACCCAATCTCACGAAATCTGAAATTAGGGCTATGATCACACTTGAATCAGACGATGTCATAATAAAACCCTCTGACAAAGGAGGAAATTTGGTGATCCTTTACCACATGCAATATGCCGATATGTGTAATTTAATATTAAATGATATGTCCTCCTATATTCAGCTTAACTGTGACCCCACCAGTGAGTTCCAATCTGAATTAGAAAGGATCCTTATAAGAGCACTGGAGGCTCAATTGATCTCTAACAATGAGATACGATATATAACAATAGAAAAATGAGCGAGCACTCATACACTTGGCAACCAGATTGACATATGCAGAAAATATTTATTAAATCCCCATAAAATACAAGTAATAAAATTTACAAGAACAATGTAGCAATAATATACAACATTACAGTCACATATATTGTGGTAGATATGATCGACACTATATTCATATGACTCAATAGTGTTGATAAATTCAATAATATATATCTCACCAAAGAACTTCAAGTATATGCTGTTATTTGGGAAGAGGGGGTATTATCTTCTAGCGCTCTATCCCAATTTGGGAAACTAAATGTCACTGAAAATGTTGTAGGTGTATTCACTGGGAGCGCAATATGTTCATAAAGTGTCCACAGGAATCCTGATAATGTGAAAAGTCTCTTATAGCATATCCTTTTAAGCTCGATTTGAGCTTTGGATTGAAGAAAACTTTAAATCGATGTTTGGCTTACCGTCTAGCGTCTGCTGTCTCCCTATTGCTTCAATGGAGCTTTAAATATTTGCCGGCTTATTCAGTCGCTCCATATAGCAAGCTGGTTTAAATTTCGCGGGAGTTCCAAAGATCGCAGGAGTTACCACTCTGTTCCGCAATTTCCTTCGGTGCAGCTTTCAACGATAAGAATAGTTAATCCTTTACTGTAGAGATTTTCTTCTGTATGGCCATACAGTATTATCGGAGGCTTTTCAATGCAGGTACATCACTTGTTTCACCATACGCGTTACGGGTAGATTTACTCTCCCTTCCTCAGTGGTCAATATATGTGACTGTAATGTTGTATATTATTGCTACATTGTTCTTATAAATTTTATTACTTGTATTTTATGGGGATTTAATAAATATTTTCTGCACATGTCAATCTGGTTGCCAAGTGTATGAGTGCTCGCTCATTTTCCTATTACTACATTTGCCTTTAAGAGAGGGTGGGGTGATTCCCTCTATATGAGCTTGCAGCACCATACCTTAACTACTTGCTAGTGAGCCACCACAACCTACAACTGTTTTGAGATACGATATATGTTTAATGAGAAACCAATGATCCCCAACTTCTACTCGCTACCTAAGATTCACAAAGGTCTTAATCCCTTAAAAGGGCGCCCGCTAGGTGTGGGGATTGATTCTATTTAACAGAAGGTTGGAGTCTATGATAAAGTACTTGGAAACTTTGTAACGGCCCTCCCCTCATACATTAGAGACACCATGGACCTACTTAAAAGGTTAGATGGCCTGGTGGTGGAAGAGCATACCTTATTAGCCTCCATTGAATTGTACTATACCCACCCAGACTTATAGGAAACCAACGGCCACGACTAACCTTCTTAAATGGGAAAGCCATCACCCTACAATCTTAGATTCTGCCATTTACCAGGGTACTTAGTTCAGGGAGAGACGTCTGCAGGAGCTAGGGATAGTGATAGAAAAAAACTTAATTGTGCTTAAAAAAAACTATTTACAAGTGCAGGGAATGACTATTCAAGGTGTAGGTAAAGGATAGGGAGGAATCATTCCACAGCATTTCTGCTAAACAGGGTTTAGTCGGTAAGGGGGGGGGGGGGGGCAGCCTGGGTGATAGGAACATTCCTATTACACCTTGCAGCACTGACATTATACCATTATACAGCTCTGTAATTCCATCAAACCGTTCTTATTAGGGTGCAAGTGCTGTTTGATCTGTTTGATACAGGCATTAACAGGGGTTATTACATGGAAATATTTCTACGTTTTATTTGCCCTAGTGCGATGCAGTTATATGTTCTAAAGCATTTTTTGGAAAAAAAGGGCTTATTTGTCGTTTTGTGGTAAAGTATTAAAATTACAGCCCTTTTTGTCATGTATTAGTGGCAAAAGTGAAATATATTTGCAGCTCAGAGGTGCAATTATCTGTTCTAAAGACCTTTTTGCCGTGTATTAGTGGAAAAGAAAATATATATTTGCCGCTCAGCGGTGCAGTTATCTGTTTTAAAGCCCTTTTTTGCGTGTATTAGTGGAAAAAGGAAGGAAAAATAGAGGCTTCGGTCATTAGGGTGGATGCCAGGAGCTACTCCAGAGAGTAAACAGAGTCAGAGGCAGCAGGATCAGGTGGCAAGGAGATACCAGACAAGGTACCGACAGTCAGGGCCGACCCAAGGTTCAAGTGGGCCCTTGGGTGATAAATCCCAGTGGGCCCCCTTGAGGCATTTTTGCACATTTACATGACCCTCTGTGGCTCCCACACGGTATAATGACCACCAGTGGCCCATATACAGTATAATGACCACTAGTGGCCCTTCACACAGTATAATGACCCCTCCCAATGCCCCCAAACATGGTATAATGACCTCCAGTGGCCACACACACACTATAATGACCCCACAGTGGCCCTCCATTCAGAATAATTACCCCCAGTGGCCCCCAAACTGGTTGTTATACTGTATGGAGAGGGCACTGGGGGCCATTATACTGAATGGAGGGTTATTGGGGATAATTATACTAAATGGGGGGCACTGGGGGTCATTATACTCACAGTGCAATGACCCCCCAGTGGCCCCCTCACAATACCTATCATTGCTGGAGCGCAGGGGAGCCGGTAGTCCTGTCATTCACTTACCACAGCTCCCTGCATTCCTTATCTCCTCAGGCCCGCTGCAGCAGTGAGACAAATGTCATGACGTCACTGCTGGGACGGGCCCGTAGGAGAGAAGGAGCTGTGCAGTGATGTAGCTAGAACTGACTGGGCCCCACAGAAAATTTTTGTACGCCTCCACTCCCCCAGTGGGTTCACATCACTTTTTTCCTATCGGTTTGATGTGTAACAATGTGCAGCACTCCACGTTTTTGTATCCTGCAGAGTCCAGTAAAAAAATTAATACGTTAACGTATATGTTTTTTTACAATGGAACTGTATAATGAACGGATGCCACTGTACGACATCAGTCTGGGGCATATGTTAACGTATATAATTTTTGGTATGAATTAAATGGATGTCAAAAATGGGATGCAAACCCAGCCTTAGTGTCAGAATAAGCACCGGTACACAGCGGAGCAGCGGGGCGGAGATGGGAGGCCGCCATGTATTGACAGACACTGATGGCCAGTTCGCAGTGTTCGCCAACGAACACATGCGGGCAGCCATCTTACCTTACCTGTGCCGCGAGCCAGTCTGAAACAAATGCGGTCACCAGGAGCGAACTGGCCATCACTGCTGACAGAGCGCTACCAGGTCCTGGTGGTCAGGGGTGAGGACTGTGTTTCCCAAGGATCATTTATTTACTGGGAAATACAGAGCACAGTATAATACACTAGAATCTATATAATATAAAGATATTATCCCTACCCCTGAATGATAATACAATTAGGGGGTCATTTATTATATAGAAATACGTCTATATTATTCGTATCTCTGACACAGATTGTGGCGCAAAGGTCCTTAGTACCGTAATCTGAATCTTTTTCCCGCTCATGCCAGGTCAAAAAAAGGTAGCGTGGGCAGGAAAAGGGATACAGTTATGGCCATACAGTTATTGGATACCACCGTCATACAGTGACTGGATAAAAGGGTATAAGAGGGCACAGTACAGGGAATGACTAGGGGCATTGTACAGCGTGTGGTAAGAGGGCACAATGTAGAGTATAAGGGGGCACAGTATGGGGTGAGGGGCACAGTACAGGGTGGGGGGAACAGTCACATGACCCTGTGACATTAGAAGGTCCTTATGGAGAATGAGGTTCACACACCACCATAATGATAGGCAGAGGAGTGAGACAGGGGCCCGGGGCCCTGGATGGACAGGAGGGGTGAACACCTCAAGTAGGTGGAAGGGGCTCTGAGGGGGATTCATACAAGAAATAGTGGCAGGAGATCTTTGCAGGGCAACATCAGGCGATAGGAGGGTGGAAAAGGAGCTCTGGATACATAAGGGAGGAAAGGAGACAGAAGGGGATCCATAAGGATAAGATAGGGCAGGATATGGGGGGGAGCAGGGGTCATGTAGGCAAACTGCTTAATGAAGCAGTAAAACAACTAACATAGCATGAAGCAGCATCCAGAAGCAGCTCAAAGAGTCCCCCCCCTGTCCCACAGAGAAGAGACAGTCACAGTGCAGACTCATTGACAAACTCTGCATGTCTGAAGCTGGTAAGGTAAGCTCCTGCTCTGCTCAATGGAGTGAAGAGGGGGCGTGTCTGAAGCTCTGCAGCAGCCGGCCTCATGTGACTCAGAGGGCCCACAAGAGGGGTACTGCGTAAGTGAAATGACAGGCCCTGCCGACAGTACATAGAGTCCACAGACAGCCAGGAAGAACAAAACAGAGGCATAAGTAGGTACCTGCGCCCCAAGCAATAGAAGCAAGGCAGCCCCAGGAAGAGCTGTACAGAACAGTCAGAACAGAGACCAAAGCAGTTACCTGCGCCGCAAGCAATAAAAGCTAAGCGGCCCCAGGCAGAGCTGCACATAGACAGAGAATGGGCATCCGGGAATATGGGAATTCCCCCTCCGGGGAACACATGAACCCTCTTCCAAAGGCGGACATGGACAGATATGAACGGAACACCAGAAGCAGTAAGGACTGCCAGACAGATAAAATCAGGAACAAAGATCAGACGCAGATAAGCTCTGCTAGGCTATACAGATACAGAGATCAGACACATAAGCTCTGCTAGGCTATACAGATACAGGACAGTACAAGGCAAGGTACAGGTCCAGAAGACAACAATAATAAATCAGGCGGAACACACCGAGGTGTAGATGGTAGGACCCCTTGGGTGAGCAGCAAAGGGCAAAACCTGGCAAGACAAATATAGACAGACAGACTACACAGAGCAGAAGGGTGAAACATCCACAAGATAAGACAGAACAGACTGACCAAGACTGACCTTAACACTCCACACTCAAAGGTAGAAATAGCAGCCTAACGAGCGCACCTGAAAGGACACACCCAGGAACCGACCAGGGGAGGTTAACCCCATCAGAACCAAACAGGGAGGTACCAAATCAGGTCAGGGATAACCAGAAACCACAGCATACCAAGCTGCGATACCGGACATTGTCCCTAGCAACCAGCATGCAAGGAGCACCGCAGCCAGTACGCAAGAGTCAACCAACCTGACATACCCACAGGGAGACGATACAGTCAAAGGGGGTACACACACACATGGGCAGGTTCACACTAGATACTGCAGCCAGCACGCAGCCAAAAGCGACCAGCCTGCATGGAATCACCCACAGCCAGTACGCAAAAGGCGTGCAGCCAGCCTGCGCGGCAAACCACGTCACGGTGAACCGCACCATGACATTGTGTAGTGTAAATATAGAAGAAAATTAGGCCCTAATTGCCCTTGTACGGTGCAGTGATATATTCTACAGCCCTGTTTGCTGTTTATTAGTGGCGAAATAAAAATATAATCGCTGTCCACCGTTGCACTTCTCTGTTGAAAAGCCTTGTGTTTAGTATAAAAATAGAAAAAAATTAGGGCCTAATTGCCCTTGTGTAGTGCAGTGATATATTCAACAGCCCTATTTGCCATGTATTAGTAACATAGTATATAAGGCCGAAAAAAGACATTTGTCCATCCAGTTTGGCCTGTTATCCTGCAAGTTGATCCAGAGGAAGGCAAAAAAAAGACTGTGAGGTAGAAGCCAATTTTCCCCACTTAAGGGGGGAAAACTTCCTTCCCGACTCCATTCAGGCAATCAGATAACTCCCTGGATCAACGACCCCTCTCTATTAGCTATAGCCTGTAATATTATTACACTCCAGAAATTCATCCAAGCCCCTCTTGAATTATTTTATTGTACTCACCATCACCACCTCCTCAGGCAGAGAGTTCCATAGTCTCACTGCTCTTACCGTAAAGAATCCTTTTCAATGTTTGTGTACAAACCTTCTTTCCTCCAGACGCAGAGGGTGTCCCCTCATCACAGTCCTGGGGATAAATAGATGATGGGAGAGATCTCTGTACTGTCCCCTAATGTATTTATACAGTCGTCTTTTTTTCTAAAGTGAATAACCCTAATGTTGATAATCTTTCAGGGTACTGTAGTTGCCCCATTCCAGTTATTACTTTAGTTGCCCTCCTCTGAACCTTCTCCAGCTCTGATATGTCTGCCTTGTTTACAGGAGCCCAGAACTTTACGCAGTACTCCATGTGTGGTCTGACTAATGATTTGTAAAGTGGTAGGCCTATGTTCTCGTCACGGGCATCTATGCCCCTTTTGATGCAACCCATTATCTTATTGGCCATGGCAGCAGCTGCCTGACACTGGTTTTTACTGCTTAGTTTGATGTTTATTAAAATTCCTAGTTTATTTTCGATGTCAGTGTTACTGAGTGTTTTACCATTTAGTATGTACGGGTGATTTGCATTATTCCTTCCCATGTGCATAACCTTACATTTGTCAGTGTTAAAACTCATCTGCCACTTCTCTGCCCAAGCTTCTAATTTATCCAGATCCATCTGTAGCAGTATATTGTCCTCTTCAGTGTTAATTACTTTTCACAGTTTAGTATCATCTGCAAAAATTGATATTTTACTGTGCAAGACTTCTACAAGATCATTAATAAATATATTGAAGAGAATAGGGCCCAATACTGACCCCTGAGGTACTCCACTAGTGACAGTGACCCAATCTGAGTGTGTACCATTATTAACCACCCTCTGTTTTCTATCATTGAGCCAGTTACTTACCCACATACAGACATTTTCTCCCAGTCCAAGCATTCTCATTTTATATACTAACCTTTTATGTGGTACAGTGTCAAATACTTTGGAGAAGTCCAGATATACGACATCCATTGGTTCACCACTGTCAAGTCTAGAACTTTCCTCCTCATAGAAACTGATTAAATCAGTTTGACATGACCGATCCCTCATGAAGCCATGCTGATATGGTGTTATTTGCTTATTTTCATTGAGATCCTCCAAGATAGCAAACAGCAAACCTTCAAACAGTTTACCCATGTTAAACTTACCGGCCTATAGTTTCCGGGCTCTGTTTTTGCACCCATTTTGAATATTGGCACCACATTTGCTATGCGCCAATCCTGTGAAACACTCCCTGTCAGTATAAAGTCTGTAAATATCAGAAATAAGGGTCTGGCTATGACATTACTTAATTCTCTTAGGATACGGGGGTGTATGCCATCTGGTCCTGCGACTCCCCCCTCATTACTCTTTAAAGGACCGACTCCTTCAGATTTATTCTTTTTAACATTTATATAATTGAAGAACATTTTAGGGTTAGTTTTACTCTTTGGCTCTCGGTCTCTAGTTTGGCCGCTTTTATTAGTTTTTTATATGTTCTATTTTTTTCCTTATAGTTTTTCAGTGCTTTCTCGGTACCCTCCTGCTTTAGTGATTTATATGCTTTCTTTTTGTCATTTATTGCTTTCTTTACAGTTCTATTTATCTACATTGGCTTCTTTTTGTTCCTTAACCTTTTATTCCCATACGGTATGTACCTCTCACAATGAGATTTTAGGATACTTTTAAAGATATCCCATTTTGTGGCTGTATTTTTATTTTTGAGGACTTTGTCCCAGTTAGTTAGGCCTTTGGCCTCTCTTAGTTGGCTAAATTTAGCTTTTTTGAAGTTTGGCATTTTTGTTCCTCCCTGTAGAAACTCTCTTTTGAATGATAATTGGAAGGTTATTACTTTATGGTCACTATTTCCCAGGTGTCCCCCAACCTGCACGTCTGTTGTTCTGTCAGCCCTATTGGTTAATACTAAGTCCAGTATGGCCGTCCCTCTAGTCTGGTCCTGAACCAGTTGGGAGAGGTAATTGTCTTTGGTTATTGCCAAGAACCTGCTTGCTTTATAGGATGTAACTGGATCCATGTATTGGTGAGGTTGTACCCTTCCTCCATGATAATTTTTGCTGTTTTGGTAGGGGGTTTACGGGATCGGAGTCTGACACAATTGGCATCTTCTATTTCCATGTGTATCGGCAGGTTTCTGTTGTCCATCATCTTTTTATATTCTCTCTTTAGAGCAATTTTTCTCCGCAGGTGTGGTGGAGGGATATGGCTTAATGTTGGCAGCCAGTACATGGGGGTTGATTTGACAGTCCCTGATATCATGTGCATAGTGTTGTTCAGTTGGGTGTCTGTTTTTTGTATATATGGGCTGTTAAGCCATACTGGGGCGCAGTATTCAGCAGCAGAGAATACAAGACCCAGAGCCGAGGAGCGCAGAGTGGAGTCGGATGCTCCCCAGGGTTTTCCACACAGCTTTTGTATCTAGCTTCTCAACTGATTTTGTTAGGTGTTCCTTGTAAGACAGGGTTCTATTTAGGGTTACATCTAGGTATTTAGGTGTTTGGTTGTGCTTTAGAGAGGTGTTTTCAAATTGTATATTAAGTTCTCTATTAGCTAATTTATTATTAGGTGGAAACAGGTTACTTCCGTTTTAGTGGCATATTCTCCCATCACTTTTAGGTCGGCTGTTAGGATTTCTTCTGTCGTTTCCATTGATGTGCTTCTTGTTGCCAGTACCCAGTCGTTAGCGTATCCAAACTTCCTCGATCTAGTTTGAGGTATATCCGCGATGTACAGGCTAAAGAGTAGAGGTGCAAGCACTGACCCTTGTGGTAGTCCGTTCTTTAGCTTTATTTTGAAGCTGGTGTTTCCCATGATTACTTGAAATGTGCGATCGTTGAGCATGTTGTCTATTAAGAGGGATAGTGATTTGCAGGGGTATGACAGGCACACTCTCATACATTGCTGCACGGAATAAATTTAAAAATTTTGGCAGAAATATTGTTGGGGGTGGGGGGTCTTCTTTTTTGGATGGCTGTGTTGAGATTTTGGACGGATGTTCAGTTGGGATGTGTGACAGTATCTTAGTTGTAATTATTTGCCATTTTTATCTGTGCTGAATACATCCAATACATACATACATAGAGTGTCAAGTGTTCAGCCCTAGACAAAACATGTCTAGGGCTGAATCGAAACAAATATTCGAATTCGACACCATATCCCCAGCAGGCCTCAGTGCAGAATTAGAGATTTTTGGATTTCTGTAACCGGAGGGATGGCCCCGTAGGGACGGGAAATATAGGTCTGGCTGTGTTACCAGCACCTCTATCTCCTCTCCCGGGGGGGCTCCCTCTCCCTTCCCACCAAACCAATACTGCAATGAAAAGAAAACATTCTAAACATTGGAATATACACTGCCAAGGGAGCATATAAAGCCACTACAAAGACAACAAAAGTATTTCAAACACATAAAAACAAAAAAACTTTAAACAAAACCCCAAAAGAAACACAAAAAACGCAAACAAAATGCAAATAAAATGCATGTGCGTTTTTACGGCTAACAGTCAGCTATTACATATCTCATTAATAACAACCAAGAAAAAGATCAAAAGGTTACCACAAGAAGATACATCTACATCTAAAATACGAGAAAAAAAAACATATCAAAACCACACACAACACACACCCAATACAAAAGAACTAAAAACATTAAAAACCGCAAACAAAACGCAGTGAAAATGCATATGCGTTTTTATGATCAACACTCAATTACCACATATTCCATCAAACCCAAGGTAGCAAAGGATCAAGAAACTAGTACAGGACGATACAACTACACCCTATACATGCAAACACAAAAGAATCGCACTTGAAACCCACCTACGTTTCTTATGAGAAAACCAATTCACAAAAAAATTGCAATCACAAATGCAGAACAAACGACTAAATAATCTTCATCCAAGGATTCCAATGGCCTACAACTCAAAGAAGACCAAACTGAGACATCAAGGCAAATACAACATTGCTTCTGAATAGACCAATCCTTAATGTTCTGAAATAGAGTAACACTTCCAAACATCTCCATTTATGCGATTACCACTGCGATTTACTCAACAATACGAACAAATACCAAATCCAACAAAACCCAATCCAGAGCTTCAAGATCACCCAATCAGACAATCGTAACGCCCACTTTCAGGAAAACTGCTTAAAATACCCTCCCAAGTTCCAGTACACCACTATAAGCCACTGAGGAAGGAGCAGAGAAAAAAGCTTTGAAACGCGTTTGGTAAAAGGAACTCGAGGGTCACACAAGTTTACTCTTATTTTTACTCATTTTTTTATTTTTTACATTTAAATGTTTTTCTAAATCATTCAAATTATCTTTCCGAAAGCTTAAAGCCAATCAGAAAGAACCAAAAAGCGGAAAACCAATTGCGATTCAACACTCCGAAAGCGAATTCCCGCCCTTAATCTAGGGATCAATCACAACCACCGCCAGGAGTGACGTGTTGCCCCACCCTGTCACGTGGGACGCCTCGTAGGTCCTTGCAGGGTAAATAAAGCGATCGGACAAGCGGACAGAACACAGCGAATCGGTAAAGTACTATCTATTCAACATTTTAACCGACACAAAGTGGAACTATATTGATCACTTCCACTCCAATCTTATTTTTATATTTTTATTTTCACATTTTATATTTTCCTCCAATTCATGGACCCATTCATATGACTTTTTATGATCACTACAAGACTGGCATACGAATTCCAGTACCAGGACAAACATCCTGAGGAAACACTGGAAGTCCAACCATTTTGTATATACATGCACATGTTCCCACTGAAGTTCACATATCGCACTGAAGTTCTATTACACCCAATTCCCAACTAATACCTAACCAAGAGTCACCCGGCACAAATATCCACACACCTAGCACTTCAGCAAACCTTTATACATCTGTGTACCTTACCTCCTATGTACCCAATACCAAATTGAACACTTGACACTCTATGTATGTATGTATTGGATGTATTCAGCACAGATAAATATGGCAAATAACTACAACTAAGATACTGTCACACATCCCAACTGAACATCCGTCCAAAATCTCAACACAGCCATCCAAGAAAGAAGACCCCCCACCCAACAATATTTCTGCCAAAATTTTAATAATTAGATATATAAATGAACACACAATTTTAAACTCCATCATCGTCTCTGTATTTATTCAGTGCAGCAACTTATGAAAGTGTGCCTGTCATACCCATCTATAATCATTCTCTTTCATTTCACGGCTTTTGGGTGTGCCGATGACAGAGCACCTCACTCCATACTACTAAACTGGTGAGCCAATGTAAAACGTATCTATTTTGATTATAGATATGTCTTTCTAGTAACTTGACATAGATAGCAGGGAGATCGGCCTGTAGTTTTTAGGATTATCTGCTGGTTTGTCAGGTTTTAATATGGCTATTATCTTTTATTGTTTAAATTTCTGAGGAATATTTGCTGTTTGCATTAGGTCTGTAAAAAAAATCTGCCATCCATTTTCTTGTGTACTTGCCACTATTTATAAGAAACTCTGGGTGGATGTTGTCAAATCCTGGGTTTTTTCCCAAAGTCACGTCTTTAATAGTGTTGAGCGCGAATATTCGAATTGCGAATTTTTTTCTCGAATATCGCAATTTCGAGATTTCGCGAATATTTAGAATATCGTTCTATATATTCGCGAAATAGAATATTCGTTTTTTTTCTTTTTTTTTTTTATTATATTTTTTTCTTTCCCACTTCCCTAAAGTTGTTCTTACCTGTCCTTTGGATTCCTGGCTTCCTGGCTGCTCCAGTCAGTGGCGTTTTCAACTTACTGCTATATTCCATATTAGCTAAATTACAATCTAATCTATATGTGTATTTTACGAAATTTCGCAATAGTCGCAATTGCGATGCGAGTAATATAACACGAAATATTCGCATGAAGATTTCAACTTAGCACTGCTATACTCCATATTCTAGCCTAATATGGAATATAGCTGTGCTAAGTTAGCACTGCTATATTCCATATTAGGCTAGAATATGGAGTATAGCTGTGCTAAGTTGAAATCTTCATGCGAATATTTCGTGTTATATTAGTCGCATCGCAATTTCGACTTTTTCAAATGTTCTTAATATTGCTCTAACTTCGTCTTTTAGAAATTTCGTAATATTGCTCTAACTTCGTCTCTTAGAATATTACGAATATTCTAAAAGACGAAGTTAGAGCAATATTACGAAATTTCGTAAAATACACATATAGATTGTAATTTAGCTAATATAGTGCTATAATCCCTTTTTTTTCCTGTAATTTTTTTTGCCTCTTCTGAACTTAAGTTTTGTAAAATATGTACACTATTAAAAATTATTACTATAGCAGTATATTAGCTTAAATACAATCTATGTGTATTTTACGAAATTTCGTAATATTGCTCTAACTTCATCTTTTAGAATATTACGAATATTCTAAAAGACGAAGTTAGAGCAATATTAAGAACATTTGCAAAAGTCGAAATTGCGATGCGAGTAATATAACACGAAATAGTCGCATGAAGATTTCAACTTAGCACAGCTATACTCCATATTCTAGCCTAATATGGAATATAGCAGTGCTAACTTAACACAGCTATATTCCATATTAGGCTAGAATATGGAATATAGCAGTGCTAAGTTTAAATCTTCATGCGACTATTTCGTGTTATATTACTCGCATCGCAATTTCGACTTTTGCAAATGTTCTTAATATTGCTCTAACTTCGTCTTTTAGAATATTCGTAATATTCTAAGAGACGAAGTTAGAGCAATATTACGAAATTTCATAATATACACATATTAGCCTAGCCATAGTCATTAGCATAGGAACGTTGCCTTATACTATCAAGATAAATTTTCGCAATATGCGAAAAATAATTTCGCGATAATTGGAATAATTGCGAATATTCGATTTCGACGAATATAACACGAATATTCATGCGAATATTCGCGAAATATCGCGAAACCGAATATGGCACCTCCCGCTCATCACTAGTCTTTAAGAGCCTGGGAGATGTCTTCACTTGTAAAGGGAAGTGCATGTGCAGTTTATGTGGCTTCCGCCTTTATCGATTTCAGGTTGCGCTTTGTCTTTATTGTATGAGCCTTATCTATTGGTGCTTTGGAGGTCGCGACTACACTGAGTTAGGGCTTACAGCGGTCTCTCGGTTTCTCTTTGTATGCACATTCCGCTTCCTAGTTTTCTAAGCAGGGACCATGCTTTTCTGCTTGATGTCTGGAAATTTAGCGATTCTACAGTTTCAGTCCATTTTTTCTGTCTTGCGTTATTGAGGCTGTGTAGAAACTTGTCTGCTATATTATGATTTTCAGTTGTGAGGTAGTTTTGATACAATTGTTCGCTTTCTTGGGACCACCCCAGGAGGTATTCTTTGTGATATCCTCTGGGTATGCACTTTTTTGTAGTGCACTTGACAGCGCCGACGAATCTGTTGTAATTCCCGATTTATTTATTTTTTTTGGGGGGGGGGGGGGGTATCCATCCTAGGCATTTGTCCAGTTCTGTAGCGAATTCATGCCATTTAGCCTTTTTGAAATTCCCTCTTGGTCATGGGATACAGCTGATTAGGGGATTTGGATTCCCACCTCAATTATGACTGGGCGTTGTTGGCTGTGTGGAAAATCGGGGAGAACCTTTCTGGAAATTGTAAGGGGTTGTCCTCTTTGGTCAGATGATGCGGAGCACAGATCGGGTTGTACTCTTTATTCCTGGCTGCTGATTTAAATGTATTTTGGTCTTTGGCTTCAAACATGAGGGTGAGTTGTTCGTCTTCTGCCCATTTCACTAGCGCTTCTCCATTTGCATCACAGTCTTTGTACTTCCATTGTTCGTGATGGCTGTTAAAATCTCCCACATATATGGCAGGGTGGGGATGAGTTTGGATAACTTGGGGTGGACAGGGTGTTACTGGTGGTTTGTAGATATTCATTACTGTGATGTTTATCTTTGTAACCACGCTATGGATATCTTCATTTGTAGTACTGAATACAAGAAGTGTGTTTTCAATATTGTGTCTGACATATGTTGCTGCACAGTACACTCGATGGTATATTGCTCCTAGTAGATCGTAACCAGGTATTCTTCCTCTTTTTTTGTAGTTGCATCTCTGTGTCGCAATGTGTTTGTTGTATGGCAATCAGGTCGATGTGTTTGGTGTTTAAGAGCTTTGATAGGCATTGGCTTTTTGGATAGCTTAATCTTTCTATGTTCAGGTGACAGATTCGGACTGATGGTCTGAGCTTTCTGGTCTGTTGGTCCTGAGAAGGTCCGTTTTTTAATTAATGGAGAGGGTTGTACGGCACTCCTCTGTTGAAGAAGGTGGTGCTCAGTGGTAAAGTGGGTTCACATATATTCCGAAAGACCACGGCACTCACTGGTTTTATTGCATGAACGTCTTGTGTTTTATTACAATTTATTTTATCCATCCAAAAGAAAGTATTTGCAGCCAGCAAGTGATTTAGAAAGGAAAAGGTCTCGGATGCAATGGAGATCCTCTTAAAAGCTTCTTCTTTATTAGTCTTACAAAAAGCAGACACAGCCACTTGGTACACGGAATACAAAACGTTGACGCGTTTTGGGTACTAGACCCTTAGTCGTAACGGTGCTTCATAGTGTGACCCCACAATTTATAGGAGAATAGTGTCCACCCTCCCAAATTTTGAGAGACAGAACACCAACCCCATTGGATGTCACACTATGCGTCACACCCTTCTTACAACCTGCTAATCACATAATAAATGAGTTGCACACTGTGCGGGAGCGTTCACTCCAGATTAACCCTTAGGGAACCAAATCCCATGTTCCAAACATATACAGAGAACGAACACAACTTGTAAAAACATGAATTACAATACAAAACCAATATGGCCCTATACAATGCCGTGGGTTGGCCAACGTTTCGGTCTAAACCTAGACCTTGTTCACGGCCTGGGGTGTGCATAGAAACAAAAGGAAAATATTGGTACAAATCAAAAATGCACAAATTTACATGAAAAGTTACATAAAATTTAACAAGATTAATTTTAGTGGGGAAAATAGTAGAATCCCTAGGATGACATACCGTAATCATTATATAATGCAGGAAATTGCAAAGGGATACACCGTTAGGTAATACACAATAAGACATGGTATGTTATAATAGGATATTATAAAACATATAGTATAGTATAATAAAATATAATATAATATAATATGGTGGGGTGGGGTGTCCACAGGGGGGTCCATTTGAAGCCAACTTGAACAGGAGATGGTGATACAAAAACTGTAGAACCTTTGAAATGAAAAAGCCACAACTTGAATAAGTCTCATGGGTGAACAGCCTGAATTTGTACATAGTAAGAATTATCTAAAAAAACATAAAGTTTGCAGAGAGGTGATGTCGTGCAGGCGTGTAAAGTATGATGTATGGGCTTCTGGTGCCTAATATATTAACATGAGATATGGTGATGGCAGTTGTAGCATTGGAAGTAGACGCATTGGTGGTCAGTAGGTACAAACCTTAGTCATTTTAGTATTAGGAGAGGCAGGATGGCGTGTGTGCGCCATTCCCATGCTTTAATATTTATGGGAGTGGCGCTGAGTGTGTAGCGTCGTGTGTCTGACATCAGTAAGAGCAGGCGCATGCGCAATGCGCCAATCTGAGTCTAGTGTGGGAACTGGTAAGCGGCGTCTCGTATGTGATTGTGAGAGTGATGGATGCAGGGGAGGAGGCTAGTTTGTTTATAAAACAATGATGAGAGTGTGGTGAAAAGTAGGTGGCCTATGTGTGGGGGTTATTTGTCAGAAGAACAAATATATATATTAGGTATATGGTGAACGAATATAGATATGGAGTGTATGATCCATATAAATGAAAGGGAGGATTAGAGAAAGACAGGTAGTATCTATTTCCTCAGTTAGAGGTATAGTCAAAAATTAAAGGTATAGTCAGAAATTAAACATAGGTTAGCAATCATTTTAAGAAGTCACTGGTCTCTAAAGAAGATGAGATACTACCTGTCTAGCGGAACTCATTTTGTCTGTGGAGAATAAGGATGAAAATAGTTAATATCCGGGAAAAAACAAGAAAAGGCAATAATTTGGTAATCACATACAACTCATACAGAATGCATTTCAAGTTTATCTAGTGCCAGTATCATATGATCCTAAATAATTACGTAATACAGAAATCAAGATCTCTATTCAGTCCTTTTGGTGCAAGTGTATTGAGTTCAAAGATCCAGTATGCTTCGCCTTGTTTGAGCTGTGCAATCCTGTTGACTCCACGGCTTGCCTGTGGTACTTGTTCTAGGATTTGAAATTTCAGTTTATTGACCTGATGTTTAGCGGAGATAAAGTGGTATGGAACAGGTAGTTCCATTTTTTGACAGCGGATGTCTGATTTGTGTTTAGAGATGCAGTCTCGTGCACCTTGGGTGGTTTTACCCACATACGTGAGACCGCATGGGCAACGGATTAGATAGATGACATAGGAGAAACTACAAGTGTAGAAGCCCTTGGGGTGGTATACTTTTCCTGAGTGGGGGTGGATGATTCTATCTCCCTTGATAATGTTTGTGCAGTGTGCGCAACTGAGGCATGGATAGTTTCCTAAGTTAATAGGTGCCAATGTTGATTGATTGAGGGATCCAATATCCACCTTTACTAATTTATCTTTCAGGTTTTGTGGCCTTTTGTAGCACATTCTTATGGAATTTTGAAATTCAGGAATATTTGGATAGGATTAATGGAGAATCGGCCAATGTTTTTTTATTATTGATTTGATTTTTGGTATCATTCGGTAATAGGTGACGACTAAAGTGAGGCGAGGAGGTGAGTCAACATTGACTGGAGGTGGTGTGTGTGGAAATAAAGAAGGAGATGGAGATAAGGAAGATGAGAGTGGGGACTGTTCTCTTTTGAGTAGCGAGACATCAACAGAAATATATAAAACATCTGGCACTCGTACCAACATATATGCCCCAGCTACATTTGATCCTATGTACTACACTCCTATCTGTTATAGCGCTCGCTCATGCTGAGGTGACATGACAGTAGGAAGCAGCACAGCAAACACATGAGGAGCTCCGGACACTGGCCGGGGGCGTGGCTATGACGTCACCGCAGAGAGAACCAATCACGCGAGGCCAAAGAGGAGGCGGGACCCTAGGCCACGCCCCATGGTGTGCCGCAAGTATCTTCTCAATAGCACAAGTGCGCTCGACTTGTGCTATTGAGAAGATACTTGCGGCACACCATGCCCCCTCCTACATGCCGATCGCTTCAGAGCATGTGTTTACATATACAGCTGACACAGCTCTGATGCGATCCATCAGAAAACATGCCAATCGGCACTGTCACTCTGGGGGCGCTCCTCCTGTAGACACACCCTCCCCAAACTACCCCCCCCACACACACAGTGGTTTTGGTGCCAGAACACAAGCGCATTAGCATATAAATACATGTGGTCCCTCTGTTATATATTTGTTTTAATGTCCTGGTGAAGGGGGTTATCCCCCCCGAAACGCGTAGCCAAATAAAAGCCATTTAAACTATATGCTTCATTTGAATGGTATCCTTGGCAGCGCCCGCAGAAGAGGTTCATCTGTTTTTATCTTATCCACTTCCGACTTCTACTCCGGCACCCATACATTTTTTGGGCGCAGGCAAGAACCCAGGCTGCAGCCAAGACCCCGTTTGCTGGTCGGGATATACACCAGCAGGAGCCTATACAGCTGTTGTGACTACCTCACAACAGCATCTGGTAAGCGAATCTTTTAAGCATATATAATAATATTGTTAGCAATACCACACATGAGGCGCTGTCCTCTCTCTCTCCCTTTTTTCTCTTGTTTTGCATCTTTTAATCATTACCATTCACCTGTATCACCATTTTCACTCTACTCACCCTTATCCAATCACATTCGATAATATTGGCCCTTCGATCTAATTCTTGCAATCATGTACTGTTACACTGGTTGGCACTATCGGGATGACTCAATGGTCTGTTATGTCAGTAATCACACAATGTATTTTTTTTCTTCCCCTCCCTCCCTTCCCTCTTTCCCCTCCCTCCCTTCCCTCTTTCCCCTTTTTGGCCCTTTCCTTTGCCATGCGAATTAGGGATTATGGAAATTCGAAGATTGTTTCGAGCTCCTGTGTTTTTTTTTTTTATTATGACGGGAGATCTGATTCGGATGTGCATCCCGACTATATTGCGATTATTGCTGTTCTTGTAATTCGGATGCACATCGCGATCATATTGCGATTATTGTTATTATCGGTGTCAGCAACGCGAATATTTTCGAGTGGCTAACTAATATATAGCACTCGAATACTGATGGGCAGAACTTGTGATGACATGCTGATGCAGCAGTCATGTGACCCAAGTGTCATGATGATGTAGGCTGATTCCTATTCGACCTTTTTTCTAATCCCCTCCCCCATTGCTATCACTCATATCTGTTCTTGTAATTCGGATGCACATCGCGATTATATTGCGATCATTGTTAATATCGGTGTCAGTAACGCGAATATGTTCGAGTGGTTAATTAATATACAGCATTCGAATACTCATGGGCGGAACTTGTGATGACATGCTGATGCAGCAGTCACGTGACCTAAGTGTCATGATGACGCAGGCTGATTTCTATTCGACCTTTTTCCAATCCCCTCCCCATCTTTACCACCTGACTAATGATGCAAGCTCCTATTGGTGAGCTCAGCTTTTTCACACACCAAAGGAGGATCAGTGTACTGATTACATCTATGGGAGCGATATATAAAGGTAGAGTTCTAATTAGTCTCTTATCCCCGGAAGAAGCCAGGTTGCTGGCGAAACGGCGTAAGGACAAGGAGACTGAGGGACCGGCGCACCAATACTGGGTACTTTTTCTGAGCTTGTCTTTATTTCAACACTGCCTATGTATATGCTCATTGGATTCAACCATCCAGAGTTACTTTTTCTTTTCTTTTTCTGGCTTTGTTGCGACGCTCTTCACTAACTTATCTGAGCCCATGTGTGTCGATCCCCCGGTCCTCCTCGGGTCTTTCCTCACTACAACATACCTGTTTACTGCTGTTTTTATGACAATGTGATTGTGTTTTTTTAATAAAGATAATTTTTGTACTTATAATTGGAGCCGTAGTTCTATTGTTTGGGTATCGAATTTAGTAAAATGTGTAAGGGCTCCTTTCACTTTATTACTACCCGGTGTATTAAATTGGTGAGACTCAATGTTGAGAAGAGAGCTTAATTTGGCTACTGCAGTATATTGAGAGGTGGCTCCACATGCGTGGCTCTCTGTATTTACTTCTATGGGAAATTAATACCCATGGTGGTAACTGCATCAATCGGACTCCTGTGGATATGCCATAATAGTTTAACCTATAGTTCTATGTAACACCACAGATAATACAGTAATAACTCTCTGAATACAGATACTGAAGTAGATGGTATCTTCAGAAAATGAGGATGATGGATGACTTAAAGCACAGAAACAGGGATCCTCTCTCCTAGTCAGTGCTCCCGGGCAGGCTGCAGTGCAGAGTGGTTGGGTCTGAGGTGAATAATCATAAATGAAGGAGGACTGTCTCTTCTTAGCTCTGTTTCTCCTCCCTCCTGGAAATTCTAATTGGTGCCAGTGGTCCATGCAGGAGGAGCAGGTCACTGCCCTCTGGACTGTAAAGCATCATAATGTACTGCTGCAGCAGAGAGTTCAGAAGAGGTAATCCTCCTGCAAGGACCACTGTACAGCTGAGCGGACTGTCTTCTGACTGAGTAGCAGGGGCGTTGCTAGGGTCTCAAAAGATCCGGGGCCCAAGCCCCAATTAATATGGCCCAGTTCTCTAAGTCCCCCCCCCCCCCTCCCCCCACACACCGCATTTTGCTGTACTTTCTATACACGTATCTCTCACATCCAGTGC
This sequence comes from Bufo bufo, assembly GCF_905171765.1. Classification (NCBI taxonomy): domain Eukaryota; kingdom Metazoa; phylum Chordata; class Amphibia; order Anura; family Bufonidae; genus Bufo; species Bufo bufo. The sequence goes on along the minus strand of NC_053391.1, from coordinate 526,624,899 downwards.
CTCCCAGGTGACATCTCCTCTAATGTAGATCTTCTCTATCATCATCTTCTCCATTCGGTCTGTACAACTTCTCTCAGCCGCCTTGTCTCTGCAGAGTGTGACACAAGGAAATCTTAGGTTCCTTAAATTTCTATCATCATCTCCCAACCTGGAGTCCCAACAGTGTTATCCTGCTGCTCGCTGTGCCCCCCAATACCCCCAGATACTATCCTGAAGAAAAATTTGTGTCTCCATAGTAATACTGCCCCCTACAGTGCCCCCAACTTTTATAATGCTCTCCAAGAGTGCCCCATTAGTAGAAGTATTAATAATACCCTCACAGAGCCCCCAGTACAAATAAGGCCCCCTATTGTTCCCCCAGTGGTAATAAAGCTCTCTACAGACCCCTCAGTAATAATTAGGCCCCCCATAGTACTCTTAGTAGAAATAAGGTGGATCTATAAGTCCCTCCTATAGAGCCCTCAGTAGTAATAAGAACGCCTATAATGTCCCCTGGATTTGCAGTGCCCAATGTTGTTATATTCCAGCCTCCACCATACAGTCCCATGTAAATAACATCACACCATCTCTTCTGCCCCCTCCAAAATACAGTCCTATGTAAATAACATCACTCCCCTCCCTTCACCCGCTCCAACATACAATCCTATGTAAATAACACTATTTCCCTCCCTCCGCCATACAGTCCCATGTAAATAACATCACACCATCTCTCCAGCCCCCTCCAATATACAGTCCCATGTAAATAACATCCCTCTCTATCTACAGCCCCCTCCAAAATACAGTCCCATGTAAGTAACATCACCTCCTCCCCAGCCGCCTTCAACATACAGTCCCAAGTAAATAATATCACCCCCTCCCCAGACGCCTCTAACATGCATTCCCATGAAAACATCACCCCCTCAACATTCAGTCCCATGTAAATAACTTAATTCCCCCTCACCAGCCACCTTAAACATACAGTCCCATGTAAATAACATCGCCCCCTGAACATTTTGTCCCATGTAAATAACATCACTCCCTCCCTCAGACCCCTGTAACATTCAGTCCCATGTAAATAACATTACTTCCTCCCACAGCCGCCATCAACATACAGTCCCAGGTAAATAACATCACTCCCTCCCCCAGCCCCCTCTGACATACAGTCCCATGTAAATAACATAACTCCCTCCCACAGCCGCCTCCAACATACAGTCCCGTGTAAATAACATCCCTATGCCCCAGTCCCCTCCAACATACAGTCCCATGTAAAAAACATAATCCCCCACCACAGCCGCCTCCAACATACAGTCCTATGTAAATAACATCACTCCCTCCTACAGCCACTATCAACATACAGTCCCATGTAAATAATATGACCCCCTCCCCAGCTACCTCCAACACACAGTTCCATTTAAATAACATCCCTCCCTTCAGCCCTAACATACAGTCACAGATAAATAACTACAACTCCCAGCATTGCTTTGCCTCTCCCTTCACTTACCTCTCCTGATGTAGCAGACATCACCTCAGCTTCTTCCCCAGGATTTCTCTTCACTGCCGCCCTCTCCTGCACTGGTCACATGATGGTGACATCATTGCAGGTCCTTCTCAACCACTGACTGTTTTACTGGTAACATGACCTGTGATGTCACCACAGGTCCTTCAGCTCTTCCACCGCATTAGCTTCAATTGTATTGCTGTCCTGTGTATGGCAATACAGTTGTATCTAGCAGGCAGGCAGTACAGTCGGGGCCTGGGACAAAACATCAGGGGCACAGGCCCCAAATTCTTTAACCTAGCAACACAGTTCAGAAGCTGAGCGGTCACGGAACATTTCTTGGCAGTCCATTAGTACTACAAATAAGGTTTCACATTGAGTAACTTTTTGGCTCTTTCAGAACTCTAAGTAGATCTTGTTATTTCTATAGATTATTCATAACCCCTGGATCAACAATAGTGGCTTCCTTATTGCTCAAAACATTCAACAGTATCCTTAAAGTTATTATCCAACTTATTTTTTTTACTTTTTTAAATTTCACCTGTGAAAAAAAAAAACATACTGACCTGCTCCCTACCACTACATTATGGCTTCTTTCATTGGTCTTTTGGTCCTTTTCTGTAAACTTACTCCCAGATGGGGTCCTGTGCACTACTGTAGCCAATGACTGGCCTCAGTGGTGACACTGCTCGGTCACTGCTGGTTCATGTGCAGCTGGGGGACACTTCACCACTGAGGCCAGCCATTGGCGCATGTGACCTTGTCCACCCAGAATTTTAAAAATGGGGACTGGACAATCAGTGAAGGGAGCCAGGAAGCTAGAACAGAGCGGCGGGGACTGGGGAGCAACCTGAAGTTGAAATGTAAAGAAAAAAACCTCTTTAAATATACTATTCATTCTAACATGTCTGTCTGTGCATTTTATCACAAAGCCTTAAAATGGATTTTCCTTTTGCGGAAGTAATTTTTAAGTTATTAAACAGTAATTCACTTTTCAAACAAAACCTCATTTAGTGATGGGTATTCTAGTTTTGAATCTTCCCATATTTACATCATCTAAAACCTCTGTAAGCTAGAAGCTTATTGCAATACAATTATGAGTAATGCATCTACCTTCTGCGTACAGGCAACTAATGGGAAGCATTTTAAAGACATTACTTACCTGTAATAGCTTTGCCTATTGTCTTTTGCAGTATTTAGGTGTGTGAAATTTCTTTTTCCAATTATTAAAATGAACAATTTATGTAATCTTTTTACTTTACAGAGTGCAGTTATTATGAGGAAGGTAGGTTTCACAAAACCTGGTATTACCAGCTTTAATATTACATAAGACAAGATGGCTTATCTCTCTTATTAAGTCAGATGACTTTAATTCAGTAAATCTCTGTGAAAGAAAAGCAATATCTGTGGATGAGGAATACGGAGCCATGGCTTGAGAAATGTGTGGAAGTGACATCATGCAATACTATTAGACAGGTGTGATTAGCAGTAGTAACAGTAGCAATATTGCAGATTTCTGAAATTTAGTGTTGAGCGAAGCAAAGCATTCAAAGTGGAATTTGGTTTAAAGATTAGTATAACTTCAATTCGAAAAGAATCCAAATTTTTTGCGCTTCTTGGTAATGGATCAGGTTTTCCTAAAATTGCAGCTGCATGTATTACAAAGAGAAACTAAGAATACCAGGGATAAGCCTGGGACCATAAGATCGCCCATAATGCCATGCAGCCAGCCCATCCGCATATTGCCATACCTTGTGATGTCACAGCCCTATAAAACCCTTAGGCCTTTTTCACACTACCGTTTTTGTTTTCTGTTTTGCAGGCCGTTTTTTGCGTTCGGTATACGGTCCGTATACGGAACCATTCATTTCAATGGTTCCGCAAAAAAAACGGAAAGTACTCCGTATGCATTCTGTTTCCGTATTTCTGTTCCGAAGAAAGAAAATGTCTCCTATTATTGCCCGTAAATCACATGTCAATGGGTCCGCAAAAAAAAAAAGGAACACATACGGAAATGCATCCGTATGTCTTCCGTATCCTTCCGTTTTTTCGGAACCATCTACTGAAAATGTTATGCCTAGCTCAATTTTTTCTATGTAATTACTGTATACAGTATATGCCATACGGAAAAACGGAACGGAAACACAACGGAAACAAAAAAACAGAACAACGGATCTGTGAAAAAACGGACTGCAAAACATTGAAATAGCCATACGGTAGTGTGAAAGAAGCCTTATCCCGCTTGGTCTCCGCCATTGTCCTGTGAGCTGAGCATAGGGAGAGACATGGCAGGTGCTCAAGCGCTGAGGACTGTGTTGCTAAAAACGATTACTCTTAGAATTTTGGAGAGGGAGAGTGCAGGGAGAGTACAGGGAGATTTATGCTGCATCAGTTTTATTTATTCCTACATTTACAGTACTTTTTCCTACATCAGCTGGTTGCCAGCGTGCCAACAAATACCAACCAGTCTGCACCCCTTAGGGGAGCCAGGTCTTAATGATAACCATCCTCATCTTTTGCTGGCTTTACTTCTTCTAAATCATCATTCTTGGTCTCCATATCCTAGAAAAGTCAGCAAGATGCAGAGAGAGGAGGTGCTGGATGTTCCTTATGACATATTCTTATCGATATAAGATGATGTGGAAAAGGAGGAAAAGCAGATGGCAGAAGAAGGGCTCCCAACTGTAGGGCAGGAGAGTGCAGTGGTTGGAGAAGTGGATTTGCCTGAGCTGATTAATATTCAGTGTTTACTGTCAAATAACCTGCAGGAGATTGCAGGCAAGAACAGCAATAATATGGATATTGTCCCCCCACCTAACCAGCCAAACCCCATACCATCAACATCCCCTGTTTAAAGCCTCATTCACATGTCCATATCTGTGCTCGAATCCATGAATAGGTGGTCAGTGATACTGTCCGTGAAGGATCCGTGTTGGTCCGTGTGTCAGTTTTTTGCTATCCGTGTTGCATCAGTGTTTCACTGACACTGAACAGCTGAAGAATAATTTTCAAAGCATCTCTTCTTAATGATCCGTGGCATCCGTGTTACATCCGTGGTTTTCATGGACCCATAGACTATAATGGGCATGAGGGATCCAGGAACACGGACCAAGATAGGACATGCATCCATGCTGAAAACACAGACCCACGGACCATGCTACAACAATGATGTGTGAATACACACATTCAAATGAATGGGGATGTGCGCTGTCCACGGAGAACACGTATAGCACAAGTACGTGAAACAGTGATGTGTGAATGAGACTTAAAGATTCCGCGCAACCATTAACAATAGAGACCGACTATACAGTGCAGTCTGCATTATTAAATGAAAGGCAGCTGTGTGGTTCTTCACCGCAGCATGGCCACAAACTGCCTGCAGCACGGCCGCTCCATGTGGCCATATAGCAGAGTGTCCCGGGATATACCTGATTTTTCTAAACCTTGCTCATCTCTATGGAAATTCTTAAAAAATATATTTTTAAACCAATAATTTCCAGGTAAAAAAAGAAAACCTTCCAGACCCCTTTTAAGTTAATGGTATCTTCCTAGATCTATATAGATGAGTCATATGTGCCTGCTGTAATAGCTATGAGCAAAGTTCTCTAAAATTCGATCCGGCTGCTTTGCCAAATTTTACAAAAAATTTGCTTCTTGACAAATTACTTATACTGAAATAGCCTCTATTAGGTGTATTTCAGGCTCAGATGGCGGCGCAACGGCTAGGCGACTGTTCCCCGTACATGGCAGGTCTAAAATTCTGGGTGTGGAAGGGGACCTGCCGGTAGGCTCATCTCATTCATAATTTTCTATGCCTTGTTTAGGTGTAGAAAATGGTCTAAATGTAAGAAGGCAAGAAAGCTGGCTTAGATTTAGAACTGGCGCTGGAAGTGCCAAGGTTATGGAGAGGCCGACACCTCTTCTTAACTTCTGCGGATCCACCGCCAGCTATGTGGCTTTATTAACACTGGCGTCTAAAATGCCGGTCTTAAATGACCCCCACAGTGCCTTGAAAAAGCATTCATACCCTTTGAGCTTTTCCACAAATTTCTCACATTATACCCACAAACTTAAACGTATTTTATTGCGATTTTATGTGATAGCCCAATTCTGTCACGGATGATGTTGCAGATAGCTGGAAGTTATGGATAAACATCCGACTGGCTTGATCCCAAACTAAGGAGCATAAAGGTGACCCCTATAAAACCCTAAGAGCTCACCCTGACTGCTAACCACATACAAGGGTCTCAGAGGAAGACGATTGCATGCCCTCGTACCTAGACTGTGTGACACCTGAAAACCCTATAATAGTGAGGGGACACGACCACCGGCTCCCTGCACTTAATACGGAAGGAGTCAGGGTCACCTAGAATCAAGCCAGCAAGGAAACACAATACATGAAAGGACTTATCTGAACAAGCAGTAACAGAGGTCTCCAGCAGTGAACACTTCAATCCAGAAAGTAGTATAAACCGCAAAGTGAGGCAGTATGGGAGGGAATATAAAGGGAGGCAATTAGTGTAAATAGGTGACAGCTGGGAGAAGGAAAGGAGATGACAAAGTGAAACCAAAACAAAGAACATCATGCAAGAGGTACAGAAGAATGTCTGCCAGACCTTCTCAGAGAGCTGGCAGTGACAAATACAAAGTAGCAAGCTCAGTATGTGTGAAGTGAAAAGAAAATTATACATGGTTTTCAACATTTGTAATAAATAAAAATCTGAAAATTGTGGTGTGCATTTGTATTCAGCTCACCTAAGTCAACTTTTACAGCAATTACAGCTGCAAGTCTTTTGGGTTGCATCTCCACTAGCTTTGCATATCTAAATGCTCAAATTTTTGCCCATTCTTCCTTGCAATATATCTCAAGCTCAGTAAGATTGGATGGAGAGTGTCTGTGAATAGTAATGTTCACGTCTTGACACAGATTCTCAATGGGATTTAGGTCTGGACTTTGGAGATTTCTAACACATTAATATGCCTTGATATAAACCATTCCATTGTAGCTCTGGCTGTATGTTTAGAGTCGTTGTCCTGCTGGTAGTTGAATCTTTGCCCCAGTCTTAAGTCTTTTGCATCCTCTAGCAGGTTTTCATTCAGGATTGCCCTATATTTAGCTCCATCCATCTTCCCATGAACTCTGACAAGCTTCCCCCTCCCTGCTGAAAAACAGCATCCCTATAACATGATGCTGCAACCACCTTGTTTCATGGTGGGGATGGTATGTTCAGGGTGATGTGCAGTGATTGTTTTGTCACACATAGCATTTTGCATTTAGGACAAAAAGTTCAACTAATCTGACCAGAGCACCTTCTTCCACATGTTTGCTGCATCCCCTATAGGGCTTGTGGCAAACTGGACTTCTTATGGCTTGCTTTCAAAAATGGCTTTCTTCCTCCCACTCTTCCATAAACGCCAGATTTGTGGAGAACATGACTACTAGTTGCCCTGTGTGAGGGATAGGAGATCTTTTCTTGTCTTTTGTCAGCCATCTTAAAAGGTTGATGACAAGAGATCTTTTCTTGTCTCGTGTCAGCCATCTTAAAGGTTGAAGTGCTTGTGATTATTTTAAAATAATGGTTACATATTTCACATACTTCTTCTGTCTTTTTCATTTTTAAATGCAATTGTAGTTTTAGCTGTCTGCACCTGGTGTCGTTTCCTCTTATAATTTTCTGAGAAACTAAAATTGTGATCATGACCTTTATGAGACGTGTGTGGGTGGTTTTTCTTCCTCCCCCCAAATCAGTATAAGATTATGTACATTTTGCTTTGAATAAACAGAGACTTGTTTGATCACTCGAGTGTCAAACAAATCAATGCTCCAAATGGGTACTCACTATTGAATGGGCAATAATAATAATAATTTGGAACTCAACATAAATTAGAGTAAGGAGTCTTTGCCCCCACAATTTCTTTGGCGCCCAAACGTGGGGCTTGATGAGTGAACTCTGACCTTATGGTTCCGGTCACAACAGGAGGAGACCCGGACTCACAGATACTACAAACAGCACTGTAAGGTAAGAAGCTTATTCTTACAAAAATATATTTGTGTTTCCTATGTCTTCACCTGGGTCCGGGACAGTGGGTCTATTGAAGTTTCTCTGACGATCAAGCCTTTTAAAATAGTAAGAACCTATTTATGCTGAGATATGGAATTTGATTGGTCTTGGTCTTGGGAAATGTTTGGTTTGGTTATTGGTATTGTGATTTATGTACTGGTTGTTGTTTGGATTTTGTATTGTATCACAGAAAATGCCAGTAGAGGAAATAGTGAACCTTGGAGTCCTCTGAGAAAGTGTTAAGACAATATAGAGTTTTCCTATCTGTAATATAGTTGATACATTAACAGGGGATTAATGAGGAAGTCACTATAAGGAAGCAGATTAGGTGATTGTTGAAATTTAGTTTCAACTGTAGATATTTCAGACGTCTGGTAGAAAAATTCTTAACACATAGACATGGGCAATACACAGAGTATACCTGAGGGGTACAAATTTGCCAAACAGATAGTTGAAGATTCAGAAGGGATGCAAGACAAACAAAAGACACAGAAGGTGTTACAGAAGGCGGGTATGAAACATGGTAACTTAGATTCTGAAGTTTGGGAAAGGTTTAAAAGAACACATAGTGGTTGGATGAAGGATCAGGAATGTGAGATGGTTGTGGAATGTTGGTGTCGGGCAGCAGAGAAAGTGAAGAATGAGAAATTGCCAAATGTAACATTTGGAGGAAATTTGTATTATGACACAAGTGTAAAACATGACAATGACAGTGAGACAGAAAATAAAATATGTCCGCCACCTTCAGCTCCCCCACCGTCATATTTTGGGACAATGGTTAGACTAGGCTGGACATGTACAATGAGTGGAAACCAGAATCCTGACTGGACATAAACTTGTAGAGCATGTGGGGCACCCCAACCTAGACTGCGTACAGCACATATTGTCTTACCCCCCATGGAGTCCTAAGGACCAAATGGGACTTTTAGGTAGAATTCCTGACCCATTGACAAGACCTATGCCTGACCACCATATGTTACAACAGATACAAGCCACATATAGGGTGACATGGGTTGACTTAAATGACTTAGTGCCCTTAAAAATGGGAGAATCACCATATAACCCTCTAAAAGAAAAGTTACTGGCTTAAAGGGTAAAAACTGACCATTCCTCATGGTCTGACTGGGAAAAAACTGACACATCAGGCATAGAATATTGCCGAATTTTTGGTAGATGGGCCAGGACAAAGGAAGATGACAGTGCCCATAGTTTAAAAGACATAATACAGGAGACTAAAGAAGACGTAGTGGCATTTGAGTCTAGACTATGGACAGTGTGGACGGACATGGGTTGGGATACCACTGGACCTATGGGACAGAAGTTTCTGACATCTGCTTTCATGGAGGCACTGAGACCTGCCCTCCAGACAAAACTGAAGGCATGTAAGCCTGAATGGAGGGTGACAGCACTACCTCAGTTAGTTGCTGCTGCTAAGGGTTTGGAACTAGACATGTCCACTACCAAATCCTCAAAAATCAATATGGTACAAGGACAACAGAGACCATGGTCTGGTCAACAGGAACAGACCAGACAGAGGAGGGGTGACTTCAGATGTTGCAATTGTGGCAAACCTGGTCACATACTCAGAAATTGACGGTTACCCTCAAGGACAACAGGTGAACTCATAGAACCAGGGTTGAGTGCACACCCCTGGTCCGGTGACCTCACAATAGGAAGCTGGCAACCCAGTGTCCTTATCTGCCATGACTTCAGCACCTGTGGGCTGCCAAATTGAGATACCAGTCCAGGTAGGCAACCAACAGGTTCCTTTCTTAATAGACACGGGGGCAGCCAAGACAGTGATCAATCCTGATTATGTTAAGCCATGGCAGATAAGCACACAGTGTGTCCCCGCATCAGGGTTCACAGGGGAAGTTGTCTTCATCCCAGAGACCATACCTATGAAGTTAAAGATCAAAGACAGTAAAGTGGTGACTCAGTTGTTAGTAAAATAAAATATCCCATTCAATTTGTTGGGTACTGACGTCCTGCAGGCACTGGGGGCTCATATTCACTTTAATGAGGATGGTACCACACATGTAGATATTGACAGCCCCGATTATGTTTTAACCCGGGTTCTAGCTTTACACCTGGAGCCGGACCAAATATCCTGTGTGGTACAATTGGAGCAGGACCTGAAGCCAGTCCCCGACAAATTGTGGGCAAAGGGTAAAACTGATATAGGCAGATTAGATGTCACTCTTTTCATGGTACATTTAAAACCAGGATGTAAACCACCCCGAGCCTGTAAGTATCCCTTGAGTCATGCACAAGAACAATCTGTGGTCACTCAGATTGACCAGTATGTTCAAATGGGGGTCCTGGTGGTGACTAATTCTCCCACAAACAGACCCCTGTTTCCAGTCAAAAAGAAAGCAGTAAAATGCCAGCCTGTGACTTATAGGATGGTGCATGACTTACAGGAAGTCAATAAGGTTGCTGTCCTGCAGACTCCAATTGTCCCGAACCCCCACACTTTATTGTCACAGGTCCCTTTGAGGGCATCGTGTTATACTGTTATTGACCTTGCAAATGCATTTTTCAGTATCCCGATCCACGTGACATGTCAATATCTTTTTGCATTCACATTTAAGGGTAAACAGTATACATGGACGGTATTGCCGCATGGAGCTCAAAACTCACCCACCATGTATACTCAAGCCCTCCAATCAGTCCTGACAGGTTGGCGGGTTCCTGATCAGGTTGTTTTGTTACAATATGTTGATGATCTATTGTTATGTGCTCCTGACTATGACACTTGTAAAAATGCATCTCTGTCACTCTTAATCTTCCTGGCAGAAAATGGGTGTAAGTCTTCCAAAGACAAGCTGCAGTTTTGCCAATCCTGTTTCACTTTCCTCGCTCACTGTTTGTCAGAAGGTGTCCGACAGGAAAGAAAACAGGCTGTGAAGGACATTCCAGACCTTGGATCCGGAATGCATCCATGTTGATGCAACGCCTTTATGACTGCTTGGCCTCTGACCCTTTTTCAATCAGCGGCCCTGCAGAGGATTCTTTTTACTCACTCAAATTAACAATCCTGTCACACAGGCACTGGGTATACCAGACTATGACCAGCCTTTTAACCTGTTCTGCTCAGAACTGAGTGGCAATAGCACCTCAGTCCTGACCCAGAAACATGGGGACAGACAAAGGCTCATGCAGCGCCCCTTCCTGTATCAGGGCGGTCACGGCAGTGCAGCTGATGGTAGAAAAAGCTTTTGAAGTTGTACTATCCACTGGTGGCCGGTCATGACATCCAAGGTATCCTAAGTCAGGTGCAACCAAAGCACACATCCATGGCACGCCAACTGCGATTGCAATGTTATTTACTCATGCCTGAGTCCATTACTTTCAAGAGATGTACTACTCTGAATCCTGCAACTTTTCTACCGATTTCGGATTCAGAAATGGGGGAAGGGGGTACAGGCCCCCTTTTACAAAAATTACAAGATACTGATGAACATGATTGTGTCCAATAATGCAACAAGAAACTTCTGGCTTTTCACATGTACATGATCAACCAATACCTAATCCTGCTTTTGAGTTTTTTGTAGATGGCAGCAGAAACATGGGTGAGGATTGCCGATTTTATAGTGGATATGCAGTGGTCACGCAACATGAGGTAGTACTGGCTGAACCACTCCCTCCTCACATGTCAGCACAGGAGGCTGAGTTGAAGGCAATCTCTGAAGCATGTAAAATGGCACAAGGTAAACAAGCAAATATTTTTACAGACTCCAGGTACGGGTTTGGTATTGCACATTATTATGGCCCTATTTGGAGAGCCAGGGACTTCCTTACCTCTGCAGGTCAACCTATAAAGAAAAAAAAAAGACTCAGTGTTTGAACTAATGAACTCACTTCTGCTTCCAGAGGAAGTAGCCATTGTCAAGTTAAGGAACATACCAGACAACAAACCCGTGAGGCTAGGGGCAACAACAGGGCAGATGGGGCTGCAAAAGAGCCAGCAGTGAAGCCTTGGAAACCCGAGGTAATCCATACCCAAATGCACTATATAGAAAGTATATAATTGGTATATAACACCCCTGCTTCAATAACTTTTTGTGGGGATCAACTGGTAAATCACACCGGTAGAAATTATTTGTTCCAATGGCGTTTGTCACTCTGTGTAGATGTGGTAACGCATCTAAACTGCGAACAAATGCTGCACTACCCAACTGCACTATATAGAAAGTATATTATTGGTATATACTTTCTATATAGTGCATATATCACACCAGTAGAAATGATTTGTTCCAATGGCGTTTGTCACTATCTGTAGCTGAGGTAACGCAGCTAAATCGTAAACATCTGCTGCACTACCCAAATGCACTATATATTTTTTGGCTATATCCTACATCAGGGGCAAGCTGCCACCAAGTCCATTTAACCATCAATAGTGTGGTTATTTTTTTGCTATATCCTACATCAGGGGCAAGCTGTCACCAAGTCCATTTAACCATCAATAGTGTGGTTATTTTTTGGCTATATCCTACATCAGGGGCAAGCTGCCACCAAGTCCATTTAACCATCAATAGTGTGGTTATTTTTTTGCTATATCCTACATCAGGGGCTTGGCTGTGCTTGCTATTTTATTGAGGGGTGAAATACAATTGCCAAAATAGCAGTACCCTAAATCTGGTGTTTTAGCTGTGGCCAGCCAATTGTAATACTGTCTGCTGTCTGGCAAAGGATATATTTTTGTTCTGGGTTGAAATACAATTCCCAACTTAGCAATTTCCTAAATTAGTGGTTTCTGCTGTATCAGGGCTACTTTAAATCTATTCATTAAAAGGGTATATTAGATTCAAGGTGCTGATAGGGTGATTCTCAATAACTTCACACACACGCTACTGTGCATTTCCAAGTCTAATTCTGTCTGTAAGCGTATACCTGTCACCCAGCGCCTAAATAATAGGCATCAAATTTATATTCAGCTAAATCTGTGGTTATTGCTGTAGCTGGTCAAGTTATTTTGTGTCCGTCAAAGCACAGTTTTTGTTCTGGGTTGAAATACAAATCCCAACTTAGCAATTTCCTAAATTAGTGGTTTCTGCTGTATCAGGCCTACTTTAAATCTATCCCTAAAAGGGTATATTAGATTCAAGGTGCTGATAGGGTCATTCTCAATAACTTCACACACACGCTACTGTGCATATCCAAGTCTAATTCTTTCCGTAAACGTATACCTGTCACCCAGCGCCTAAATAATAAGCCTCAAATTTATATTCAGCTAAATCTGTGGTTATTGCTGTAGCTGGTCAAGTTATTTTGTGTCCATCAAAGCACAGTTTTTGTTCTGGGTTGAAATACAATTCCCAACCTAGCAATTTCCTAAATTAGTGGTTTCTGCTGTATCAGGCCTACTTTAAATCTATCCCTAAAAGGGTATATTAGATTCAAGGTGCTGATAGGGTCATAACTTCACACACACGCTACTGTGCATATCCAAGTCTAATTCTGTCCGTAAACGCATACCTGTCACCCAGCGCCTAAATAATAGGCCTCAAATTTATATTCAGCTAAATCTGTGGTTATTGCTGTAGCTGGTCAAGTTATTTTGTGTCCGTCAAAGCACAGTTTTTGTTCTGAGTTGAAATACAATTCCCAACCTAGCAATTTCCTAAATTAGTGGTTTCTGCTGTATCAGGCCTACTTTAAATCTATCCCTAAAAGGGTATATTAGATTCAAGGTGCTGATAGGGTCATTCTCAACAACTTAACACACACACTACTGTGCATATCCAAGTCTAATTCTGTCCGTAAACGTATACCTGTCACCCAGCGCCTAAATAATAGGCCTCAAATTTATATTAAGCTAAATCTGTCATTACTGCTGTGCCTGTATTAGTGTAATACGGTACCTAAATAAATAGCCAGATAGTGTTAGGTGTCTGTAAAAAAAGGCCTGAATTTGAATTCAATTCATTGGGCCAAATAATATTTTTCTTATTGTGGTGAACGGTAACAATGAGGAAAACATTTAGTAAGGGACGCGGATGCGGACATGGTCGTGGTGGTGTTAGTGGACCCTCTGGTGCTGGGAGAGGATGTGGCCGTTCTGCCACAGCCAAACGGCCTAGTGTACCAACTACCTCAGGTCCCAGTAGCCGCCAGAATTTACAGCGATATTTGGTGGGACCGTTCTAAGGATGGTAAGGCCTGAGCAGGTACAGGCATTAGTCAATTGGGTGGCCGACAGTGGATCCAGCACGTTCACATTATCTCCCACCCAGTCTTCTGCAGAAAGCGCACAGATGGCGCCTGAAAACCAAGCCCATCAGTCTGTCACATCAAACCCATGCATACCAGGGAAACTGTCTGAGCCTCAAGTTATGCAGCAGTCTCTTATGCTGTTTGAAAACTCTGCTGGCAGGGTTTCCCAAGGGCATGCACCTAGCCCTTCCCCAGCGGTGGAAGACATAAAATGCACTGAAGCACAACCACTTATGTTTCCTGATGATGAGGACATGGGAATACCACCTCAGCACGTCTCTGATGATGACGAAACACAGGTGCCAACTGCTGCGTCTTTCTGCAGTGTGCAGACTGAACAGGAGGTCAGGGATCAAGACTGGGTGGAAGACGATGCAGGGGACGATGAGGTCCTAGACCCCACATGGAATGAAGGTCGTTCCACTGACTTTCACAGTTCGGAGGAAGAGGCAGTGGTGAGACCGAGCCAACAGCGTAGCAAAAGAGGGAGCAGTGGGCAAAATCAGAACACCCGCCGCCAAGAGACTCCGCCTGCTACTGACCGCCGCCATCTGGGACCGAGCACCCCAAAGGCAGCTTCAAGGAGTTCCCTGGCATGGCACTTCTTCAAACAATGTGCTGATGACAAGACCTGAGTGGTTTGCACGCTGTGCCATCAGAGCCTGAAGCGAGGCATTAACGTTCTGAACCTTAGCACAACCTGCATGACCAGGCACCTGCATGCAAAGCATGAACTGCAGTGGAGTAAACACCTTAAAAACAAGGAAGTCACTCAGGCTCCCCCTGCTACCTCTTCTGCTGCTGCCGCCGCCTTGGCCTCTTCCTCCGCCTCTGGAGGAACGTTGGCACCTGCCGCCCAGCAAACATGGGATGTACCACCAACACCACCACCTGCGTCACCAAGCATCTCAACCATGTCACACGGCAGCGTTCAGCTCTCCATCTCACAAACATTTGAGAGAAAGCGTAAATTCCCACCTAGCCACCCTCGATCCCTGGCCCTGAATGCCAGCATTTCTAAACTACTGGCCTATGAAATGCTGTCATTTAGGCTGGTGGACACAGACAGCTTCAAACAGCTCATGTCGCTTGCTGTCCCACAGTATGTTGTTCCCAGCCGGCACTACTTCTCCAAGAGAGACGTGCCTTCCCTGCACAAACAAGTATCCGATAAAATCAAGTGTGCACTGCGCAACGCCATCTGTGGCAAGGTCCACCTAACCACAGATACGTGGACCAGTAAGCACGGCCAGGGACTCTATATCTCCCTAACTGTACACTGGGTAAATGTAGTGGCGGCTGGGCCCCAGGCGGAGAGCTGTTTGGCGCACGTCCTTCCGCCGCCAAGGATCGCGGGGCAACATTCTTTGCCTCCTGTCTCCTCCTCCTCCTACTCAGCTTCCTCCTCCTCTTCTTCCACCTGCTCATCCAGTCAGCCACACACCTTCACCACCAACTTCAGCACAGCCCGGGGTAAACGTCAGCAGGCCATTCTGAAACTCATATGTTTGGGGGACAGGCCCCACACCGCACAGGAGTTGTGGCGGGGTATAGAACAACAGACCGACGAGTGGTTGCTGCCGGTGAGCCTCAAGCCCGGCCTGGTGGTGTGCCATAATAGGCGAAATCTCGTTGCAGCTCTGGGACTAGCCGGTTTGACGCACATCCCTTGCCTGGCGCATGTGCTGAATTTGGTGGTGCAGAAGTTCATTCACAACTACCCCGACATGTCAGAGCTTCTGCATAAAGTGCGGGCCGTCTGTTCGCGCTTCCGGCGTTCACATCCTGCCGCTGCTGTTTGCCTGTCTGCGCTACAGCGTAACTTCGGCCTTCCCGCTCACCTCCTCATATGCGACGTGCCCACCAGGTGGAACTCCACCTTGCACATGCTGGACAGACGAGCAGCAGCAGGCCATAGTGGAGTTTCAGCTGCAGCACGCACGGTCAGTCGCACTTCGGATCAGCCCCACTTCACCACCAATGACTCGGCCTCCATGCGAGACCTGTGTGCCCTGTTGCGCTGTTTCGAGTACTCCACCAACATGGCCAGTGGCGATAACGCCGTTATTAGCGTTACAATACCACTTCTATGTGTCCTTGAGAAAACACTTAGGGCGATGATGGAAGAGGAGGTGGCCCAGGAGGAGGAGGAGGAGGAAGAGGGGTCATTTTTAGCACTTTCAGGCCAGTCTCTTCGAAGTGACTCAGAGGGAGGTTTTTTGCAACAGCAGAGGCCAGGTACAAATCTGGCCAGACAGGGCCCACTACTGGAGGACGAGGAGGATGAGGATGAGGAGGAGGTGGAGGAGGATGAGGATGAAGCATGTTCACAGCGGGGTGGCACCCAACGCAGCTCGGGCCCATCACTGGTGCGTGGCTGGGGGGAAACGCAGGACGATGACGATACGCCTCCCACAGAGGACAGCTTGTTCTTACCTCTGGGCAGCCTGGCACACATGAGCGACTACATGCTGCAGTTCCTGTGCAACGACAGCAGAGTTGCCCACATTTTAACGTGTGCGGACTACTGGGTTGCCACCCTGCTGGATCCCCGGTACAAAGACAATGTGCCCACCTTACTTCCTGCACTGGAGCGTGATAGGAAGATGCGCGACTACAAGCGCACGTTGGTAGACGCGCTACTGAGAGCATTCCCAAATGTCAAAGGGGAACAAGTGGAAGCCAAAGGCGAAGGCAGAGGAGGAGCAAGAGGTCGCCAACGCAGCTGTGTCACGGCCAGCTCCTCTGAGGGCAGGGTTAGCATGGCAGAGATGTGGAAAAGTTTTGTCACCATGCCACAGCTAACTGCACCACCACCTGATATGGAACGTGTTAGCAGGAGGCAACATTTCACTAACATGGTGGAACAGTACGTGTGCACACCCCTCCACGTACTGACTGATAGTTCGGCCCCATTCAACTTCTGGGTCTCCAAAATGTCCACGTGGCCAGAGCTAGCCTTTTATGCCTTGGAGGTGCTGGCCTGCCCGGCGGCCAGCGTTTTGTCTGAACGTGTATTCAGCACGGCAGGGGGCGTCATTACAGACAAACGCAGCCGCCTGTCTACAGCCAATGTGGACAAGCTGACGTTCATAAAA
The DNA here is from genome assembly GCF_905171765.1 of Bufo bufo. Lineage (NCBI taxonomy): Eukaryota > Metazoa > Chordata > Amphibia > Anura > Bufonidae > Bufo > Bufo bufo. The sequence goes on along the minus strand of NC_053391.1, from coordinate 526,608,043 downwards.
ATGAACCAGGCATGGATCCCACAGGACCTGTCCATCCCTTGTGCAGATTAGACATTAACTACCTCCCCTTAACCATATATTATTGTACTCCAGGGCACTTCCTCATTCAATCCTATTTTAATTTTCATTTTACCATTATATTGCGGGGCAACCCAAAGTTGAATAAACCTCTCCTCTGTCTGGGTGCCGGGGCCTAAAAATATCTGACAGTGGCCTGTTCCAGTGTTGGGTGACGTGAAGTATGATTCTCTGCTATGACATGAAGCCTGAATCTCTGCTATGGGACCTCTCTCCTCTGTCTGGGTGCCGGGGCCTAAATTATATGACAATGGACTGTTCCAATGTTGGGTGACGTGAAGCATGATTCTCTGCTATGACATGAAGACTGATTCTCTGCTGACATGAAGCCTGAATCTCTGTTATGGGACCTCTCTCCTCTGCCTGGGTGACGTGGCCTAAATATCTGACAATGGACTGTTCCAGTGTTGGGTGACGTGAAGCCTGATTCTCTGCTATGACATGAAGACTGATTCTCTGCTGACATGAATCCTGAATCTCTGTTATGGGACCTCTCTCCTCTGCCTGGGTGCCGGGACCTAAATATCTGACAATAAACTGTTCCAATGTTGGATGACGTGAAGCCTGATTCTCTGCTATGACATGAAGACTGATTCTCTGCTGACATGAAGCCAGATTCTATGTTATGGGACCTCTCTCCTCTGCCTGGGTGCCGGGGCCTAAATATCTGACAATGGACTGTTACAGTGGTGGGTGACGTGAAGCCTGATTCTCTGCTATGTCATGAAGACTGATTCTCTGCTGACATGAAGCCAGATTCTCTGCTATGGGACCTCTCTCCTCTGTCTGGGTGCCTGGGCCTAAATATCTGACAATGGACTGTTCCAGTGGTGGGTGATGTGAAGCCTGATTCTCTGCTATGACATGAAGACTGATTCTCTGCAGACATGAAGCCTGAATCTCTGTTATGGGACCTCTCTCCTCTGTCTGGGTGCCGGGTGCCTAAAAATATCTGACAGTGGACTGTTCCAGTGGTGGGTGACGTGAAGCCTGATTCTCTGCTATGACATGAAGACTGATTCTCTGCTGACATGAAGCCTGAATCTCTGTTATGGGACCTCTCTCCTCTGCCTGGGTGCCGGGACCTAAATATCTGACAATGGACTGTTCCAATGTTGGATGACGTGAAGCCTGATTCTCTGCTATGACATGAAGACTGATTCTCTGCTGACATGAAGCCAGATTCTATGTTATGGGACCTCTCTCCTCTGCCTGGGTGCCGGGGCCTAAATATCTGACAATGGACTGTTACAGTGGTGGGTGACGTGAAGCCTGATTCTCTGCTATGTCATGAAGACTGATTCTCTGCTGACATGAAGCCAGATTCTCTGCTATGGGACCTCTCTCCTCTGTCTGGGTGCCTGGGCCTAAATATCTGACAATGGACTGTTCCAGTGGTGGGTGATGTGAAGCCTGATTCTCTGCTATGACATGAAGACTGATTCTCTGCAGACATGAAGCCTGAATCTCTGTTATGGGACCTCTCTCCTCTGTCTGGGTGCCGGGTGCCTAAAAATATCTGACAGTGGCCTGTTCCAGTGGTGGGTGACGTGAAGCCTGATTCTCTGCTATGACATGAAGACTGATTCTCTGCTGACATGAAGCCTGAATCTCTGTTATGGGACCTCTCTCCTCTGCCTGGGTGCCTGGGCCTAAATATGTGACAATGGACTGTTCCAGTGGTGGGTGACGTGAAGCCTGATTCTCTGCTATGACATGAAGACTGATTCTCTGCTCACATGAAGCCAGATTCTCTGCTATGGGACCTCTCTCCAATTGATATTGGTTAATTTTTATTTATTTTATTTTTATTTTTATTCATTTCCCTCTCCACATTTGTTTGCAGGGGATTTACCTACATGTTGCTGCCTTTTGCAGCCCTCTAGCCCTTTCCTGGGCTGTTTTACAGCCTTTTTAGTGCCGAAAAGTTCGGGTCCCCATTGACTCCAATGGGGTTCGGGTTCGGGACGAAGTTCGGGTCGGGTTCGGATCCCAAACCCGAACATTTCCGGGAAGTTCGGCCGAACTTCTCGAACCCGAACATCCAGGTGTTCGCTCAACTCTAGTCACTATCTGTAGCTGAGTTAACGCAGCTAAACCGTAAACATCTGCTGCACTACCCAAATGCACATTATAGAATGTTTATAATTGGTATATAACACTCCTGCTTCAATAAGTTTTTTTGGGGGGCAACTGGTATATAACACCAGTAGAAATTATTTGTTCCAATGGCGTTTGTTACTATCTGTAGCTGAGGTAACGCAGCTAAACCGTAAACATCTACTGCACTACCCAAATGCACTTTATAGAAAGTATATAATTGGTATATAACACCCCTGCTTCAATCAGTTTTTTTGGGGAGGCAACTGGTATATCACACCGGTAGAAATTATTTGTTCCAATGGCGTTTGTCACTCTGTGTAGCTGAGGTAACGCATCTAAACCAAAAACAAATGCTGCACTACCCAAATGCACTATATAGAAAGTATATGATTGGTATATAACACCCCTGCTTCAATCAGTTTTTTTGGGGGGCAACTCGTATATTACACCAGTAAAAAGTATTTGTTCCAATGTCGTTTGTCACTCTGTGTAACTAAGGTAACGCAGCTAAACCGCAAACAAATGGTGCACTACCCAAATGCACTATATAGAAAGTATATTATTGGTATACAACTATCCTGCTTCAATCATTTTTTTGGGGGGCAACTGGTAAATCATACCAGTAGAAATTATTTGTTCAAATGGCGTTTGTCACTCTGTGTAGCTGAGGTAATGCAGCAAAACCGCAAACAAATGCTGCACTGCCCAAATGCACTATATAGAAAGTATATGATTGGTATATCACACTCCTGCTTTAATCAGTTTTTTGGGGGAGCAACTGCTCCATAGACAGGATCCGTTTTTTGTGGGTTATTGCTCTGACGGCCCCCGTGACTGCCCAAATAAGTGAAGTGTGCAGTGATTCTAAGAGCGACGCCTGTCATCTGCATGTCATACGGACTTACAGTATTATTTCACTACCAAAGCAGACTCCCTATGCGTGTTTCTGCAAGCCACTGTGTTCTACACCACTATAAAGGCTCTCTGAAGCCAGGAAATAGCAATTTTTTTACGTAATTCGCCATTACTATATTCGGAACAAACCAAATTTTTCCAAAAATTATGGTAAGGCCATCAACAGAATATAGATATTTCTAAGCGTCCTTCACTCTTCTAATAATACAGAAAGGAGTGTTTGAAAAGAAAAATGTGAGACACTAAAACATTAAAGGATCACAAACCATGAAAAAAGAATGCAGAAAGCATTTCAAGCAGACTTTCTACAGTCAGTGGAGTGCCTCCCTCCTCCCAGCCCCACCATCTTTGGCTGGAGGCTCTTTTCACTAGCATGAACTCACGGCCAAAACAGGAAGTTTGGAAAAGAGACAGAGGTGTACACATAAATCATATAGCCCCATTGCAAAAGGTCAAAGTTGGGCACCCCATATGGCCGACATGAATACAGCAGATTGTTATTCCACAGAGCCGGCATATCACTGCAACAAATACACTGTAAATTGTACAAAACTAAACTCACAGATGAGTGATAGCCCGCTGAAATCACTGTCTGTCACTATTTTATGCTTCCACAAGAGAGCAGCCAAAATAGACTAACAGGTTCTCTTTAAATATATTTATAGTGTGCGGATTTGCTCTGGTAGACAGGACAAGCGGACGCAGTATAGAGGCAAAGACCAGTTTGTAACAAAAAAAAGGTCAGTGTTTTATTCACACTTATGGCAACAAAACAGTACGTCAGTCCATTTGCAGTTTTGGTGTTCGTTTACACCTAGACAGTTCATATAGCAACACAGTCACCTGTTATCCTAGGTGTTAGCTCACACCCGATCGGCATTGCTCAGGACAGAGTAGACCTCCCAAACTCAGGCCTCCAGCCTAGCACATGGCTCAGATCCCAATACAGCAATTGCCAGAACTCCTGTCAAAGAGAGAGGTAATCACAACCAGCTGACACTGCCGGCTGTTTTTTTTTTATAGACCAGTTAAGACCCGGCCTGGAACGTGGGGAGTAGTCACCCACCCAGCACTTTGACTACTCCCAGTAAGAGCCATCCCGGATCAACTATACAGATATACTAAACAGCTAGCTGTCAAACAGAAACTGCTGCTGATGCATGAAAACTGGGTCTTACTCCACCGAGGCCAGGAACCTCGGTGACACATACCTTCCATCAACGACGGACCCTTGCACCTTCCTACAATAGTTACAAGCATTTATTTCATAGACTACAAAATCAAAATGATTTCTGTATCAATATGTCACATTAATATTTCCCAGAGACGCATATCTGAAAAGGCAGGTGATGTTGTGAAAGTGATGCTGAAAGGATCTGAATGTGTTGTACATATTTAAGCATAAACAGGCAGACTGCCCTTCAAAACTGGGACACATTGACACCAGTAAATGGAAACTGATTACAAGAAGATGTGCTGAAGACACTTATATACACTTTAAAGCTCATCTCTAGAGATTAGATTTTTACAGACCTTTTAGGAAATTCCAGTCATAACACTTAGGAAGCTGATGTACTCTGCAATATCACAGCTAATATTTTATAAATTGCACAGGAATACTGTTTGTATGGAAATAACTCTGACAGCTCTGAACATAACAAAGATGAAAAATAACATAATACTATTTCTGGCAGGTCATACTGTACTAGCAAGTGTGGAGTCACCTCCCCCAAAGCAGTTTCAGTAGTGATCCTACTTTGGGGCAAGGTGTAAAACTTAAGGATCAAGCTACAGATTCATTGTTTTTCTACAAGGGGAAGCATTAAAAGATTTTTATTGTCCATATAGCAATATCTCCTTGGTAGAGTTGAGCGAACACCTGGATGTTCGGGTTCGAGAAGTTCGGCCGAACTTCCCGGAAATGTTCGGGTTCAGGATCCGAACCCGACTTGAACTTCGTCCCGAACCCGAACCCCATTGAAGTCAATGGGGACCCGAACTTTTCGGCACTAAAAAGGCTGTAAAACAGCCCAGGAAAGGGCTAGAGGGCTGCAAAAGGCAGCAACATGTAGCTAAATATCCTGCAAACAAATGTGGATAGGGAAATGAATAAAAATAAAAATAAAATAAATAAAAATTAACCAATATCAATTGGAGAGAGGTCCCATAGCAGAGAATCAGGCTTCACGTCAGTAGAGAATCAGTCTTCATGCCATAGCAGAGAATCTGGCTTCACGTCACCCACCACTGTAACAGTCCATTGTCATATATTTAGGCCCAGGCACCCAGGCAGAGGAGAGAGGTCCCGTAACAGAGAATCTGGCTTCATGTCAGCAGAGAATCAGTCTGCATGTCATAGCAGAGAATCAGGCTTCACGTCACCCAACACTGGAACAGTCCATTGTCAGATATTTAGGCCCAGGCACCCAGGCAAAAGAGAGAGGTCCCGTAACAGAGAATCTGGCTTCATGTCAGCAGAGAATCAGTCTTCATGTCATAGCAGAGAATCAGGCTTCACGTCACCCAACACTGGAACAGTCCATTGTCAGATATTTAGGCCCAGGCACCCAGGCAGAGGAGAGAGGTCCCGTAACAGAGAATCTGGCTTCATGTCAGCAGAGAATCAGTCTTCATGTCATAGCAGAGAATCAGGCTTCACGTCACCCCAACACTGGAACAGTCCATTGTCAGATATTTAGGCCCAGGCACCCGGGCAGAGGAGAGAGGTCCCGTAACAGAGAATCTGGCTTCATGTCAGCAGAGAATCAGTCTTCACGTCAGTAGAGAATCAGTCTTCATGCCATAGCAGAGAATCTGGCTTCACGTCACCCACCACTGTAACAGTCCATTGTCATATATTTAGGCCCAGGCACCCAGGCAGAGGAGAGAGGTCCCGTAACAGAGAATCTGGCTTCATGTCAGCAGAGAATCAGTCTGCATGTCATAGCAGAGAATCAGGCTTCACGTCACCCAACACTGGAACAGTCCATTGTCAGATATTTAGGCCCAGGCACCCAGGCAAAAGAGAGAGGTCCCGTAACAGAGAATCTGGCTTCATGTCAGCAGAGAATCAGTCTTCATGTCATAGCAGAGAATCAGGCTTCATGTCACCCAACACTGGAACAGTCCATTGTCAGATATTTAGGCCCAGGCACCCAGGCAAAAGAGAGAGGTCCCGTAACAGAGAATCTGGCTTCATGTCAGCAGAGAATCAGTCTTCATGTCATAGCAGAGAATCAGGCTTCACGTCACCCCAACACTGGAACAGTCCATTGTCAGATATTTAGGCCCAGGCACCCGGGCAGAGGAGAGAGGTCCCGTAACAGAGAATCTGGCTTCATGTCAGCAGAGAATCAGTCTTCACGTCAGCAGAGAATCAGTCTTCGTGTCATAGCAGAGAATCAGGCTTCACGTCACCCACCACTGGAACAGGCCACTGTCAGATATTTTTAGGCACCAGCCACCCAGACAGAGGAGAGAGGTCCCATAACAGAGATTCAGGCTTCATGTCAGCAGAGAATCAGTCTTCATGTCATAGCAGAGAATCAGGCTTCACGTCACCCACTGTCATGGTCTTACCTTCTTGCTGTTCTCCTTCGTTTGACATGTGCTGGCGGCCATCTTGGTTTCTGGGTTTCTTGTAGCCTCCCACCCTGCGGCTCCTCCTTCCCACTGGGAGGAGCTGGATGCCTAGCTCATATTTATAGGAGGTCTGTGGCTTCAGTTCCTTGCTTGGTCCTCCTGTGTTCACATGCTTCTAGACTGCTGCTGCTTCTGGTTCCTGATCCTTGTTTCGTCCGACTACCCTGCTGGTTCCTGATCCTGGTTTCGTCCGACTACCCTGCTGGTTCCTGATCCTGGCTTCGTCTGACTACCCTGCTGGTTCCTGATCCTGGCTTCGTCTGACTACCCTTCTGGTTCCTGACCTCTGGCTTCGCAAAGACTCTGCTTCGGTTTCGCCATCCGTTTGGACTTTTGCTTTACAGCTTTATTTTCAATAAAGCCTTCTTATTTTCACTTATCCCTTGTTGTACGTCTGGTTCATGGTTCCGTGACATTAGGACCAAGCCATGAATTCTGACGGTACAGGGCCATCCTCGCTACCCACGCTGGTTGCCAGACTTGATCAGCAGGATCACCTGTTGGGTCGGTTCGCTGTGGCGTTGCAAACCCTGCTTGAACGCACGGCTCATTTCGCTCCCGTTGCCGATGGGTCGGTTGTTGCTCCTGGGCCCGCTCCTACTGCCGCTCCGGTTGTTGCGCCAGAGTCTACCCCGACACCTGTTGTTGCACCTGCGGTGTTTCGGGGTATGACCGGTTCTGCCCCTCTTCCACAGCGCTTTGGGGGAGAGCCAACTCAGTGCCGAGGTTTCCTTAACCAGGTGGGCATTTATTTCGAGTTGCTGCCACATGCCTTTCCCACTGAGAGATCAAAGGTGGGCTTCTTGATCTCGCTGCTCTCGGACAAGGCCTTGGCCTGGGCCAGCCCTTTATGGGAGAACAACAATCCGGTGGTTGCCGAGTTTTCCGGTTTTGTTGCTTCTCTTCGGAAGGTATTCGATGTGCCGGCTCGTGCTGCCTCTGCTGCGAAGCTCCTTATGTCCATCAGACAGGGTTCACGATCCGTAGCTGAATACGCCATTGAGTTTCGTACCCTGGCAGCAGAGGTGGGCTGGAATAATGAGGCTCTGGTCGCTGCTTTCTCTCATGGTCTCTCGGATGCCTTGAAGGATGAGGTTGCAGCTAAGGACCTACCAGTGGAGCTCGAGTCTCTTATTTCTTTCCTGATTTTGATTGACACCAGACTCAGGGAGAGACCTTCCTTTAAGGAGAGCCTGCGGAGGATTTCTAACAGATTGGCGCCTACGTTTGTTGTCCCACCCGTGCCTCCCTCTCCTCCCACGCCTCCTGGGGATGACTTGTCTGGGGGTGAACCCATGCAGCTGGGGTTTGCTCGCCTGTCCGAGGGGGAGAGGGTACTCCGGAGACGCGAGGGCCGATGCATGTACTGTGGTCTCGGTGGGCATTTTCGGTTGGCATGTCCGAACCGTCCGGGAAACGCTCGCACCTGAGATCCTGTCGGGGGCAGATCTTGGGTGGAGTCTCCTTGTCCCCGGTTTCCCGTGTTGACAAACCACTGATCACTGTTGTCCTCTCCTGGGTCGGGGGCTCGGTGACGACCCAGGCGTTGGTGGACTCTGGTGCCGGTGGTTTGTTCATTGATAATGTGTTCGCTGCCGCCAATTCCATTCCTCTGCAGGCTCGAGGTTCCCCACTGGCTCTTGAGGCGATAGACGGCAGACCCCTTCTGCCGCCACACGTGACTCATGAGACCCTTCCAGTGGGGATAGCCATTGGTGCCGTTCACAGAGAGTCGGTCTGCCTCCAGGTTATTTCGTCTCCACACTACTCGGTGGTCTTGGGGTACCCCTGGCTCCGGAAGCATAATCCGACTTTCGATTGGAGATCGGCCGAGATCCTCTCGTGGTCACCGCAGTGTGGGGCTAGTTGCATCCATGGGTCTGTCAAGTTGCTGTGTACTTCCTCGGACTCTCTGTTGCCTCCTGAATACGAGGAGTACCGGGATGTATTCGATAAGGTGCGCGCGGTTGCCCTACCTCCGCACCGCCCATACGATTGTGCCATAGAGTTACAATCTGGTGCCGTTCCTCCTCGTGGCAAAGTCTATCCACTGTCGGTAGCGAGAATGAGGCCATGGAGGAGTACATGAGGGAGGCGCTTTCACGCGGACACATTCGCAAATCCTCGTCCCCGGCAGGGGCTGGACTTTTCTTTGTGAAAAAGAAGGGCGGTGAGTTGAGGCCTTGCATCGATTACAGGGGTCTCAATCGCATCACGATCAAGAACGCTTACCCGATACCCTTGATTTCCGAGCTGTTCGATCGCCTTAAAGGGGCCACGGTCTTTACCAAACTCGACCTGAGGGCGGCATATAACCTGGTAAGGATCAAGGCGGGCGATGAGTGGAAGACCGCGTTTAACACCAGGACCGGTCATTATGAATCCTTGGTTATGCCCTTTGGGTTGTGCAATGCGCCCGCAGTCTTTCAGGAATTCATCAACGATGTTTTCCGTGACCTGTTGCAGCAGTGTGTGGTGGTCTATTTGGATGACATCTTGGTATATTCTGAATCCATGGAGGCCCACATTCTGGATGTCAGACGAGTGTTGCAACGGTTACGAGAGAACAAGCTGTTCGGTAAGCTTGAGAAATGCGAATTTCACCGATCCCAGGTAACCTTCTTAGGTTACATCATTTCCGCTGAGGGGTTCTCCATGGATCCTGAGAAGGTTTCGGCTGTCTTACAGTGGCCCCAGCCCAGTGGTCTTCGTTCCCTGCAGCGCTTTTTGGGCTTCGCCAATTATTATCGGAAGTTCATCAGGGACTTTTCCATGCTAGCCAAGCCTCTCACGGATCTGACCAGGAAGGGCAGTAATTCCCAAGTCTGGTCGCTCGAGGCCATCCCAGCTTTTGAGGCTCTAAAGTCCGCCTTTGTGTCGGCTCCGTTTCTGTCGCATCCCAACCCTGGGTTGCCCTTTGTCCTCGAGGTGGACGCGTCTGAGACGGGAGTAGGCGCCCTTCTGTCTCAGCGTAGAACACCAGAGGGTCCTCTGCTTCCTTGTGGGTTTTACTCCCAGAAACTGTCTTCCGCGGAGTGCAACTATCAGATTGGTGACAGGGAGTTATTGGCCATCGTGCAGGCCCTTAAAGAATGGAGGCACTTGCTCGAGGGTTCGGCGGTTCCGGTCCTCATCCTGACGGACCACAAGAATCTGACCTACCTTTCTGAGGCCAAGAGATTGACACCACGTCAGGCCAGATGGGCTCTGTTCTTGTCACGTTTTAATTACGTGGTCTCCTACCTACCCGGTTCCAAGAACATCAGGGCAGATGCCTTATCACGGCAGTACTCCGAGCTGTCCAGGGAGGAGTCGATTCCGACTTCGGTCATACCTCCGAATCAGATCTTGGCCGCCATTCGCACCAGCCTGACCTCTCCCCTGGGTGAGCAGATTTTGGCGGCTCAATCTGGTGCTCCCTCTGGGAGACCCAACGGCAGATGTTTTGTGCCTGAGGAGTTGCGCACTCGGTTGTTGCGAACCTACCATAACTCCAAGACCGCGGGGCATCCTGGAAAGAATCAGCTGTCCTGGGCTGTTTCACGTCTGTTCTGGTGGCCTTCCCTACGTTCCGACATCGCCGCATATGTAGCGGCATGCTCCGTTTGTGCCCAGAGTAAGTCCCCTCGGCACCTTCCGTTGGGCCTTCTGCAACCCATAGCCACCGGGGAGCGCCCATGGTCACACCTGGGGATGGATTTCATTGTGGACCTCCCTGCATCCCGAGGCCATACGGTCATTCTCATGATTGTGGATCGGTTTTCCAAAATGTGCCACTGTGTTCCTCTCAAGAAGTTACCCTCTGCACAAGAGTTGGCCACGATTTTTGCCAGGGAGGTCTTCCGGTTGCACGGTTTGCCCAAGGAGATTGTGTCGGATCGGGGGAGTCAGTTTGTGTCCAGGTTCTGGCGCGCCTTTTGCTCCCAGTTGGGGATTCATCTCTCCTTCTCCTCGGCCTACCACCCTCAGTCCAATGGGGCCGCAGAACGATCCAATCAGGCCTTGGAGCAATTCCTTCGTTGCTATGTCTCCGATCATTAAGACAATTGGGTTGACCTCCTGCCTTGGGCTGAGTTTGCCAGGAACACGGCGGTGAACTCTTCCTCTGGGACGTCTCCCTTCATGGCCAATTATGGGTTCCAACCTGCCGTGTTACCGGAGGTATTCTCTCCCCAGGATATTCCGGCTGTGGAGGATCACCTTTCCGTCCTACGTGCTTCTTGGGTACTGATCCAGAAGTCCCTTGAGGTATCTGCGCAGCGCCAGAGACTCCAGGCTGATCGCAGACGAGCGCCTGCTCCTTCCTACCAGGTCGGAGACCGTGTATGGTTGTCCACCCGCAACCTCAACCTTCGAGTGCCCACTCCCAAGCTGGCGCCTTGCTTTGTTGGTCCCTTCCGAGTGCTTCGCAGGGTAAACCCGGTAGCCTATGCCCTTGCGCTTCCTCCTGGCATGCGGATCTCCAACGTGTTTCATGTCTCCCTGTTGAAGCCACTGGTGTGTAATCGTTTCACTTCCTCGGTTCCTCGGCCTCGTCCGGTCCAAGTGGGTAATCGTGAGGAGTATGAGGTGAGCAATATCCTGGACTCACGCCTGGTCCGCGGTCGGGTGCAGTTTTTGGTCCATTGGCGTGGTTATGGTCCAGAGGAGCGTTCCTGGGTTCCCTCAGCAGATGTCCATGCTCCTGCCTTGCTCCGAGCCTTCCACGCACGCTTCCCTCAGAAACCGTTCTTTACTCCGCGGAGGAGGGGCCCTTGAGGGGGAGGTACTGTCATGGTCTTACCTTCTTGCTGTTCTCCTTCGTTTGACATGTGCTGGCGGCCATCTTGGTTTCTGGGTTTCTTGTAGCCTCCCACCCTGCGGCTCCTCCTTCCCACTGGGAGGAGCTGGATGCCTAGCTCATATTTATAGGAGGTCTGTGGCTTCAGTTCCTTGCTTGGTCCTCCTGTGTTCACATGCTTCTAGACTGCTGCTGCTTCTGGTTCCTGATCCTGGTTTCGTCCGACTACCCTGCTGGTTCCTGATCCTGGTTTCGTCCGACTACCCTGCTGGTTCCTGATCCTGGCTTCGTCTGACTACCCTGCTGGTTCCTAATCCTGGCTTCGTCTGACTACCCTTCTGGTTCCTGACCTCTGGCTTCGCAAAGACTCTGCTTCGGTTTCGCCATCCGTTTGGACTTTTGCTTTACAGCTTTATTTTCAATAAAGCCTTCTTATTTTCACTTATCCCTTGTTGTACGTCTGGTTCATGGTTCCGTGACACCCACCACTGGAACAGTCCATTGTCACATATTTAGGCCCAGGCACCCAGGCAGAGGAGAGAGGTCCCATAACAGAGATTCAGGCTTCATGTCAGCAGAGAATCAGTCTTCATGTCATAGCAGAGAATCAGGCTTCACGTCACCCACCACTGGAACAGGCCACTGTCAGATATTTTTAGGCACCCGGCACCCAGACAGAGGAGAGAGGTCCCATAACAGAGATTCAGGCTTCATGTCAGCAGAGAATCAGTCTTCATGTCATAGCAGAGAATCAGGCTTCACGTCACCCACCACTGGAACAGTCCATTGTCACATATTTAGGCCCAGGCACCCAGGCAGAGGAGAGAGGTCCCATAACAGAGATTCAGGCTTCATGTCAGCAGAGAATCAGTCTTCATATCATAGCAGAGAATCAGGCTTCATGTCACCCACCACTGGAACAGGCCACTGTCAGATATTTTTAGGCCCCGGCACCCAGACAGAGGAGAGGTTCATTCAACTTTGGGTTGCCCCGCAATATAATGGTAAAATGAAAATAAAAATAGGATTGAATGAGGAAGTGCCCTGGAGTACAATAATATTTTGCTAAGGGGAGGTAGTTAATGTCTAATCTGTACAAGCGATGGACAGGTCCTGTGGGATCCATGCCTGGTTCATTTTTATGAACGTCAGCTTGTCCACATTGGCTGTAGACAGGCGGCTGCGTTTGTCTGTAATGACGCCCCCTGCCGTGCTGAATACACGTTCAGACAAAACGCTGGCCGCCTGGCAGGCCAGCACCTCCAAGGCATAAAAGGCTAGATCTGGCCACGTGGACAATTTGGAGACCCAGAAGTTGAATGGGGCCGAACCATCAGTCAGTACGTGGAGGGGTGTGCACAGGTACTGTTCCACCATGTTATTGAAATGTTGCCTCCTGCTAACACGTTCCGTATCAGGTGGTGGTGCAGTTAGCTGTGGCGTGGTGACAAAACTTTTCCACATCTCTGCCATGCTAACCCTGCCCTCAGAGGAGCTGGCCGTGACACAGCTGCGTTGGCGACCTCTTGCTCCTCCTCTGCCTTCGCTTTGGGCTTCCACTGGTTCCCCTGTGACATTTGGGAATGCTCTCAGTAGCGCGTCTACCAACGTGCGCTTGTACTCGCGCATCTTACTATCACGCTCCTATGTAGGAAGTAAGGTGGGCACATTGTCTTTGTACCGTGGATCCAGCAGGGTGGCAACCCAGTAGTCCGCACACGTTAAAATGTGGGCAACTCTGCTGTCGTTGCGCAGGAACTGCAGCATGTAGTCGCTCATGTGTGCCAGGCTGCACAGAGGTAAGGACAAGCTGTCCTCTGTGGGAGGCGTATCGTCATCGTCCTGCGTTTCCCCCCAGCCACGCACCAGTGATGGGCCCGAGCTGCGTTGGGTGCCAGCCCGCTGTGAACCTGCTTCATCCTCATCCTTCTCCACCTCCTCCTCATCCTCGTCCTCCTCGTCCTCCAGTAGAGGGCCCTGTCTGGCCACATTTGTACCTGGCCTCTGCTGTTGCAAAAAACCTCCCTCTGAGTCACTTCGAAGAGACTGGCCTGAAAGTGCTAAAAATGACCCCTCTTCCTCCTCCTCCTCCTCCTGGGCCACCTCCTCTTCCATCATCGCCCTAAGTGTTTTCTCAAGGAGACATAGAAGTGGTATTGTAACGCTGATAAAGGCGTCATCGCCACTGGCCATGTTGGTGGAGTACTCGAAACAGCGCAACAGGGCACACAGGTCTCGCATGGAGGCCCAGTCATTGGTAGTGTAGTGGGGCTGATCCGCAGAGCGACTGACCCGTGCGTGCTGCAGCTGAAACTCCACTATGGCCTGCTGCTGCTCGCACAGTCTGTCCAGCATGTGCAAGGTGGAGTTCCACCTGGTGGGCATGTTGCATATGAGGCGGTGAGCGGGAAGGCCGAAGTTACGCTGTAGCGCAGACAGGCGAGCAGCGGCAGGATGTGAACGCCGGAAGCGCGAACAGACGGCCCGCACTTTATGCAGCAGCTCTGACATGTCGGGGTAGTTGTGAATGAACTTCTGCACCACCAAATTCAGCACATGCGCCAGGCAAGGGATGTGCGTCAAACCGGCTAGTCCCAGAGCTGCAACGAGATTTCGCCCATTATCGCACACTACCAGGCCAGGCTTGAGGCTCACCGGCAGCAACCACTCGTCGGTCTGTTGTTCTATACCCCGCCACAACTCCTGTGCGGTGTGGGGCCTGTCCCCCAAACATATGAGTTTCAGAACGGCCTGCTGACATTTAACCCGGGCTGTGCTGAAGTTGGTGGTGAAGGTGTGTGGCTGACTGGATGAGCAGGTGGAAGAAGAGGAGGAGGAAGCTGAGTAGGAGGAGGAGGAGACAGGAGGCAAAGAATGTTGCCCTGCGATCCTTGGCGGCGGAAGGACGTGCGCCAAACAGCTCTCCACCTGGGGCCCAGCCGCCACTACATTTACCCAGTGTGCAGTTAGGGAGATATAGCGTCCCTGGCCGTGCTTACTGGTCCACGTATCTGTGGTTAGGTGGACCTTGCCACAGATGGCGTTGCGCAGTGCACACTTGATTTTATCGGATACTTGGTTGTGCAGGGAAGGCACGGCTCTCTTGGAGAAGTAGTGCCGGCTGGGAACAACATACTGTGGGACAGCAAGCGACATGAGCTGTTTGAAGCTGTCTGTGTCCACCAGCCTAAATGACAGAATTTCATAGGCCAGTAGTTTAGAAATGCTGGCATTCAGGGCCAGGGATCGAGGGTGGCTAGGTGGGAATTTACGCTTTCTCTCAAATGTTTGTGAGATGGAGAGCTGAACGCTGCCGTGTGACATGGTTGAGATGCTTGGTGACGCAGGTGGTGGTGTTGGTGGTACATCCCATGTTTGCTGGGCGGCAGGTGCCAACGTTCCTCCAGAGGCGGACGAAGAGGCCAAGGCGGCGGCAGCAGCAGAAGAGGTAGCAGGGGGAGCCTGAGTGACTTCCTTGTTTTTAAGGTGTTTACTCCACTGCAGTTCATGCTTTGCATGCAGGTGCCTGGTCATGCAGGTTGTGCTAAGGTTCAGAACATTAATGCCTCGCTTCAGGCTCTGATGACACAGCGTGCAAACCACTCGGGTCTTGTCGTCAGCACATTGTTTGAAGAGGTGCCATGCCAGGGAACTCCTTGAAGCTGCCTTTGGGGTGCTCGGTCCCAGATGGCGGCGGTCAGTAGCAGGCGGAGTCTCTTGGCAGCGCGTGTTCTGCTTTTGCCCACTGCTCCCTCTTTGTCTTTTGCTACGCTGTTGGCTCGGTCTCACCACTGCCTCTTCCTCCGAACTGTGAAAGTCAGTGGCACGACCTTCATTCCATGTGGGGTCTAGGACCTCATCGTCCCCTGAATCGTCTTCCACCCAGTCTTGATCCCTGACCTCCTGTTCAGCCTGCACACTACAGAAAGACGCAGCAGTTGGCACCTGTGTTTCGTCATCATCAGAGACGTGCTGAGGTGGTATTCCCATGTCCTCATCATCAGGAAACATAAGTGGTTGTGCGTTAGTGCATTTTATGTCTTCCACCGCTGGGGAAGGGCTAGGTGTCTTCAAACAGCATAAGAGACTGCTGCATAACTTGAGGCTCAGACAGTTTCCCTGATATGCATGGGGGTGATGTGACAGACTGATGGGCTAGGTTTTCATGCGCCATCTGTGCGCTTTCTGCAGAAGACTGGGTGGGAGATAATGTGAACGTGCTGGATGCACTGTCGGCCACCCAATTGACTAATGCCTGTACCTGCTCAGGCCTTACCATCCTTAGAACGGCATTGGGCCCCACCAAATATGGCTGTAAATTCTGGCAGCTACTGGGACCTGAGGTAGTTGGTACACTAGGACGTGTGGCTGTGGCAGAACGGCCACGTCCTCTCCCAGCACCAGAGGGTCCACTAACACCACCACGACCATGTCCGCGTCCCTTACTAGATGTTTTCCTCATTGTTACCGTTCACCACAATAAGAAAAATATTATTCGGGCCAATGTATTGAATTAAAATTCAGGCCTTTTTTTACAGACACCTAACACTATCTGGCTATCTATTTAGGTACCGTATTACACTAATACAGGCACACCAGTAATGACAGATTTAGCTGAATATAAATTTGAGGCCTATTATTTAGGCGCTGGGTGACAGGTATACGTTTAATCACAGAATTAGACTTGGATCTGCACTGTAGCGTGTGTGTGAAGTTCTTGAGAATTACCCTATCAGCACCTTGAATCTAATATACCCTTTTAGAGATAGATTTAAAGTAGGCCTGATAGAGCAGAAACCACTAATTTTGAGAATTGCAAAATTGGGAATTGTTTTTTCAACCCAGAACAAAAACTGTGCTTTGACGGACACTAAAAATAACTTGACCAGCTAAAACAGTACAGATTTGGATAAATATAAATGTGAGGCCTATTTTTTAGGCGCTGGGTGACAGGTATACGTTTAATCACAGAATTAGACTTGGATCTGCACTGTAGCGTGTGTGTGAAGTTCTTGAGAATTACCCTATCAGCACCTTGAATCTAATATACCCTTTTAGAGATAGATTTAAAGTAGGCCTGATAGAGCAGAAACCACTAATTTTGAGAATTGCAAAATTGGGAATTGTTTTTTCAACCCAGAACAAAAACTGTGCTTTGACGGACACTAAAAATAACTTGACCAGCTAAAACAGTACAGATTTGGATGAATATAAATGTGAGGCCTATTTTTTAGGCGCTGGGTGACAGGTATACGTTTAATCACAGAATTAGACTTGGATCTGCACTGTAGCGTGTGTGTGAAGTTCTTGAGAATTTCCCTATCAGCACCTTGAATCTAATATACCCTTTTAGGGATAGATTTAAAGTAGGCCTGATACAGCAGAAACCACTAATTTTGAGAATTGCAAATTTGGGAATAGTTTTTCAACCCAGAACAAAAACTGTGCTTTGACGGACACTAAAAATAACTTGACCAGCTAAAACAGTACAGATTTGGATGAATATAAATGTGAGGCCTATTTTTTAGGCGCTGTGTGACAGGTATACGTTTAATCACAGAATTAGACTTGGATCTGCACTGTACTGTGTGTGTGAAGTTCTTGAGAATTTCCCTATCAGCACCTTGAATCTAATATACCCTTTTAGGGATAGATTTAAAGTAGGCCTGATACAGCAGAAACCACTAATTTTGAGAATTGCAAAATTGGGAATTGTTTTTCAACCCAGAACAAAAACTGTGCTTTTACGGACACTAAATAACTTGACCAGCTAAAGCAGTAATGACAGATTTGGATTAATATAAATGTGAGGCCTATTTTTTAGGCGCTGGGTGACAGGCTCAACTTGCCCCTGATGTAGTATATGGCCAAAAAATAACCACACTATTGATGGTTAAATGCACTTGGTGACAGGCTCAGCTTGCCCCTGATGTAGTATATGGCCAAAAAATAACCACACTATTGATGGTTAAATGCAGTTGATGAAAGCTTGACCCTGATGTAGGATATAGCAAAAAATAACCACACTATTGATGGTTAAATGTACTTGGTGGCAGCTTGTGCTGGCACACCACAAGCCACAAAATGGCCGCCGATCACCCCAGAAAAAAGTGACTGAAAAACGCTCTGGGCAGCCTAAAAACACTGAGCAATTGAATAGCAGCAGTTCAATGATCCACAGCTGTAGATCGATCACTGAATGAAGTCTTTTGGAGGATTTAATCACTGCCTAATCTCGCCCTAACGTCGCAGCTGCAACCTCTCCCTACACTTGTAACAGCAGAGTGACGTGCGGCGCTACGTGACTCCAGCTTAAATAGAGGCTGGGTCACATGGTGCACTGGCCAATCACAGCCATGCCAATAGTAGGCAAGGCTGTGATGGCCTCTTGGGGCAAGTAGTATGATGCTTGTTGATTGGCTGCTTTGCAGCCTTTCAAAAAGCGCCAAGAAAGCGCCAAACACCGAACTCGAACCCGGACTTTTATGAAAATGTTCGGGTTCAGGTCTGTGTCACGGACACCCTAAAATTCGGTACGAACCCGAACTATACAGTTCGGGTTCGCTCATCCCTACTCCTTGGTATACATACTGTACTGTACTATACATACTTTCCATTACTGAGTACCTTGTGCCCACCATAATGAAAAATAAGGGCTTTCCCTACATTTATACAAAATTAGTACATCCCTGATAATTTAATGAATCTGTGGAATAGACTTCCTCAGGACGTGGTCACAGCAGGAACAGTGGTCAGTTTAAAAAAGGGTTTAGATAAATTCTTGAAAGTAAATTACATTAATGCTTATGAAAATGTGTAGAAATCTGAGTCTCACTTTCTTCTGGGATTCGCGTCCCCACCTATCCCTTGGTTGAACTTGATGGACTTATGTCTTTTTTCAACAGTATTAACTATGTAACTATGTAAACTCTGCTGCAATTATTGCTCGCACAGATACCACCAATAAAGATGATTATTTGTGAATTAACTCAAAAATAATAGTTTTGTAACCCACGCTTCTGCTAACTCCAGAAGAAGCAATGAACTGCTGGGCTTTATGTGGCCTGTTGTGCCTGAATTATAT
Source organism: Bufo bufo (assembly GCF_905171765.1). Taxonomy (NCBI): domain Eukaryota; kingdom Metazoa; phylum Chordata; class Amphibia; order Anura; family Bufonidae; genus Bufo; species Bufo bufo. The sequence goes on along the minus strand of NC_053391.1, from coordinate 526,589,441 downwards.
TACCATGTCATAACCATTCTTAGCCTACTAGAGGATCCTTAGGGTCTAGAATTGTAACATCTTGTTCTGATGCTGCAGTGAATGGAGTGCAAACATATAATGGCCCATATTTACTAATAATTCTGCACCAAGATTCTGTCTAAAAAGTGGTGCAAATTGGCTACATTTGGCTCATCTAGGTTTTCTACACATCTTTCTGACATGCTTAAAGGGTTTCTACCACCAGAAATACAGTTATGTAGCTGACTGATATAGCGATGCACTAATGTCAGCACTACATAACAGTATGTTTCTAACATTAGTCCCTGCAGCCGTTTTTGTAATAAATGCACTTTTATTATATGCTAATGAGCCTCTAGCTGATATGTGGGCGTAAAATCAGCACCTAGAGGCTCCGTCCACTCACCCTTTATCCCGCCCAGGTCCCCTGTTCTGCCCGCCCCGCTCCTCTTGATTGATGCCACGGTCCACCGCATAATTGACGAAATCCTGCGCCGTTCACTTCTGTCTTCGGCGCAGGCGCAGTGAGTGAAGGCCGCTCTCCTGATGCCAGCTTTCTCACTGTGACGTAGTCGGCGCAGGCGCAATGAGGAATCCGGCACCAGGAGCGCATCATTCACTCACTGCGCCTGCGCCGAAGACAGAAGTGAACGGCGCAGGCGCGGGATTTCGTCAATGATGCGGTGGACTGTGGCATCAATCAAGAGGAGCGGGGCGGGCAGAACAGGGGACCTGGGCGGGATAAAGGGTGAGTGGACGGAGCCTCTAGGTGCTGATTTTACGCCCAGATAGCACCTAGAGGCTCATTAGCATATAATAAAAGTGCATTTATTACAAAAACGGCTGCAGGGACTAATGTTAGAAACATACTGTTATGTAGTGCTGACATTAGCGCATCGCTATATCAGTCAGCTACATAACAGTATTTCTGGTGTTAGAAACCCTTTAAAAAGGGACAAAGGGGCCGGTCCTAAAATAGTCTATTTTGCGCCAAAATTGCACCACAATTCTGGCATAAAAATCCATCTCAAAGTAAGCCAACCAATAGTTGGTATAGAGTCCGAGAAAAGGTATAAAATTATACATAGAAATTTTTTATTCCTACAATTCAGACTACATTAAACATATTCTTACACCCCTAGTAATAAAATAATAAAAACCTATAAAGTTTATCAATTAAATTTTTGTTTACGAGGTATTGTTACAAGTATGTATTAGGATAACCTCTACTTCCTGTAATGTAAAGCACGGAAAAAACATGTCCTTCTACCTGGTTTGATCCCCAATAACACTTTAATAATATGGTGCAGAATGTCATAATGCTCTTTCAGGTTAGAATTTTTCAGCGGTATAACACTGCGAATATTAAATGAAAAAAAAAAAATATTATAACCTAATTGGTGCTTATTGGTAAATTCTTACAACTTCAAACGTATAATAAAAAGAAGACTTGGATATCTAAAGGGCTTTAGAATACAATGTATACTGATTTTTTTTCTTTCTTTCAAGATATAACCAGTTCAATGTATTTATTTTGAGTCTATTGAAGGGCTGAGTTGTAGTGCCATGCAGTGATCCCACACTGATGTCCTATCCTAAGGATAGACTATCAACTTTTTTTTTACTAGAAAGCAACGTTAAATGTATGCTTAAAGGTTAGTTCATATGAAATATATATGCAACAACCCACTTTGCTTGTTCGCGGTGTGCCGAACAGGCGAACATATGACGATGTCCGCCAGCACCATATTCTTTTACTTTATGAAGAACTTTGACCCATGACACATCCATAAGGTGGTACAGGACAGCAAATTGAGATGTTTCAGCACACAGACATACCCCTGACCTTATAAATAAACCCGATCTGGCTGCCATTTTATATTCAGTATTTTGCCAGTGTAGGGAGAGGTTGCTCTGTGAAGCAGGGACAGACTGTTAGGAACACCAAACACTAGCTAATATGGCCACAAAAGTCAGTTTAAGAACTGGAATAGGTGTGCTATCGATAGGTGTGACTTAGGCCTCATGCACACGACTGTTTTTTTTTGCGGTCCGCAAAAACGGGTTCAGTTTTTCCGTGATCCGTGACCGTTTTTTTCGTCCGTGGGTCTTCCTTGATTTTTGGAGGATCCACGGACATGAAAAAAAAGTCGTTTTGGTGTCCGCCTGGCCGTGCGGAGCCAAATGGATCCGTCCTAAATTACAATGCAAGTCAACGGGGACGGATCCGTTTGACGTTGACACAATATTGTGCAATTTCAAACGGATCCGTCCCCCATTGACTTTCAATGTAAAGTCAGGAGTTAATATACCATAGGATCGGAGTTTTCTCCAATCCGATGGTATATTTTAACTTGAAGCGTCCCCATCACCATGGGAACGCCTCTATGTTAGAATATACCATCGGATTTGAGTTACATCGTGAAACTCAGATCCGACAGTATTTTCTAATACAGAGGCATTCCCATAGTGATGGGGACGCTTCTAGTTAGAATATACTACGAACTGTGTACATGACTGCCCCCTGCTGCCTGGCAGCACCCGATCTTTTACAGGGGGCTGTGATCAGCACAATTAACCCTTCAGGTGCCACACCTGAAGGGCTTAATTGCGCGTATCATAGCTCCCTGTAAGTGATCAGGGGCTGCCAGGCAGAAGGGGGCAGACCCCCTCCCTCCCCAGTTTGAATATCATTGGTGGCCAGTGTGCGCCCCCCCTGACCCCCCCTCTATTGTAATATCATTGGTGGCCAGTGTGCGGCCTCCGTCGGCCCGCCTCCCCCCCTCTATTGTAATATCATTGGTGGCCAGTGTGCGGCCCCCCCCCCCTATTGTAATATCATTGGTGGCCAGTGTGCGGCCTCCGTCGGCCCCCCTCCCCCCCTCTATTGTAATTTCATTGGTGGCCAGAGTGCGGCCTCCCCTCTCCCCCCCCCCTGCCCGATCATTGGTGGCAGCGGAGATTCCGATCGGAGTCCCAGTTTAATCGCTCTGGGGCTCCGATCGGTAACCATGGCAACCAGGACGCTACTGCAGGCCTGGTTGCCATGGTTACTTAGCAATATTACAATATTAGAAGCATCATACTTACCTGCTGCGCTGTCTGTGACCGGCCGGGAGCTCCTCCTACTGGTAAGTGACAGATCATTAAGCAATGCGCCGCACAGACCTGTCACTTACCAGTAGGAGGAGCTCCCGGCCGGTCACAGACAGCGCAGCAGGTAAGTATGATGCTTCTAATATTGTAATATTGCTAAGTAACCATAGCAACCAGGCCTGCAGTAGCGTCCTGGTTGCCATGGTTACCGATCGGAGCCCCAGAGCGATTAAACTGGGACTCCGATCTAAATCTCCGCTGCCACCAATGATCGGGGGGGGGCGCACACTGGCCACCAATGATATTACAATAGAGGGAGGGGGGTGGCCGGGGGAGGCCGCACACTGGCCACCAATGATATTCAAACTGGGGAGGGAGAGGGGTCGCCCCCTGCTTCCTGGCAGCCCCTGATCTCTTATAGGGGGCTATGATATGAACAATTAACCCCTCAGGTGCAGCACCTGAGGGGTTAATTGTGCGGATCACAGCCCCCTGTAAGAGATCGGGTGCTGCCAGGCAGCAGGGGGCAGTCATGTACGCAGTTCGTAGTATATTCTAACTAGAAGCGTCCCTATCACTATGGGAACGCCTCTATGTTAGAATATACTGTTGGATACGAAGTGAAAACTCATCTCTGAAAAAGCTTTTATGCAGACGGATCTTCGGATCCATCTGTATGAAAGTAACCTACAGCCACGGATCACGGACGCGGATGCCAATTTTGTGTGCATTCATGTTCTTTAACGGACCCATTGACTTGAATGGGTCAGTGAACCGTTGTCCGTCAAAAAAATAGGACAGGTCCTATTTTTTTTACGGACAGGAAACACGGATCACGGATGCGGATGCAAAACGGTGCATTTTCCGATTTTTCCACGGACCCATTCAAAGTCAATGGGTCCGCGAAAAAAAAAACGGAAAATGGCACAACGGCCACGGATGCACACAACGGTTGTGTGCATGAGGCCTTACTGAGGGGTGTAATATACTTATAATATTCTTTCTAACATAGAATGTATATTATAGTGCATTTGTATTGTGCAGCAGTTGTGTGCGGTTCTGCTGCAATACTGCAGCTACACAGAGTGACAAACGCTATTTGAATAAAAATTTCCACTGGTGTGATATACCAGTTGCCCCCAAAAAACTGATTGAAGCAGGGGTGTGATATACCAATAATATACTTTCCATATAGTGCATTTGGGAAGTGCAGCATTTGTTTGTGGTTTTGCTGTGTTACCGCAGCTACACAGAGTAACAAACGCTATTGGAACAAATAATTTCTACTGGTGTGATATACCAGTTGCGCCCCCCAAAAAATGATTGAAGCAGGGGTGTTATATACCAATAATTTACTTTCTATATAGTAATTGATAGATAGCGGCTCACCCCACTTGACTTATGGATCTAGGTGCTCATGTACCAGGACTACCCCACAGTCCTTACAGGAGTATGGAAACAGTTACGGGTGATATAGTGCCTGTTCCACCACAAACTTATTCATTTCCATACTTTATATATAGTGCATTTGAGTAGTGCAGCATTTGTTTGCGGTTTTGCTGCGTTACCGCAGCTACACAGTGTGACAAGCGCTATTGGAACAAATCATTTCTACTGGTGTGATATACCAGTTGACCCCCAAAAAAGTGATTGAAGCAGGGGTTTGTCACTCTGTGTAGCTGCGGTAATGCAGCAAAACCGCAAACAAATGCTGCACTACCCAAATGCACTATATAGAAAGTATATTATTGGTATATCACACCCCGCCTCAATCATTTTTTTTTTGGGGGGCAACTGGTAGAAATTATTTGTTCCATCAGCACTTGTCACAATGTGTAGCTGCAGTAACGCAGCAAAACCGCAAACAAATGCTGCACTACTCAAATGCACTATATAGAAAGTATATTATTGGTATATAACACCCCTGCTTCAATCAGTTTTTTAGGGGGCAACTGGTATGTTTGCCAATCCTAGATTTAATCTGGTTAGAAGAACATCCAACATACTGTAGTTGACATTCTTCGCAAGTAATTAGTTAAATCACATATTTGGTGTTGCAATTCAGGTATGTTTTTATTTCAAAATCCTTGCCATTTGCTGTTGATTTAAAATGGCCATCCACCACAAAGTGATCACAGCAGATGCAACTGCTGTGACCACATTTGTAACTACTGCTTGCTAACCAGATTAGTTGGAGTGTTTTTTTCTCCTGGAACAGACTTGGACTAATTAGACTGCCCAGAGGGGAGCTTTGCACGCAGTACATCTCAATCCTCCCGCAACCACATCAGACCACTGATTATCATAGCTTAGTACTGGCAGATACTTCTTGACAATTTTACACACTTTACTGTACTCTTCGCTATATTGTGTAACAAAGGTGGTGGTATGTCTCCTATGGTGGTTATGCTTGCTCAGAGTATCAGAATGCCGCTTTACTGGAAAGATTAACTCCCTCCTATCCATAGGAGATATACACTGTCTCTGTTCTGTCATCCACTGGTGTTAATATGATCTATTAGAAAGCCTATTTATTATACAGTATTATTAGTTTCAGATATAAAAGTATCTATATCAGAAAAATTACGTTTAGCTCGAATTAGTTGGCCATGACAGCCACACTTTGTAGTATATATTGGAGGCGTGGCGATCTCCATGCAGTCATGCACACCTAACCAGTTAGTCTGCCCTGGAGGCTGGTTTTAAAGTCAGTATAAAACGGAGTCTACTTCTACAGGGCCTACCAGTAGCCATTTGGCTCCAGGAGAAGTATATAGTGGGCTCAGCATGCATGTTGGTACTTGCATCCCTGGATCCGATGAAAGCTGTAACGGCACCGGACGGGGTTAAAAGCAGAGTGTGCCTGGCGTTCATGCTGTACCTGCGCTCCCTGGACTTTGTGTGGCTGTCATTGCCCATAAACAGGTAGGAACTAGTGTTAGGGACCACTCATAAAGGCGACCTTGACGTGGTGAGTGGCTTATTACGCTTTGGCCAAAATGTACACCAACGACTCATTCAACATCCAGCATGGAGGCAGGGCGGAGTGCTGGTTGCAGAGTGCTATTGCATTTGTGTTATATATATATATACTCAGATTCTTTTTTATTAAAAATACCTTGTTCCAAGTCCGTAGACAATATGTCAGCCAACTTTTTTTGGAAAGAGGGGAGGGGATTGCCAGCAAGTACAGCGTAAACCATGGTATCATTTAACATATTTAGTACCTGTGATTTGTAGATCTCACTGTCCAAGATGACAACCACACCTCCTTATCCGCTTGTCTGATAATTAGGTCGTCTCTACTTTTCAGGGTCCGCAGTGCTTTGCGTTCATAATAAGTTAAATTCACCTGCTTGCCTGTATACAAAGATGGGGAAGGATCATTCTGGTTTCAATTTGACATACTTCTATCCTTTAACCCCTTAACCCCTTTAGGACACAGCCATATTTCACCTAAAGGACCAGGCCATTTTTTGCAAATCTGACCAGTGTCACTTTAAGTGGTGATAACTTTAAAACACTTTGACTTATCCAGGCCATTCTGAGATTGTTTTTTCGTCACATATTGTACTTCATGACACTGGTAAAATTAAGTTAAAAAAAAATATTTATATTTATAAAAAAAATACCAAATTTACCAAAAATTTGTAAAAAAATTGCACATTTCCAAGTTTCAATTTCTCTACTTCTATAATACATAATAATACCTACAAAAAATAGTTATTACTTTACATTCCCCATATGTCTACTTCATGTTTGGATCAATTTGGGAATGATATTTTATTTTTGGGGGATGTTACAAGGCTTAGAAGTTTAGAAGCAAATCTTGAAATTTTTCAGAAATTTTCAAAAACCCACTTTTTAGGGACCTGTTCAGGTCTGAAGTCACTTTGTGAGGCTTACATAATAGCAACCACCCAAAAATGACACCATTCTAGAAACTACACCCCTCAAGGTATTCAAAACTGATTTTACAAACTTTGATAACCCTTTAGGTGTTGCACAAGAGTTATTGGCATATGGAGATGAATTTTGAGAATTTCAATTTTTTGCCAAATTTTGCATTTTAATCCATTTTTTCCAGTAACAAAGCAAGGGTTAACAGCCAAACAAAATGCTATATTTATTGCCCCAATTCTGTATTTTGCAGAAACACCCCATATGTGGCTGCAAACTACAGTACGGGCATACAGTAGGGCGTAGAGGGAAAGGTGCGCCGTATGGTTTTTGGAAGGCAGATTTTGCTGCACTGGTTTTTTTGACACTATGTCCCATTTGAAGCCCCCCTGATGCACCCCTAGAGTAGAAACTCCATAAAAGTGACCCCATCTAAGAAACTACACCCCTCAAGGTATTCAAAACTGATTTTACAAACTTTGTTAACCCTTTAGGTGTTCCACAAGATTTAATGGAAAAAAGAGATACAATTTTCAAAATTTTACTTTTTTGGCATATTTTCTATTTAATTTTTTTTCCAGTTACAAAACAAGGGTTAACAGCCAAACAAAACTCTATATTTATGGCTCTGATTCTGTAGTTTACAGAAACACCCCATATGTGGTCGTAAACCGCTGTACTGGCACACGGCAGGGTGCAGAAGGAAAGGAATGCCATACGGTTTTGGAAGGCAGATTTTGCTGGACCGGTTTTTTGACACCATGTCCCATTTGAAGCCCCCCTGATGCACCCCTAGAGTAGAAACTCCCAAAAAGTGACCCCATTTTAGAAACTACGGGATTGGGTGGCAGTATTGTTGGTACTAGTTTAGGGTACATATGATTTTTGGTTGCTCTATATTACACTTTTTGTGAGGCAAGGTAACAAGAAATAGCTGTTTTGGCACAGTTTTTATTTTTTGTTATTTTCAACATTCATCTGACAGGTTAGATCATGTAATTTTTTTATAGCGCAGGTTGTCACGGACACGGCGATACCTAATATGTATACTATTTTTCTATTTATGTAAGTTTTGCACAATGATTTCATTTTTGAAACAAAAAAAAACATGTTTTAGTGTCTCCATAGTCTGAGAGCCATAGTTTTTTCAGTTTTTGGGCAAATATCTTGGGTAGGGTATGATTTTTGCGGGATGAGATGACGGTTTGATTGGCACTATTGTGGGGTGCGTATGACTTTTTGATCGCTTGCTATTGCACATTTTGTGATGTAAGGTGACCAAAAATTGCTTTTTTTACACCGTTTTTTTATTTTTCTTTACGGTATTCACCTGAGGGGTTAGGTCATGTGATATTTTTATAGAGCAGGTTATTACGGACACGACGATACCTAATATGTATACTTTTTTTTTATTTATGTAAGTTTTACACAATTATTTTATTTTTGAAACAAAAACAAAAAAATAGTGTTTTAGTGTCTCCATATTCTGAGAGCCATAGTTTTTTCTGTTTTTTGGCGATTATCTTAGGTAGGGTCTCATTTTTTGCGGGATGAGGTGACGGTTTGATTGGTACTACTTTGGTGTACATACGACTTTTTTAATCACTTTTATTACCTTTTTTGGGAAGTAAGGTGGGCAAAATTTCAATTTCATCATAGTTTTTTTTATTTTTATGGCTTTCACCATGTAAAGTAACATGACCGTTTTATAGTTCAGGTCGTTACGGACGCGGTGATATCCAACATGTGTAAGGAATTTAATTTTTTTCCATTTTTAATCAGTGATAAATGTGTTTTTTGATTTTTACTTTTTTCATTTTTTTTTACTTTTTTTTACCCAGACCCACTTAGTTCTTGAAGATCCAGTTGGTCTGATGTCTGTATAATACAGTACAGTACACTATATAGTAATAATAATAATAATATACTGTACTGTATTTTCACTTTACAAAGTCTGATTAGACTTCTGCCTTTAGCAGAAGTCTAATCAGCACCATGGACAGCCTCTGATCAGTACAATGGACAGCCGGAAGCCTGTGAAGGCGTCCAGTTGCCATGGTAACCATCACTCGCTGCCACAGCAGAGCAGTCGGTGATGTGGAGGGAGGGAGCTCCCTCCCTCTTAACCTTTTCCATACAGCGGTCCCTATGGACCGCGGCATGGAAGGGGTTAAACGCATTGCATCTGTGCCAGCACAGATGTCACGCGTTTCAAGCAGAGTGTCAGCAATGTGCTGACACTCTGCAAACGGCTCGGCTATCCTGAGAGAGGGGGCGGGCGGATGATCGCATGCCTGCCCGTCCCCCCCAAGCACCGCCCGCCCGGCCGCATTCCCGGGGGGGGGTTAAACATTAAAATAAAGCTTATTTGAAGTTTATGATCCCCGCGGTCACAGACTGCGGGGATCAGAAACTTCCGAAACCACAGCAAACCGCAGGTCTGAATTGACTTGCGGTTTGCTGCGATCGCCAACATGGGGGGGTCACAGGACCCCCCGGCGCATTTAGCCAAGGTGCCTGCTCAATGATTTGAGCAGGCACCGGTTTCTGATCACCGCCCGCCGGGCGACGGTGATCGGAACTATACATGACGTAATGGTACGTCATGTGTCCTTAAGTACCAGGACAACATGCCGTACCGATACGTCATGTTTCCTTAAGAGGTTAAGGACCGGGCTAATTTTTTGCAAATCTGACCAGTGTCACATTATGTGTGAATAACTTTAAAATGCTTTTTCTTATCCAGGCAATTCTGAGAATTCTTTTTCGTCACATATTGTACTTAATGACACTGGTAAAATGGAGTAAAAAAATTTATTTTTATTTATAAAAAAAATACCAAATTTACTAAACATTTGGAAAAATTTACACATTTCCAAGTTTCAATTTCTCTACTTCTATAATACATAGTAATACCTCCAAAAATAGTTATTCATTTACATTCCCCATATGTCTACTTCATGTTTGGATCATTTTGGGAATGCCATTTTATTTTTTGGGGACGTTACACGGCTTAGAAGTTTAGAAGAAAATCTTGAAATTATTCAGAAATTTTTCAAAACCCACTTTTTAAGGACCAGTTCAGGTCTGAAGTCACTTTGTGAGGCTTACATAATAGAAACCACCCAAAAATGACCACATTTTAGAAACTACACCCCTCAAGGTATTTAAAACTGATTTTACAAACTTTGTTAACCCTTTAGGTGTTCCACAAGAGTTATTGGCAAATGGAGATGAAATTTCAGAATTTCAATTACATTTTTTAGCAAATTTTCCATTTTAATCCATTTTTTCCAGTAACAAAGCAAGGGTTAACAGCCAAACAAAACCTCAATATTTATTTCCCTGATTCTGTAGTTTATAGAACTACCCCATATGTGGTCGTAAACTACTGTACGGCACGTGGCAGGGCGCAGAAGGAAAGGAGCACATATGGTTTCTGGAAGGCAGATTTTGCTGGACTGGTTTATTTACACCATGTCACATTTTAAGCCCCCCTGATGCACCCCTAGATTAGAAACTCCAAAAAAGTTAACCCATTTTGGAAACTACAGGATAAGGTGGCAGTTTTTTGGGGACTATTTTTAGGGTACATATGATTTTTGGTTGCTCTATATTAAATTTTTGTAAGGCAAGGTTACAAATAATTTCAATTCTGAAATTTCATCTCCATTTGCCAATAACTCTTGTGGAACACCTAAAGGGTTAACGAAGTTTGTAAAATCAGTTTTAAATACTTTGAGGAGTGTAGTTTCCAAAATGGGGTCACTTTCTTGGAGTTTCTACTCTAGGGGTGCATCAGGGGGGCTTCAAATGGGACATGGTGTAAATAAACCAGTCCAGCAAAATCTGCCTTCCAGAATTCATATGGTGTTCCTTTCCTTTTGTGCCCTGCCGTGTGCCTGTACAGTAGTTTACGACTACATATGGGGTGTTTCTATAAACCTCAGAATCAGGGCAATAAATATTGAGGTTTTTTTAGCTGTTAACCCTTGCTTTGTTAATGGAAAAAATGGATTAAAATGGAAAATTTGCCAAAAAATTTAAATTCTCAAATTTCATCGCCAATAACTCTTGAGGAACACCTAAAGGGTTAACAAAGTTTGTAAAATCAGTTTTGAATACCTTGAGGGTTGTAGTTTCTTAGATGGGGTCACTTTTATGGAGTTTCTACTCTAGGGGTGCATCAGGCAGGCTTCAAATGGGACATGGTGTCAAAAAACAAGTCCAGCAAAATCTGCCTTCCAAAAAACATATGGCGCTCCTTTCCTTGTGCTCCCTGCCATTAGGCCATACAGCATTTTATGACCACATATGGGGTGTTTTTGTAAACTACAGAATCAGGGCAATAAATATAGAGTTTGGTTTGACTGTCAACCCTTGCTTTGTTAACGGAAAAAATGGATTAAAATGGAAAATTTTGCAAAAAATTGCTGTTTTGGCATTGTTTTTATTTCATTCATAACTTTTTGATCGCTTGCTTTTAACTTTTTGTGATTTAAGGTGACAAAAAATTGTTTTTTTTACACCATTTTTATTTTATTTATTTTTTGACTGTGTTCATTTAAGGGGTTAGGTCATGTGGTATTTTTATAGTTCAGGTTCTTATGGATGCAGAAATACCTAATATGTATACTTTTGTTATTTATTTTAGTTTTACAAAATAATATAATTTTTGGAAAAAATAAAATAAAATTTGTTTTAGTGTCTCCAAAGTCTGAGAGCCATAGTTTATTTTATTATTATTTTTTTTTTTTTTGGGCAATTGTCTGTGGCCAAATAGAATTAAAATTGGGGAAGGGGATTCTAAATTTAGTACTCCATGGAAGTGTAGTACTATAGGAAATGTTTGTCCAGCTCACCTAGTCGGCATGTAGTATCCCGTGTGCCCGGAGTCAAGCCAGCAAGTTCCTGGACGTATAAGCAAAAATAAAATGAAAAAGACGATTCCGGCACTTATTGTTCTTCCCATAAAATCATCCTCTTTATTGAATCACATCATATGCGGGACAGTATCACAGTATCGTCTTTTTCATTTTATTTTTGAAGTGTAGTACTCCCTGAAGCAACTGTCAATGCAAAGGCCCGGGTGATCAGGGCACGTGTCACACTGAGTGGTGGTGTCCTTCCGTATCCCCCTCCTGAGACACACTCTGCACTTGGGGGACCACATCTGGAAAGTGTTGGCCAGGGATGATCCGGGCGCCTCCGGTTCCAGAGGTACTCTGACCTGCTCTTTCCCAGTCAGAAAAGATCAGGTCCTTGAGGATTGTCTCATAGAACTGCAGGAATTTACCTGTGTTGCCAGCGCTCCGGGACAGCACAAATGAGTTGTACAAGGCAACCTATACCAAGTAAACTGCAACTTTTTTGTATCATGCCCGGGTTTTGCACATGGCGTTATATGGCTTGAGGACTTGATCAGAGAGATCAACTCCTCCCATATACCGATTGTAGTCCACGATACAATCGGGCTTGAGGACCGTTGCCGAGGTACCTCGCACAGGGACAGGGGTGATGCCGTTACCGTGAATTATGGACAATACAAGGACATCCCTCTTGTCCTTATATCTGACCAGCAACAAGTTTCCACTGGTAAGGGCACGGGTCTCACCACTGGGGATAAGTTCCTGGAGGGGGTGGGTAGGGAGGCCGCATTGATTTTTCCACATTGTCCCACAAGCGGACGTGGATCTGGCGGCGAGGGACTGGAACAAGGAGATACTAGTATAAAAGTTATCCACGTACAGGTGGTAACCCTTATCTAGCAGTGGGTGCATAAGGTCCCACACAAGTTTCATGCTAACACCCAGAGTGGGGGGACATTCTGGGGGTTCAATACGGGAATCTCGCCCCTCGTACACACAAAACTTGTAAGTGTACCCTGAGGTACTCTCACAAAGTTTGTACAGCTTCACGCCATACCTCGCCCGCTTAGAGGGAACATACTGGCGGAAAATGAGTCTCTCCTTGAAAGCAATGAGAGACTCATAAACAGCGACCTCCCTTCCAGGTACATAGGTCTCCAAAAATTTGGCCCTGAAGTGATCGATGACCGGCCTGATTTTGTACAGGCGGTCATAGGCAGGATCACCTTGGGGGGAGGGGGGGGGGGGGACATGCTGCATTATCTACATAATGCAGGCATTTCCGAATGGCCTCAAAACGGGAATGTGTCATGGCCATATAGTAGAGTGGGTTCTGGTAGAGGACGTCCCCACTCCAGTACTGCCTGACACTGTTTTCTTTTACTAGACCCATGTGCAGCACGAGGCCCCAAAATGTCCTCATCTCGGCTGCACTGACCGGAGTCCAGCCACCGGACGTAGCCAAAAAGGAGCCCGGGTGTTGAGCAATGAACTGTTGGGCAAACAAGTTTGTTTGCTCCACCATAAGATTCGCAAAGTGGTCACTGAAAAAAAAAAAAAAAAAAAAAGGCATTTTCAGTGAATTTGGATTCCTGGTTGGTCAACAAAGTCAGGAATCATGGGCTCAAAATCTTCTGGGGTACACCAGACAAGTTCACCGGTAGGGGGCTCAGGTGGGCCGGATAACTAGTACGAGCCCCAGGGCTGCTCATACTAGTGTGGGCCACAGGGTCCCTGGCATGGGGGTCCTCTGGCTCAGCCTGGCAGCGTCTTTGCCGCCTTGGGGGCTCATCATCATCACTAGAGGATGACGAGCATGCAGATGACAAGAGGAAAGTGGGGTCATCCTCGTCCTCACTGGGGCTCTTAGAGTCGGAGACAAGCAGGGCCATAGGGGAGTGTGCGTGTGCGTGTGTGTAAAACTTTATTTAGTGTGTGTGGGGGGATGGGTGCTCAGGTTCAATTATACCCTACCCTAACTCACCCTAAACCTAACAGAAAAAAAAATAAAAAAAAAATTGGAAAATGAAAAATAAAAAATTATTCCAACTCGCTGATCAGCGGTCCGAAGCTGATCAGCGATGGGGTGGGCGATGCGTTAACAGACGCTAAGAGTGCCGGCCACAGTCAGCGCACGCACAAAAAAAATAATAATAATACCTTGCGCCCGTGAGGGAGGGAGGCAAGCTGCAGCACCCCTGGGGGTTCTAGGGTCGCACAGCTGAGTGTGCTGTGGACCCCAGACACCCGATCAGGGTGAAGCACAAAAAAAATAACACTTTTTTTTCCCCCTAAACTATTCCTCAGTCTCCCTGCCTGGGGGTGCTGGGCTCAGAGGTGGACGGACGGGCTCCTCTCTCCTGGCTCCACGGAAGCAGTGTGGAGGAGGAGAGCAGAGCTGGGGGGTGTTAACCCCCGCCCCCCCATCCAGTCAATAGGATGCGATCCTGAGAGGTGATGTCACTGCCACCTCTCAGGATCTAAGGATGGTGATTGGTGGTGTATTATCACACCACCGATCACCATCCTATTCCGGGTTATCAGGTCACCGGAGACCCGAATTACCCGGAAACGCAGCAAACCGCAGGTCTGAATTGACCTGCGGTTTGCTGCGATCGCCGATACGGGAAGGGGGTCACAGGACCCCCCTCGGCATTGTCACAGAGTGCCTGCTGAATGATTTCAGCAGGCACTCTGTTCCACGCACTGCCCACCGCGCTGCGGTTTTCGGAAATATACAGGGCGTACATTTACGCCCTGTGTCCTTAAGGACTTGGACATCAGGGCGTACCTGTATGCCCTGTGTTCGTAAGAGGTTAAAGCAAGCAGGTCCCTCTCTACTAGCTCCTGATATTTATCCAGGGCTGGGGATTTTATATGTAAAGGATAGAAGTCCCTATTGGAGGTTTCAAATAATACAGAATTATTCACCAACATTTGGTCATCTTGTTGTGACCGCATCTCCTGTAAAGAAACCACATGAACCATGACATTGCAGTGTCCTCCTCAACAGTTAAAGTAGCTAAATCCATCTCTGTGACATTTTCAGATGCTAAGTGCCTTTTTTAGGTGAGGTTCCGTGCAAGTCTATTCACATCCAGAATTGTTCGGTACAAGTCAAAATGATGTTTGGGGGAAAAAGACAGACCTCTTTTCAAAACATTGACCTGATCCGCCGGTAATATTGAGGCGGATAAATTAATAATTTGTATATCCTCTACCTTCTTCTGTATCGAGAGGGATAACGGCAAGTATTTTCTTCAGTGTTTCCTACCTGCTCTCCGTTTTTTGAGTTCCTTTGCTTCAGAGAGGCTGCCTTGGAAGCACCTGTAGTTGATGTGCTTGTTGTCAGTGAATGATCACCAGAGAATGAATCAGATGAGTCCACATCAGTAGAGCTAAAAGACACTTTTTGTGATTGCTTTATTCTAGAGCGAGATCTTAAAATAGACCGCGGCATATTAGCTCTAGCCTCAAACCAGGTGTATACTGTGTTGGCATTATAATCCATCAGATCCCTGTTATATTTGTTTTGTTTGAACTGGATAAGATTATCCTCCAGTTTGTTGAGGTTTTCCTTTAACTTGTCATCCAATTCAATGAATGCAGGGTTATCCACAAGTAATTTGAGACTGTCTTGCATGATTTTAATCTCAACTTTAAGATCAGACAAAGCTTGCTGTTCGTGTTGGACAATCTGCTGCATCAGTTTTACGCTGCGTCCACACCTGAGCGAACGGGATGGAGCGCTCTGTATGCGCGATTGTATGTGCGTTTACAATCGCTGCTCCGGAACAAGCGAACGCCCATTGTCACGCGTTCCCGGAAGTCTATGTACGTCAACGCGCGACAAGACACCCCAAAGAAGCTCCTGTACTTCTTGGGGCGTCGGGCGTTTTACAGCGCGATCGTACGTGCTGTAAAACGCTCAGGTGAGAACCATTCCCATAGGGAATCATTGGTTCTTGCCTGTTGAGCGTTTTACAGCGCGTAGGAACGCGCTGTAAAACGCTCAGGTGTGAACCAAGCCTTATAGAGCACGAGAGAATTGTTTGCCATTGTAAAGTGAAGGACTCTGAATAGACTGTTGTTGGTTTCTTTTTGAGAATTAGACCTTGTGTAATCATATTTTTTTCAATATATCTTTGAAGTGAGGTCAGGTACCACCATGTACGTAGCTCCTTCACTAAGAGCTTTTCAAGAGATTGTCCTGTATTAACTGGTCAGGGATATCAAATAGTGTTCATTTTTTGCATGCGATCACCCATCTCATCCATGGAGCGCAATGATGTGTGTTCCATACCCTACCGCTGTTTGCTGAATATTGAATTCATGTCTTGACTATTTCTTTTAGTGTCCATTATGATCCGGTCACTATTTATTTTTTTGGATTTGTGTCTGAGGGGGAGTGTAACCACACCAGGAATCTGTACCTCCACATATAGGAAGGAATCTTAGGGCAATACGATCCTCCATGCTTCCTCCAGTCATATAGTGTTGAGCGCGAATATTCGAATTGCGAATTTTTTTCTCGAATATCGCAATTTCGAGATTTCGCGAATATTTAGAATATCGTTCTATATATTCGCGAAATCGAATATTCGTTTTTTTTCTTTTTTTTTTATTATATTTTTTTCTTTCCCACTTCCCTAAAGTTGTTCTTACCTGTCCTTTGGATTCCTGGCTTCCTGGCTGCTCCAGTCAGTGGCGTTTTCAACTAGCTGCTATATTCCATATTAGCTAAATTACAATCTAATCTATATGTGTATTTTACGAAATTTCGCAATAGTCGCAATTGCGATGCGAGTAATATAACACGAAATATTCGCATGAAGATTTCAACTTAGCACTGCTATACTCCATATTCTAGCCTAATATGGAATATAGCTGTGCTAAGTTAGCACTGCTATATTCCATATTAGGCTAGAATATGGAGTATAGCAGTGCTAAGTTGAAATCTTCATGCGAATATTTCGTGTTATATTAGTCGCATCGCAATTTCGACTTTTTCAAATGTTCTTAATATTGCTCTAACTTCGTCTTTTAGAAATTTCGTAATATTGCTCTAACTTCGTCTCTTAGAATATTACGAATATTCTAAAAGACGAAGTTAGAGCAATATTACGAAATTTCGTAAAATACACATATAGATTGTAATTTAGCTAATATAGTGCTATAATCCCTTTTTTTTCCTGTAATTTTTTTTTGCCTCTTCTGAACTTAAGTTTTGTAAAATATGTACACTATTAAAAATTATTACTATAGCAGTATATTAGCTTAAATACAATCTATGTGTATTTTACGAAATTTCGTAATATTGCTCTAACTTCGTCTTTTAGAATATTACGAATATTCTAAAAGACGAAGTTAGAGCAATATTAAGAACATTTGCAAAAGTCGAAATTGCGATGCGAGTAATATAACACGAAATAGTCGCATGAAGATTTAAACTTAGCACAGCTATATTCCATATTCTAGCCTAATATGGAATATAGCAGTGCTAACTTAGCACAGCTATATTCCATATTAGGCTAGAATATGGAATATAGCAGTGCTAAGTTTAAATCTTCATGCGACTATTTCGTGTTATATTACTCGCATCGCAATTTCGACTTTTGCAAATGTTCTTAATATTGCTCTAACTTCGTCTTTTAGAATATTCGTAATATTCTAAGAGACGAAGTTAGAGCAATATTACGAAATTTCGTAAAATACACATATTAGCCTAGCCATAGTCATTAGCATAGGAACGTTGCCTTATACTATCAAGATAAATTTTCGCAATATGCGAAAAAATAATTTCGCGATAATTGGAATAATTGCGAATATTCGATTTCGACGAATATAACACGAATATTCATGCGAATATTCGCGAAATATCGCGAAATCGAATATGGCACCTCCCGCTCATCACTAATGTCATACGCCCCATGTTTTGCATAATATTCCTAAGGGCGAACTAATTCGAGCTAGACTTAATTGTTCTGATATAGATACTTTTATAACTGAAACTAATAATATAATCAATAGGCTTTCTAATAGATCGTATTCACGTCAGCGGATGACAGAACAGAGACAGTGTATATCTGCTATGGATAGGAGGGAGTTAATCTTTCCAGTAAAGCATCATTCTGATACTCCGAGCAAGCATAACCACCATAGGAGACATGCCACCACCTTTGTTACACAATATAGTGAAGAGTACAGTAAAGTGTGTAAAATTGTCAAGAAGTATCTGCCAGTACTAAGCTTTGATAATCAGTGGTCTGATGTGGTTGCAGGAGGATTGAGATGTACTGCACACAAAGATCCCACCCTGGGTACTCAAATTAGCCCAAGTCTGTTCCAGGTGAAAAAAACACTCCAACCAATCTGGTTAGCAAGCAGAAGTAGTTACAAATGTGGTCACGGCATCAGCTGTGATCACTTTGTGGTGGATGGACATTTTAAACCAACAGCAAATGGCAAGGATTTTGAAATAAAAACATACCTGAATTGCAACACCAAATATTCAATTTATCTAATTACTTGAGAAGAATGTCAACTACAGTATGTTGGATGTACCGGTACTTCTAACCAGATTAAATCTAGGATTGGAAAACATACCGTATCTCTGATGTTCCCCACCATGGTAACCGCAATGTGTCTGCAGTCAGTCTGCACTTTACGGTTGTGCATGGTGGAAATACATCAGGACTTAAGGCGCAGGGGATTGAGAGAGTCAGGATGCCTGTGAAAGGGGGAGACTACAAAAGGAAATTATTAAATAGGGAGGCTTTTTGGATGTTTCAGCTAGCTACTTGTTATCCGACTGGCCTCAATAAGAGGCATGATTTAATATTACAATATTAATAGAGTCGCTCCCCTTTGATATTGTTTTGAGCTATATGATTTTAATTGAAATTTTTTTGCTAATGTTTATGAATTTTTTATGTGTGCACATGTGTTCCTTGATTGCGCTTTGTGTGCTCCGATCACGTGATCTGCTGATTATGGGCCAGGTGGTGGGTTAGCACATATAGTGCACTCATTTGAGTGTTTGGTGTGTCATGATGAAGGACCCAAATTAAAGGAGGTCTAAAATGCGTAACATTGTATCCTGTTTTGGAAGTTTTTAACTTCTGAAATAAAGATCCCTCTGTTTTATGCTATGAGCTGGACTTTCGTTGGAACGGCTAAGCCCAGGGGCCGTCGTTCGTGCTCAGCCTACACAGGTATCAGGTGAGAGCTGCTTTTTCTTAAAACCTCTTTAAATAATTTCTACTGCTGTGATATACCAGTTGCCCCCCCAAAAAACTGATTGAGGCAGGGGTGTTATATACCAATTATATACTTTCTATATAGTGCATTTTGGTAGTGCAGCATTTGTTTGCGGTTTTGCTGCGTTACCGCAGCTATAGATAGTGACAAACGCCATTGGAACAAATAATTTCTACTGGTGTGATATACTAGTTGCCCACCCCCAAAAAAACTGATTGAAGCAGGGGTGTTATATACCAATAATATACTTTCTACATAGTGCATTTGGGTAGTGCAGCTTTTGTTAGCGGTTTTGCTGCGTTACCGCAGCTACACAGTGTGACAAACGCTATTGGAATAAATAATTTCAACTGATGTGATATACCAGTTGCCCACCTAAAAAACTGATTGAAGCAGGGGTGTCACATATCAATAATATGCTTTCTATATAGTGCATTTGGGTAGTGCAGCATTTGTTTGCAGTTTTGCTGCATTACCGCAGCTACACAGAGTGCCAAACGCTATTGGAACAAATAATTTCACCTGGTGTGATATACCAGTTGCCCCCCCCAAAAACTGATTGAAGCAGGGGTGTTATATACCAATAATATACTTTCTATATAGTGTATTTGGGTAGTGCAGCGTTACCGCAGCTACCTGTACACAGAGTGACAAACGCTATTGGAACAAATAATTTTAACAGGTGTGATATATCAGTTGCCCCCCAAAAAACTGATTAAAGCAGGGGTGTAATATACCAATAATATACTTTCTATATAGTGCATTTGGGTAGTGCAGCATTTGTTTGTGGTTTTGCTGCGTTACCGCAGCTACACAGAGTGAAAAACGCTATTGGAACAAATTATTTCAACTGGTGTGATATACCAGTTGCCCCCCCAAAAAAAAAGATTGAGGCAAGGGTGTGATATACCTTTTTCCACAAATACTTCTCTATAGGGACTTTTCTCACAGTGTAATTTTAAAAATGACAGGCAGAGGAAGAGGCAGGCCATTCCGCAGGGATGTTAGGGGTGTTAAGTGGGAAGTTGCAGAAGGTGTGTGCGATTATGTCAAAGGACGCACCAGACTTGGTTGAGTGGCTCACTCAGCCTTCCGAAGCGTATCTGCAACCTCTTCTCTCTCTGCTGTGGGCACCTTCAAAGACACCACCACCTCCACCGTATCCCCTCCGCTTGAGTCAGAGAAGTTATTTTCACATCCATTCCAAGACCTTACCGATGTGCTGCCATTCTTGGCATCGGATCAGGAAGAAGATGTATCAATGGTCGCCACCCAGCAGTCAGACAACAGTACCCAGATCAGCCCAAGGAGGGTGGTCCCCGCTGTTGCTGCCTACTCAGAGATCTCTAATGTCAGTGGTGGTGAAGGTGACGATGATGACGTGTTGATGGACGTCACGTGGGTGCCCATAAGAGAGAAAGAGGAGGGGAGTTCAGAGGGAGAGACGAAGCAACAGATTGGGAGGAGAAGAAGCAGGCAGAATTTAGAGTGCACAGGAGGCAAAAAGCAGACTGCTAATGTATCTGGAATGAGCCATCCAACATGCACGGTCATATCTGGCACTCCCAGGACGTCGGCACATGGCTCCGCAGTGTGGGCTTTTTTTAACGTGTCCGCTGCTGACAATAGTGTTGCCTTCTGCAGCCTGTGCTGTCAATGCAGAAGTCGCGGTAAGCCCAACACTCACCTAGGGACGACCGCCTTAAGAAGGCACCTGGCCTCCCTTCACCGAGCCCAATGGGATCAACACCGTCAGAATCCACAAAGCCACACTCCCGGCGCTCCACGTCCTGCCTCTTCTTCTCCTTCTCCTCTCTCATCCCATTTGTCCTTTATTCCACATTCCACCATGCCGTTGTTGCGTTCATCTGGCAAAAGGCAGGCTTCCGTGGCCTAAATGTTCGAGTGTAAAAAGGATTATGATGCCGGATAACCCTCTTGCCCAATGGCTGACCGCTGGCTTGTCGAAAATGCTAGCCCGCCAACTACTGCCATATAAACTGGTGGACTTGGAGGCCTTTAGAAAATTTGTGGCCATTGGCACACCCCAATGGAAAGTCCCCGGAAGGAAATATTTCTCCCAGAAGGGCATCCCTGAACTATATGGCCACGGTCAGTTGGAAGTTAATATATCTCTGGCTCCCAGTGTCGGTGCCAAGATACATCTGACCACAGACACGTGGTCTAACAAACACGGGCAGGGAAGGTACATACGTTTTACTGCCCACTGGGTGAACCTTCTGATGGCCGTCAAGCATGCAACCCGTGGCACCTGTGTGGATTTGGTGTTACCACCACGGATTGCATGCAGGCCTGCCTCTTCTTCTCCTCCTCCTAAACCATCCTCCGTCTCCTCTTCGGCTGACTCCTCCTTTTCCACTGCGACTGCCTCTTCCGCTGCGCCCCCCAAGCGCCCCAGTGCCAGGTGAGACGTTGCCATGCTGTGCTGCGGCTGTTGTGCCTGGAAGCCAAGAGCCACACTGGTCCTGCACTCCTTTCAGCTTTGAGGTCACAGGCCGATCAGTGGATAACCCTGCTCAATTTGACCGTTGGTAAAGTGGTGTGCGACAATGGTGCCAATCTGCTGAGCGTGCTAAAACAGGGCAAAATGACACACGTGCCATGCATGGCACATGTCCTGAACTTAGTCGTGCAGTGATTCGTTGCCAAATACCCCGGGGTCCAGGGCGTCTTGCGGCAGGCCAGGAAAATATCTGGCTATTTTAGAAGATCTTACACGGCTATGGATCGCCTTCCTGATGTTCAGCGGCGACACCACCTGCCCATCAGACATCTGATTTGTGACTGCCCGACGTGCTGGAACTCCACCTTGTATATGCTTGATAGGCTGCTCCAGCAGAAACATGCAGTTAACAACTACCTGTACGAACTCTGCGGCAGGACAGGTTCTTTGTTTTTTTTTTTCACCGCGACAGTGGCTGCTCATGCACGATGCATGTAGACTTCTGCTGCCATTTGATGAGATCACCAAACTGGTCAGTCGCAGACAGGGTGCCATCAGTGACATCGTACTTACGCCTTCTTTCTGGAGAGTGCATTGCGTCGTGTCATTGATCAAGCCGTGGAGGAGCAGGATCAGAAAGATGAGAAAGTCGCAATGCTGGATGAATTCCCAGGGGGGCTACTCCATCTGAGACAAGTCAACAGGAGTCTGAAGACAAGTCAGAGGAGGATGTTGCTGAGGTGGAGGAGGAGCAAGATGTGCATGCTTAAAACTTTTCTGGGATCCTTGGTGTTGTCCGTGGCTGGGGGGAGGAGACCGAAGACGACATTATCCCAGACGATGAGCAGGAGCCAGGCCACTTCACCTCTTCCAGTTTAGTGCAAATGGGAGCCTTCATGCTCCAGTGTTTGAAGAGGGACATCCATATAAAAAGCATAAAGTGCAAGGACCAGTACTGGGTGGCAACTTATTTAGGCCCCCTGTACAAACACAAAATGGCAGACATGTTACCAGCATCACAGAGGGCTGTCAGAATGCAGCATTTTCAGCCCTTGCTTCAAAAAATTATACATTCTGCTTTTGCGGCTCTGTCAGAGGAATTTCCACTCACAAAGAAACAGTTGCGGGTACCAATACAACAGCGCATGCAAGAAGAGGGCGGTTTGAAGATGTGTTGGTCACTTTGGATATGAGATAATTCTTGCAGCAAACCCATCGACATCCGCCCTCTGTATGCAGCCTCAGGGAACGCCTAGACAGACAGGTTTCCGAC
The DNA here is from genome assembly GCF_905171765.1 of Bufo bufo. Lineage (NCBI taxonomy): Eukaryota > Metazoa > Chordata > Amphibia > Anura > Bufonidae > Bufo > Bufo bufo. Next base: position 526,566,580 of record NC_053391.1, on the reverse strand, counting down.
TACATCAGTTTAACGGCCGGTGTGGACGCTCTGATAAGCGAGGAACTACTGGGTGTGCAGGCTTGACCTGTGGCCAGCGCTGGCACAATTTGCCATGGAACTCTTGGCTTGCCCCTTGTCGAGTGTCCTGTCCGAAAGGACGTTCAGCGCAACAGGGGGAATCTTGACCAATAAGCGCACTCGCCTAGCTCACGACAGTGTTGACTACCTGACATTTCTAAAACTGAATGAGGTATGGCTCTCGGAGGAATTCAAAACATGTGACGAGTCGACCACGTTTAATTGAATTTCCTCATGCTAGCCTACAAATATCCGCCACCACCCAGAACAAATAATGGTCCCTGTCTTAGGTAAATACAGCAGCATAAAAGGCCTTTTCTGTCCGGTAAATGCCTAATTGTTGTGGGCCTCAGAGGAATTCAACACCTGTGACGACCACATGTTTCAACTATTATCATTAGTTTTTTTTTTTCAAGGGGGGGGATTTCGTTAGCCATGTTTTTAATCTAATTTTATATTTTTAGTTCTTTTAAACATATGTATTTGACATATTAATTTTTGGGGCCTGTAGTCCACTGGCCTGCTGTAAAATTGATATTCAATGACCGTGTAATCTACATCCAGCCACATACTTACTTTTTCTTTTCTGTACGCTGAATGAATAATTGTTGTGGCCTTGGAGGAATTCAACACCAGTGACGACCACATGTTATCGAATTTCAACTGTTAACATTAAGGGGTTTTTCAAAAGGGAGGATTTCGTTAGCCAGTTTTTTAATCCAATTTTATATTTTTTGTTCTTTTAAACATATGTATTTGACCTGTATTTGTACTGGCCTGCAGTTAAATTTGTATTCATTGACCGTGTAATATACCTCCGGCCACATAATCACTTGATCTTTTCTGTCTGGTGAATGCCTAATGTTTGGGGACTGTAGTCCAGTGGCCTATAGTAAAAAAAAATTAATTGTCCGCATAATGTACCTCGAGCCACATAATCAGAATTTCTTTTATGTCAGGTGAATGCCTAATTTTTAAGGCCAGTACCCCCTTGGCCTAAACAAAAAAAAATTCTAGGCTCCAACAGGGCATATTTCAGAGAATTTCTCTTTAAGAGGCATAAAAATGTCCCCTGATTAAGATACATATTTTTTGCTGGAATTTTTTGTCATTGATCCCCCTCTAGTATGTCACTGTCCATGCTGTGGGACTATTTGTGCACTTCTACTAAGTATTTGGTGGCTGCAAATATCAGCTGAACATTTGATTGCGTTCGTGCTCTGGATAGATCATCAGTTAAAACAAACTGCAGAACCCCTTTAAACCTTTGTATAAATAAGAGGAAAAAAAAAAAGAATGGATAGACTGTAATAAGAGTCCAAATATGGCTCTTTACAAGGCTACGAGCTGCCATGACAACTGTTTAGAACCCAGCAATTTTTGCCTGGGGGGGAGCGTTAAGAGGCAGTGAGATCTCTCCCTCTGTCTAACCACTCAAATGCCAAAGTTATTATTGAACACAGAATCTGAGGTGTTAACTGGCTGGGATTGGACTTATCTCCATTCCTGACCACTGTTTTATTTAAATTAATACAGGTGGCACTTGCCATGTATAGAGCTGGCTGCACTCTTGAGCCCATTGTTGCACTAGAATTGGCTTACAATAAGACGCTTCAAAAAAATGGTCACAATATTCTCCTATTGATCTGGATCCGGGCAAGTTTTTGTATAACTATACAACTATACCAGTGAATTCTTGGACTGTTTTATATAAAATATCAAATAACAACTAAGGTTACTTTCACACTAGCGTTCGGAGCGGGTCCGTCTGATGTTTCATCAGACGGATCCGCTCCTATAATGCAGACGTTTGCATCCGTTCAGAACGGATCCGTCTGCATTATAACTTAGAAAAATTTCTAAGTGTGAAAGTAGCCTGAGCGGATCCGTTCAGACTTTACATTGAAAGTCAATGGGGGACGGATCTGTTTGACGATTGAGCCATATAGTGTCATCTTCAAGCGGATCCGTCCCCATTGACTTCCATTATAAGTCTGGACGGATCCGCTCGCCTCCGCACGGCCAGGCGGACACCCGAACGCTGCAAGCAGCGTTCAGGTGTCCGCTCACTGAGCGGAGCGGAGGCTGAACGCTGGCAGGCGGATGCATTCTCAGTGGATCCGCCTCCACTGAGAATGCATTAGGGCCAGACGGCTGCGTTCAGGGCCGCTCGTGAGCCCCTTCAAACGGAGCTCACGAGCGGACACCTGAACGCAGGTGTGAAAGTAGCCTAACTTAGTCCATAAAAACCCATACAGGACTGATCGGGTGACAATTTATAGCAATATTGCATAGTCAGCAAATAAGAGACATTAACAGACTGGTGTAATACTTTGATAATTTTATATGAAAAGTCAAGTCAATACAGCTTTACATAATGGTGTGATATTTTACATAATATTGTGCTATTTATTTTAGGTCTTAATTGTCTATTGTGATATTTTATTTTGGGTCTTATTAGAATATTTGTATACATTTTTATATAGGTTTAGAAATATATTAAAGGTCATTTTATTCTAAATTCTTCTACGTGACTCCAACTGTACGAGTGCCTGTCTACTCTCAAAGTTTTGTATATACCATTTTTTGCACCAATAATGTACAGTTATGTTATTCTGCACAAAAGGGTTAATTAATTGAAGAGAAAAAGACAAACAAAGTAACTCAGTTTCTGGCAATATCAGTGTCAGGATAATGACTACCATCATGCACAAACAGGGATAGTGCAGCCCTAAAACTGCCTGGAGCCACTATCCCTACTTACTTGTAGTGTTGAGCACGAATATTCTAATCACAAATTTTTATCACTTCGAGAATTCGCAAAAATCTAGAATATAGTGCTATATGTTCGTAATTGCGAATATTCTAGTTTTTTTAATAAGTAACCTCCCTTCTTGCTTGTGGGCCAATAAGAAGGCTGCAATATCTTTGTCAGAGCTTAGCAACCCCTAGCAAGCAATAGGGAAGTTGCCTTCCCCTTTACTATATAAAAAAAAACCAAGCAGACATTTTATGCTGTTTTTTTGCAGTTCTGAGAAAGTGAGAGAGAGAGCAGTGACATTGCTGTGCTCTGTGCTGTCATCTGGATCCTATTCCTTATCCAATTACATGACATAGTTAGCTTATATTTATAATAAAGATAGTTAGTGGGAGATAGTCAGTGTAGGTTAGATAGTGATATAGTATAGCTGATAGGTTCCAGTGCAGGGTGTTAGGTAGTGTGATAGGAATTACTGTTTCCCTGCTGTCCATACGTACATGCTACAGACATAGTGCTGTGATGTCACAACAATACTTAGTACACCAATCAGTAATATCTACTCACACCTTATAAAATGTGAAGTTGCATGTATTGCGCCAAAAATATGTGCATCATTAATGCCGATTTGCACAATTGCGAATATATTGGTGCACTCTATCAGGATTTCTTCCTCACAGTCACAAAAGTTGCAGCCAACCATTTTCTCCAGTCTCAGGAAATTCTAGCAGCTTGAAAAATTTAGCAAAAGTGAGCCATGCATGTATTGCTCGTGCAATACGTGCAAATTACATTGCCAATTTTCGCAATCAAGAAAATAATGACTGGAGATCACAAATTCTAGAATTCTAGGCCATAAATTTGCTAAATATCACGAAAACTAAGATTACCTATGCCGCTCATCACTACTTATTTGCACGGTCACCCTAGGCAGTGACCTCACAACTGGACGACAGTCCCTATACTGCAAAACCTGAAGGGACAAAAATAAGACAGTACTCATATAGAAAAGGGTCAAATGATAGTTGGATGATGCAGTACAAGTTACGCCAGAGGCAAACAAGAAAACCAAACATGCCAAAAAGTCAGAACCAGGATATTAATATGATACCAAAACACTAGAAAGCAAAAATGTAGTCACAATACCAAATCAAGAAAGCCAACAGGGGAGCCAGAAGACAAGAAATTCACCGGCACCTACACATGCAGCTGCCATCCGTTTATACAGAAAAAAGGCAGCTCAGGCTGGCGTGTGACAGGTGAAGCTGCCACCCACACACCCTGATGCTCAGGAGCCCTGAAGCACCTCCTCATTGGCTGGGGGCTCCAATGTAAGCAGAGGCTACCCTGCAGCTCTGGTTCCCCCGGCCGCTGTTGCTGCATGGAGGCAGCAGTGGCAGAGGAAACTGTGACTATCAGGAGTAAGCTGACATGGGCAGTTAGTTCTATAATGTATTTACAAAGATTTCTGTGTCTACAATATAATGGAACTTTCCTAGATAGTGTTCTGCAGAAGCCTGGCTCATGAAATCAAACATCTAAGATAGTACTGTGTGACAGAGTTTGGACATCTAGAGGGTGTGGAGAATATTGTTCCCATTTTTTTTGCTGTATTTATGAATATGCTGCTAAAATAATATTGCAAATTATACATAATACAAGTATGTAGCCTGGCAAATAAAAGTTGATATCATTTGGCCCTGAAGCTCTTCAAGACAAAATAAGAGGTAGCCATACAGTATTATACTGTAAATTTAGAGCATTGTTATATTTTTCCTTTCTTTGCTATTTATTATCAGTAGAATGATGTGATATTCCCCTTACTGTTGCTTTTGTTTCATCATCTAATTTCTTTGTTATCATTTAATCACACAATGCTCTCTCTAACACCTGCCTACATCCTTTGAATGTCTGAATACAGATTAATAAATAGTTTTAAAATTGGCAATTTGGTTTTGCTTCTGCTTTCATGAGAGATCCAGAGAACGTCTGCATTGATGTGTGTATGTGTGTGTGTCCTCATTACTTTTATTTTTGAAATATTATCATTTTGTTGCTATTTTTAATGACTATGCATGGCGATCATTTAAAGATAAAAGTAGCTATTTCTGTTTTGAGCTTTTGGCAATGTATGAATCATATCAGAAAACCGATGAAAGCATGATAATTCTCCCCATTTAATTCTGTGAAAGGAAGTGGTGAGTGCTAAAAATAATGGGCTCAGTGACCATGCAGTCTCCCTTGATCTCACTTTATCTTGGTGCCAAAGTCTATATACGTAGCGTTCATTTGAGTTATTTTAGACAATTATTCCTGCAACTAATAATTACAATGATTAGACTAATTAAACCTGTTGAGGAGTGACAATTATTTGCTTTACCTTTCAGGAAGTAGTAATTTTGAATGGATATTCAATCTCACTTCCCATGCCACATACAAATTGCTGGCAATAATGCAGCTTACTACATAAGAAATATAGCTCTTCTTCACTCAAACTTTGGCAAGGAAAAGTCTTAATTGTGCCTGGTTAATGAGCAGTATTTATCTTTGTAAATCGCTAATTATGACTTAAATGAAAGTTTCCAGAAACACCTACCGAACTGATTATACTAAATTATATACCTATAATATATACAGTGGTCCCTCAAGTTACAATATTAATTGGTTCCAGGACGACCATTGTATGTTGAAACCATTGTAAGTTGAGTAATCGGTTCGAAAGCCTCAAAATGTCATCCAAGATAAGAGAAAATGTAGATTTAAGAAAAAATAAGCAGATAACGAAGTCAGATTAAAGGGGTATTCCCTTCACAGACAATGGGGGCATATCGCTAGGATGTACCCCCATTATCTGATGGGTGCAGGTCCCACCTCTGGGACCCACACCTACAATGAGAACAGAGTGGGGAAATGAACGGAGGGCGCACTGCACATGCGCAGCTGCCCTCTATTCATTTCTATGGGGCCACCGAAAATAGCCGAGAAATGAATGGGAGCAGGGGCCGTGCGTGCGCGGTGCGCTCCCATTCACTTCTATGAGAGCAGCGCTTGGTGGTGGATGGATCCCGGGAAATCCGGGGTCCTCCTGTTCTGTCCCCACATGAAGGCGAATGAAGGTGTAACTGATAATGACTTTGTGACTGGCCTACCTTCGTATCCAAGCAGTGGAGCAGACCGGACCGGCAGATGCTCAGGTTAGATGGATCCAGACGTAGACATGAGGATGCAATCAAACGTGGGTTTATTTGATCCAGAGCAGTGACATACGGTGATACAATACAGGAATGCAGTAGATGCTGTCATGTGGATGTCTTTCCTGAGGCTAACTGCTGAGGCAACTGCTGGTCAAAAACTGATGCCTTCACAAGCCGAGGTGTGTGTCTCCAGTCACAAAGGATGCAGCACTGAAAAAGGCTACAGGAAGTGACCAGGCCCAAGGCTGCTAAAACCACGCCCAGAGATAACTTTATAGACAACGAACGAGGCGTGCAGCATACAAATTCCGGCCAGCAGATGGCAGCAGAGAACAATAGACTTAAACAACATAGGTAAAACAAGAAATAATACAGTGCAGAAATTCAATATGAAAGGAACAGCACACTCCCCGTCTGAAATTCACTTTGGGGATTTCACTATGACGAATGTCCATAAAATATAAACAACCTGTAAAAGAAAACATGTTAGAATGCAAACATAGATTAGTCCTGTTTTCCAACTTGGAATGGAGAAGATCTGCGAAGCTAGATACAGTCCTGTTCACCCTGCAGGGACGTTCTCGATGGGTCTCATCCAACTGGAGAAACGTTCAAAGAGCTGACAACCGAAGCTGGCGGTTTGCTTTGTTCCAGTGACTAATGCACTAACTTCAGTGCGGATTTCTGGATCATTATCCGGATCCTGGATGCTGAAAACTTCCTGTACACATTCGTCCGCCTCTCCAAGCAGAAACTCTGGACCAAAGACTATTCCAACGTAATTTTGGTTGTTGGGTTCTGTCACCTTCAGATAGGCAACCGCTGCGATGGCCTCCGTGGAGGTGTCCGAGAACACGTGGAGTTCTTTCTTTATGCTAGAGGAAAGTGAGGTTTTAATATAGCATCTCGGGATGTGGATCTCATCCAAGGCACACAAGGATCGCTTCCAGGCTTCCCATTTTTGCTCTTTCTCGGAGGGAAGTGGGGTATCCCAATCCTTGACTGTTTCAGAAAACTGTCTCAGTAGAGATTTACCTTGTATGGTGATGGGCGCTACAAATCCCAGCGGATCAAATAGGCTGTTTACAACTGATAGGACGCCTCGCTTTGTGAATGGCTTGTCTGCACAACTTATCTGAAAACCGAAGGAGTCAGCCGAGAGATCCCATCTGAGGCCCAAGCTCCTCTGCACAGGTGGACTGTCCAGTCCCAAGATAATGTCCTTGAATCCTGGTGCATGATCGCCTGATTCGAAGGCCCTCATAACAGCCAGGCTGTTTGAAGCAATTTTGCGTAGTCTAAGTTTAGCTTGGTACAACATACTTTGAGTCCTTTTGAGCAGATCGATAGCCGCTTCTTCAGTCGGTAGTGATTTGAGTCCATCGTCTACGTAGAAGTCCTTTTCTACAAAGTCTCTGGCGTCTTTACCGTACTCGGATTCTCCCTCTAATGCAGTTCGCCGAAGACCGTAAGTTGCCACGGCAGGTGAAGGGCTGTTTCCAAATACGTGTACCCTCATACGATATTCTGCCATCTCTGCGTTGGTGTCGTTATTCTTGTACCACAGAAACCTGAGGAAATTCCGGTGGTCCTCTCTGACTACGAAACAGTGGAACATCTGTTCAATGTCGGCGGTGATGGCAACGAGCTCTTTTCTGAACCTCATCAGCACTCCAACTAGGTTATTCGTCAGATTAGGACCTGTGAGAAGGACATCATTAAGAGATACACCTTGATGTTTGGCACTTGAGTCGAAAACAACCCTAATTTGATTAGGTTTCCGTGGGTGATACACTCCAAATGAAGGCAAGTACCAGCACTCGTCGTTCTTCCCTAAGGATGGAGCTGGTTCTGCATGGTTGTTGCGGAATATTTTGTCGATAAAGGCAACGATGTGTTCTCTCATCTCAGGCTTACTGTTCATGGTACGCTGAAGAGAGTTAAATCTAGACAGAGCTTGTTCCCTATTGTTCGGGAGTCTCACCCTGGTAGCTCGGAAGGGTAATGGAGAAACCCAGTGATTGGTTTCGTCTTTAAGGAACTCATTGTCCATTATCTTGATAAATTCTCTGTCCTCTACTGACAAAGCTACTTTATTATCGTCCTTGCTGGTATGAAAGACTAATCTTCCCAAGTTGTCAGCAAAGTAGGGAATGTCGTCAGGTGGTTGTATGAGGTCTGGAGGCTTCTCTTTCACCTCATAGTGATGAGGGCAAGGCTTAATGCAAGTTGTGCGTCCATCTCCACGCACGTACGTTTTGAATGAGCGGATTTTTGGTTGATCCAAGCATACATTTCCTATGACTACCCATCCCAAGTCCAGTCTCTGGACGTATGGTGCATAGTCAGGACCATTACACTGTTGACGCACCTTGTGTACCCTTAGATTGTCTCTGCCAAGCAGGAGTAGAATCTCGGCGTTGTTGTCCATAGGTGGGATAACGTTGGCTAGGTGCCTTAGGTGTGGATGGTGAAATGCAGCTTCCGGGGTAGGAATTTCATCCCTATGGTTGGGTATTTGATCGCATTCGATCAGCGTCGGTAGAGGTATTTCCGTATTTCCACTAACGGAACAAGCGATGAATCCTTGTGCCCTCCTGCCGCTAGTCTCTATGCGACCCGAGCAGGTGTTTAAGATGTAGGGTTCTGACGGTCCCTTTATTCCAAAGGCTTCAAAGAATTTAGGTCCTGCTAGGGAGCGGTTGCTTTGGTCGTCAATGATGGCATACATTTTTACTGCCTTTTCTGGTAGCCCCTCCGGGTAGACCTTGATTAGGCATATGCGGGCACAACATTTCTCACTCTGGCCCTCCCCACATACGTCCAAGCATGAGCAGGAAACAGCAGTGGTTGTGTTAGCGTTGTTCTGGGGCTCCCCGCCATGACTTTGAGCAGGACTGGTGGTGACAGCAGCCGGTGAATCCCTTGTAAGTGGAATTGGGTGCATAGCTGAGGCATGTCTATCACTATGACACTCCTCACATTTGATAATGGATTTACAGTCCTTAGCCATGTGCTCCAATGAAGCGCAGCACCTGAAGCATACCCCAAGCTCGGTGAGGACTTTCTTGCGCTCCTGTATGGTTTTGGATCTAAACCCTCTGCATTTGTTCAGCGAGTGTGGTTTTTTATGAATGGGACATTCACGATTGAAGGCCTTGTCTCCTGATGAGGTAGTGTACTGTCTACCAGTGGGTACTGCGGATGATGGTAGGTTAGTCTTTCTAACATTCACGCTGCTCTTAAAGTCTCTGTGTTTATGTACAATACTTTCATACCTTGATGATGGTGTCACTGAGGCTGTAGTATTGAACTCCAGGAAGTCGAGGCTGGGGTCATTCCTCATCTGGGACTGTTCATCGATGAATCTACAGAAATGAATAAATGGGGGAAAGGTGACGTCATGCACTCTTTTGTACCTTGAGACTGATGCCGCCCACTTCTCTTGCAGGCTGTATGGTAGCTTCACGACAATTGGGTTCACCCCATGGGCTGTATCCAGGTAGCACAGCCCAGACAGACGAGGGTCTCTTTTGGCGAGCTCCAGTTCCATGAGCAAATCACTTAAATCCTGAAGCTTATGGACATCCTTGAGATTGATCTTGGGGACGTTCTGCAGTCTCCTGAATAGTGCCTTCTCTATTGCTTCTGCGCTGCCAAAGGTGCGTTCGAGTCTCTGCCAGGCTGCAGCGAGACCTGCTTCTGCTTGTCCCACATAGACAGTTCTAAGGCTCTTGATGCGATTTGTGGAGCCTGGGCCCAGCCAGTTGATCAAGAGGTCGAGCTCCTGCTCTGCGGTTAGGTTGAGGTTGGCGATGGCGGCTTTGAAGGTTGCCTTCCAGGCTCTGTAGCTCTCCGTACGGTCATCAAATTTTGAGAGACTGGTGTTAATTAGCTCTCTGCTCACCATAAACCTGGCAAACTCAGACATATCTGATTTCTCACTGCTTGTTGCCATGACAACTTGTGATGCCCCTGGGGCGTATAGGCTGCGTGGCGTGAAAGGGTGAGATGCTTCCGGGTAGAATGATGTTGCTGCAGGGTTGAGCTGTGGTCTAGCCTCTGTAGATTCTGATGACTGCTGCTTGAGCTGTGGAGGTAGGCCAGGAAACACCTGGTAGCCATCTTGCTGTAATAACTGTCCTTGAGAGGGTGCGTCTGGGCGACTGTTATTGGATTGCTCAGGTGCTGTGGGTATCGCTGCCACTGCAGGTAGAGCTGACTTGGAGGTTTCAGTGTTGTTGGCTTGGACAGTACTGCACACTGGGGGTGGTGCAGATAACTGTTTCAGTACGTAGTCGCTGGTGCGATCAGCTGGATCGTCTATCTCCTCTGGTGGTAAGCAGACTGAATCAGGGCCTTGGCTCAATGCTTGCTCAAGTAGTCTTACTCTTGCTAATGCGATTTCCTCTTCCCTCTCTGATTCAAGGATCTTTATTCGAGCCTCTGCTTCTGCCCTCTTGGCCTTTGCCTCCGCTTCTGCCCTCTTGGCTTCTACCTCCGCTTCTGCCCTCTTGGCTTCTGCCTCCGCTTCTGCCCTCTTGGCTTCTGCCCTCTTGGCTTCTTCCTCCGCTTCTGCCCTCTTGGCTTCTACCTCCGCTTCTGCCCTCTTGGCTTCTGCCTCCGCTTCTGCCCTCTTGGCTTCTGCTTCAGCCCTCGCAAGGACTTCTTTTTCGGTGAAGGAACGCCTCACTTTGGATTGCTCTGCATTTATGCGGGCCTCTAGTAATCTGTCGCTCAGGGTGGAGCTTCTAGAGCATGATGATCTGTAGGACCGCGAGGAATGTTTGGATGAATGCGATCTGTGTGATCTAGTTTCTTGCAAATGAGAGATACGGAGTTCCACTTTATCTTTAGCGTCCAGCACCATGGCGTCTCTTTGTCTGTCTATTGATTCTGCCTTGCACAACTCTGACGGGGCTTCTTCAATATTAGAGTCTTTTAGAAAGGTTATATACCTTGTGGACAGTCTCTTGTATCTTTCATGGGCTGCGTTCAGCTGCCCGACGGCAACTTGTAAACTGGTGGCATCGCCTGAGGAGGACTTAAGTCCTGATATGAGGGAGGAAACTCGCTCCCATAGATCTTCCAGGTCGTCACATAGCTCATCTTTCCTGGTGTGATAATTTTCTGTGATCTTTATTGTTGGTTTGAGAGAGCGCCTTGGTCGCGTGACTTGGTCTGCTGGAAGTGTGGGTTCTACCTCCAGCTCTTCATAATGATCAGTATCAGGTAGCATTTGCTTTGTTTCATCACTGGGGAACTGTACGAGGTCCTTTTCGGCCATTTTGATTTAAGGTGCGCTGTCTCTTTAAGAAATCGAACTTTTGAATTGGGGGCTGAAAATTGCAGTGCGGCTCAGATGAGGCACCCCAATGAGTTTCCCAAGGTGTCTTGAGTGAATTGCGGGGTTTTGGTTTAAGGGAGGCCCCGCGTGCGTGAACAGTTCTTATATCATGCAAGCAAGGGTTAATATAGGATGTAATAAGGGGCTTGGCGAGTAGTGGAGGACTTCCAGGCGAGAATATATCTACTGCGGACGCGCCATGCTTCCCCTTAGGCTTATGGGACGTGCACTGTTACTGGGCAGATTTGCTGCGAGTGGGCCTGTTGCAGGGGAGGTTCCTGAGTGTGGTCTGGGCTCTGAGGGAACCTGTAGCCGGGCATTGGACATTCAGACGGATATTGACTGGGGTATAAGGCTTTAAGGCAGTTTTTGACTGTTCTGTCCCCACATGAAGGCGATTGAAGGTGTAACTGATAATGACTTTGTGACTGGCCTACCTTCGTATCCAAGCAGTGGAGCAGACCGGACCGGCAGATGCTCAGGTTAGATGGATCCAGACGTAGACATGAGGATGCAATCAAACGTGGGTTTATTTGATCCAGAGCAGTGACATACGGTGATACAATACAGGAATGCAGTAGATGCTGTCATGTGGATGTCTTTCCTGAGGCTAACTGCTGAGGCAACTGCTGGTCAAAAACTGATGCCTTCACAAGCCAAGGTGTGTGTCTCCAGTCACAAAGGATGCAGCACTGAAAAAGGCTACAGGAAGTGACCAGGCCCAAGGCTGCTAAAACCACGCCCAGAGATAACTTTATAGACAACGAACGAGGCGTGCAGCATACAAATTCCGGCCAGCAGATGGCAGCAGAGAACAATAGACTTAAACAACATAGGTAAAACAAGAAATAATACAGTGCAGAAATTCAATATGAAAGGAACAGCACACCTCCAGCTACAGCTCTTCCCGCTCCGTTTACGTTGTAGGTGTGGGTCCCAGAGGTGGGACCCACATCTATCAGACAATGGGAGCATATCCTAGCGATATGCCCCCATTGTCTGTGATGGGAATACCCCTTTAAACATGTCCTTATATATAACAGTTAGGAATGGATGCTAACTAGCAACTAATACAGCTATTTTACCAGAGAAATGACCTTGATTGGTTGGATCTGGGTCTGAGTGTCACGGCTTGGAGGTAGTTTGCCGTGACACTTTTTCCGTGCATGCTGGTTGCCAGTGGCAACGTGTTGTTGTATTGCATGTGTGTGTGCTTTCCCCTTAAGGCTGTTGCCCTTCCTTTCTGGTGTGCACGGGGTTAAGATGTGAGCAAGGTGGAGCTGGGTGTGGTCTCAGGTCTCTTCAGATACTGTTGTTGTGAAACTGAAATCATTGTTATGTCTGCCTTTGTATGAGAAGGAGCTCGTTCCTTTCTTGGATACTATCTGAGGGCCATACTAGTTTGACATCTATGTCTTTTGTGATGTCATCCCCTTGTCTTCCTTTTGTTTCTATTTGTTTACCTATCCTCACTTGTTGTTTTGAGTATAGTGTGTGATGTACAGGGTGTTTGTTGTTTGTCATTTGGTGTTCCTTGTCTGGTCTATTTGGTGTTTGTAGTCCAGCATAGTTTTTTGACATTTCCCCTGTTTGTCTGTACCTCTGTTCCTGGGGTTCCCCAGAGTGGGAAATACCAGTCAGTTATCCGCGCTGCCCAGAGTCCAGATTTGTGTGTTTGGGCTTCAGTGCTTTTCACAGGATCCAGTGGTTGTGGTTCAGATGACTCATTCCTTTTAGCTGTTGTGGGCAGGTAAGTGACTTTGTGGTCCTGTAGTCTGTTGTCATTCTGCCACAGGACACTTACCTGTCAAATTTGTCCTCTGCTTACTGTCCGCCCCTCTCCTTGACCCCAGGCCTGCTGGAGACTCCGGTTCATCCGTGTTGTGGATGAACTGGTCGTCTACTTTTCTTGACCTTTACCCCAGGGATCATCAGGGCCAGTTAGGGTCCGTGGTTCCGGTTGAATGAGCCCTCCTACCATCTGGGTTCGCTCATGTGGTTAGGAGGTCAGGGGCGAGGATTAGGGACGCTGCTCCCTGATCCCAGCATCCAGGCCTAGTTGCTTTCCCAAATTCCCTACATTGTACGGTTGGGGGTGTCCCCCACTCCCCACAGTGACACTGAGGCATTGCATGTTGAGTCTAGTTTCAACTTACGATGGGTCAGAAAAGACTATTGTATGTTGAAAATATTGTATCCTGAGGCCATTGTATCTTGAGGGATCACTGTACTTGGTTCAAGCTACCAAGTTTTAAAATTCCTTTTTGTTTTTATCCTAGTGACCCACGGACTGTAATCAAAAAATCCCTGCTAAATTTGCACATGTATGAAATAGAACGATTATTGGCGGATCACTGATCTCCATAAGATCCATCATTCTTAAAATGGTCACAGGCTCATGGGGCATTATGGATCTTGAATTAAAATATGGGTGTGGAGCAATGAGGCATTCCAATGGGACTTTTATTTTGCAGCATGAAAACCGACTTGACAACAGACAAACATAAAAAGGTATATTTAGCTAATTTTCGGTGCATGCTAACCTAAATAAGGCTACTTTCACACTGGCGGCAGACATTTTTTCATACAACGGATCCGTCATTCCGTCGCCGGAAATTCACGCTGGATCCGTTAAACTGTATGATACTGTAGACAGTTTTTGCCAGATCCGACTGCCGGATCCGTCAAAATAGCGGATCCGTCTATTCCGTTTTCTTCCGTTTTTAAAATGGAAAGACTGATACGGTATTCAAATTTTGAGAGATGAAAGAGATGCAATCAGTTATGCAAATACTACAGTGGCTATAAAAGACAACCGAAGGTCACTTACCACTCAGATGCTCCCGCTGAAGATTGCAAAGATGATGCCGGACCATATTCGTTTTGGATTTCAGGCTCTAATTCTGGTTCCACACTGGAGAAGACGTCTTCGAGCCAGACGGCCTCGTAAGCGTCGCTATTGGGTGCATCCAATAACCTCTGCAAGAATAAGAAGGGGAGCTTTTGAAACTCTGTTTCCTAAATTGAGGGATTATCCAGAAAAGTTTTTTAATTACTTACAGATGACCGTAGAAAGTTTTGATGATATCTTACAACGTGTGTCACCTCACATCCAAAGACAAGACACCACTTTCCGCCTCTGTTTCCCCAGCCAAATGCCTATTGCTGACCATAAGGTAAAGAAAATTGTAAAAATTATTATATATTGCAAAATTTATTTTTAGTTAGATTTTTTTATGGTTGATATTTTTGGTTTTAAAGTGACACCATAAATCTTTGCGAACCAAAATTTCCTAAGTTATTCTGGAATCACTGTACAAAGTGCATAATTGGGTCTACAAATGAGGCTCAGCAATATTATTTTGACTTTCACATCTTGTATGGTAAAGTTTACATCCATATATTTGGCATTAACGATGTTGAAAGCACTGTGATCAATATTGTTGGCCATGGAGAGCCATTTTTATAGTTGCATTTTCTGAAAAAATTCTTTAGACCGCAGAAAATTTTGACTGACTAAATGAATGGCCATAAGGTCCCATAGAATTGCGTCTGATTGATGTATCTTGTATATAATTTTTTAGAAATTGGAGAAAGTTTCACCTCACTCCATTTTTAATTTCGCCTTGGGATATCAACTGTCTCCATAATTGTTAAGGAGACCTGCCTTGTTTTGTGGGATCAACTGCATGATTAATTTATCCCACATCCAACTCTACAGCATTGGACAGAAATCGCAGAAAATTTTTGGGACGTTTGTCAGTTTCCAAACTGCATCGGTGCGGTAGACAGGAAACATATTAGGATTATCAAGCCCCAAGGAACCGGATCAGAGTTTTTCAACTACAAGAAATAATTCTCAATCATCCATCGCAGATGCCCAATATCGTTTTGTTGCCGTCGACGTAGGTGCCTATGGATGCACCAACGATTCAATGGTTTTTAAAAATTCTTATATGGGCCATAGTCTATATAACAGACAATTCGATTAGTAACCCCCATGAAGACATTCATAGTGACAGGATAGAGAGAAGGATTCAAAGGAGAGGACCAAGGTCTTATAGAGAGGGCAACGGCAGATAAATTTCACCCTGGTTGCCCTACAGACTGCTTAGCCCAGGGCGACCCCCTGATGGTGGAGTTTCCCTGTCCCCGAACCTAATCCTATCCAGTCCCTGTTGAACCCTAACAAGGGGAAGATAATTACATAAAGAGTGTCAACGGTTATCCCAGAGAATGGGTACCGCTGAAGCTCTCCAGATAGAAAGAAACGAGACCCCGACACGTTTCACCTAGAACTTATTTTTAAAAGTCACTTTCTTTAGCAGTCTAAATCCCCTGTTCTACATACACTATAAGTTATCTCCCATCGCTGGTGGAGCGACCCAAGTATTGGTCGCTTCAAAAGCGAGTGAGATAATACATTTTTGTAAACACTGTTTTTAAAAAATACAAAACAAATTAAATTGTCCAAAACAAATATATTTTATTTTAAAATAATATATATTTTTAAATAATATAAATAAACTTTATGTAAAAAAAAGGCTACAAATGCCTGTATGTAGGCCCAGTTGGAGTAGAAGGTTGAGTGGTGGAGGGCAGAACACGGTTTGGTCCACCTCGGTCCTGTTATTGTGCCACTGTGGACATATAAGGCTCCATTCACACGTCCGCAAATGGGTCCGCATCCGTTCCGCAATTTTGCGGAACGGGTGCGGACCCATTTATTTTCTATGGGGACGGAATGGATGCGGACAGCACACAGTGTGCTGTCAGCATCCGCATTTGCAGAGCGCGGCCCCGATCTTCAGGTCCGCAGCTCCGCAAAAGATAGAACATGTCCTATTCTTGTCCGCAGCTTGCATTTCTATAGGGGTGCCGGGCGGGTGTGTTGCGGATCCGCAATTTGGGGGTCCGCAACACACCACGGACGTGTGAATGGAGCCTTAGTGTGTGTTGAGGCAAGTACGACAGAGGGAGTATGCAATCTGGAGGGGGGTGCAGGAGAAGGAGTTGACCGAGCAAGAGTAGAGGGAGTGTTGAAACTGGTTGAAAGTAATGAGGAGGAGAAGGAGAAAAGTGTTGAATAAAGTGCTCAGTGGATTGGGAATGGGGATGGGGAGGCTGGGATGGGGGCTGAGGAGGTTGGGAAGAGGGATGAGGAGTTAGTTTGGGAAGAGGTTTGTTGAGGTTGGGATGGGGGATAGGGCATGGATGGGGGATAGGATGTGGGGTGCTGCTGTACTTGCCACAAGACACTGTCCACCTGGCTTTGGGCCTCAAACAGCTGGTCGGGCGTAAACCATTCCATCACTGGGAGCAATGATAACCAATAGTGATTCACCGGACCAAACTGCAACGTCAGCACCGCCCCCTCCTGCAGACGTCGCACTGTGTCCTCCAAAGTGGCAACTCAATTGGTGAATCCCATCAAGGACTCGTAAACGAGCCTTGTGAGATCCTCGTAGTCCGCCTAACGGCTCCTACCGGTCCTCTGGTGACGCATCAATGCCTTAAACAGTGGTGCCATTGTGGCTATTGTTGAGTCGCCAGAGGGCACAGGTAGGGTAACATTGAGGTCCCGACCAGCTGTTGGAGTGGGACGAGAGGGACGTGCGGTGGGCGGCTCTTGCGGGACCGCCTCCGGAAGGATTTCACGAGGAGGTTCGGGCGCCCGAGTACTGCTTGATGTGCTGTAAAGGAAACAAAAAACTAATTAATGAAAAAATAGAGAACTATATGTGGTTTTTCCGGACAGAGTGTCAAACCACAGTCTGCCTGGGCCACACACATAGATTGGAGATTAAAATTCATAATTAGTATAAACATTAGATCTTACCTTCGCAGCTATAGGGTTCTTCTAAGGAACCCTAATGCGGCCGCATAACGGTACGGCCGCTTTTGGGTTCCTCTAGACCCACTTAGGCGCTTGACCTCCTCGTTAAAGTCCTTCTTGTAGCGGTCCCTCATTGACCGCCACCGCACCATGATTGTCGTCCCTGTCAACAAGAAAAAGAAAACAAAAAATAAATTAATTATTAAAATAAATTTATTGTTTCGGACATCAAAAATGGTTTACTATTTGATTGAACCTGCCACAACAACAATAAAAAAAATATTGATGTTCCACTATAGGTAGCAGTGACCAACTTCAACCAGACACAAAACCAACTTTGACTAAAAAGCAGACGCAAGCAGTATACGAATTAATACTGTATACTTACGGTACTCATCCCGTTGACTTTCATTGAGGTCATCCCAATTTGGCACTATCGCCTCACAGATCTCGAGCCAGAGGAGCCGGATCACATAATGGTCTGTGGGGTGGCGGTCCGTGTGGTCGCACAATGGTGGTCGGTCCTCCACCATCTGGATGAGGTCAATGTCGATCAAAAAACCGCAGACGTCCTCCTCATCTGTTCTGGTGGAGCCTAGGGAACCCTAAAAATAGAAAAAAATTAACGTAATGTTTTACAGATTTCAAATTAAAAACAATTTTTTTGAAAATACTCACACGATCATGACTGTCGTGTGCTCCCTGACTTCCTCTGGCTGGGGCTCGACAACCTCTATTGGAGTCAACGTGTCGAGCTGACTGTAATAGAAGAAAAAAATTTTTTTTACAAACATACAAATCATAATTGTGAGATAAACCAATAAATTATTTTAAAAAAATACCGCTTGCTGTCCTCCACCACCAACTTCCTCCTCTCCTGCGATCTCTTGGCCGGGAAGCCTCTCCTCCACAGATGATGACTGTGAAATAAAAAAATGCTATTTTTACTATACGGTCATAATATTATAATGGGAAATACTGCAAAAATTGGTATACCGTATCATGTCGACGACGTCGTCTTGGAGGACAGCTCCCGGCCACAGTTGAAGATGAAGTGCCTGTAGAATTTTTTTTATTTATTATTATATTTGAACTATTCATAATACAACAAACCCACACAAATATTACTTACTGGACATTATTTTTTATGTTATGAAAAAAAAATTCACGGTCTGGTTGGCCTCTTTTGTTGTCAATACTTGACCGTCCTGCGCTATAACGGGCTTGCGTTTAAGGTAATTGTGTTGCTTTTCCAAAAATTTTTTTTTTCTTTTGATATTTTTGTGCCTACATGAGAAAAAAATTATAGGAGAGTTATTCCTGTTGTAAGACTACTACCACTATGTACTTGCACCACCTGCAGTCCCTATGCTAAAATACATAGGGACTGCATGTGGAGCAAGTACATAGTGGATGCTAGGAGTGGTAGTCATCAGGACTACTAACCCTAGCATCCACTATGTACATGCACCAACTGCAGTCCCTGTGCAAAAGTACATAGGGACTGCATGTGGTGCAAGTACATAGTGGATGCTAGGAGTGGTAGTCATCAGGACCACTACCCCTAGCATCCACTATGTACTTGCTCAACATGCATGTCCCTATGAAAAAGTACATAGAGCCCCACAGGTGATACAAGTACATACTGGATGCTAGGAGTAGTATTCCACAAGACTACTACTCCTAGCATGACCTATGTACTACAGATCCTATGTATAAATACATAGGAGCTGCTTATATTTCTTTCTGGATGAGCAACATAAAAAATAAAATAATGACATTATACTCACCTATAATGGCGTCCACCCCTCTCCCTCTCAGGCAGGAATGAAGAGACTACAGGAAGTAGACTGCGCCCACAGCTCCTCCTATTTGATTGCACAGGCGCAGAAAGAAAAGCCGGATCCGTCGATCAGGCAAACGGCGGAAATCTTTTCGATCCGTCATTCCGGCAAGTCTGCAACTTTTTTCCATTTCATCCACCATGACGGCCCACCTTGAGATTGACCCTTGACCTCTGTAGGGGCAGGAACACATAGAGAGTTTAAGAACCCCCCACCCCTCCACCTCCTCAGTGCTTTCCTGCCCCTACAGGGGCCAACACGTGGAGAGGATCCTCCTCAGGGAGGATTACATCGTTAGTTTTTACTTTGCAGGTTCTCCAGCTGGCCTCCCGCGGCATGGGCTAAGGCTGGCCAGCTTGGAACATCGAGGACCCTCGTCTCGGCCTATGCTGAGGCCTGTGGTCCTCCCCCATACCTCTCGTACTTCCTTCCCTCCTTAGGGAAGCAGTCGGGGGTGCCGGATTCGCGGGCGCGCGGTGTGCGGTATGCGACGTTCTTCCTCTGCATGCTGTGCGCTTGTGACCGGCTGGGGGAGCAGGTACGGCGAGGAGGCAGGCCGGACGCCGCACGCATCCTCTCATAGGCTCGTGTGGCACCGGCTCTTGCCGTCACTAGAGGCGCAGCTTGATGACGTCAGACGCCGGGAAAATTTGAAAAGGAAAGTAGACCGCGGTTCCCTCCAGCTCTTGCCTGCAGCACCGCGATGTCTGAGACACCTGCTCCCCGCCAGGAAGGCCCTGATCCCACTACTGCCAGTACCGTGAGTCCCCTTCTGGGGGGTATATATTTCAGTCTTTTGACATTGAAATTCTAATTGGCATATCTGGTTGTTTCCTCTCCAGGGCAGCAAGGAGTCAAAGCCAAAGTCCAAACTCCTAAAATGCTGCGCTTGTTCTAAGCGTCTCCCTGAGAACTACAAAAAAAGGTTGTGCAAATCTTGCACATCGGAAATTTGGAAAGAAGAACAACCAGATATTCTGTCTGAAATGAAATCTTTTATTGCAGACGAAATTAAGTCCTCTTTAGCCACCCTGACAACCCCCGCTAGTACTCCTATCCCCTCCAAGAAACGCAAGTTGTCCGCTATCTCCTCCTCTGAGGGCGAGGAGGTGGAAGTGGCTTCCATCTCATCCAGACAATTTCCTAATGAGGAACCCTTGTCTGACGGGGAAATTCCGGACGAGGATAAAAAATATTTCTTCTCCGCTGATGAAATGGAGGAGCTGCTGAGAGCAGTTAGATCCACAATGGGTATCGAGGATACCCCTAAACCTCGTACGGTACAAGACGAAATGTTTGGGGGCCTTAGATCTAAATCCCCTATAGTTTTTCCCATTAATGAAAATATAAAGGAGATGATAATGGAAGAATGGTCAGACCCGGAGAAGAGGTTAGGCGTTCCTAAGGAGTTCAGAAACAGGCTCTGCTTTGATCCGACTGAATGCAAACTTTACAATCAGACCCCTAAAGTGGATCTACAAGTGGCTAAGGTAGTAAAGAAGACCGCTCTACCCTTTGAAGACTCCTCACAGTTGAACGATCCTATGGATAGAAAGGCGGACGGGCTCCTAAAAAAATCCTGGGAATCAGCCATGTTTGGGGTCAAGACTAATATCGCTGCTACTTCTGTTGCTAGAGCAATGTATATATGGCTAGGGGAGTTGGACGTACACCTGAAAAATAAAACCCCAAGAGAAGAGATCAGAGACTCGCTCCCTCTTCTACGCTCCGCCACTGCATTTCTGGCCGATGCTTCTGCAGAGTCGATCCGCTTCTCAGCCAAGGATGCGGCTCTTTCTAATGCAGCCCGGCGGGCGTTATGGATGAAGGCCTGGTCCGGGGACAAGGCTTCCAAGGCTAAACTCTGCTCCATCCCCTTCTCAGGGGAATTTGTCTTCGGTCCCACTTTGGATAAAATCCTAGAGGGGGCAGCAGACAAGAAAAAGGGGTTCCCAGAGGAGAAAGATTCTAAAAAGAAGCCCTTTCGTCAATTCCAGCCTCAGCAGAGATCCTACAGGGGGAAAGGGAAAACTGGCCGATGGAGCTATCCCAAAGGAGGGAGAGGAAGAGGCTTCATACTCAACCCCCAAAATAGACCAAACAAACAGCAGTGACGCCAGAGTAGGGGGGCGACTGATGGGTTTTCTATCTTCCTGGAAACAGGTAACTTCAAATCCCTGGGTTCTAAATGTAATCTCTCAGGGCTACAAGATAGAATTCGCATCAGTCCCCCCAGGAAGATTCTGCATCTCACACCAGCGCAGATCAGAACTTCCAAAAATTTGGCAGGGCGTCCAAGACCTCTTGGACCTAGGGGTGATTCAAAGGGTCCCTATCCCAGAGGAAAGGAGAGGGTTTTATTCCAGCCTTTTTTTAATAAAAAAGCCAGACCAATCCTTTCGCACCATTATAAACTTAAAACCCCTAAACAAGTCCATTCTATACAGGAGGTTCAGGATGGAAACAATCCCATCCATAATTCCCCTGATCCTGAAGGGGGCGTTCATGACATCGATCGATTTAAAGGACGCCTACTACCACGTCCCCATTCATCATCTCTCTCAGAGGTATCTAAGATTTGCTATAAAGGGTCAAGACGGATCAATCCATCACTTTCAATATGTGGCCCTTCCCTTCGGTATCTCCTCGGCCCCCAGGGTCTTCACAAAAGTAGTAGTAGAGATGGTGGCCTATCTTCGTCAAGAGGGAATTACAATCATCCCATATCTCGACGACTTCCTGATTCTGGGCAAAACAGAGTCCGAGAACCTCCGAGCTACGCAAAGATTCTCGGAATTCCTAAACAATCTCGGCTGGATCATAAATCTAAAGAAATCCACCCTAATCCCATCCAGGAGAATAAGGTTCCTGGGTGTGGAGCTGGACTCATCCCTGTTAAGAACCTTCCTCCCTCAGGACAAGGCCACGACTCTAGTGGAAAAGATCCGAGCATTTCAGAGGTCTCGCAGTTGCTCCATCCGGAAGGCCATGAGTCTCCTGGGAAGCCTAACAGCCTGCATCCCTTCGGTTGCCTGGTGCCAAGGCCACACAAGGGTGATCCAGAGTTGGATCCTAGGCATCTGGGACGGGAAGCAGGTAAGTCTGGACAAGACTTTCCGGATCCCGCAGGCCGTAAAAACAGACCTAGACTGGTGGAAAGAAAGAGGAAGACTGCTTGGAGGCCTACAGTGGCAGAACCATCCGGCAGTTCAGGTTATCACGGACGCAAGCCTCGGAGGCTGGGGTGCAAAGATTGGAGATCATCTTCTACAGGGCTCCTGGCCAGCCGAGATACGAGTCAAATCCTCAAACTACAGAGAGCTGTATGCAGTCCTGGAGGCGTTAGTAAGGGGAGAGAGTTTTTTAAAAGGGCAACACCTAAGAGTAATGTCCGACAACACCACAACGGTGGCCTATCTGCGACATCAAGGAGGGACAAGGTCACGGCCTTTGGGTGCGTTAGCAAGAAGAATCTTCTCCTGGGCAGAAGAGAACGTCTTATCTCTCTCCGCCATCCACCTAAAGGGCTGCGAAAATACGATAGCAGATTTCCTGAGCAGGAGGACGATAGATCCAGGAGAATGGTCTCTGAACAGGGACATCTTCCGGAAGATCTCGGAAAGATGGGGCCGTCCGGAGGTAGACTTGTTCGCCTCCAGAAAGAATGCGCAGGTGGAATGCTTCTGCTCCCTAAACCGGGAAGACAGACCCTGGGCAATCGATGCCCTATCGATACACTGGAATTGGAACCTGGCCTACGCCTTCCCCCCAATACCTCTTCTTCCCAGGGTCATCCAGAAACTCCTAGGGGAACCAACTACTCTGATCTTAATAGCCCCTTTGTGGCCGAAGAGGAGTTGGTTCTCCACTCTAAAACAGCTATCGCTGGAGGATCCATGGGAAATCCCTTTCCAGAAAGATGTTCTAGTCCAGGGCCCTCTACTTCATCCAGACCCCGGGATATTCAAACTGTCAGTCTGGATCCTGAGAGCGAGACATTAAGAAACAGGGGTCTTTCAGAAAAAGTGATATCTACCCTAAGGGCCAGTAGGAAAAATGTGACGTCTGCCATCTACCTAAAGATCTGGAAGAGATACTGTTCCTGGTTAGGAGTGGAGCGCCCAGACACCTCCTCCCCTCCCATCAATAGGATCTTGGATTTTCTACAGTGCGGCTTGGAATTGGGCCTAAGACCTAGTACCCTGAAAGTCCAGGTCTCTGCTCTCAGCTCCTTTTATGACTGCAGCCTAGCTAGCCACAGATGGATCAGGAGGTTCTTTAGAGTGGTTTCAAGATTGAGACCCTCTCTGAAATCAAGGGCTCCTACTTGGGACCTTAACATAGTCCTAGAAGGCCTAACAAAACCTCCCTTCGTACCGTTATCAGAAATCTCTTTAAAACACCTTTCCCTAAAAGCTGCCTTTTTAATTGCTATCACCTCAGCAAGACGTATTGGAGAGATCCAGGCCCTTTCTTGTAGGGAACCCTACCTCCAGATCACCCAAGATCACATCTGTTTAACTCTCGATCCAGGTTTTCTCCCAAAAGTAGTCTCTCCCTTCCATCGGGAACAGGAGATCTTTCTACCATCCATCCCCAGATCTGAATCTTCAGGGTCTAGTGTTAATTTACATCTCTTAGATGTCAGGGATACAGTGATCCAGTACCTGGATTATACCAGGGATTTTAGGGTTGATGGCAATCTCCTTGTTCAGTTTTCGGGGAAAAATAAGGGAAAGAAACTAGATAGGTCTTCCATAGCCAGATGGATCAGATCCACCATTGAATATTGTTACAGGTTCCAGAATATACCCAGTCCTGATAATGTTAAGGCCCACTCTACTAGGGCCACTGCCTCCTCTTGGGCTGAGAAGGGAGGAGTCTCGCTTGACCAGATTTGCAAGGCTGCAACCTGGTCAAGCACCAATACCTTTGTAAAACATTACCGTCTTAATCTTCCGGATTCGAATGAAACTCTTTTCGGCCGGAGGGTTTTACAGGCGTTATCCCCACCCTTTTAGTTATCTGTTATGTCTCAAGGTGGGCCGTCATGGTGGATGAAATGGAAAAACCGCAATTAGACTTACCGGTAATTCCGTTTCCTTGAATCCACCATGACGGCCCATACTATTCCCCTTCCCAAAAAAAAAAAAAAAAAAAAGGGGAGATATATGCTTACGAATATATCTTTTCATACTTACGTACTTTAGGATAGATAGGAGTTTAAGGGTATGGATTAATATCCTTTTACTTTTGTTCCACCTTTTCGGGTAATTGTAAAGCACTGAGGAGTAGTGTTGAGCTCGAATATCCGTTTTGCGAATTTTTATCGCGAATATCGTAACTTCGAGAATTCGCGAACAATTAGAATATTTGCCTCTATATTCGTTAAAACAAAATTTCGTTTCCTTTTAAGCTAATAAAACAATAGAAATATAATTTATTAGTCCCAATGCATTTAGAACAACTCACATATTTATAAATCCCACACAAGCTGTAAGCAAAAGCAGCTAACAGTAGTTTGGATGAGCCAGCTAACCATTACACGAACAGAATTTTTTTTGCGCATTTAATGTTAGCGAATTTTCGCATAAAATATAAGAAAGTCAAAACCATATGAGTAACTGAACGCTTCTGACATGTCAAGTGAATTCTCGGCACGGTTGCTAGCCTTTGCGAAAAAAAACGTCTTTACAACATGCGATCCGCACACAAGCTTTAAGCATTAGCAATAAGCATAGTAATACTTGACTGAAGAAATGACTCGAAATTTTTCGAAAAAAATGCTATATACGAAAATCAAGAATATAGCACTATATTCGAAAAATACGGAATGCCGTATTTTTCGAATATAGTGCTATATTCTTGATTTTCGTATATAGTAATATTTTCGAAAAATTTCGAGTCATTTCATGAGTCAAGGACAAGTATATGCTATTGCTATGCTAATGCATATATATTATATGCGAAAATATTAATTGCGTAAAAAAATTCTGTTCGTGTAATGGTTAGATGGCTCTTCACAACTTGGAAAGAGCCATCTAACCATTACACGAACAGAATTTTTTTTACGCATTTAATATTTTCGCATATAATATATATGCAATCAATGCATTAGCAGCATAGCAATAAGCATATACTTGACTCATGAAATAACTCGTAAATTTACGAAAATAGTGCTATATACGAAAATCAAGAATATGCCACTATATTTGAAAAAAGCGGAATTCCGTATTTTTCGAATATAGTGCTATATTCTAGATTTTCTTATATAGCACTATTTTCGAAAAATTTCGAGTCATTTCATCAGTCAAGTATTACTATGCTTATTGCTAATGCTTAAAGCTTGTGTGCGGATCGCATGTTCTAAAGCCTTTTTTTTTTTCGCAAAGGCTAGGTTATGTTCCATGACTAGCAACCGTGCTGAGAATTCACTTGACAATCATGTCAAAAGCGTTCAGTTACTCATTTAATTTTAACTTTCTTATATTACATGCGAAAATTCGCTAACATTAAATGCGCAAAAAAATTCTGTTCGCGTAATGGTTAGTTACCATTACACGAACCGAATTTTTTTGCGCATTTAATGTTAGCGAATTTTCGCATATAATATCCCAACCACTGTTAGCTGTTTTTTCCTTACAGCTTGTATGCGATCCGATCTACTCGCATATTGTAAATACGGTTTTTCGCCAATCCTAAATTATGTTCCATGACAAGCAATCTAGCCCAGAAGTTACTTGACATGTCCAAAACCGTTCAGGATCCTTACTCATTTAATTGTAACACTTTCAATATATTGTATTGTATGCGAAAATCCGCTGCCATAACATTCGCAAAAAAATACTTTTCGTGTTATGTTTTTCCCGCCCGCCTAAACTAGCGTTATTGAGTATTTCACATATAGCCTTTATTGAGAGAATAATGGGCACCTAAATATTACCAGACATCCTATCGTGTACTCACTGATTGACCCTTGAAATACCATTTCATGTAGCCTATTTTACAACGGTTCCTGTAATGCGAAAAAAGCGGACATTTCAAAAATTCGCATAAATCTATTCCTATAAGGCCATTCGACTATGGATTCTGCTTCTGCGAATTGTATATTATTGCGAATTATTAGTGACAGCATATTCGCATTTTTTTTCCCTTGTTTTCCAGGTGAGGTTATTGTTCACCCCTCCCTATTTTTGCTTATAGCCAATGGGAAGGCATTGTCACAGCTTAGCAACATCCCTAGCAACCAATAGGAAAGTAGTCTACCTCTCACTATATAAATCGAGGCACTCCCCGGTATCCATTTTGTGGGTTTAGTTATTGGAGAGATAGGAGCTGGTTGTTTTGTGCTGTGCTATTCTATTGATCCAGAAATTTTGAATTATTCTATCATTTAGCTAGTTAGTGTTAGGTAGTGATTAGGGAATATCTTTTAGGGTCTGTAGTCTCGGGCAAGATTAACTGCTGACAGCCCGTGTAATGGCAGCTGCAGGGCTGACGGCTTGGCAGATATCCGCTGACACTTGTCTGCCTTCGAGTGAACCAACGGCATGTACCTCCTTCTCTCTACTGCTTCCATGGAACTACTCCTTGGCAAGGGAGCCCGGTGCACCATAGGAGAGATGTCTGAACCATACAAGGCCATGGAACTGATAGTGGGGTACGACCACGCAGTTCACCCCTTAGGACTCGCTACCTTCTTCCGCAAGGTATGGGAGACTTGACTCCCCTGCCATGACACCCCATCCCCTTGAAAGGGGAAATGGGGACTCGAAATGCCCAGCCACTGGAACATCATGTTGGGTGCACCTTCTCAGTGCACCCTCATTCACGGTCCGCTCTTTCTCAAAACAATATAGTCCGACCCTTCTCTTTTTCAGCGGGAGAAGTGGGGGGCTCCTCCCCGAACCCCTGGAACTGATAGCGGGTGCAACAGTCAGATTCATTCTCATTTACGGTCATATCTCTCAAAACGAGAAAGACAGCCCTTCTCTGTCAGCAGGAGCAGTGGGGGACTCCTGCCCAGGCCCCTGGTACTGCTGGTGAGGTGCACCCAAGCAGTTCACCCCCCGGAGCCTCTCTACCTTCTTCCACCAGGTGTTGGAAAGGGGGGCCCCCTCTCGTGTCACATGACGCTGAGACCCAGGGGTGTCGAGCCATCCTGCCCAGGCTCTGGAACTGCTGTCGGTATGCGACGACCAGGTTTGATCTCATAGCTGGTTCTCTCGCTCAAACCAACAAAGTCCATCTTTCTACCTTCTCTTGCCGGCGGGAGGAGTGTGCGACTCCTGCCCAGGCCCCTGGAACTGCCGGTGGGATGCGCCCACCCAGTTCGCTCCCCTGGGCCTCTCTACCTTCTTCCGGGAGGTGTTGGAAAGGGGGGCCCCCTCTCGTGTCACATGACGCTGAGACCCAGGGGTGTCGAGCCGTCCTGCCCAGGCTCTGGAACTGCTGTCGGTATGCGACGACCAGGTTTGATCTCATAGCTGGTTCTCTCGCTCAAACCAACAAAGTCCATCTTTCTACCTTCTCTTGCCGGCGGGAGGAGTGTGCGACTCCTGCCCAGGCCCCTCGAACTGCCGGTGGGATGCGCCCACCCAGTTCGCTCCCCTGGGCCTCTCTACCTTCTTCCGGGAGGTGTTGGAAAGGGGGGCCCCCTCTCGTGTCACATGACGCTGAGACCCAGGGGTGTCGAGCCGTCCTGCCCAGGCTCTGGAACTGCTGTCGGTATGCGACGACCAGGTTTGATCTCATAGCTGGTTCTCTCGCTCAAACCAACAAAGTCCATCTTTCTACCTTCTCTTGCCGGCGGGAGGAGTGTGCGACTCCTGCCCAGGCCCCTCGAACTGCCGGTGGGATGCGCCCACCCAGTTCGCTCCCCTGGGCCTCTCTACCTTCTTCCGGGAGGTGTTGGAAAGGGGGGCCTCCTCTCGTGTCACATGACGCTGAGACCCAGGGGTGTCGAGCCGTCCTGCCCAGGCTCTGGAACTGCTGTCGGTATGCGACGACCAGGTTTGATCTCATAGCTGGTTCTCTCGCTCAAACCAACAAAGTCCATCTTTCTACCTTCTCTGGCCGGCGGGAGGAGTGTGGGACTCCTGCCCAGGCCCGTCAAACTGCCGGTGGGATGCGCCCACCCAGTTCGCTCCCCTGGGCCTCTCTACCTTCTTCCGGGAGGTGTTGGAAAGGGGGCCCCCTCTCGTGTCACATGACGCTGAGACCCAGGGGTGTCGAGCCGTCCTGCCCAGGCTCTGGAACTGCTGTCGGTATGCGACGACCAGGTTTGATCTCATAGCTGGTTCTCTCGCTCAAACCAACAAAGTCCATCTTTCTACCTTCTCTTGCCGGCGGGAGGAGTGTGCGACTCCTGCCCAGGCCCCTGGAACTGCCGGTGGGATGCGCCCACCCAGTTCGCTCCCCTGGGCCTCTCTACCTTCTTCCGGGAGGTGTTGGAAAGGGGGGCCCCCTCTCGTGTCACATGACGCTGAGACCCAGGGGTGTCGAGCCGTCCTGCCCAGGCTCTGGAACTGCTGTCGGTATGCGACGACCAGGTTTGATCTCATAGCTGGTTCTCTCGCTCAAACCAACAAAGTCCATCTTTCTACCTTCTCTTGCCGGCGGGAGGAGTGTGCGACTCCTGCCCAGGCCCCTGGAACTGCCGGTGGGATGCGCCCACCCAGTTCGCTCCCCTGGGCCTCTCTACCTTCTTCCGGGAGGTGTTGGAAAGGGGGGCCCCCTTTCGTGTCACATGACGCTGAGACCCAGGGGTGTCGAGCCGTCATGCCCAGGCTCTGGAACTGTTGTCGGTAAGAGACAGCCAGGTTCGATCTCATAGCTGGTTCTCTCGCTCAAACCAACAAAGTCCATCTTTCTACCTTCTCTTGCCGGCGGGAGGAGTGTGCGACTCCTGCCCAGGCCCCTGGAACTGCCGGTGGGATGCGCCCACCCAGTTCGCTCCCCTGGGCCTCGCTACCTTCTTCCGGGAGGTGTTGGAAAGGGGGGCCCCCTTTCGTGTCACATGACGCTGAGACCCAGGGGTGTCGAGCCGTCATGCCCAGGCTCTGGAACTGCTGTCGGTAAGAGACAGCCAGGTTCGATCTCATAGCTGGTTCTCTCGCTCAAACCAACAAAGTCCATCTTTCTACCTTCTCTTGCCGGCGGGAGGAGTGTGCGACTCCTGCCCAGGCCCCTGGAACTGCCGGTGGGATGCGCCCACCCAGTTCGCTCCCCTGGGCCTCGCTACCTTCTTCCGGGAGGTGTTGGAAAGGGGGGCCCCCTTTCGTGTCACATGACGCTGAGACCCAGGGGTGTCGAGCCGTCATGCCCAGGCTCTGGAACTGCTGTCGGTAAGAGACAGCCAGGTTCGATCTCATAGCTGGTTCTCTCGCTCAAACCAACAAAGTCCATCTTTCTACCTTCTCTTGCCGGCGGGAGGAGTGTGCGACTCCTGCCCAGGCCCCTGGAACTGCCGGTGGGATGCGCCCACCCAGTTCGCTCCCCTGGGCCTCGCTACCTTCTTCCGGGAGGTGTTGGAAAGGGGGGCCCCCTTTCGTGTCACATGACGCTGAGACCCAGGGGTCTCGAGCCGTCATGCCCAGCCTCTGGAACTGCTGTCGGTAAGAGACAGCCAGGTTCGATCTCATAGCTGGTCCTCTCGCTCAAACCGTCAAACCGACAAAGTCTACCTTCTCTTGCCGGCGGGAGGAGCGAGGAACTCCTGCCCAGGCCCGTCGAACTGCCGGTGGGATGCGCCCACCCAGTTCGCTCCCCTTGGCCTCTCTACCTTCTTCCGGGAGGTGTTGGAAAGGGGGGCCCCCTTTCGTGTCACATGCCGCTGAGACCCAGGGGTCTCGAGCCGTCATGCCCAGCCTCTGGAACTGCTGTCGGTAAGAGACAGCCAGGTTCGATCTCATAGCTGGTCCTCTCGCTCAAACCGTCAAACCGACAAAGTCTACCTTCTCTTGCCGGCGGGAGGATCGAGGGGCTCCTGCCCAGGCCCCGTGGGACCACCGGGGGGGGACAACTACACCGGATTCACCATCCTCGGTCGCCCGCTTCCGAATAGCAAGTCCCCCTTACCCTTTTGTGGAGAAAGGGCCGGGGTGGGGGACTCCTTCCCGGGCCTCTGGAACTGCTGGCGGGATGCGCCCCTCGACTCCATCCCCTTGTCATGGTTCTCTCTATCTCTCTCTCTCTCCAAATAAAATGACAAAGTCCACACGCTTCTCTGTGCCGGCGGGAGGAGTGGGGGACTCCTACCCAGGCCCCTGGAACTGCTGGTGGGATGTGACCACACAGTTCACACCCCCGGAGCCTCTCTACCTTCTTCTCGGCCCCCTTAGGGGCTGGGAAGCCGAGACTTGAAGGACTTGTAGAGGGGGACTTGTGCTCAGAGCGGCGCGACACACAGCGTCGAACCCGGGCTAGAAGGGAGAGGGGACACTCTCGCCGTAAGCCGGCACGGACTCCAAAGTCCGGCCGAGCGAGGGTCCCTACCCGCCGGGTCGCGACATGCCAAATCGATCTAGGGTGGAGGAGGTTCGCACAGACAACAAGATCCGAGGGTGGAGAAAGCAGAAGGGAGGAGTGGGGGACTCCTACCCAGGCCCCTGGAACTGCTGGTGGGATGTGAACACAGTGTTCACCCCCTGGAGCCTCTCTACCTTCTTCTCGGCCCCCCCTTCGGCGCTAGGAAGCCGAGACTTGCAGGGCTGGTAGAAGGGGGACTTGGGCTCTGAGAGGAGACCTCCGGCTTGTCTGTACCACCTTCCCTCTGGGAATGGCAGAGGGGGGAAATCAGAAATTCTTACCCGCCTACGGTGCTCCTTTCCTGGGCAGACATTTCCAAAAATCCCCCCTGAATCTGAGGAAGTCTTGCCTCCCAGCCGACACCTCGGATGTCATGGAACTGATGGTGGGATCAAATCACCCTGTCCACCCCCCAGGGTCTCTCTACCTTCTTCCGGGAGGTGTTGGAAAGGGGGGCCCCCTTTCGTGTCACATGCCGCTGAGACCCAGGGGTCTCGAGCCGTCATGCCCAGCCTCTGGAACTGCTGTCGGTAAGAGACAGCCAGGTTTGATCTCATAGCTGGTTCTCTTTCTCAAAACGGCCAAACGGACACCCTTATGGAAGTTCAGCCCGGCGGGGCAAAATCGGAAAATGTTACCCGATTTGACTTCCATAGCCCCTGGATACATTTTGCACAAAGTCCCCCTGTATCATGGAAGTTCAGCCCAGAGCCCTTCTTTCAAGCTAGGGATCCA
The DNA here is from genome assembly GCF_905171765.1 of Bufo bufo. Taxonomy (NCBI): domain Eukaryota; kingdom Metazoa; phylum Chordata; class Amphibia; order Anura; family Bufonidae; genus Bufo; species Bufo bufo. The sequence goes on along the minus strand of NC_053391.1, from coordinate 526,535,277 downwards.
AGACTTGCAGGGATGGTAAAGGGGGACTTGGGCTCCAAGAGGAGACCTCCAGCTTGTCTGTACCACCTTCCCTCTGGGAATGGCAGAGGGGGGAAATCAGAAATTCTTACCCGCCTACGGTGCTCCTTTCCTGGGCAGACATTTCCAAAAATCCCCCCTGAATCTGAGGAAGTCTTGCCTCCCAGCCGACACCTCGGATGTCATGGAACTGATGGTGGGATCAAATCACCCTGTCCACCCCCCAGGGTCTCTCTACCTTCTTCCGGGAGGTGTTGGAAAGGGGGGCCCCCTTTCGTGTCACATGCCGCTGAGACCCAGGGGTCTCGAGCCGTCATGCCCAGCCTCTGGAACTGCTGTCGGTAAGAGACAGCCAGGTTCGATCTCATAGCTGGTTCTCTTTCTCAAAACGGCCAAACGGACACCCTTATGGAAGTTCAGCCCGGCGGGGCAAAATCGGAAAATGTTACCCGATTTGACTTCCATAGCCCCTGGATACATTTTGCACAAAGTCCCCCTGAATCATGGAAGTTCAGCCCAGCTCCCTTCTTTCAAGCTAGGGATCCAAGACTTGCAGGGATGGTAGAGGGGGACTTGGGCTCCAAGAGGAGACCTCCAGCTTGTCTGTACCACCTTCCCTCCGGGAATGGCAGAGGGGGAAAGTCAGATTATGTTACCCGATTTCGGTGCTCCTTTCCTGGGTAGACATTTCCAAAATCACCCCTACCTCTGTGGAAGTCTTTCCTCCAGTCGACACAGCGGATGTCATGGAACTGATGGTGGGATCAAAACACCCTGCCCACCTCCCATGGTCTCTCTACCTTCTTCCGGGAGGTGTTGGAAAGGGAGACCCCCTTTCGTGTCACATGCCTCTGAGACCCAGGGGTGTCGAGCCATCATGCCCAGCCTCTGGAACTGCTGCTGGGGAGAGACGGCCAGGTTCGCTCTCATATCTGGTTCTCTCGCTCAAACCATCAAATGATACCTTCTCTTGCCGGCGGAAAGGAGTGTGGGACTCCTGCCCAGGCCCCTGGAACTGTCAGTGGGATGCGCCCACCCAGTTGACCCCTTGGAGCCTCTCTACCTTCTTCTCGGTCCCCTTAGGGGGTAGGAAGCCGAGACTTGAAGGGCTTGTAGAGGGGGACTTGTGCTCCGAGATGAGGGGACCGCCACACACAGCGTCGAACCTGGGCTAGAAGGGAGAGGGGACGCACTCACCATATGCCGGCACGGACTCCAAAGTCCGGCCGAGCGAGGGTCCCTACCCGCCGGGTCGCGACATGCCAAATCGATCTAGGGTGGGTGGAGGAGGTTCGCACAGACAACAAGATCCAAGGGTGGAGAAAGCAGGGGGTGGAGTGGGGGACTCCTACCTAGGCCCCTGGAACAGCTGATGGGATGAGACCACCCAGTTTGCCCCCTGAGGCATATGTCCCTTCTTCCAAGGGATGTGCGAGACTTGACTCCCATGCCATGATACACCACCTCTGTGGATCAGGAGAGGCTTATCATCGTGCCCAGCCTCTGGAACCGCTGGTGGGATGAGACCACCCAGTTCGCCCCGGGGCCAATCTCCCTTCTTCCAAGGGATGTGCGAGACTTGACTCCCATGCCATGATACACCACCTCTGTGGATCAGGAGAGGCTTATCATCGTGCCCAGCCTCTGGAACCGCTGGTGGGATGAGACCACCCAGTTCGCCCCGGGGCCAATCTCCCTTCTTCCAAGGGATGTGCGAGACTTGACTCCCATGCCATGATACACCACCTCTGTGGATCAGGAGAGGCTTATCATCGTGCCCAGCCTCTGGAACCGCTGGTGGGATGAGACCACCCAGTTCGCCCCGGGGCCAATCTCCCTTCTTCCAAGGGATGTGCGAGACTTGACTCCCATGCCATGATACACCACCTCTGTGGATCAGGAGAGGCTTATCATCGTGCCCAGCCTCTGGAACTGATGACCTGAGCCAACTTCATTTGAGATAGAAAAATAGTTTATTTCATTTACACATACATATTAATCACTGCTACTTGAAGTGTTGGGCAGACATTCCATCTCCCTCCCCACCATGTGTATTTCCTCCAGGAGGGCAGCGGCAGATGGGATCCGGTCCTCATCACTACTACCAGATCTCTTCACCAGCTTGTAACCATGACACTTGTCATCTAGCACTTTCTCTCGGTAGTGCCTGTCCGCCGTGGAGTTTGTGTGTGCCAAGTACTTTGCAAACAGAGTCTTTTCAGGATCAGTGTACCTTGCAAGCGTCCAAGTTTCACAGACCTTCCTGACCACCTGACTGGAGATATCGGGGAGGTTATACCTGGGAACGAAGGGGAGAATAAGCTGAAGATCCGGGCAACAAAGAGACATAGAGCAGGGATAACTGCTTGGGCACTACTCACTTTGATTGGTAGCTCTTGATGTCTCGTGAAACAGTATGTCGCTCAGTTCCCACTGAAGAGAGGAAGAACTTATCCTCTGGATCGTCTATGTCACTTTTGGTTAGCAATGGCCGGACTTTTTCATAGTAGGCCTGAAACCACTGAGGAGAGAACAAGGGTACAAAATGTTTAAATGGAAGAGGGTGGGAGCTGAATAACACCCGGGGACCAGCAAAGGGGCATCTCTGCTCACACTCACCGACTCTTCATCATTGTCCAGCGCGAAAGCAGCAACTTGTTGAGTAGAGGTCTTGTGGGTTCTTACACCGATCACACATAGTTTTTCACCTTCGTACTCATGGTGAATCCTCTCATCCCACTCCCCCACCTGCAAGGAGAAGACATGAGGAGCGACGAATGGTGAAAAATAAACCCACATACTGAACCAGAAAAGCGGCTTACAGTCATGTTTTGGACTACCCCCGGTCGCTGAAGATGCTTCAAGACAAGAAGGCACTCTAGGTAGAGGATAATTTCAGTTTGCTGATAGGAAGTTGCACAGTTCGCCCAGGCTTGGGCTATGCACTTCAAGAACATGCTCTTGGCATCCCTGAGGACTGCTCGGCAATCGGATGGGCTGGGTGATTTTTGGCTCAAGGCCGCGTACCTAAGACAAGGGGAGAAGGAAGACCAGAGAAGTTAGGTACTCACCCACAGGGAGTGGGGGAAGACCAACAAATTACTCCACCATCCCAGCCCTACCCCAGGCTCCACATTCACCTCTTGTCGACCCTGTCTCTTGAGAGCCTCTTGGATAGGATCTTTTGGATGTCCTCGGTGACCGTGATGAAGAACTTGCACTTCTTATACAGGTCAGGCTGCCTGATGGAAAGGTTGGTGGAGCGCATATTGTACTTTACGAACCGCCGGATACGCTGGATGCAGTTTAGCCTAGTCTGGTTAGAGAGCTTGGCTTCTAAGAGCTTGTCAAAGTAAGAACGAACCTTCTCAATATCGCTGACAAAGTCTAGGCAGGCACGTTGTGGGTTCATAAAGTATAGGAACCGGGCAACCGCATCCACCTCCTGCCTGTGATTGCTCAGGCCCAGCGTAGACCGCAGGTAATTGGCGTAAGGTTTCAACAGAGGATCCCCAGAGGGATGACGGTTGTACAGCCCAGCGTCCTGCATCCTCTTCCGTGCAGCACCTTTCCCTGTGGTTTTCAAAGTCCTAGAGGCAGGGGAAAAGGATGATGAGAAAAAGGAAACAGTCACGGTGGAACCATGAAAGCCAAGGTGCATCACCGAGGGTCGTGTACCCACCTGGGAGTGCATTGAAAGAACTTATCGTCGCTATCATCTGGAGACTAGGTTGTAGATAATAGGCCCATGGATCCTGAAGGGTTCACATCCCCCTCCACACCTGAAGGGGCCAGATCCACCTCCACTAGGCTCAGGGTTACGGAGGCACACTCCTCCACTGGGCTCACGGTTCCTGAAGAAACCTCCACCACCACTGGGCTAACGGTTCCTGAAGAACCCTCCTCTGGGCTCACAGTTCCTGAAGAAACCTCCACCACCGGGCTCAAGGTTACTGAAGCACCCTTGTCCTCCACCTCCACTAGGCTCAGGGTTATTGAAGCCTCATCCTCCTCCACTAGACCCACGGTTTCTGAAGCTACATCCTCCCAATCACTGCTGAGCTGGCAAACAGTTCCATGATCGTTGGGGGTGGAAGATGAAAGATGCTGGCTGGCCTGGGCAGGAGGAATAGGAGTACCAGACGTCAAACTGGCAGCGCTACAGAGAGAAGTAGAAGGTACGTAAGTAACTAGAAGGGTGTTCAGATGGGAACACAGGTGCACCACACATTGCAGGACCTTACCAGGGAGAAGGGGGCTTATCAATTATGGTAAACCCTCTGTCTTCCAGGAACCGTACGATGTCCTCAGTGGATTGAAGGGAGGCGACCTGATGGTAGCTGATTGTGGTACCACGGCTGGCAATGTTTTTCAGGGAGGTCTTGGAAGATAACAGACTGGATTGGATCTCATCGTCAGTACAAAGTCTCATGCAGCATCTCCTCAAGTGCGTGGATAGGTCTTTGTACACTTTGTGACAGACGGCACAGGAGAGGAAAGTCCGGTTGTGACTTGGAAGAGAGATAATATCACAATATAAACATGGGTATGACAAATCACACACGCCGGCTTAGTGCTACTTCATGGAACTGCTGGCGGGATGCACCCACCCAGTTCACCCACGGTGCCTCTATACCTTCTTCCGCAAGGTGTGAGAGACAGGGATCCCTCCATGGCATGACACACCACCTATGTCGCCGGGGATAGGGGACCCCAACATGGCCAGCCGCTGGAACTGCTGGACGGGTGCACCTGTTAGGTGCATGCTCATTCACGTTTTCTCTTTGAAAACAACATAATGTGCCCTTCTCTTTGCCAGCGGGAGGAGTGAGGGACTCCTACCCAGGCCCCTGGAACTTCTGGTGGGATGAGACCACCCAGTTCACCCCAGGGCCTATCTACCTTCTCCCATGAGGTGTGGGAGACAGGGATCCCTCCATGGCATGACACACCACCTATGTCGCCGGGGATAGGGGACCCCAACATGGCCAGCCGCTGGAACTGCTGGACGGGTGCACCTGTTAGGTGCATGCTCATTCACGTTTTCTCTTTGAAAACAACATAATCTGCCCTTCTCTTTGCCAGCGGGAGGAGTGAGGGACTCCTACCCAGGCCCCTGGAACTTCTGGTGGGATGAGACCACCCAGTTCACCCCAGGGCCTATCTACCTTCTCCCATGAGGTGTGGGAGACAGGGATCCCTCCATGGCATGACACACCACCTATGTCGCCGGGGATAGGGGACCCCAACATGGCCAGCCGCTGGAACTGCTGGACGGGTGCACCTGTTAGGTGCATGCTCATTCACGTTTTCTCTTTGAAAACAACATAATCTGCCCTTCTCTTTGCCAGCGGGAGGAGTGAGGGACTCCTACCCAGGCCCCTGGAACTTCTGGTGGGATGAGACCACCCAGTTCACCCCAGGGCCTATCTACCTTCTCCCATGAGGTGTGGGAGACAGGGATCCCTCCATGGCATGACACACCACCTATGTCGCCGGGGATAGGGGACCCCAACATGGCCAGCCGCTGGAACTGCTGGACGGGTGCACCTGTTAGGTGCATGCTCATTCACGTTTTCTCTTTGAAAACAACATAATGTGCCCTTCTCTTTGCCAGCGGGAGGAGTGAGGGACTCCTACCCAGGCCCCTGGAACTTCTGGTGGGATGAGACCACCCAGTTCACCCCAGGGCCTATCTACCTTCTCCCATGAGGTGTGGGAGACAGGGTACATTCGAACCCCTCACACTTCTACTGACAGGTGCCTCAGACCATGGAGCCACCAGCGGTCTGTCTGAAACAAGCTGAGCAGTGGCCTGAGGGACGCGGTGTCCCGGGAGAATCTGCTGACTGGTTTTGGGGTGCACTTAGCAGCCATAGCCTTTGGAGGACACGCTCGGCTAACATCCATTAAGCCGGCGGACGCTCGCATGGCGGCCGCTGGGCTGGCAGCGCAAAGGCCTCGGCGGACACTCGCACGGCGGCCGTGTGGCTGGCTGCCTGGAGGCTTCAGCGGACACCGGCATGACAGCCCCTGGGCTGGTACCCCCACAGGCTTCGGTGGACAGTGGCCATGCAGCCCCTAGGACTCGGCGGACACTCGAATGGCAGCCCGCAGTGCTCGGCTATAACTCGCCCGGCAGCTCCCCTGCAACCCACCCAGCACAGAGGGTTCCCATCCTAGGGTCATACTCACAGCATGCCTCGTTCACGGCTGATCGGTGTCTGTTTCGGGGACGGGTACATGGCGAAATGCAAGCGAGGAGCAGTCTGCCATACATCACGTTGCTTGTGAAGCGAAAAAAAAAATGGTAAACGGCATTTACTTCCTTCGCAATCAGATGCACCTGTCCGCCCAGCGTCCCGGGAACTCGGCAGCTAATGGGCTGGCGGCCGGAGTGATTGTAGGCACCTGATGCATGTCAGGGTCTGAATTATTAGATAGGTTAGATTAGTTAGTTAAAAGATACAAGATACAGTTAGCTGATAGGTTTTAGTGCAGGGATCTGTGTAGTTAGCTGATAGGTTTTAGTGCAGGGATCTGTGTAGGGCATTAGGTATAGGTAGTTAGGGACTTGAAAAGACCTCTAGATATAGATTAATAGTTTAGGTTAGTGTTTAGGGCTATTTAGAACAGATTTTAGGTTAGGTCAGTTAGGGATTTAGTGTAATTTTCTGTCTGTCTGTCCGTCCTTGTTTAAACTTCTGTTTGATTGCGTGTTTCTGTGTTATAGTTAATTTAAAACTTCAGTTTTGTTACATCTGTCTTGTCTTTGCGTCTGATTGTCCGCGTTTTTCTGTTTTATAGTTAGAAAAAAGAAAAAAAAAAAAAAGTTTAGTTTTGTGTTTCGATTTGTTACATCTGTCTTGTCTTTGCGTCTGATTGTCCGCGTTTTTCTGTTTTATAGTTAGAAAAAAGAAAAAAAAAAAAGTTTAGTTTTGTGTTTAGATTTGTTACATCTGTCTTGTGTTTGCGTCTGATTGTCTGCGTTTTTCTTTGTTAGAGTTTTATAAAAGAAAAAAAAAAGATTTTGTTTGTCTTGTCTTTGCGTCTGATTGTGTGCGTGTTTTCTGTGTTTCTTATTTTTTCATAAATAAATAAAAAAAAAATTATACTTACTCTAAATTAGTCTCGTTTTGAAGTTAGGCGTTTTATTTATTTTCCGTTTATTACTTTAATTTACTTTTATTATTTTTTTTGGTTTACATTACAAGTTAAATCTATTTTGTTTTTTGACACACGTCCCTACCACAATAAACCTTTGGCCCAATCACTTTTACGTAAATTATGAGTGCACCGGGCCGTGCAGGCAGCCGCGGTCGGGCAAATAGAGGAGTCAGTTCCGTTGCTGGACCGCCGACAGCGCGGGGCCGCTCCTCCAGTCATGTACAGGCAGGTGCCAGTGGCAGTGGTGTCCGCCTGATCCGTGATTTTTTTAATTTTAGCAGCCGTCCAAGGGCCATACTTTCCCAGGACGCCGAGACAGTGATGGCTCTGGTGGCTGACTCGAGTGCCACGGAGTCCTCAGCCCCAGTTCATAGCAGCAGCAGTAGCGGCAGATCTACGCCTCCTGTACTAGCAACCCCCACTCCCACAGAATTGTCCCCGCTCATGTTTGAAGACGAGGACACAGAGCTGGACATTCTGGGGGAGGCTATTCAGGAGGGTGATTTACAGTTCAGCCCTCAAGATGGGCAGTACTTTTTGGAAGGGATGGGTGATAACGAGGAGGAGGGGGCAACGTCAATAAATACGCCTTTGGAATCCCTTCCAACAGGTGCGGGTGGTTTGAGCCACACAACTCCCGCATCTAGTCAGACCCAGGCGCCAGCAAGGGGACAGCGGAGAACAGTCAGGGGCTCCATGTTAGCTGTTCCCCTCAGTCCACCACAGTTTGGCACCGGGTCTGACGTTGAAAATGAGGAGGAGGGTGATGCCGAATGGGTGCCACCTATTTTGTCAAGTACCAGCAGCACTGAAGTAGGTAGGCACCAGAGGGAAACGGTGCGGCAGGTCTCCAGGGAGCCCATTGGCAGGGGCTCTACTGTCGAGAGGATCAGGCAGCAACAGCAGCAGCATGCTCCGCCTGTGCACACTGAGGCCCAACAGGCGCAAGCCAGCACCATGCCATCGGACAGGAGGTTGGTGCGGAAGTCTCCTGTTTGGGCTTTCTTCACCCTGGCAACAGATGATGTTACTGTTGCTGTTTGTAACCTCTGCCATGCCAGGGTGAGGAGAGGGAGGTTAGTTTCTCGGCTGGGTACCACAGCCCTGAACCAGCACATGAGATTGAACCACTGGCGGGAGTGGGAACACAGTAAGAGTGGTAGTAGCAGCAACGCCAGTGTGCAGGGGACAGCAGCTCCTGCCACTGTACAGCAGCTCCCCCTCTATATTGCCACTACTGTTTCCCACCCACCAGCTTCCTCTAGTAGAGGTATTGGTACCGGCAGCCATCCCTCTGCAACCAGTGCACCCTCCTCTATCTCCTCTGCCGTCCGGCGCCAGCCAACAATTGCTGATGCTTTTGAACGTACCGTGCCCTACGCCCCAGGGGATCGACGTGTGCGTTCACTCAATGGGCTCCTGGCAAGGGTTATTGCCCAACATCTGCTTCCGTACAATCTGGTTGACAGCAACCCATTTAGGCAGATGTTGGAGCAGGCCCAACCCAAATGGCGTGTCCCCAGCCGCCATTACTTTGCCAGGACTGGTGTCCCTGCCCTGCACCAGCACCTTGTGCAGAATGTATGCCTGTCGCTGGATCATGCTGTCAGCGACAGGGTGCATCTCACAATGGATGCTTGGACCAGCAGGCATGGGCAGGGTCGCTACCTAAGTTTCACAGCCCATTGGGTTTCCCTCCGAGGCGCCGGGGAGGGAACGGCGGCATCTGAGTTTGTGGTGCCGCCCCGGGGTGTCCATGGGAGAACTGCTCCTCTCCCGCAAGCCACTGTCTCCACGGCTGTTGAGCCCCCAAGCAAGCGTCCCCGTAGCTACGCAAGTGTGGGGCACGTCCGCTGCCAAGCCGTGCTCCAGCTTGTGAGCTTGGGGGAACGGAGACACACTGGACCTCATGTTCTGTCCGCACTACAGGCTCAGGTCCAGAAGTGGCTGACACCCCGAAGGCTCCAGGCAGGTATGGTTGTCTGTGACAACGGCAGCAACCTACTCACCGCCCTTCAGGCTGGCAGTCTTACACACGTGCCCTGCATGGCACATGTCCTCAACCTTGTGGTGCAGAAATTCCTCCGCACTTACCCAGGGTTGAGTGACATTGTGCAAAGGGTACGTAGGATTGCCGGCCACTTCCGCCGATCCCCAACCGCCACCGCGTCCCTGTCCAAACTGCAGCGGGACAACAGCCTGCCCACCCACAGGCTGATTATGGACAGTGTGACGCGGTGGAACTCCACCCTCAACATGCTGGAGAGGTTGTGGGAGCAGCGACGGGCGGTGAGGGAATACCTGCTGGAGCTAGGCACTGCAGGGCCAACACACTCACTCCCCTACATCACTAATGCGGAGTGGGGGCAGATTCAGCAAGTCTGCCACGTGTTGGCCCCATTCGAGCAGGCGACAAAGATGGTTAGCAGGGAGCATGTCGGCCTCAACGATGTGCTCCCATTAGTGTTCCTGCTGGACAGGACACTAGATCGCCTGCTTGAAGCTGGGGAGAGTGCCTTGGTGGAGCATGAAGAGTCAACCATGCTCCACCTGGACCAGGCCCAGGACGAGGAGGAGGATGAATTAGTGGACATCCATGAGTCTGGGCTTGGTCAGGAGGGAGAGCCGGTGCTGGGGGCACCTATAGTCCGGGGGTGGGGCACCTCCGACCGGGAGCAGCAGCATCGGCAGCAGGAGGACCAAGAGGTCATGGTCTCTGGCAGCTCTGAAGAGTCACAGCGAGCTGTGCTCTTCCCCATGGCTGCCCACATGCTGCGATGCCTCAGGAGGGACCCCCGGATCATAAAAATAAAGGAGAGGGATGAGTTTTGGTTGGCCACCCTATTAGACCCTCGCTGCAAGGGGAAACTGGAGGAGTTTCTACCAGCCAGCCGGAGGCAGGCCCGTATTGAAAAGTTGCGGGCCTGTCTGGTCCACCGGCTGGAGGAGGCAAACCCTATGCCTCACGCTCCAGTTCTCCCCACCCATCTCACCCAGCAGGTGTCTGGAACCACCAGCACCAGCCGAGCAGATGACCTTGAGGGTGAGATGAGGCTGTTCTACCAGTCTGCGCGACCCAGTACCAGCAGCAGCAGCAGCAGCATGAGTAACCACCAGCGGCTGGCCCGCATGGTGGCAGACTACATGGGGTCCGTTGGTGCTTCCGACAGCATGAGCACCGACGACCCCATGGAGTACTGGGTTGCCAGGCTGGACACCTGCCGCGAGCTCGCTCAGTATGCGCTGGAGATACTTTCTTGCCCCCCCTCCAGCGTACTGTCTGAGCGGACTTTCAGCGCGGCAGGTGGGGTGGTCACCGACAAGAGGACCCGTCTGTCCACTGACTCTGTGGACAAACTAACATTCATAAAAATGAATGAGTCCTGGATCGGCAGTGACTTGTTGGCCCCCGCTGTCGGTTCAGGGCGCTGAAGGGTCCCTTGTTCATCCCTCTCCTTTGCTCTCCCTCCAATACGTTGTTTTTTAATTGTTTTTAATGTAAAATCTATAATTTTATCAATATTTGTTTAATTATTATCATATTAGTTATTTTGGCCTCGCTATATGTGGCCCTCATTCAATACCATTTTCAAAAAACCTCTGGTTGATGATGCAACATGTCCTGACTCCTGATCTATCCTAGTCATCTAGGGGCATTATAACACTCAATCTACTGCTGCTGCTTCATGTTCTGCTTGTGTGGGGCTCATTCAATACCATTTTCAAAAAACCTCTGGTGGATGATGCAACCTGTCCTGACTCCTGATCTATCCTAGTCATCTAGGGGCATTATAACACTCAATCTACTACTGCTGCTTCATGTTCTGCTGATTTGGGCCTAGCTATATGTGGCCCTCATTCAATACCATTTTCAAAAAACCTCTGGTGGATGATGCAACCTGTCCTGACTCCTGATCTATCCTAGTCATCTAGGGGCATTATAACACTCAATCTACTGCTGCTGCTTCATGTTCTGCTTGTGTGGGGCTCATTCAATACCATTTTCAAAAAACCTATGGTGGATGATGCAACCTGTCCTGACTCCTGATCTATCCTAGTCATCTAGGGGCATTATAACACTCAATCTACTGCTGCTGCTTCATGTTCTGCTTGTGTGGGGCTCATTTAATACCATTTTCAAAAAACCTATGGTGGATGATGCAATCTCTCCTGACTCCTGATCTAACCTAGTCATCTAGGGGCATTATAACACTCAATCTACTACTGCTGCTTCATGTTCTGCTGATTTGGGCCTAGCTATATGTGGCCCTCATTCAATACCATTTTCATAAAAAGTCTGGTTGATGATGCAACCTGTCATGACTCCTGATCTATCCTAGTCATCTAAGGGGCATTATAACACTCAATCTACTGCTGCTGCTTCATGTTCTGCTTGTGTGGGGCTCATTCAATACCATTTTCAAAAAACCTATGGTGGATGATGCAACCTGTCCTGACTCTTGATCTATCCTAGTCATCTAGGGGCATTATAACACTCAATCTACTACTGCTGCTTCATGTTCTGCTGATTTGGGCCTAGTTATATGTGGGCCTCATTCAATACCATTTTCAAAAAACCTATGGTGGATGATGCAACCTGTCCTGACTCCTGATCTATCCTAGTCATCTAGGGGCATTATAACACTCAATCTACTACTGCTGCTTCATGTTCTGCTGATTTGGGCCTAGCTATATGTGGCCCTCATTCAATACCATTTTCATAAAAAGTCTGGTTGATGATGCAACCTGTCATGACTCCTGATCTATCCTAGTCATCTAAGGGGCATTATAACACTCAATCTACTGCTGCTGCTTCATGTTCTGCTTGTGTGGGGCTCATTCAATACCATTTTCAAAAAACCTATGGTGGATGATGCAACCTGTCCTGACTCTTGATCTATCCTAGTCATCTAGGGGCATTATAACACTCAATCTACTACTGCTGCTTCATGTTCTGCTGATTTGGGCCTAGCTATATGTGGCCCTCATTCAATACCATTTTCATAAAAAGTCTGGTTGATGATGCAACCTGTCATGACTCCTGATCTATCCTAGTCATCTAAGGGGCATTATAACACTCAATCTACTGCTGCTGCTTCATGTTCTGCTTGTGTGGGGCTCATTCAATACCATTTTCAAAAAACCTATGGTGGATGATGCAACCTGTCCTGACTCTTGATCTATCCTAGTCATCTAGGGGCATTATAACACTCAATCTACTACTGCTGCTTCATGTTCTGCTGATTTGGGCCTAGCTATATGTGGCCCTCATTCAATACCATTTTCATAAAAAGTCTGGTTGATGATGCAACCTGTCATGACTCCTGATCTATCCTAGTCATCTAAGGGGCATTATAACACTCAATCTACTGCTGCTGCTTCATGTTCTGCTTGTGTGGGGCTCATTCAATACCATTTTCAAAAAACCTATGGTGGATGATGCAACCTGTCCTGACTCTTGATCTATCCTAGTCATCTAGGGGCATTATAACACTCAATCTACTACTGCTGCTTCATGTTCTGCTGATTTGGGCCTAGCTATATGTGGCCCTCATTCAATACCATTTTCATAAAAAGTCTGGTTGATGATGCAACCTGTCATGACTCCTGATCTATCCTAGTCATCTAAGGGGCATTATAACACTCAATCTACTGCTGCTGCTTCATGTTCTGCTTGTGTGGGGCTCATTCAATACCATTTTCAAAAAACCTATGGTGGATGATGCAACCTGTCCTGACTCTTGATCTATCCTAGTCATCTAGGGGCATTATAACACTCAATCTACTACTGCTGCTTCATGTTCTGCTGATTTGGGCCTAGCTATATGTGGGCCTCATTCAATACCATTTTCAAAAAACCTATGGTGGATGATGCAACCTGTCCTGACTCCTGATCTATCCTAGTCATCTAGGGGCATTATAACACTCAATCTACTACTGCTGCTTCATGTTCTGCTGATTTGGGCCTAGCTATATGTGGCCCTCATTCAATACCATTTTCATAAAAAGTCTGGTTGATGATGCAACCTGTCATGACTCCTGATCTATCCTAGTCATCTAAGGGGCATTATAACACTCAATCTACTGCTGCTGCTTCATGTTCTGCTTGTGTGGGGCTCATTCAATACCATTTTCAAAAAACCTATGGTGGATGATGCAACCTGTCCTGACTCCTGATCTATCCTAGTCATCTAGGGGCATTATAACACTCAATCTACTACTGCTGCTTCATGTTCTGCTGATTTGGGCCTAGCTATATGTGGCCCTCATTCAATACCATTTTCAAAAAACCTCTGGTGGATGATGCAACCTGTCCTGACTCCTGATCTATCCTAGTCATCTAGGGGCATTATAACACTCAATCTACTGCTGCTGCTTCATGTTCTGCTTGTGTGGGGCTCATTCAATACCATTTTCAAAAAACCTATGGTGGATGATGCAACCTGTCCTGACTCCTGATCTATCCTAGTCATCTAGGGGCATTATAACACTCAATCTACTACTGCTGCTTCATGTTCTGCTGATTTGGGCCTAGCTATATGTGGCCCTCATTCAATACCATTTTCATAAAAAGTCTGGTTGATGATGCAACCTGTCATGACTCCTGATCTATCCTAGTCATCTAAGGGGCATTATAACACTCAATCTACTGCTGCTGCTTCATGTTCTGCTTGTGTGGGGCTCATTCAATACCATTTTTAAAAAACCTATGGTGGATGATGCAACCTGTCCTGACTCCTGATCTATCCTAGTCATCTAGGGGCATTATAACACTCAATCTACTACTGCTGCTTCATGTTCTGCTGATTTGGGCCTAGCTATATGTGGCCCTCATTCAATACCATTTTCAAAAAACCTCTGGTGGATGATGCAACCTGTCCTGACTCCTGATCTATCCTAGTCATCTAGGGGCATTATAACACTCAATCTACTGCTGCTGCTTCATGTTCTGCTTGTGTGGGGCTCATTCAATACCATTTTCAAAAAACCTATGGTGGATGATGCAACCTGTCCTGACTCCTGATCTATCCTAGTCATCTTGGGGCATTATAACACTCAATCTACTACTGCTGCTTCATGTTCTGCTGATTTGGGCCTAGCTATATGTGGCCCTCATTCAATACCATTTTCATAAAAAGTCTGGTTGATGATGCAACCTGTCATGACTCCTGATCTATCCTAGTCATCTAAGGGGCATTATAACACTCAATCTACTGCTGCTGCTTCATGTTCTGCTTGTGTGGGGCTCATTCAATACCATTTTCAAAAAACCTATGGTGGATGATGCAACCTGTCCTGACTCCTGATCTATCCTAGTCATATAGGGGCATTATAACACTCAATCTACTGCTGCTGCTGCTTCATGTTCTGCTGATTTGGCCCTAGCTATATGTGGGCCTCATTCAATACCATTTTCAAAAAACCTATGGTGGATGATGCAACCTGTCACGACTCCTGATATATCCTAGTCATCTAGGTGGATTAAAACAATGGATCTACTGCTGCTGCTATTGAACATTTTTTGACAATACCCTCATGAAAAAACATATATAATATAGTTTTTATTTTGATATCTAAAAAATGTTCATGTTAAGGAGCTTAAAAATCGTAATCTGGAGCTATGTCAGAATTTTTTGATTTTGAATGATTCAAGATTTAACAGGTTCCCGAGTGATAGGCTCAACCAAAAAAGATGAAGATGAAGTGATTCACCCATTATGACTAGTGTCTACTGTACAAGCCTGTTGGTCCAGTGCTATATTCTGCCTTTGCTAGAGTTGTCCCAGTCTATGTTCATCATTGAGCAACATTATGTTTTTAATGAATCAGTTGAAAAGACTAAATCAACAGATCAACTGACCATGTTAGTAATACATTAATTAATGTTTTCTTCCGTGATGCCATGAACAGTCTAGAATAAGACAATAGCATCATGCATATTGTATCAAATGTGAACTATTTGTTCAGGGAGCATTAAACCTAATTTAAATCCATGTACAAACAAGTTATTTGAGACCTTTAAGACCTTATATATTTTTTTTAAATAACAGTCTACTTAAGCGTTATTTAATTCAATTATTCTGCAGAGTTATGAATCATAACTTTGGAGTCTGCATTTTACTACAGTGTTAACTGTAAAACATGAAGGTTCTTAATCGTGCGTAGGCAACCAGCATGGATCAATTTTTCTACTTTGCACTATAACAAGTCTAGAGTGTAGAATTCTCAAAACTTGTTTTGGATTGTTAATATTCATGCATGTGCTGTGTCACTTATGTATTGTCAATATTTAAAATAAGAAAAACGTATATCAATAACACAATAAAATAAAAAGTGTTGTTTGGCTTCATTAACAAAATTAAATTATTTAACTTTATTTTATTTTCTTTTGTTTATTTTAAAAAATTGGGTTTGGGGGGCCAATGTTGTGGTTCACGATGTAGCAAGTTGTGGACCGCATGTGGCTTTCCCTTGTCAAAAGGTCTTGTGCAATAAAAATAGTACTCGACTTATTGATGAACCTAATGAAACAATTTTATTTGATTTTATTTATGTTTATTTTTTCCCTACGGATTAAGGTTCTAACATGGTGTTGTCTGTTGTCCTGGGAGGGGTGGCCGACTTCCGTGTTGACCTATCTACATGGTTGGGTCTGACTGGCGTTAGACTCATCCGTGTGACAATCCGGTTTTGATAATGAAGCCTGAATGACACATGTATATAGGGATATTTACTTTTATCTATTTTTTTAAATATTGACAATAATGTAATGATGATTTGCACATGCTAAATATATATAGACACAGCTTTAAAAAAATTTAATTTAAAAATACGTACTATATAATGTTCCTCAACTGTTGGAGAATTCTTATACTCTGAGTCATGTAAGCACATTTTTTGGTCTGTTTGGCGGAAGCAATGCCAGGACATTTAAATTTTGTTGTAATAAGTGCACTATTACGGATACGTGCTGTTTAGTTTTTACAACATGCCTTTACCATTTTACTTATATCTACTTTTTTTTCTTTTTTTTTTGTGGGGTATACACAATTAGTTCGAAATAAGAGATTAACGGTGGATTATAAGGCCTACAACAACCATAAATGCTCATATTATCCAATTGCTTAATAATTATGTGTAGGCAACATACTCAACGATTATCAAGGACTACTGCTATTATAAATATGCGTTGAACTTCTGGGTGGGACAAAAAATGCCAATTTTATATGTACATTCCGGTTGATGTTTGTCAGTGTACTGATGAGTTTGTGTATAGTATAGGGGCCTCACTGTAAACAAATGTTTTGAAATGAATTGCAAAACTTCAATTAATAAAATAAAAACAAACACACAATATATAGATCAAGAAATAAAATATTTTTTTTTATAATATTTAAATAACAACAACAAAATATTAAAATTGGCCTTAAGGCAAGGCCTTCAGAACATTAATAATGTTCAGTATCTCCTCAACCGCCTTGTTGTGCTGCTCCTCCACGACAGCCATTTGGTGGGAGTACTGCACCCGTAACTGCCTTAATTTGCGGCAGTGCTGCTCCCGGGACTTCCTCAATAGAGCAACATGGTCCCTCTGAAGGACTTTAACCTTCTCCTTCAGGGATTTAATTACTGTTAAAAATAAAAAAATATATAATTAAATATATATATATATATATATATATATATAATATATATAGTACATTTTAAATATGTATTTATTTGTTTGACATCTCATTAAATGCAATTTAGTGAATATTGTATAAAGTTGTTCACTATTGGCGATTGTAGGTGAAAAAAAATATGAAAAATATATTTTTCATTTTAAACGTCTATATAAAATAAAAATAATTTTTTTTTTAACCTAACATTAGTCCATGAATAGTCTATGTCATCGAGGTCATAATTTACATATGATATTTGATTTGTATAATTAATTTATATTTATTGGTATAAATGATAGGGTTCTTATTATTATTATACTTTTATAATCAATAGATTTTTGAATAATATTGCAACGACAAGATTGAAAAGTGTGAAAAAGATAAACAAATTTACGTTAATCTGTACGTCGGGAATAAGCACACCTGTTTTGTTTCTGGAGTTTTGTCTTTAATATTGATTTTTGAACGGGGTTAAAATAGTTAACATAGACATTGGGTGGGACATGTCTCATCCGTACTCCATCCTATGTTCTCATAACGGTGCTGTTAAAAAGGATTTTAAGATAAATTGTGGACAGGCCATCCCAACGCAGAACAATCTGAGAAGGGAACCAGAATGGTGACAGACTGTAGTGTGTTTCGATAGTACTGTCTTTTTACCCTGCTTGTAATGAACTGTAAGTTTGGCACTTTATGTTATCCAATATAACTAAACTAATACATGTGTGTGTGAATAAGTTTAAACAACAAAAGCACATGGTGGCAAACTCAGCCACTGTATATTGTCATTCCTGTATGTACGACGTTATTGCATATGTGTATGCCACTTTAAAGAACCAAGCGTATAGATGTTTTGTGTAATATGGTTCAGGTGGGCTGTAAAGTTCCTAGGCTGGCTGCATGAAAACCGCCAGCATTGATGCAATTGTATGTTGTTATGTGAGGGCACCCAGATAGCTATTTGTATTGTATTTGTGTATTCTGAGCGGCATTCACCTAATGATATGCACTCAGACTTCAGCTATCTTGGAATATGTTAAATGTCTGTGTTGCTGGGAGGGTGTGACATTGTGTTTTTGGGTGGGGATTCCTGTCCTGTTGTTCTCACATGTGTATTGCCGATGTCCCTTTGTCCTGAAAGATAATTGGATTACTCCTCTCCCCTCCAGGCCAGAGAGGATGAAACCATGATGCATTGTGGGGATGTGTTGTGTCTGTGTATCCTAAGTTGCTGCATATCTGTCCTGTGTAGCAGTCTTGCTTCTTGTCCACTAGGGGCGTGTACACCAGATGGGGAGCTGCATAGGGCGGTTAGCCCTCAATAAAGAGTTCCTGTTTTATACCTTAATGAAGTCTTGGCTCCTGTTAGGGGGATGGAATAACTACACTCTTGGGGATTGCTATATCATAATACTCCCCTGAGTATAAGCTCTTGTAAGAGCTTGCTCCTGTTTCCAGGCTCCCAGCGGAGACCTTGTGGATCGTGCTACCCCTCCACTACACACATATTTACCCTCCTTGTGTGGGGTGGTGACTACCCCGTCATCATCCTCCTCTTCCTGCTCCTCATCCTGAAAAATGTGGGGGGGCAACTCAGGTAGGGCTGCTGGTCCAGCCTCTTCCTCCACCATTGACTCCCCCTCCTGTGGTGGTGGTGGGTCATTTGATGTCCCTGAGGGTCCTGCCTGCTGCTCCTGCTACCCCTCAGACGCCGACAGCTCCCAGGAATCCCTGCTGGCAGGCCTGCGTTTTACACAGGGAAGGCGAGCCCCTATAATTACAAATTAATACTTATGTAAAAATAAAAATCACAAATAATAAATGTACCTCACCATTACGTTACTTTTGTTTATTTCATCAACACTCAATAATGTTTGTACCTGGACAGTGCTCGTCACGGATCTGGCGGATTCTGGCCATATGTCTCCGCTTCAGGTCCGACCACTTTTTGCAAATGGCCAAGGCTTCATGTTTGCCCTCGTGAACCCTCCTCATCTCCTTCCTCAGCTCCCTTACTATGGGGTGTTTTGCTTTGTTAGAGCGTAGTTCATCATACCCTTGCTCTAACAGGCGCTGCGTGATTAAGAAAAGAAGCATTTTATAAAAATTATTTAATAAAACTAAGATTAAGGAACTTTAGCATTAGCACAAGTGGAGTACGTCAGGCTATTCTAGGAAGTTGAACAAGCGGTCAGATCCTTCCTGCCGCTAGTTCACTTATGCCCCCAGACAGTGGCGTAGTTAGAAATGACTTGGCCCCACAGCAAATTTTTTTTAATGGAGACAACCTACCTACCACCCACAAATTTTCAAAAAAGGCATTACTTTCAAGCCACCCACATAACTGTGGCTAGTAAAGATTGCTCTCTCACACCAGTCCCGGCAGCTGTTCCATCCATTTTATACACTGTCTATACTGTCACTGTATATAATTTTATTGTGTAATACTGTTGAGGGGGCCCTGAAAAAATCTTTTAGACCTCCTCCTCCTGGATCTGCCCCTTCTGGGTCAGGGCCCCCAAGCATGCCCTGTAAATACGCCACAGCGACAAGAATGACGATACGTCAACATTTACTATAATAATGGCGGCCAGGGGTGTAACTATCCGGGAAGCAGGAGAAGCGTCTGCTTTGCGGCCCTGACCCAGAAGAGGCCCATCCCACAAAGGAGGACTAAAAGATTTCGTCATGGCCCCCTCGGTAGTATTACACAATGAAATTATGTAACACAGTGACAGTATAGACAGTTAACAAAACGGATGGAACAGCTGCCGGGCCTGCAGCTACACCACTGGTGTCGAGGGAAACGTTCCAGCAGCAGCAAGTCAGCACACGGCCAGAGGCAGTCTAACTAAAAGCTCTGCATGTTGTAGTTTAATTACACGGAACCGCTCGCCGTGCGCTGCCTTGATGCCGCAGTAACTGACCACCAACATGTCATCATTATCTCAAATACCAAACCAACAATTATTATTATTTGCGAGTCAAATACTACAATTTAACTTAACGTAACCGTATAAAATCTAAATGTGGTGAAATTGTATGTGTGTGGGGTATAAGCTATTAGATATTGTCCATCTGAGGAGAGATGTACCTGTCTAGTGACGTGACGGCATAGTTTGGGGTGTAAAGCTGGTCCGCCTCCACGTGGTGCACCCTGGGTAACGCTAAATGAACCAGCAAATATACTGTATAATGTAAAAAATTACTTCTCCTGACCAACAGGACACTTATTTGAATATTTAGACTAGCCGTCCGCACACTGCGGCCCCCCTGCAAACTGCGGCCCTCCGGCTGTGGCAAAAATAAAACTCACATCATTCCTTGACAACCTACAGCTATCATCCTATAGAAGGACATAATGGGACGGGAGTTGTAGTTTTAGAACAACTGGAGGACCGCTGTTTGAATAGACTGTGTGTGTGTGTTTGTGTGTTGGGGGAGGTCAGGGGGGGGGTTTGAGGGGGGGTTTGGTGGTATGCAGTGTGGGTATATTGTCTGAGGCAGGAAATTAGATGTACAATGTGCATCTGATATATATATTTGTATGCATTGCTATCCATACATAATGACACGTCGGCCACATGTATGTATGGATAGCATATAAATATATAGCAGATGCCAGTGAGATACTACTTTGATGGCAGACCATTAAAACCATTTATGAGATCAAAAATGCTTAACTATTTATTTTAGTAATATAGATAAAATCACATTATATATAGTATGAGTAGATGTTAATGATTATCTGAAAAAATTATTACTTTGGAATGTCAACAATACTTGTTTCAAACTATCATTTATATGTAATCAAAGTATGTGCTATCCGAATTTTAATGCCATGCGAAAATAGTTTACACAAATACATCCGAAAAATTCAATTCAATAAACCTACATAGGAATATTACTAAGATATGCCAAACAAGCGTGTATGCGAACAAATGTTCAATTAGATTATACTTACTATGACAATCAGCTCCTCCTCAGCTTTAGTGAACTTGCTGGCCACCATCATATAAATTGAGCGCTTAAAGTTTTCAACCGCACAAAACTGACGCAAGTTGGATTCTGGTTGAAAACGGCGCTTACTTCCGGTTTTGAACAAATCACGCGCATGCGCAAAATGATACGAAAATGTCAGTGCCGTTTAAGCTATTTGTATGTTAACGAATATTCGATAAAATTAATGATATATCAGGTTTTAGAATATTCGTATCACTCGAAATCTATGATATATTACAATATCTATAATATTCGTAAAAAACAAAGCGGATATAGTGCATTAGTAGTTTCGAAATCTTTCTATTCATTTTTAATAATATTGGCTAGGCTATATTGCAATAACATTGTGTTCTAGTCTGATTTTATATTGCAATATAGAGAATATTCAAAACCTTTATTGTATAATTTGAACAGTGAACACCACTGAACACTAAAGACATTTAGAAATTTGCGAATTCGCATAATATGCGCATATTACGCGCATAACTATGCGCATATTATGCGCATATTATTGGCAAACTTACGAATATTCGATTTCGGCGAATAGAATACGAATATTCTAACGAATATTCGCGAAATATCGCGAAAACGAATATGGCACCTCAAGCTCATCACTACTGAGGAGGTGGAGGGGTGGGGGGTTCTTAAACTCTCTATGTGTTCCTGCCCCTACAGAGGTCAAGGGTCAATCTCAAGGTGGGCCGTCATGGTGGATTCAAGGAAACGGAATTACCGGTAAGTCTAATTGCGGTTTTTTTGTCCGGCGAAAAAAACTGAAATCTACGGTTTTCTTTTTTCCCTGATCAGTCAATATGACTGAATTGAAGACATCCTGATGCATCCTGAACTTATTACTCTCCATTCAGAATGCATGGGGATATGCCGGATCAGTTATTTTCCGGCATTGAGCCCTTTTGACGGAACTCTATGCCGGAAAAGAAAAACCCCTAGTGTGAAAGTACCCTAACTCACATAAGTTAAATTGAGGTGAGTTTTATGAAGATATTCAAGAAATTGTATAATCCAGAATAAATAATTCTTAACTCTTATTCAGCTATACATTTCTATTTTTTAGTTATTGATCACTTACTAAAGATGAGCAAATTTATTCTAAAATTTGGAAATTTGATCCAATTCTTTCAAAAAGTTCTGATTCTACTAAGGCCTCATGCACACGACCGTTGTTGTGTTCCATGTCCGTTGTTCCATTTTACGTGATTTTTTGCGGACTCATTGACTTTCAATGGGTCCGTTGAAAATTCGGCTAATGCACCGTTTGTCATCCGCGTCCGTGATCCGTGTTTCCAGTCCGTCAAAAAAATATGACCTGTCCTATTTTTTTCACGGACAACGGTTCGCGGACCCATTCAAGTCAATGGGTCCGTGAAAAAACACAGAAGCACACAAGATTGTCATGCGCGTCCGCACGTTTTTTCCTATCATTTGCAAGGCAAACTTGACTTAGACTTTTTTTTGCTTTCCTTCATGAATGAATGAATAACTTGTATAGCGCTACAATTGAGAACTGAATCGCCTCAAGGCGCTTTTGCAGCCATTGTCTGCCTGTGCCTTCAGAAGAGGTAGGTCTTGAGCTTCTTCCTGAAGGCCAGATGGTTTTCTTCTAAACGGATCTTCGCGGGTAGAGTGTTCCATAGCCGGGGTCCTTGGACTGCGAACCTTCGATCGCCTTTTGATTTGTAACGGGTCTTAGGGATAAGGAGGAGGTTCTGGTTAGCTGACCGGAGGGAGCAACCTGGGGTGTAGTGCTTTATTTTGTCACAGAGGTATTGGGGGGCTTTCCCTTGTGTACATTTTTGGGTGAGGCAGAGGGTCTTAAATGTGATCCGATCCTTCACGGGTAGCCAATGAAGGGTCCTCAGGGACGGGGTGATAGATTCCCAGTTTTTTTTTTCCATTATCAGTCTGGCGGCTGTGTTCTGGACGACTTGTAGACGTGAGATTTGAGATTTTGGAGGTCCTAGGTAGAGGGAGTTTGCATAGTGGAGTCTGGGAATTGATGGTTGTTCCAACTACTGCTGCTGCGTCTCCTTCAGAAATGAAAAGGATGAGTCTACGCAGAAGGCGGTGCAGGTGGTGGGATCCGCTGACTACTGATCCTATTTGTGCATCCATTGTCATGTCTGAGTCAAAGATGACTCCGAGGCTTTTGGCTTTGGTGCTGGGAGTGATAGTTTGTCCGAGGATAGTGGGTGGCGTGCACATCGTGCTATGGTTTTTGTTTCGGTTTGCATGGAAGAAGAGGAGTTCTGTTTTAGAACCGTTGAGTTTGAGGGAGCTCTCAGTCATCCAATCGTCGATCAATGAGAGGCAGATTTCCAGGGCATGATATTGGTCTTTTTTGTTGGTGATGCGCAAGTAAAGTTGAGTATCATCAGCGTAGGAGTGATAGAGCAGGTCCTGGTTGCTGATGATTTTAAGGAGTGGTCGGAAGTAGATGTTGAAGAGCACGGGCGACAGGGGTGATCCTTGAGGGACTCCGCATGTGATTTTACGTGCTTCTGAGATAAAAGCTCCCATTTTCACTTTCTGGGATCGGTTCTCCAGGAAGGATGCGAACCAGGGTAGGTCCGAGTCTGCAACTCCGGCTACTTCTGTAAGACGAGTAAGCAGGGTTTGATGATCTACTGTATCGAAAGCTGCGCTGAGATCCAGCAGTACCAGGAGACATGATTCTCCTTCATCTGCTGCTTCGAGGGCATCATCACAGATTTTGAAGAGAGCCGTTTCTGTCCCGTGGCCAGGACGGAAACCAGATTGAAGTGGGTCCAAAAGATTGTGGGTGTCCAGATGGGATTGTAGCTGTTGTACTACTGCTTTCTCGATAATCTTAGAGATGGTGTTGAGACTTGTGACCGGTCTGCGATAATTTAGGTCTTTGGGGTCGTCGTTGGGTTTCTTTAGAAGGGATTTGATTATGCCTTGCTTGAGGGAGATCGGGACTATTCCTTCTTTGAATGACTGATTTATGAGGTGTGTTATGGTAGGATCCAGAATGTCGGTGCATTCTTTGCGAAGTTTTGTGGGAATAATGTTGTTTGGGGATGTGCTGTCTCGAAGGCTTCTGATGATAGTTTTAGTGTTATCGATGATAATTGGGACCAGGGTAAATCTTTGTAATTGTAAAATATTTTTGTGGTTTTTGTCTTCTTGCCTTACCTGGGTGGGGTTGCTTGTTCTGTTGAATTGTTTCTCGAATGTTTATGATTTTGTCAATGAAAAAGTCGGATAACTCATTACAGAACTCTTGTGTTTTATTTGCTGGAGGCTCTAGACAGGTAGGGTTCATAGTCTGAGCGACTAGTTTGAAGAGTTTGCGGGGGCGGTTTATGGCTTTTGAAATGGTGTTGGAGAAGTATTATTTTTTTTGCGATGAAGATGGCTTTGTGATATTTTTTGGTAAGTGATTTGTAGTTTGTGTGGTGTTCCGTTGTTGGGTTCCTTCTTCAGGCTCCTTGAGCTCTTCTGCGTTCTTGTTTCAGTGAAGTAAGAGAGTCGTTGAACCAACCTGAATTGTTTTTACGGGTGGGTGCTCTACGTATTGGTGCGACTGTGTCTTCTGTCTGTAGTAGTGCTGTATTGAGGGTGTTAAGTGTGTCTTCAGTAGTGCTGTTTTGTATTAGCGCAGCTATTTTGTTGGATAGTGTGGTTTTGAAGAGTTGCGAATATAATTTCTTCTGTGATCTTGTCCAGTGTGTAGTTTTTAACTGTGTTGGGTTTTGGCAAATGGTGTCAGTGGTTATTTAAAATTTGATGACGTGGTAGTTCGTCCATGGCAGTAGCATATTATCTAGTGTATTGATGTCGATGTTTTGTTTGAAAATGAGGTCAAGAAGTTTGCCCGAAACATGTGTGGGAGCCCTTATCAATTGTTGCAGACCTAGTGTTTCCAGTTGACTGATGCAGGCGGTGGCAATGGGGTCCTGGGAAGAGTTGGCCCAGAGGTTGAAGTCCCAGAGTAGCAGAAGATTTTTGGTTTTCAAGCTAAGTGTAGAAATAAATTCCGTGAAAGGTGTGAGGAAGTGTGTCTTTAGTCCCGGTGGTCTGTAACATAGTATGTGGATAGTGTCCTGGGGTGTTGTTTGGAGTTGAAGTATGAGTGTTTCCATGAATGGCAGTGTGCTCTGTAGAGTTGGTTTGATGAGGATAAGATAAGATTTGTAAATCACCGCTAGACCGCCTTCTCTTTGATCGACTCTGTGCTCAGTTAGGATACAGTAGTTCTTCGGCACTAGTTCTTCTAGGATGGTGTTAGAATACGGCGTTTGCCAGCTTTCTGTGATAAAGAGACAGTCCATGTTGTGTTGAGTGATGAAGTCGTGAATTTCGTGTCTGTGCTTCACTGCTAATCTGGTGTTGATTAGGGCGCATGATAGGTGATGTGCTGGAAGTGGTGTGGTCCTGTTTTGGGTCGGTGGTTGCAGGTGAGTTCTTAGAAGTTGTTCTTTCCATGGTATTGTTTGGAAAGTGGTTGGAAGTGGTGTGGCGGTATTTCTTAGGCTTTGATGGTGCACATAATGGGTACGCACTCTGGAGCGAGTGCTACCAGCCGGAAAACACCCGCGGAGCCGCCGAAACACAGACTGCACACCAATAGGCACCACCCCGCAGACCACCGCAAGCACCCGGCAAGAAGCGTACAACGCCAAACAAAGAAAACCGTCCACCACACCAAAAACATATAGCAATATATGAGCAATACAGTTATAAAACCAATTCAAATTTATAAAACCATTTAAAAATATAAAATCAAGTAGCAGTGTGGCTATAATAGTCACGGTCCTTAGAATTAAGCTGCGGAGCTCTCGCAGCTTACAGTGTAATATTTAGACTGCAGCCCTTTGCAATTTACGTTGCAATTCTCTAGGTTGGTATACTTCCAACTTCATGTCTGGTGATTCTCCAAAAATAAAGGAAGACACACGGAAACAAAAACGGAAACGGATCACGGAACAACGGAACCCCATTTTGCGGAACGGAACACAACAACGGTAGTGTGCATGAGGCCTTAACCGAATATTATGTGATTTGATGCTGGAGAAGTGAGTAGAGAGAGAGAATTATCAATTCATGTCAAATTTATTCAGACCCAAATCGAATATTAAGAAATTTATTCATCTAGGAGTCCTGCATAACGGAAACCAGACGGATCAGTTATGCTGCCCATTGACTTCTATTATGATGGAATACAAAACAGAATGCTTCTTAAAGGCTTATGAAGTGCATTCCATTATATTCTGTGATATTAACCAATAATGGAATTGCACAAATACCCGAACTCGAACTTGAAAAACACAAGTTTGCTCATCCCTAATGATAACCGATCAGAACCCTGAGATTTCAGTGTGGGGGCTCTGATCGGAAGGCATAGGGAGCTGTATCCCTCTGCCTTGCCTCATAGATCATGCAATTAGTGTTGATCAAGGCATCTGAGGGGTTAAATGACAGGGTTTGGTGCAATTGATGTTCCCTATCAAGGCGGCCGGGTGCCTGCTGTATTATACAGCTGGCATCGGCCGCGTATGGAGCTGGACCACGTCAGCAGCCCCCTCCATACGTATATTACTTCAACCACCATGATGTACTGGTATGCCACAGTGGTTGAAGGGGTTTAAAGTGGTTCTTCAGTTATGATTCAATATAGCCGCAAACAACCTGTCATCGAATGTGACTAGGACTGGATGGCCCTACTTACAAAGTTGATTGGGGGAGAGGCAGGGCTTCACTACACACAGCACTACTCTACAATAGATGGCAATAATGTGATCTTGTCTATGATATGCCATCATGGTTGAGCAGCCCGATAGGAATGGTCTCCAATGTGTAGAATAGGAATGTGCCAGAGCATAGTGTTTAATGCGACCCCACATCCTCACCCCTCTCTAGGCAGCTCTAAATGTAGAGGCAACCAGTGCTGCTTACATTTTAGGATACATTGCTGGTGGCCATTTTAAATAATTCCCAGAGAATCCTTTTAAAGGGATTGTCTTATTTCAGCAAATGGCATTTATCATGTAGATACAAAGCGCTTACTAATGTATTGTGATTGAACATATTGCGTCCTGCGCCCTATACTCTGCTCATTTCCAGGGGTTATGCCAACCCTGTAATCCAGCAGATGTGGCCTTGCTTGCACACTAGCCTATGAAAGCTCTCAAGGTCTTGGCCACTAGAGTGGCCAGAACCTTTTCCTGCCATTTCCTGAAGTGAGACAACCCCTTTGCCTTCTTCCCGCATATGGACATAACTGTACGTCCATACTGCATGCAGATTGTGCAATTGGGTGTACAGTTACATCCAAACTCTTACTGGACAATGTGACACAAGACAGTATCTCAGCATCAGAGACTCTGGAGCAGCGGCCAATGGACCCATCAGAGTGGTCCCTTGTCAGCAATCGTTAGACTGTACAGACTAACAAATCAATCATAGCATATTCAGGATGAAAATGCTGTTTGCAGGCTCTGATTTCCACAGTTTGTGACCGTGGACATTAAAGCCTACAAGAAGGTACTGCTCTGTGCCTCCATTGTTGTGTCATCTGTGCTCCCTGTACCTCCATAGTGCCCCCTGCAGCCCCCTCAGTCTGTTATGCCGCACACACCATTAGAGATTCTTGATGGTAGAGGCCCAGAAACTGAGCCACCACCATCAGCAGTGGGTGTCAGCTTTAACATACAGCTGACACACTGCTGCAATGGCCAAAATAAAACAATTTCAGCAAATTCCATGTTAGAAAATACAGATACCACTGCTTCCCTTCGGAACACTTCTGTGTCCCTAAACAGCAGTTTGACCTCATATGGGGTGTTTCTGTATTCAGGAAAAAATGTATAACAAATCGTGGGGTTTATTTTCTACAGTTAACCCTTGTGAAAATGAAAAAATTGGGGCAAAAGTGATATTTATTGGAAAGAATGTAATTTTTTTATTTTCGCAGCCAAATCTTTCCAAATTCTATGAAAAACAAAATAGGACAAGGTGCTCCTTACACCCCTTGATTTCTTGAGGTGTGTAGTTACCAAAGTGGCATACCTTTTCGGGAGTTTCCTTTTTAGGGGTCCTCGGGGTCTCTTCAAATGTGACAGCAATGCCCTCAAACAACAATATACCGTATTTTTCGCCCTATAAGATGCATAGGTTTTAGAGGAGGACAATAAGAAAAAAATATTTTTCATTAGACCTCTGGTCAGACCACCAATCAGACCCCCAATGGTAATCAGACCTCAGCTGACAGCACCAATCAGACCCCAAATGTTATTAAGACCCCAATAAGACCTCAGATCAGACTCCAATGTGATTGACCCCCATTCCGACCTCAGATAAGAGCCCCATGCCTTTCATGACCCCCATGCCTCTCATCAGCCCCCATATGCCTCTCATTAGCCCCCATATGTAGTGCCCTGGAGCAGAGAGTACTTTGACATTTGGACATTTTTAGACATTTGCCTATTTCCCCTATGCAAAGTTAAAACTTCTTACTTTATTTCACCTAAAAGGGTTAACTTGCACTGTTTAATACTGTCCTAAATGTGACAGTCACTTATGCTTTTCTAATCCCAGATGTGCAGTATATCAGAGGCTTTTTTCACCACAGTATGCCAAAGCTGTATTTCTGGACTTGCAGACATGCAGATAGCCTGTGCTGGTGCACTATCGTTGCATAAAATGGCTGCCAATCATGTATTGATATTGACTAACTGAAGAAAAAAAAGTTCGTTTTCAGCAGTAGTTGGCTCAGGGCAGGCTTAAAAAAATTGTGCACTGCACCCACAAAACACTTTTTCTGTAGATCGCTGAGTACATAAACCAGTTCTTGATGAGATTTCTCCCTGATCTCTCCCTCACAGCAGCTGCAGCCTCTCCCTACACTAATTCGAGCAGAGTGACGGGCGGCGCTACGTGACTCCAGCTTAAATAGAGGCTGGGTCACATGCTGCAGTTGGCCAATCACAGCCATGCCAATAGTAGGCATGGCTGTGGTGGCCTTTTGGGGCAAGTAGTATGACGCTTGTTGATTGGCTGCTTTGCAGCCTTTCAAAAAGCGCCATAAAAATCGCTGAACACTGAACCCAAACCCGAACCTTTACGAAAATGTTCGGGTCCGAGTGCCGAAAACCCTAAAGTTCGGTACGAACCCCAACTTTACAGTTCGGGTTCGCTCAACTCTACTCACCAGCAGCAGCAGGTAGACCTGGATCAGGACCTGAACCAGCAGGTGGTGGCATACTTGGACAGCACCCTACCAACCCACTTTGAAGATCCGCTGGACTACTGGGCAGCCAAATTGGATTTGTGGCCTCAACTAGCAGAGCCCTGGAAAATCTGTCCTGCCCGGCCAGTAGTGTGGCATCAGAGCAGGTGTTTAGTGGTGCGTGAGCCATAGTTACCCCAATGAGTACTCGCCTGTCCACCCAAAATGTGGAGAGACTGACCTTTGTCAAGATGAATCAGACGTGGATCAGTCAGGATTTCCACCCACCAATGCCTGATACTTCTGATTAGATCATCCATGCCGCCTCATCCAAACCTTGAAAAAAGAGACCGGTTTGTTCTGGCTACCTGCCTCAGCTACTACTCTGATGCTGCCACCAGACTGATGCCACACATCTAATACCAAGTGCTCCTTCTTTCGCCCACCTTTGTCAGCGGGTACTGGTATTGCCACCCACCGCCCTACTCTGTCACCGGGTCACTTTGTGGTCTCTTGATGCTGCTGCTGCCATCTCCACACTGTCATCTTCTGTGGTATCCTGATGCTGCCAACTCCAGACGCTGTCATTGTGCCACTTGGTGGCCTTCTCCTGATGCTGCTGCTGCCATCTCCACACTAGGTCACCTTCACACTCTGTGTTATCTTGATGCTGCTGCCATCTCCACACTGTCATCTTGCCACTCTGTGGTATCCTGATGCTGCTGCTGCCATATCCACACTATGTCACCTTGCCACTCTGTGGTATCCCGATGCTGCTGCTGCCATCTCCACACAATGTCACCTTGCTACTTTGTGTATCCTAGTGCTGCTGCCATCTACACACTATGTCACCTTGTCACTCTGTGGTGTCCTGATGCTGCTGCCCTATCCACACTAAGTCACCTTGCCACTCTGTGGTATCCTCCTGATGCTGCTGCTGTCGCCACCTCAAGGCTCAGTCATTGTGAAACTCTGTGGCCTCCGCCTGATTCTGCTGCTGACAAAACCTCCAGACTCGGGCATTGTGCCACTCGGTGGACTGATCATGCTGTCCGCCACCTCCAGACTCTATCATTGTGCCAGGTAACTTGAACAAAAAAGGAGATGAATCCAGCATCGAAGTTGACAACGTTGTGAGTTCCTTTATTTATAATAACACAGATCCATACAGTGACAGCATTGCCTCAGTGTTCCCGTAAGGTCGTCTACGCGTTTGAGTGGCCTTCTCCTGATGCTGCTACCTCCAGACTCTATCATTGTGCCACTCGGTGGTTTTCTTATGCTGCCAACTCCAGACAGTCATTGTGCCACTCGGTGGCCTTCTCCTGATTATGTTGCTGCTGCCGCCACCTCCAGACACTACCATTGTTCCACTCGGTGGCCTCCTCATACTGTTGCCACCTCCAGACTCGGTCATTGTGCCACTCGGTGGCCTTCTCTTAGTGCTGCTGCTGCAGCCACCTCCAGACTCTGTCATTGTATCACTTAGTGGCCTTTTCCTGATGCTGCTAACTCCAGACTCTGTCATTGTGCCACTTAGTGGCCTCCTCATAATGCTGCCAACTCTGCACTCTTTCATTGTGCCACTCGGTGGCCTTCTGCTACTGCTGCCGCCTCCTCCAGACTCTGTCATTATGCCAGTCAGTGGCCTTTTCCTGATGCTGCCACCTCCAGACTCTGTCATTGTATCACTTGGTGGCCTCCTCATACTGCTGCCACCTCCAGACCCTGTCATTGGGCCACTCTGTGGCCTCCTCATGCTGCTTCCACCTCACCACTATGTCATATATCCACTCTGTGGACTTCTCATGCTGTTCCCACCCTCCCCACTTCATGACTGGTCCACTATTTTTGCTTTCGGCCTGGCTGACATCATCATTTATTTGACTTTTCTTCTCATCTGTCAGAAGAAAGGAAAAATTAGACACACAACGGATCCTGTCTGTGTAGCAGCTGTAAGGCCTGATGGTCCCATCATAATTGGCTTATGATTTGGTAGCCAAAAGCAGGAGTGGGTACAAAACACAGAAGACATGCAAGTATTCCATTCACATGTCATCTCTGTTTTAGATCCAATCCTGTTTTTTTGGCATTAGCAATACTGATGGATTATTGAGCAAATGCTGACCGAGTGAAGGCGTATGCTCCACAGACAGTGTCGGTTTTATGTGGTATATTGTTCTGACGGATCAGAGGAAGGGCAAATTAATTAGTGACATCAACACAAACTTACTACTGACACCCTCTCCACTCTTGTAGAAATCCAGAAAAATAAAAAAATGGAGACAGCACATCCAAAAAGGGTGCAAAAAGTGGAATTTATTCCGGATGCAACGTTTCGGCTATGTTAGCCTTTTTCAAGCATGCATATACATCCAAATGGTGGGGTTTATATACCCACGTACAAATACATGTGTGGGGGAGTGACCTGTGGTGCAATTAATTTCATTGACATCAGCAGTTTGTGATAACATACCTTGTACCATAGTGTGCATGTGAGGTTGGGCGGGTAGCCTGCAGTATTGGAGCCGTTCATCTCGCCATGAGGGACGCCAACGGAAGATTGATGCAGGTGGAACGCATCTGCGTGTCAAGAGCGGGCTGCCGGAGTCGTCACTTCCGGTGTCGGGCCCTCGTGGAACGCATTTGCGTTCCAAAGTGGCACATCCGGTCAGGTGACTTCCGGATGTGGGTGCCGGTCATGTGTGGACCGCATTTGCGTTCCACCTGATACTTCCGGTTGTGTAAGAAACAGAATCAAATAATGCTCTCTGCAGTATAACTGTATTTGCGCACAAAATAGGCGTAGCGGCGCACAAAGTGGAGGGAATAATGGAATAATAAAGATAATTCTCCATGGCACTCTCCAATACTGTATGGTGCGCATGCGCAATGTTATAGAGTGCAATATCTATTATGTATCCAAATGCAGGATCAAGGGAGGGCGTATGCGCAATGGGATAAGCCTATAAATATGCGTATTTTTGAGTATACCTGAGCACAACTTATGTGCTCCGCTCATGCGTAGCAAAAAAATCTTGCGTATGCCCCACCCACCTGCGAATTGAATTTTGATTGTGTCACGGGGCTCCATCCCTGTGTGACACTCACAAAATATACAAACATAAACGGATAGATTTCTTGGATACTGTTGCATAAAAAATGCGTATGGTCAGATACTGTGATCTGATATCACATGGCGTGTACATAATTCTGTATGATGAGACAATATCTGTAAAACTGCATATTTTATGGGTTTCTTACCCTACCCACGTCTAATGGTGAAGTGAAAAGAGGGGGGTGAGCATGTGTAGAGTCCAAAAGTCCCAATGTAAATGTATCAGGAAAAGAACCTGAAAGATAAAAACAAAAGTTAAGTGCAGAGAAATCCGATGGTGCTTGTACACCTAAGAAAATTAAATACATGTTATTTAAAGGAAGGGGGTTATGGCAAAGTCAATGTTCATGCCCCTCGGTGTTAAAGTGTCCAACTTATCTATCCACTTGAGTTCACACTTTTTCAAGAGTTTTTCTCGGTCGCCACCTCTTCTTTGCCTTGGTATGTGGTCTATGATACGGAAACGTAATTGGCTGATATTGTGTTTGGCCTCCACGAAATGCCTTGGAACTGGTTGTTCCACATTCTTTTTCCTGATGGTGGATTTATGCTTCGTAATCCGTTCCCTGCATTCCATAGTGGTTTCTCCTACATAGAGGAGACCACATGGACACTGTAGGGTGTAAATGACATATGACGACTGACAGGTTAGAAAGTGTCTGATATCATACTGTTTGCCTGTCCTGGGATGAGAGAAATGTGGGCCTTTCATCATGGCATTGCAGTTGCTGCAATGGAGACATGGGTAGCAACCCTTCTTCTGGGGTGCCAAAAAGGTCTGCATCAGACCCCCTAAGGGACCTATATCTGATTTAATGAGGAAATCTTTTAAGTTTTTTGGTCTCTTGAAAGCCATGATCGGAGGGTCCTTCAATGTGTCTAAATCTGGATGGCCTCTACGAATGATGTCCCAATTTTCACGTATAATCTGTCCGATCTTGTTGCTATGGTGCCCATATGTGCTGACGAAGGGTATTCTGGATATTTCTTTCTTGCGGGTGCTGGTTAGTAGCTGTTCCCTCGGGATTTTTGAAATGTCCTTTTCATGTTCATTCAACAGCGGAGCCGGATATCCTCTAGCAAGAAATTTGTTCTTCATATCCTCCATTCTGTGTGTGCAGAGTGTTTCCTCACCGACTATCCGTCTTACTCTCATGAGTTGCGATCGGGGTAATGTGTTCACCATACTTCTCGGGTGGTGACTCTCAAATCGCAATAAATTGTTTCTATCCGTTTTTTTAGTGAAGAGATCCGTGGTAAGAGTATTCTCGTCGGTTTTGCACACTGAAACGTCAAGGAATTGAAGTTCCGAATATGAATGCACCATAGTAAATTGAAGATCCGGGTCTGATTCGTTGAGTTCTATCAAGAACTCTTGTAAGCTTAAGATGTCGCCATTCCAGATTGCAAACACGTCATCAATATACCGCCACCAACATTGTACGTGTGGAAACTTAGTGGATCACTTAGTCAGGACACAAGACCGGACAACCAACAGGAATCGCCCCTGGAGAAGAGGAGGACGGAAACACAAGAGACTCAATGGGATCATCTGCACAAATACGGAAACCACCGTTCCGAAGATACCCCGCGAGAGAGAAGAGGAAAACTTAGTCGTCAACATATCATCATGTTCCCTGACACCAAGTGAGACAGCAATCCTGAATAAAGGTATGTCTTTTGTTCCTGATCCTAAAATTGACTGGTTCACCACTGACATTGAACTCAAAAAATTCTTTCGTCTACTAAGACTCAAAGCATTTTTTGCCAACAAGGCCCAATCAGATGATCATGCACTCACTAGAGAAACTACACTAACAAATGAGATTACATTGAGAGAATGTGGGTTAAGAAATAGGAGCTCCTTCACGCCACCAGCAACTGATCATAGTGTGGAAACATACATAGATGTGGTCACAACACAAATACATAATTTGCGTAATAACAACACATATGAGTGATTCCATAGGAATATAACAAAGGATGAAGAACAAGCTATTCACAACCTGAAGAAAAACAATGCCATTATAATAAAAACGGCAGACAAAGGTGGAGCAGTAGTGGTTCAGAACAAAACTGATTATATAGCTGAACTAAGACGTCAACTGACAGAAACGGCAGTATATGAACCGCTAACAGGAGATCCAAAATTCAAGATCATGGATGAGATAAACAAAATACTAACTGGGGCAGTAACCAATAATGTGATCGATCAAGATCTATTTGAGTATCTGCGAGTGACTAACCCAGTCACTCCAGTTATATACTGCCTACCAAAGATACATAAACAGCTACAGAACCCACCAGGACGCCCGATTGTGTCAGGAAACGATTCCCTGTTTACACCAATGGCAACTTTCCTAGACAAAATGCTGAGACGATTCGCCACACAATCACGCTCTTACATACGTGACACTACAGATTTCCTGAATAAATTACAGGAACTGAAAGTCACTACCACAGCAATTTTAGTCTCCTTTGATGTTGTGAGTCTTTACACATCGATATCGCACACCAAGGGTTTACATGCTGTTAATAATATGCTGGGGAAATCTGACTTTTCCTCCCATCTGAATGAATTTCTCCTGAATCTACTCAGGATTGTCCTGACGGAAAATTATTTCCTATTCGGCAATGACTTCTATAAACAGCGACGGGGGACCGCTATGGGATCAAACGTAGCGCCCACTTACGCAAATATCTTCATGAATCAGTTTGAAGAGGAGGTTGTGTATAAATCCACTAAGTTTCCACACGTACAATGTTGGTGGCGGTATATTGATGACGTGTTTGCAATCTGGAATGGCGACATCTTAAGCTTACAAGAGTTCTTGATAGAACTCAACGAATCAGACCCGGATCTTCAATTTACTATGGTGCATTCATATTCGGAACTTCAATTCCTTGACGTTTCAGTGTGCAAAACCGACGAGAATACTCTTACCACGGATCTCTTCACTAAAAAAACGGATAGAAACAATTTATTGCGATTTGAGAGTCACCACCCGAGAAGTATGGTGAACACATTACCCCGATCGCAACTCATGAGAGTAAGACGGATAGTCGGTGAGGAAACACTCTGCACACACAGAATGGAGGATATGAAGAACAAATTTCTTGCTAGAGGATATCCGGCTCCGCTGTTGAATGAACATGAAAAGGACATTTCAAAAATCCCGAGGGAACAGCTACTAACCAGCACCCGCAAGAAAGAAATATCCAGAATACCCTTCGTCAGCACATATGGGCACCATAGCAACAAGATCGGACAGATTATACGTGAAAATTGGGACATCATTCGTAGAGGCCATCCAGATTTAGACACATTGAAGGACCCTCCGATCATGGCTTTCAAGAGACCAAAAAACTTAAAAGATTTCCTCATTAAATCAGATATAGGTCCCTTAGGGGGTCTGATGCAGACCTTTTTGGCACCCCAGAAGAAGGGTTGCTACCCATGTCTCCATTGCAGCAACTGCAATGCCATGATGAAAGGCCCACATTTCTCTCATCCCAGGACAGGCAAACAGTATGATATCAGACACTTTCTAACCTGTCAGTCGTCATATGTCATTTACACCCTACAGTGTCCATGTGGTCTCCTCTATGTAGGAGAAACCACTATGGAATGCAGGGAACGGATTACGAAGCATAAATCCACCATCAGGAAAAAGAATGTGGAACAACCAGTTCCAAGGCATTTCGTGGAGGCCAAACACAATATCAGCCAATTACGTTTCCGTATCATAGACCACATACCAAGGCAAAGAAGAGGTGGCGACCGAGAAAAACTCTTGAAAAAGTGTGAACTCAAGTGGATAGATAAGTTGGACACTTTAACACCGAGGGGCATGAACATTGACTTTGCCATAACCCCCTTCCTTTAAATAACATGTATTTAATTTTCTTAGGTGTACAAGCACCATCGGATTTCTCTGCACTTAACTTTTGTTTTTATCTTTCAGGTTCTTTTCCTGATACATTTACATTGGGACTTTTGGACTCTACACATGCTCACCCCCCTCTTTTCACTTCACCATTAGACGTGGGTAGGGTAAGAAACCCATAAAATATGCAGTTTTACAGATATTGTCTCATCATACAGAATTATGTACACGCCATGTGATATCAGATCACAGTATCTGACCATACGCATTTTTTATGCAACAGTATCCAAGAAATCTATCCGTTTATGTTTGTATATTTTGTGAGTGTCACACAGGGATGGAGCCCCGTGACACAATCAAAATTCAATTCGCAGGTGGGTGGGGCATACGCAAGATTTTTTTGCTACGCATGAGCGGAGCACATAAGTTGTGCTCAGGTATACTCAAAAATACGCATATTTATAGGCTTATCCCATTGCGCATACGCCCTCCCTTGATCCTGCATTTGGATACATAATAGATATTGCACTCTATAACATTGCGCATGCGCACCATACAGTATTGGAGAGTGCCATGGAGAATTATCTTTATTATTCCATTATTCCCTCCACTTTGTGCGCCGCTACGCCTATTTTGTGCGCAAATACAGTTATACTGCAGAGAGCATTATTTGATTCTGTTTCTTACACAACCGGAAGTATCAGGTGGAACGCAAATGCGGTCCACACATGACCGGCACCCACATCCGGAAGTCACCTGACCGGATGTGCCACTTTGGAACGCAAATGCGTTCCACGAGGGCCCGACACCGGAAGTGACGACTCCGGCAGCCCGCTCTTGACACGCAGATGCGTTCCACCTGCATCAATCTTCCGTTGGCGTCCCTCATGGCGAGATGAACGGCTCCAATACTGCAGGCTACCCGCCCAACCTCACATGCACACTATGGTACAAGGTATGTTATCACAAACTGCTGATGTCAATGAAATTAATTGCACCACAGGTCACTCCCCCACACATGTATTTGTACGTGGGTATATAAACCCCACCATTTGGATGTATATGCATGCTTGAAAAAGGCTAACATAGCCGAAACGTTGCATCCGGAATAAATTCCACTTTTTGCACCCTTTTTGGATGTGCTGTCTCCATTTTTTTATTTTTCTGGATTTCTACAAGTTGCTTTACTGGGGGGTTTTTACCGCCCCTCCTGGAGACGAGCACCCGACGCATAACTTCTTGGGAGTGCTGTCCACCCATATTTTCTACCCTCTCCACTCTGTCAGTGGTGCTCTACTTGTATAAGTGTTTATTAGAACAGGTTCTGTAAACATCTATGTGGAATCAGATGATGACGGTGTAAAAGGAGTGTGCTTCTTCTTGGCGCTAACATTAACCTGTAAGGCTGAGTTCATACTTGAGTTATGTGGTCAGTTTTGGCCCCGTGACTGCCCAAATAAGTGAAGTGTACAGTGACTTTAAGTGCGATGCCAGTCATCTGCATGTCATGCGGACTCACAGTATTATTTCAATACCAAAGCAGACTTCCTATGCATGTTACTGCAAGGGACAGTGTTCTACACCACTATAAAGGCTCTCTTCAACCAGGAAATAGTCGTTTTTAACATAATTCACTTCAAATAAATTCCAATCAAACCAAATTTTTCCCAAAAAATTTGCTCATCTCTAATTAACATATTAATGATATCTTAAATAGGCAACTTGCTAGCTTCTTTGTGCTGAAAAGGACGAAAGGAACGTAAAAGATCTATTCACTGGTACCTGGATGTGGTTCCTGAGAGGGCATAATGCCCCTCTTATAGATAATAAGATTCCAGTAGTATGCATGGAATGTGGGAAATAGGGGTCTGTCAAAGAATTTGCAGTTGTGCCCAGGAGCATACCGAAGTCCTGTTCAAATCATTTCAACCTTTCCTGAGTCATGTACAACAAGTTTTCGATTGACTGGTAGAGAAATGAAATTATCAACAATAAGGAGGACAATGAGATTAATAAAGTAAGTAATATACATGTTTAGTGACTTGCTTTGTCATTTTAGAAGGTATTTGTACATTCTATGACTGCTTTACTTTGCATTTAAGGAAAGAGACATTCTGCCAGTAATAAAGACAAAATGACTTAATGTTCCATAAGATTAAAGTTTTATCTTTTCAGGATTTAGTAATCCATTGTCTGTTTAATTGAAGATTATTTCAATGAATGTCTAATGAATATAAAGTCAATCCTTTCCTGGTAAAAATTGATGAATATTCTCTTTTGAAATCTACCCTAAGCCATTTTTCTTTTGATTTCAAGGACATGTTAGAAATTGCCAAGACTTTATTCTTTTAGATTTTTATAATGTTCTGTTGAAGGGAAAGGTACTATCTGTGTCAATAATGACTATTCAATTGAGAATTCTAAAATGTAATAAAAGGACTGATTATAATATATATTATTTAAGGGACCGAGAATGATGTGTTTAACATGGTAGTATTTTCATTTTTACTCAATTACAACTATTGAATCCAGTAGCAAATGAACAGAGAATATTAGAGGATATCATTTTAGAATGGCCACTCAAGGGGGATATCTTATAATTTGAGTTCCTAATGTTTTGTACTCAACATCCAAATTTACTTAAAGGGAGTCTGTCACCTACATAACATGTTTTAAACTGATGATATAGCTCTGGCTCTGGATTATGAATGGAGACGAAAATGACCCAGCAAGGATACAGGGCTGGCCTGACGATACAGAGGGGAGGAGTCAGGAGCAAGTAAGGCGGGGAGCACTGGGCACTTGCAGCACACTCTCCGCCCCTGGGCACTTGCGATAGGTAATTAGCATATTTTTAAAACTTCATTTTAGGTACTTTGGAGGCTCTGAAAAACTAAACAAGGGTATCATCAGTGTTATGGATCTGCCTCCCACAGAGCTATATCATCAGTTTAAAACATGTTATGTAGGTGACAGACTCCCTTTAATGGTCTGATAAACAATGTTCATTTTTTCATGTATTTTTTTAGCTGCACATTAGTGAAAAGTTCACAAGTCAATTCCATTTCCATATACTGCGCAGTTGAACAACAACATTTTGACTAAATGGAAATGCATATCTATGGGATCTATACATCAATAATACAGTGGGATGCGAAAGTTTGGGCAACCTTGTTAATCATCATGATTTTCCTGTATAAATCGTTGGTTGTTACGATAAAAAATGTCAGTTAAATATATAATATAGGAGACGCACACAGTGATATTTGAGAAGTGAAATGAAGTTTATTGGATTTACAGAAAGTGTGCTATAATTGTTTAACCAAAATTAGGCAGGTGCATAAATTTGGGCACCACAAAAAAGAAATGAAATCAATATTTAGTAGATCCTCCTTTTGCAGAAATTACAGCCTCTAAATGCTTCCTGTAGGTTCCAATGAGAGTCTGGTTTCTGGTTGAAGGTATTTTGGACCATTCCTCTTTACAAAACATCTTTAGTTCATTCAGGTTTGATGGCTTCCGAGCATGGACAGCTCTCTTTAAGTCACACCACAAATTTTCAATTATATTCAGGTCTGGGGACTGAGATGGCCATTCCAGAACATTGTAGTTGTTCCTATGCATAAATGCCTTAGTGGATTTTGAGCAGTGTTTAGGGTCGTTGTCTTGTTGAAAGATCCAGCCCCGGCGCAGCTTCAGCTTTGTCACTGATTCCTGGACATTGGTCTCCAGAATCTGCTGATACTGAGTGGAATCCATGCGTCCCTCAACTTTGACAAGATTCCCAGTCCCTCCACTGGCCACACAGCCCCACAGCATGATGGAACCACCACCATATTTTACTGTAGGTAGCAGGTGTTTTTCTTGGAATGCTGTGTTCTTTTTCCTCCATGCATAACGCCCCTTATTATGGCCAAAAAACAAAATTTTAGTTTCATCAGTCCACAGCACCTTATTCCAAAATGAAGCTGGCTTGTCCAAATGTGCTTTAGCCCACCTCAAGCAGCACTTTTTGTGCATCACTCTCGCATACAGCATCTCCTTGTGTAAAGTGCGCCGAATGTTTGAACGATGCACAGTGACTCCATCTACAGCAAGATGATGTTGTAGGTCTTTGGTGCTGGTCTGTGGGTTGACTCTGACTGTTCTCACCATTCGTCGCTTCTGTCTATCCGAGATTTTTCTTGGTCTGCCACTTCGAGCCTTAACTTGAACTGAGCCTGTGGTCTTCCATTTCTTCAATATGTTCTTAACTGTGGAAACAGACAGCTGAAATCTCTGAGACAGCTTTCTGGATCCTTCCCCTAAACCATGATGGTGAACATCATCTTTGTCTTCAGGTCATTTGAGAGTTGTTTTGAGACCCCCATGTTGCTACTCTTCAGAGAACATTAAAAGAGGAGGGAAACTTACAATTGACCCCCTTAAATACTCTTTCTCATAATTGGATTCACCTGTGTATGTAGGTCAGGGGTCACTGAGCTGACCAAGCCAATTTGAGTTCCAATAATTAGTTCTAAAGGTTTTGGAATCAATAAAATGACAACAGTGCCCAAATTTATGCACCTGCCTAATTTTGTTTAAACAATTATAGCACACTTTCTGTAAATCCAATAAACTTCATTTCACTTCTCAAATATCACTGTGTGTGTCTCCTATATGATATATTTAACTGACATTTTTTATCGCAACAACCAACGATTTATACAGGAAAATCATGACTATTAACAAGGTTGCCCAAACTTTCACATCCCACTGTATATAACCACTGCAGACCCCATGATCATAAGAGTGGGGATTCTATTTTTTTGTTTATGATGGAGAAAAACTGCAATGATGGAGAAAAACTGTTTTTGGAGTAAGTTCTACATGAGTATCAAATATATGATCAATTACCATAGATATATTCTTCCAAAATGTTGTGATATGTTTACAATGTACCCAAACACATCTCCAGCACAAGGGGGAAACCATAGGGAAGATACGATTGATTAGTATAGGAGTCCTATACCAACAAGAGACCAATTTATAATGCATCTCTTGAATCCTGGGAGAAACAGATTTAGATCTAGCATTCAAAATAATATCTTTCGTTTTAGAAGCTTTAAAATTAGTCTTTAGTTCAGATGCCCAATTAGCGAGTTAAGAGGGAGGTGAATTGGGGCTATTTATAAGACTATACTTCAAACATTAGACACCCTCTAACTCTTCATATCCTCAATGCTGCAAAAACATTAATTCCAAGATTGTGGAAAGATAGAACCCCTCCCTCAATATATGATTGGCTAAAGAAAATGCATATAATACACAAATATGAAAAATTTTGACTTCAAAGAGTAGATAAATTAGACCAATATAATAAAACTTGGGGTCTTTGGAATTCATTTATTAAAAGCAATTTCATTACCAAGTATCTTTGAATCCTTTCAACTTTAGAGCTATTTTGTTCTGATTCGAGTTCATGATTTGAGTCCTGGTACCCCTGATATTTTGCCCTTCCCCGATTCTTGTTATTTGTATTGTTACATGTATTGATGATATAGCTTGCTTATTTTGTCATCTTTGTTTAACCATTATTTTTACTTGGCTATCAAGGGCAAGTACTAATATCGCCCGGCATACATATACAGTTTGAATAAGCTTTGATATGTGAGGTCCTTTAGACCTACCTTTCTATTTGCTATATATCTATATATCTATATATATATATATACATACAGTCCTGATCAAAAGTTTAAGACCACTTGAAAAATGGCAATAAAACATATTTAGCATAGCTGGATCTTAACAAGGTTCCAAGTAGAGCTTCAACATGCAACAAGAAGAAATGGGAGTGAGACAAAAAAAATTTTGAGCATTCAATTTAATAAAAACAACGAAAAAACTGAAACAGGCTGTTTTTCAGCTGATCAAAAGTTTAGGACCACACTTCCAGAAAAC
Source organism: Bufo bufo (assembly GCF_905171765.1). Taxonomy (NCBI): domain Eukaryota; kingdom Metazoa; phylum Chordata; class Amphibia; order Anura; family Bufonidae; genus Bufo; species Bufo bufo. The sequence goes on along the minus strand of NC_053391.1, from coordinate 526,493,271 downwards.
CCCTAAACCCCCCCCCCAAAAAAAAACAGAAATCCAACTTCCAAACATGAACTCAGTAATGAGTAGCTCCGCCGTTATTGTTTATCACTTCAAAAATTTGTTTCGCCATGCTTGATGCAAGCGTTTCCATGAGGTGAGTGGGAACATTTCTCCAAGTGGTGAAGATGGCCGCACAAAGGTCATCTACTGTCTGGAACTGTTGTCCATTTTTGTAAACTTCCTTTGCCATCCATCCCCAAAGGTTCTCAATTGGATTTAGATCAGGGGAACACCCAGGATGGGCCAAAAGAGTGATGTTATTCTCCTGGAAGAAGTCCCTTGTCCTTCGGGCATTGTGTACTGTAGCGTTGTCCTGTGGAAAAACCCAGTCGTTACCACACAGATGAGGGCCCTCAGTCATGAGGAATGCTCTCTGCAACATCTGGACATAGCCAGCGGCCGTTTGACGCCCCTGCACTTCCTGAAGCTCCATTGTTCCACTGAAGGAAAAAGCCCCCCAGACCATTATGGCACCCCCTCCACTGTGGCGCGTAGAAAACATCTCAAGTGGGATCTGCTTGTCATGCCAGTAACGTTGGAAACCATCAGGACCTTCAAGGTTAAATTTTTTCTCATCAGAGAATAAAACTTTCTTCCACCTTTGAATGTCCCATGTTTGGTGCTCTCTTGCAAAGTCCAAACGAGCAGTTCTGTGGCGTTAAAGGAGACGAGGTCTTTGAAGAAGTTTTTTGCTTTTGAAGCCCTTCAGTCTCAGATGCCGTCTGATGGTTATGGGGCTGCAGTCAGCACCAGTAAGGGCCTTAATTTGGGTCAAGGATCGTCCAGTGTCTTGACGGACAGCCAATTGCAGTGGCGTACCTACCATATAGGCAGAACAAGCAGCTGCTATGGGGCCCATGAGAAAGAGGGGCCCGAAGTGGAGGAGAGGCCCCGCCCCCTAATTGCTCCTCTTTATCTTTCTAAAGCTAAAGGACCTTTGATGATGTCATCAGAGGTCCTGCAAGGGAACTGCACAGTGTAAAGTGTAGTTCCCAGGTTAGAACAGTGCATCTGCCAGGACCTGTGATGACATCATCTTCAACATCACAGGTCCTGTAGAATCTAGCAAAGGAACTGCACCAAAAATGGTGTAGTTCCTAGGTTTCAAAGGTATATCTGCCAGGACCTGTGATGACATCATCACAGGTCCTTTAACCCCTAACAGCAAGTATTAGAAGTTCACAAGCAGCTCTGCATTGATCCATACAGATTGGAATGGAGTGGTAAGAGGAGGTACTCCACTTTTCATCATTTACCCCCCCCTCCATGCCCTGTTTTTACTCATTGCTCACTCATGTATAATACTTCAGACAGTTACAGTGACCACTACCTCATGTACCTCACACACAGTGACCATAATGTATAACTGACCACATATTTCTGTACACACTGCATCTACAGTATTATACCTTCTATGTCTCACATCAATACACTGCTCTGTGTGTGTATGTATATATACATATCAGTACATTGCTGTATATACTATATATCTGTACACACTGCATCTATTATACCTCACATATCAGTGCACTGCGGTATATACTATATATCTGTACATATTACATGTATAATACTGTGTAATATATGCAGTGTGTGTGTATGTGTGTGTATATATATATATATATATATATATATACACATACACACACTGCATATATTACACAGTATTATACATGTAATATGTACAGATATATAGTATATACTGCAGTGCACTGATATGTGAGGTACAAGGTATAATAGATGCAGTGTGTACAGATATATAGTATATACAGCGGTGTACTGATATGTGAGGTACGAGGTGTCAATACACTGCTGTATTTACTATATACCTGTACACACTGCATCTATTATACCTCGTACCTCACATATTACACTACTGTATATACTGTATACCTGTATACACTGCTTATATTATACCCAGTACCTCACATATCAGTACACTGCTGTATATACCATATACCTGTACACTGCATATATTATACCCTGTACCTCACATATCAGAACACTAGGGAATATACTATATACCTGTACACACTGCATCTATTATACCTCTTTTGTGTGCTAGGGCTGTTTTGTAATCCCAATCCGGCCCTGATGGCATAAATTATAAAACGCAGCAGCAAGAATAGTTCATGGAACAAAAGGAGGGGCTATAAAAGGGGAATGGGGGCCCAATTTAGATTCCTGCTATGGGGCCCAGTGATTTTTAAGAATGCCCCTGGCCAATTGGATCCTCCGGCTCAGTGCTGATGAAATTTTTTTGGGTCTTCCACTTCACTTTTTTGTTCCATAACCCTCAGGATCATTTAAGAAAGTCTTACTGTGTCCCACCTCAGCAGCGATGGCACGCTGTGAGAGACCCTGCTTATGCAGTTCAAAAACCCGACCACGTTCAAAAAGGGAGAGTTTTTTTGCCTTTGCAATCACAATGTGTGACTACCTGACAGAAAATGACAATGAATCCACATCTTTGCACAGATTTGGCCTTTTAAAGGTATGTGGTCCTAAAATGTTGATCAGCTGAAAAACAGCCTGTTTCAGTTTAATCGTTATTTTCAATTAATTGAATGCTCAAAACATGTTTTGTCTCACTCTCATCTCTTCTTGTTGCATGTTGAAGCTCTACTTGGAACCTTGTTAAGATCCAAGAATGTAAAATATGATTTTTTGCCATTTTTCAAGTGGTCTTAAACTTTTGATCAGGACTGTATATACACTCACCTAAAGAATTATTAGGAACACCATACTAATACGGTGTTGGACCCCCTTTTGCCTTCAGAACTGCCTTAATTCTACGTGGCATTGATTCAACAAGGTGCTGATAGCATTCTTTAGAAATGTTGGCCCATATTGATAGGATAGCATCTTGTAGTTGATGGAGATTTGAGGGATGCACATCCAGGGCACGAATCTCCCGTTCCACCACATCCCAAAGATGCTCTATTGGGTTGAGATCTGGTGACTGTGGGGGCCATCTTAGTACAGTGAACTCATTGTCATGTTCAAGTAACCAATTTGAAATGATTTGAGCTTTGTGACATGGTGCATTATCCTGCTGGAAGTAGCCATCAGAGGATGGATACATGTTCTCATTCTGTTTACGCCAAATTCGGACTCTACCATTTGAATGTCTCAACAGAAATCGAGACTCATCAGACCAGGCAACATTTTTCCTGTCTTCAACAGTCCAATTTTGGTGAGCTCATGCAAATTGTAGCCTCTTTTTCCTATTTGTAGTGGAGATGAGTGGTGCCCGGTGGGGTCTTCTGCTGTTGTAGCCCATCCACCTCAAGGTTGTGCGTGTTGTGGCTTCACAAATGCTTTGCTGCATACCTCGGTTGTAACGAGTGGTTATTTCAGTCAACGTTGCTCTTCTATCAGCTTGAATCAGTCGGCCCATTCTATTCTGACCTCTAGCATCCACAAGGCATTTTTGCCCACAGGACTGCCACATACTGGATGTTTTTCCCTTTTCACACCATTCTTTGTAAACCCTAGAAATGGTTGTGCGTGAAAATCCCAGTAACTGAGCAGATTGTGAAATACTCAGACCGGCCCTTCTGGCACCAACAACCATGCCACGCTCAAAATTGCTTAAATCACCTTTCTTTCCCATTCTGACATTCAGTTTGGAGTTCAGGAGATTGTCTTGACCAGGACCACACCCCTAAATGCATTGAAGCAACTGCCATGTGATTGGTTGACTAGATAATTGCATTAACCCCTTAAGGACACATGACGTATCGGTACGGCATGTTTCCCGAGTCCTTAAGGACACATGACGTACCGGTACGTCATGTGTTGTTCCGATCACTGCCGCCCGGCCGGCTGTGATCGGAACAAGGTGCCTGCTCAAATCATTGAGCAGGCACCTCGGCTAAATGCGCGGGGGGGTCCCGTGACCCCCCCCATGTCGGCGATCGCAACAAACCGCAGGTCAATTCAGACCTTCAGTTTGTTGCGCTTTGAGCAGTTTCTGATCCCCGCGGTCCCTGACCACGGGGATCAGAAACTTTAAATGCCTAAAATATAGTTTTATTCAACCCCCCCTGCACCCCCGAATGATTTTATGGCGGCGGGAGGTGCAGTGGGAGGGTTGCGGGCGGTGCGGGAGGCGGGCGGTGTGGCAGGCGGGATCGCGATCCCCCGCCCGCCACCCCTTGAATAATCGTTGGTGTACAGTGGGTATACCAGGGTGTCAGCACATTGCTGACACCCTGATATAAACGGCTGACATCTGTGATGCGATGTCAGCTGTTTAACCCTTTCCATACCGCGGTCCGTACGGACCGCTGTATGGAAAAGGTTAACAGCTCCGGGAGCTCCCTCCCTCTCCCATCGGGGAGCTGCTGTGCCTTTGCAGCCCCCGATGGAGAGGGAGAGAGCCCCCAGACAGATCCCCTTCTTACCCTTCCCCGTCTGCGCAGTTCTGGCCACTACTGAGCAGACGGGGAAGGTTCCCATGGCAATAGGACGCCGTCTCAGGCATCCTGCTGTCCATGGTGCTGAACAGATCTGTGCTAAAGGCATAGATCTGTTCAGACAAAGTGTAAGTAAAATACAGTACAAAACACTATATGGTGTACTGTACTGTATTATACAGACATTAGACCCACTGGATCTTCAAGAACCAAGTGGGTCTGGGTCAAAAAAAAAGTAAAAAAAAAGTAAAAATCAAAAAACACATTTATCACTGATTAAAAATGAAAAAAATAAAATTCCCTACATATGTTTGGTATCGCCGCGTCCGTAACGACCTGATCTATAAAACGGTCATGTTACTTTACCCGAACGGTGAACTCCATAAAAATAAAAAATAATGATGAAATTGAAATTTTGCCCACCTTACTTCCCAAAAAAGGTAATAAAAGTGATCAAAAAAGTCGCATGTACGCCAAAATTGTAACAATCAAACCGTCATCTTATCCCGCAAAAATCATACCCTACCCAAGATAATCGCGCAAAAACTGAAAAAACTATGGCTCTTAGACTATGGAAACACTAAAACATGATTTTTTTTTGTTTCAAAAATGAAATCATTGTGTAAAACTTACATAAATAAAAAAAAAGGTATACATATTAGGTATCGCCAAGTCCATATCGACCGGCTCTATAAAAATATTACATGACCGAACACCTCAGGTGACAACCGTAAAAAAAATAAAAATAAAAATGGTGTAAAAAAAGCCATTTTTTGTCATCTTACGTCACAAAAAGTGTAATAGCAAGCGATCAAAAAATCATATGCACCCCAAAATGCCAATCAAACCATCATCTCATCCTGCAAAAAATGAGACCCTATTTAAGATAATCGCCCAAAAACTGAAAAAAACTATGCCTCTTAGATTATAGAGACACTAAAACTTTTAATTTGTTTTTGATAATGAAATCATTGTGTAAAACTTACATAAATAAAAAAAGTATACATATTAGGTATCGCCGTGTCCGTGACAACCTGCTCTATAATATTACCACATGATCTAACCTGTCAGATGAATGTTGTAAATAACAAAAAAAAAACAGTGCCAAAAAGGCTATTTCTTGTTACCTTGCCGGACAAAAAGTGTAATATAGAGCAACCAAAAATCATATGTACCCTAAACTAGTACCAATAAAACTGCCACCCTATCCCGTAGTTTCTAAAATGGGGTCACTTTTTTGGAGTTTCTACTCTAGGGGTGCATCAGGGGGGCTTCAAATGGGACATGGTGTCAAAAAACCAGTCCTGCAAAATCTGCCTTTCAAAAACTGTATGGCATTCCTTTCCTTCTGCGCCCTGCCGTGTGCCCGTACAGCAGTTTACGACCACATATGGGGTGTTTCTGTAAACTACAGAATCAGGGCCATAAATAATGAGCTTTGTTTGGCTGTTAACCCTTGCTTTGTTACTGGAAAAAAAAAAATTAAAATGGAAAATCTGCCAAAAAAGTGAAATTTTGAAATTGTATCTCTATTTTCCATTAAATCTTGTGCAACACCTAAAGGGTTAACAAAGTTTGTAAAATCAGTTTTGAATACCTTGAGCGCTGTAGTTTCTTAGATGGGGTCACTTTTATGGAGTTTCTACTCTAGGGGTGCATCAGGGGGGCTTCAAATGGGACATGGTGTCAAAAAACCAGTCCAGCGAAATCTGCCTTCCAAAAACCAAACGGCGCACATTTCACTCTACGCCCCGCTGTGTGGCCGTACAGTAGTCTACGGCCACATATGGGGTGTTTCTGTAAACGGCAGAGTCAGGGAAAAAGATAGTCTTGTTTGGCTGTTAACCCTTGCTTTGTTAGTGGAAAAAATGGATTAAAATGGAAAATTAGGCAAAAAAATTTAATTCGCAAATTTCATCCCCATTTGCCACTAACTCTTGTGCAACACCTAAAGGGTTAACGACGTTTGTAAAATCAGTTTTGAATACCTTGAGGGGTGTAGTTTATAGAATGTGGTCATTTTTGGGTGGTTTCTATTATGTAAGCCTCGCAAAGTGACTTCAGACCTGAACTGGTCCCTAAAAATTGGGTTTTTGTAAATTTCTGAAAAATTTCAAGATTTGCTTCTAAACTTCTAAGCCTTGTAACATCCCCAAAAAATAAAATATCATTCCCAAAATAATTCAAACATGAAGTAGACATATGGGGAGTGTAAAGTCATCACAATTTTTGGGGGTATTACTATGTATTAAAGAAGTAGAGAAACTGAAACTTTGAAATTTGCAAATTTTTCCAAATTTTTAGTAAATTAGGTATTTTTTTAATGCGAAAAAAACATTTTTTTTTTACTTCATTTTACCAGTGTCATGAAGTACAATATGTGACGAAAAAACTATCTCAGAATGGCCTGGATAAGTCAAAGCTTTTTAAAGTTATCACCACTTAAAGTGACACTGGTCAGATTTTCAAAAAATGGCCTGGTCCTTAAGGTGAAATAAGGCTGTGTCCTTAAGGGGTTAATGAGAAATAGAACAGGTGTTCCTAATAATTCTTTAGGTGAGTGTATGTGTGTGTGTGTGTGTGTGTGTGTATATATATATATATATATATATATATATATATATATATATATATAGTGCTAAGATTTGTTAATAAAGACTTTGGTCCTTTTTTTGTATAATATAGATAATTTATTAATTTTATACTTTTTTTTATATAACACAGATGTGTAAATATTATTTTTCATTTACTTAGCATGACTATAAATGCTCTGTACATCAAATTTTTTGTTTCTTTTATATTACCTTGGTTTCTTATATTGTAATATATACTGTATATGCCATCCTAAAAAAATTCTAACTTTAAAAAAAAAAAATTATAATGTTATTGTGATTATGGAGAAAAACTGAGTGGATTTTTCCACACATTTGTGCAGGTACTCTCCAGTATAATCTATGTGGAGTGGATATCCCCTTTTAATCATCTTCTCCTTGATTCTCCTGCCCCGGTTTAACAAATATCAAATGGACAACTGAGAAAAACATCACCCCCTTTCTTGTTAGGCTACTTTCACATCTGCGTTTTTGCTGGATCCTTAATGGATCAGCAAAAACACTTCTGTCATAATAATACAACCATCTACATCTGTTCTGACCGGATCGGATCCAGGTAGATAGGCGTGTTCAGTCTAAAAGAAGCACTACCCTCAATATATACTACAAGAGAATTTAGACTAGAACCTATATTGAGGGTAGCGCCTCTTTTAGACTGAACACGCCCATCTACCTGGGACTTCTGAGCAGAGTACGTATGTAGCTGGTCTCTACACTGCTCTGAATATTGTAGGCTTAAGTGAGTCCAAAGAGAGGCAGTATATTTAGTGTTAGGGACCCATCTGTGGAAGCCACCTTGGTAGATGGGCCCGACACATGTTTGAGCAAATATGTGCGCTAAGAGCTTCCATTAACTCATTTATAGTCGGTATTGTACCACTTTTATTTAGAATGGCCCCCATTTCTTAGCTCTATTGTTTGTATGTATAATGGTGTGCAGCCATCTTGTTTTTTGTAATTATCTCTAACATAGCCATGACGGGTCTCTAAATCCATTGTAAGTCAATGGGGGGCGGATCAGTTTTCTTTTGTGTCTGAGAAAATGTATTCGTCACCATTGAATTACATTGTGAGTCATGATGGATCCATCTTGCTCCGCATCCGAGGACGCACTCAAAAACTCTGCTTGCAGCACTTCTGTGTGCATCATGGGAACGCAATGGAATGCATTCTGGTGACTCCGTTCCCTTCAGTTCAGTTTTGTCCACATTGACAATGAATGGGGACAAAGCCGAAGCATTTTCCTCCGATATTGAGATCCTATGACGGAAAGGGAAAGCATAGGTGTGAAAGCCTTATACAAATGATCTGACCTTAGTTAGACTTCCTATCCCACCATTTACTCTTTTACTGTGGCTGATATCCACATAATTGGAGTGGTGCATAGACTTGTGCATGACATGCTCCCTTGAAATCTAGGGGAGTTAAAGAAAGTGTTTGCAAGGCATTTATCAGGCATATCCCTATGGATTAACTAAGATGGGACTACTCCTTTATAGGGAACCTGTCATCAGTTTCTTGTTGTCTGGACAATGGGAAGCATTACTACAGATAGATATATTTTCCTCTTAAACACTGTGGTGGTAGTTTTTAAAGTAAAACTGTGACAGTAATTTATTCCAATGCAATATAAGTAGACCATAAAAGGATCAAGATAAAATATGAATAAAAACATATACTCAATACATAATAAGTGCATATATCCAATACATATGAATAGAAGCGTATACTCAATACATAATATGTGCAGATATCCAATGCATAATAAAATTATATTGAAAAAATAAATAAATAAACTGAATCGCTAAATCATTTGCACTTATTTTATATTGTGCGCTTATCCACATTGGGCTGTGACTTGACCTATTTGGTGGTGATCATCATTGGTAGCTACTATATTGCTGCATACTCAATATTGAGACTTCCTCCACACAGACATTGCTGTGTTTCCATTCTTGAGACATTTTATACTGGATTTCGATCATCTGATGAGTGAAATGGGCTTTTGATAATAGACATCCATTCTATTATACAATTACCTGAGCAGCGGATCTATTTGTTTTTATCATTTTTTTTTAATTTCAATATCATTTTATTATGCATTAGATATCTGCACATATTTTATGTATTGAGTATACGCTTCTATTCTTATGTATTGGATATATGCACTTATTATGTATTGAGTATATGTTTTTATTCATATTTTATCTTGATCCTTTTATGGTCTACTTATATTGCATTGGAATAAATTACTGTCACAGTTTAACTCCAGAAGGTGGTGTGCCTGCTCTTTTGACTTGATTTTTACCCTCACTTTATACTGGGTGGGTGACCCAGTGAGCAGTGAACCCACCGTTATCCATCCATCCAAGTGTTGAGCTTCCCATCTGTTTATTTCCATTTTTAAAGTGTGAAGGGCACAGAGAAATGAGCTCAGGCACAGGAGAAAAGTCCATTCTTAAAACACCACAGCATTTCAGCATAGCTCCTTGTAAATTGTGACTCTTTTTAGACAGGTAAAGTTTTAGGGACAAAAGCAAACCAGTCAACAGCCTCTTTGGGTAAGTTTCAGAAGCAATTTGTAAAATAATTATCTTCTTAATCTATTACTTCTGTTGTGTATTACACTGCTTGAAACATTTTTCAAGAAGTACAATTGACAATTTACAACCTATCCTGAGGAAAGACCATCAATATCTGATCTCATCTCAGTCCAACACCTGGCACCACCATCGATCAGCTGTTTGATGAGGCCAGTGAGCACTGCTGCCTCCTGTCCTCCTTTTATTTGTTACTCCATGCCTTCATGGAGCCATAAAAAATTTTTTAGGTTTTTTTCACATAGTCGTCCTTTTTGTAGGACAAGTTGCACTTTCTAATGGCACCATTCAATCTTGCATATAATGTCATGGGAAGTTGGAAAAAATTCCAAATTGGGTGGAATTGGAAAAAAATGCAATTCCACCACAGTCTTATGGGTTTGCTTTTTATGTCCTTCCCTGTGTTAAAACTGATATTTTAACTTAATTCTACAGTTCAATGCAATTACAGTGATACCACATTTATATGTAAGATTTTCTTATGTTATTAATACTTAAAAAAATAAGTATTGGAGCTCTGTGAGGGCTAATTTTTTGCTGGATGATGTGTATTTTTTATTGATATTTTTGGGTTTAATTTTTTCATTACTTTTTTTTTTTTAATTTTTTGGTTAGGTGAAGCAATGAAAAAATAGCTAATCAGCCATTTTGATTTTTTACATGTTACGACATTAACCATACAGGATAAACACTTTTATATTTTAATAGTTAAGACATTTATTTTTATTTTTTAAACGGAGAAAGGGGGTGATTAAAATTTTTATAGCTCTTTATTTTTTTTATATTTTTGAAAACTTTTTTTTTTACGCCTAAAGAGGTTGTTCACTTTTGTAATATTGATGACCTATCCTAAGGATAGGTCATCAATATCATATTGGCAGGGGGCTGACTGCCGACTCACCCACTGATGAGCTGTTTTAACAGAACACATTGTTCATAAGACCTGTTCGTCGTCGACTTTGCAGTGAAAAAGACGGAGCTGTGTCATTGAAAAGTATGGGGATGTTGGAGTTGTAATTACACCTGCTCGCAGCTGCAATGCTGATGGTAAGCATTAAGGCCTCTTTCACACGACAGTATTTTGCGTTCAGTATACTGGACGTTTTTTGAGTTCAGTATACGGAACATATACTGAACCATTCATTTCAATGGTTCAGCAAAAAATACTGAAGTGTCTCCGTGTGCATTCCGTTTCAGTATTTCAGTATTTCCGTGCCGTGAAAAGATAGAACATGTCCTATTCTTGTCCGCAAATCACAGTGCTTGGCTCCATTCAAGTCAATGGGTCCGCAAAAAAAACTGAACACATACGGAAATGCATCCGTATGTCTTCCGTTTACGTTCCGTTTTTTGCTGAACCATCTATTGAAAATGTTATGCCCAGCCCAATTTTAGCTATGTAATTACTGTATACTGTATATGCCATACGGAAAAACGGAACGGAAAAACGGAACAAAAACGGAAACACAACGGAAACAAAAAACGGAACAACGGATCCGTTTAAAACGGACCGCAAAACACTGAAAAAGACATACTGTCGTGTGAAAGAGGCCTTAAGCAGAGCAGAGAACACAGCGCTCATACGAGCAATAAAGATAGGTCATCGATATTACAAAAGCAGACAACCCTTTAAGTCCCCCTAGGGAATTCAAATATGTGATCGCCTGTTTGCTTCTCCCATAGAATGCAATGATTTACATTAAATTCTATGGAAGATTCAGTGTGCTTGCATCAAGCCCTGCCACAAGCAGGACTCGATAGCAGCTTCCCTATGACAGGCATGAAAGCCTTCAATGGGCCTCAAGTTGTCATAGCTGTCAGAGCTTTGCGCGGGAGAGTCTTTAAGTCCCTGGGAGTGCAGCACTCCTGGGTAAACTGCTTAGATGACCTGGTCGCAATTTACCATCGCATGTGAGGGGTTAAAAGTCTTTAATTGGTATTATTGTTGATCACAGACTCTTCCTCTGTGCAGAGGCAATTATGGGGCCGGCTCATCTACTGAGCGGGCACCATCTTTACATGTACAGAGGATGTTGGGAAGGGGTTAAAACTGTTCTTTCTACTGTCATTTTTAAAACGGTTTCAATGTGCCTGGTACATACAGACTCCTATGCGTTTTGAGCAAATCCTATTGTCCTTGACTAAGGACAATTTGATTTGTGCGAAACACGCATGTATCTGAATGTACATTGAAACTGTTTTTAAGATGACAGAATTGAATTGGACTGATAAATGATTTAGAGTTAATGGATATAAAATTTCTGCTTCTAAGGCCTCATGCACACGACAGTTGTTTTTCTTGGCCTCCATTCCGTTTTTTTTTTTGCGGATAGGATGGGGACCCATTCATTTCAACGGGTCAGCAAAAAAATGCAGATAGTTCATCTGTTTGTGTTCTACATCCGTTGTCCGTGTTTCCCTGTCGTGTGCATGAGGCCTAAGGCAGATATCTAAACTATGCACCATCCCAAAGGAGGATAATTGGAACCATCTCAAGCAATTTGAGAGATCAGCTGCTCTGTTTCCTATTTGTTTTATATGCTTATAGTTTTCAAAATTAGCTTTTCCCATCATCAACAAAGTTAAGGTAGAAATATTCAGAAACATATTTTCCCTTTCCCTGGCTTACTATACTTTTAAGTCTGTAAGATTTGCTTATCTACCACTGCCAAAAGTGAAGCTTTCAATAAATCAGAACATAAAAAGTGATTTTTTTTCCTACTCCCCATCTTAAAACAAATTTCCTGTATCTCCTAGATGGAAGATCAAAATCCTTCTGAATGCAAATCTGTGGCTCTACAACTCATGTAGTCTGCAATCAGAACATCATGCTATTGTACATAGTCTGCAGGAATTTGTTTGCCAAAGAACAGTGCATATTTTATTATCTTTCTAGTGTGAAAGATCTCCAAGAAAGATGAATATACAAGGAAATTGCTTTACAACATAAATTATGCCAGCAAAATACAATTAGCTTGTTCTGTTTGGCCTTCTTCTATAAGGCATTAGTGTCAGTGACAGGAGAAACTGTGGAGCTAAATGTCTCATTTTCTTTTATAAAAAACAAAACAAAACAAAAAATCAGAAATTCCAATTGACATCAATGAAATGTATTTGAAGCTCAGTTTTGATACAACGAATGGCTATTATATGTTTCTACTATTTTTAGCCATAATAGGTTTGATTGAAGTAATTCAGTTATAAATAATGCATAACCTGCAGCATAACTACATTTTACCATCCAGTGGCTCTCAGACCTCCTGTATTTGCCTTTTCAGATGTTTGCAGAAGCAAAACCTGGCACCAAGGTTGTCATTCCATCAATTATTGTAGGTCCCAGGATCTCAACCATATCACTACCAGTATCTTTAATAAACGTTTTCCTTTTTTATGCCTATTGTGCTTCAACACCACCAGTAATGTCAGAAAGTGTCTTATAAACGAAAAAGAAAGGTTCAGGACGGGTTTGTACCGAACTTTGCGAGTTCAGGTACCCGGATTTTTCACATGGTTAATAGCGGAAAATAGTAGCATTCTTAAGACAGAATGCAAAAGAATATGGTCATTTAGGGGTAAAAAAGAAAAACAACAACTCACCTCATCCACTTGAACTTCTATCTACTTTCAGCTGGACCTGCAAAAAGGACCTGCGATGATGTCACGTGGTGAAAACGGATGACATCATCGCAGCTCCTTCTATCTTCATTCAGCAGAACCTGCCAAAGAACCTGCGATGGCGTCACCGCGCTCACCACATGGTGAGCATGGTGACGTCATCGCATGTCCTTTGGCAGGTCCTGCTGAAAGAAGATAGAAGACACTGCCGCAGCACGATCAAGTGGATGATGTGAGTTTCTTTTTTTTTTTTTTTACCCCTAAATGGCCATATTCTTTTGCATTCTGCAAGTTTGGTTCAAGTTCGGGTTATGAACCCAAACTTTGACCATAATTTTGGCTGAACCCAGCAAACCTGAACTTCCTCGGGTTAAGGGAGGAAGTTGAGTATTTTGTTGAAATTGGGTATTTTGCCCATAAAGGGTGATTTTTAAAACCCAGAAAATTATTGCTGTATGTTTAGCTTAAATTACACACTGACAAATGTTGCAAAGGCACCAGTTGTAGGATATTGCCAAAAATTTGTGTTTTTTAATAACAGAATATGAGAGCAGTATATAACGCTCGAATTTCACACGTACAGATGCAGACAAGGCCGCAAATTAAGTATTTTGCCCAAAATGGGTGTTTTTTTTTAATAACAGAATATAACAGCAGTATATAACGCTTGAATTTCACACGTACAGATGCAGCAAGGGCTGTAAAATTGAGAATTCTGCCCAAAATGGGTGTTTTTTTAAAACCCAGAAAATTATAGCTGTATTTCTAGCTTAAATTGCACACTGACTAATGCGGCAGAGGCCCCAGATGGAGGATATTGCCAAAAAGGTTTTTTAAAACCCAGAAAATTATTGAAGTATTTCAAGCTTGTTTTTAACAATCACAGATGCAGTAAAGGCTGCAATATTAAGTACATTGCACAAAATGGGTGTTTTTTTAAATAACAGAATATGACAGCAGTATCTAAAGTGTGTATCTCACACTGACAGATGCAGCTAGGGATGTAAAATTGAGTATTTTGCCCAAAAAGGGTGTTTTTTAAAACCCAGAAAATTATTGCTGTATATATAGCTTAAATTGCACACTGACAAATGCTGCAAAGCACCAGATGTAGGATATTGCCAAAAATGGGTGTTTTTTAAAACCCAGATTATTATTGCAGTATTTCAAGCTTGGATTTGAATGTCACAAAAGCACATATGCTGTGCTAGTGCACTGAGCTTGCATAAAATGTCTGCCGCCGCCCACCTAACTAACAGACGGATAAAAGTTATTTTTCTCTGTCACGCGGCTCAGGGCATGGTACAAAAGATTGTGCACACCACCCACAAAACTAAATCTATGTAGATTGCTGAGTTAACAAGCACTTCAGATGAAAGATTCTTTCCTATTCTCTCCCTCACAGCAGCAGTATCCTATCCCTACACTAAGCACAGCAGAGTGACATGCAGCGCTACGTGACTCCAGCTTATATAGAGTCTGGGTCACATGCTGCACTGGCCAATCACAGCCATGCCATTAGTAGGCATGGCTGTGATGGCTTCTAAGGTCACAGATTTAAACGCTTGTTGATTGGCTGCTCTGCAGTCTTTCAAAAAGCGCCAATAAATGGCCGAACACCGAACCCTAACCCAAACTTTTACTGAAATATTCAGGTTCGGGGTCCAAAAATCCTGAAGTTAGGTACGAACCCGAACTTTACAGTTCGGGTTGCTCAACCCTAAATACTACTCCTAAAGTCAAAGATATTGCAGCCTTATCATTGGCCCACAAGCAAGAAGCAGTGAGGGATCATGGGTACTTATGAAAATAGATCTAGATCTAGAATATTTGTGATTACGAAGATATAGCACTATATTCTAGATATTCGCAAATTCATTTCCACGGTTATCAGGCCAGTCATTCACAAGTGGCTCAGAGGGTGGGTTCCTGCACCAACATAGGCCAGGTACACAATTGTCCAGCCAGGGCACATGTGCAATACATCATTTTTACACCCCGGACACAGAAAGATAATTTATCTGTCTGTTCATTCTGTGGCTGACCTTTCTACCGCAACTTTTTGGTTGGCACAATGCAATATCTAAAATAAATATTAATAATTTAATACTTAATCCGTCTGTTAGGTGGGCGACAAACCAATTTTTGTGTGAAGTACACCTGCACCTGCACATGTGCCAGGGACAATAATATGGTTAATCCGTCTGTGAGTTCAGGGGTTGACATATTTGCATTGTTGGCTGTTTTATACCCCTGCTCTACATAGCAGACAGAGAAATAATTTTAAAAAATTCGTCTGTTACATTTTTGGGTGACATTAACCCTTTTTTATCTGTTTTTATACCTCTGCTCAACATAGCAGACCGGGAAATAATTTTAAAAAATGTGTCTGTTCCATTGGTGGGTGACATTAACCCATTTTTGCCATTGAAAACCCCCTGCACTGCATAGGTTACAGGGACCAAAATTTCTAAAAATCGTCTGTTTGCATTTTTGCCGTTGAAAAACCCCTGCTCCGCATTGCTGACAGGGAACAAAATTTTGCAAAAACATCTGTTACTTCGGTGGGTGACCACAAGAAATGAGGAGAGCGTCAAATAAGGGACGTGGCCCTGGTCGTGGTGCTGCTGGTGTTGAAGGAGCTCCTGTTGCAGGGAGAGGACGTGGTCGATCTGTGCCAGCTACACGCCCAAATGAAACACCTTCCTCAGGTGCACGTAGGCGACAGCCTTCAGCGTTATTTAGTAGGCCCGAATGCCGCTCTACGAATGGTGAGGCCAAAACAAGTACAGGCTGACAGTGCCACCCAGTTCCCTGCTGAAAGATCAGAATTGGCACCTACAGCCAATGGCCATCTGTCTTTCAACTCTCCCCCTTGCAAATCAGGCAAGCAGTCTGAGGCCCAAGTCATGCAGCAGTCTATTATGCTTTTTGATGACTGGGCTGGCAGGGTTTCTGTGGGCCATCCACATAGCCCTGCACCAGAAGTGGAAGAGATTGAGTGCACTGATGCCCAACCACTTATGTTTCAAGATGAGGACATGGGAGGACCACTGCAATATGTCTTGGATGATGACGAAACACAGGTGCCATCTGCTGTGTCTTTCTGCAGTGTGCAGACCGACAAGGAGGGCAGGGGTGAAGACTGGGAGGAAGATGATGTGGAGGACGATGAGGTCCTCGACCCCACATGGAATTAAGGTCATGTGAGTGACCTATGTAGTTCAGAGGAAGAGGCGGTGGTCGCACAGAGCCACCAGCACAGCAGAAGAGGAAGCAGGGTGCAAAAGCGGAGCGGCCGTCCCCTAGACAGTACACCTGCTACTGCCCACCACACCAAGGGACCGAGCACACCAAAGCCAGCTCCAAGGAGATCCCTGGCGTGGCAGTTCTTCAGACAATGTGCTGACGACAAGACAAAAGTGGTTGGCACGCTGTGCAATCAGAGCCTGAAGCGAGGCATAAATGTTCTAAACCTGAGCACAACCTGCATGAACAGACATCTAAGTGCAAAGCACGAGCTGCAGTGGAGTACCTGTACGCAGATGAATACCGCACATGACAAGGGGTGGTTAACTTCCGGTTAGGGATGAGTACATGGGAGGACCACCGCAGCACTTCTCGGATGATGACGAATCTGCAGTGTGCAGACCGACAAGGAGGGCAGGGGTGAAGACTGGGTGGAAGATGATGTGGAGGACGATGAGGTCCTCGACCCCACTTGGAATCAAGGTCATGCGAGTGACCTGTGTAGTTTGGAGGAAGAGGCGGTGGTCGCACAGAGCCACCAGCACAGCAGAAGAGGGAGCAGGGTGCAAAAGCGGAGCGACCGTCCCCTAGACAGTACACCTGCTACTGCCCACCACACTAAGGGACCGAGCACACCAAAGCCAGCTCCAAGGAGATCCCTGGCGTGGCAGTTCTTCAGACAATGTGCTGACGACAAGACAAAAGTGGTTGGCATGCTGTGCAATCAGAGCCTGAAGCGAGGCATAAATGTTCTAAACCTGAGCACAACCTGCACGAACAGACATCTAAGTGCAAAGCACGAGCTGCAGTGGAGTACCTGTACGCAGATGAATACCGCACATGACAAGGGGTGGTTAACTTCCGGTTAGAGATGAGCGAACCCGAACTGTATAGTTCGGGTTCGTACTGAATTTTGGGGTGTTCGTGACACGGATCCGAACCTGAACATTTACGTAAAAATTCGGGTTCGGGTTCGTTGTTCGGCGATTTCAATGGCGCATTTTGAAAGCCTGCAAAGCAGCCAATCAACAAGCGTCATACTACTTGCTCCAAGAGGCCATCACAGCCATGCCTACTATTGGCATGGCTGTGATTGGCCAGTGCAGCATGTGACCCAGCCTCTATTTAAGCTGGAGTCACGTAGTGCCGCACGTCACTCTGCTCTGATCAGTGTAGGGAGAGGATGCAGCTGCTGTTAGGGCGAGATTAGGTAGGGATTAACTCAGCAAAAACACTTAATAAAGTGATCGATCTACAGCTGTGAATCATTCAACTTCTGCTAGTTAATTGCTGACTGTTTTTAGGCTGCCCAGAGCGTTTTTCTGTCACTTTTTTCTGTGATGATCGGCGGCCATTTTATGTCTTGTGGTGCGCCATCAATAGTATATATATATTTTTTTTGCTATATCCTACATCAGGGGCTTGGCTGTGCTTATTGTCACCCCTAGAAACTCAGGATAGAATTTTCTATATTTTATTGAGGGGTGAAATTCACTTGCAAAAATAGCAATCCCCTAAATCTGGTGTTCCAGCTGTGGCTAGCCAAGTGTAATACTGTCTGCTGTCTGGCAAAGGATATATTTTTTTCTGGGGTGAAATTCAATTGGCAAAATAGCAATACCCTAAATCTGGTGTTCCAGCTGTGGCAGGACAAGTTTTATAGTGTCTGTCAAATCATAGCTTTTGTTCTGGGGTGAAATTCAATTGCAAAAAATGGCAATACCCTAAATCAGTGGTTTCAGCTGTGGCTGGACAAGTTTCATAGTGTGCGTAAAAGAATAGCTTTTGTTCTGGGTTAAAATTCAATTGCCAAAAAGACAAAACCCTAAATCAGTGGTTTCTGCTGTTGCAGGCCAAGTGTAAATCTGTCCGTAAAAGGGTATATTACACTCAGCGTGCATCTCCAAGTGTATTTCTTTCCGTAAAAGGGTATATTACACAAAGTGTTAAATTACAATTGCTGAAAGCATAATCCTTCAAATTTGCACGCACTATTGTGCATCTCATAGTGTATTTCTGTCCGTAAAAGGGTATATTACACTCAAGGTGTAAATACAAGTGCTGATAGGGTCAGCCTCAATAACTTCACACGCTACCGTGCATCTCCAAGTGTATTTCTTTCCGTTAAAGGGTATATTACAATAAGTGTTAAAATACAAGTGCTCAAAGCATAATCCTATATATTTTTTCACAGGCTACTGTGAATCTCCAAGTGTAATTCTGTCCGTAAAAGGATACCTTTCATCCAGGGCCTAAATACTAGGCCTACAATTGATATTCCCCTAAATCTGTGGTTACTGCTGAGCCTGTATTAGTGTAATACGGTACATAAATAGATAGCCAGATAGTGTTAGGTGCCTGTAAAAAAAGGCCTGAATTTAATTCAATACATTGGGCCAAATATTTTTTTTCTTATTGTGGTGAACGCTAACAATGAGGAAAACATCTAGTAAGGGACACGGACATGGTCGTGGTGGTGTTAGTGGACCCTCTGGTGCTGGGAGAGGATGTGGCCGTTCTGCCACAGCCACACGTCCTAGTGTACCAACTACCTCAGGTCCCAGTACCCGCCATAATTTACAGCGATATTTGGTGGGGCCCAATGCCGTTCTAAGGATGGTAAGGCCTGAGCAGGTACAGGCATTAGTCAATTGGGTGGCCGACAGTGGATCCAGCACGTTCACATTATCTCCCACCCAGTCATCTGCAGAAAGCGCACAGATGGCGCCTGCAAACCAAGCCCATCAGTCTGTCACATCACCCCCATGCATATCAGGGAAACTGTCTGAGCCTCAAGTTATGCAGCAGTCTCTTATGTTGTTTGAAGACTCTGCTGGCAGGGTTTCCCAAGAGCATCCACCTAGCCCTTCCCCAGCGGTGGAAGACATAGAATGCACTGATGCACAACCACTTATGTTTCCTGATGATGAGGACATGGAAATACCACCTCAGCACGTCTATGATGATGACGAAACACAGGTGCCAACTGCTGCGTCTTTCTGCAGTGTGCAGACTGAACAGGAGGTCAGGGAGGAAGACTGGGTGGAAAACGATGCAGGGGACGATGAGGTCATAGACCCCACATGGAATGAAGGTCGTGCCACTGACTTTCAGAGTTCAGAGGAAGAGGCAGTGGTGAGACCGAGCCAACAGCATAGCAAAAGAGGGAGCAGGGGCAAAAGCAGAACACCCGCCGCCAAGAGAGTTTGTCTGCTACTGGCCACCGCCACCTGGGACCGAGCACCCCAAAGGCAGCTTCAAAGAGTTCCCTGGCGTGGCAGTTCTTCAAACAATGTTCTGACGACAAGATCCGAGTGGTTTGCACGCTGTGCCATCAGAGCCTGAAGCGAGGCATTAACGTTCTGAACCTTAGCACAACCTGCATGACCAGGCATCTGCATGCAAAGCATGAACTGCAGTGGAGTAAACACCTTAAAAACAAGGAAGTCACTCAGGCTCCCCCTGCTACCTCTTCTGCTGCTGCCTCTGCCTCCGCCTCGGGAGGAACGTTGGCACCTGCCGCCCAGCAAACAGAGGATGTACCACCAACACCACCACCTCCATCACCAAGCATCTCCACCATGTCACATGGCAGCGTTCAGCTCTCCATCTTACAAACATTTGAGAGAAAGCGTAAATTCCCACCTAGCCACCCTCGATCCCTGGCCCTGAATGCAAGCATTTCTATGCTGAAATGCTGTCATTCAGGCTGGTGGACACAGACAGCTTCAAACAGCTCATGTCGCTTGCTGTCCCACAGTATGTTGTTCCCAGCTGCCACTACTTCTCCAAGAGAGCCGTGCCTTCCCTGCACAACCAAGTATCCGATAAAATCAAGTGTGCACTGCGCAACGCCATCTGTGGCAAGGTCCACCTAACCACAGATATGTGGACCAGTAAGCACGGCCAGGGACGCTATATCTCCCTAACTGCACACTGGGTAAATGTAGTGGCGGCTGGGCCCCAGGCGGAGAGTTCTTTGGCGCACGTCCTTCCACCGCCAAGGATCGCAGGGCAACATTCTTTGCCTCCTGTAGCCTCCTCCTCCTACTCGGCTTCCTCCTCCTCTTCTTTCATCTGCTCATCCAGTCAGCCACACACCTTCACCACCAACTTCAGCACAGCCCGGGGTAAATGTCAGCAGGCCATTCTGAAACTCATATGTTTGGGGGACAGGCCCCACACCGCGCAGGAGTTGTGGCGGGGTATTGAACAACAGACCGACGAGTGGTTGTTGCCGGTGAGCCTCAAGCCCGGCCTGGTGGTGTGCGATAATGGGCGAAATCTCGTCGCAGCTTTGGTACTAGCCGGTTTGACGCACATCCCTTGCCTGGAGCATGTGCTGAATTTGGTGGTGCAGAAGTTCATTCACAACTACCCCGACATGTCAGAGCTGCTGCATAAAGTGCGGGCCGTCTGTGCACGCTTCCGGCGTTCACATCCTGCCGCTGCTCGCCTGTCTGCGCTACAGCGTAACTTCGGCCTTCCGGCTCACCGCCTCATATGCGACGTGCCCACCAGGTGGAACTCCACCTTGCACATGCTGGACAGACTGTGCGAGTAGCAGCAGGCCATAGTGGAGTTTCAGCTGCAGCACGCACGAGTCAGTCGCACTGCGGAACAGCACCACTTCACCACCAATGACTGGGCCTCCATGCGACACCTGTGTGCCCTGTTGCGCTGTTTCGAGTACTCCACCAACATGGCCAGTGGCGATGACGCCGTTATCAGCGTTACAATACCACTTCTATGTCTCCTTGAGAAAACACTTCGGGCGATGATGGAAGAGGAGGTGGCCCAGGAGGAGGAGGAGGAGGAGGAAGAGGGGTCATTTTTAGCACTGTCAGGCCAGTCTCTTAGAAGTGGCTCAGAGGGAGGTTTTTTGCAACAGCAGAGGCCAGGTACAAATGTGGCCAGCCAGGGCCCACTACTGGAGGACGAGGAGGATGAGGATGAGGATGAGGAGGAGGTGGAGGAGGATGAGAAATGAAGCATGTTCACAGCGGGGTGGCATCCAACGCAGCTCGGGCCCATCACTGGTGCGTGGCTGGGGGGAAACGGAGGACGATGACGATACGCCTCCCACAGAGGACAGCTTGTACTTACCTATGGGCAGCCTGGCACACATGAGCGACTACAAGCGCACGTTGGTAGACGCGCTACTGAGAGCATTCCCAAATGTCACCGGGGAACAAGTGGAAGCCCAAGGCGAAGGCAGAGGAGGAGCAAGAGGTCGCCAACGCAGCTGTGTCATGGCCAGCTCCTCTGAGGGCAGGGTTAGCATGGCAGAGATGTGGAAAAGTTTTGTCACCACGCCACAGCGAACTGCACCACCACCTGATACGGAACGTGTTAGCAGGAGGCAACATTTCACTAACATGGTGGAACAGTACGTGTGCACACCCCTCCACGTACTGACTGATGGTTCGGCCCCATTCAACTTCTGGGTCTCCAAATTGTCCACGTGGCCAGAGCTAGCCTTTTATGCCTTGAAGGTGCTGGCCTGCCCGGCGGCCAGCGTTTTGTCTGAACGTGTATTCAGCACGGCAGGGGGAGTCATTACAGACAAACGCAGCCGCCTGTCCACAGCCAATGTGGACAAGCTGACGTTCATAAAAATGAACCAGGCATGGATCCCACAGGACCTGTCCATCCCTTGTGCAGATTAGACATTTATAGCTACCTCCCCTTAACCATATATTCTTGTACTCCAGGGCACTTCTTCATTCAATCCTCTTTTTTTAATTTTACCATTATATTGCGGGGCAACCCAAAGTTGAATGAACCTCTCCTCCATCTGGGTGCCAGGGGCCTAAATATCTGACAGTGGCCTGTTCCAATGGTGGGTGACATGAAGCCTGATTCTCTGCTATGGGACCTATCTCCTCTGTCTGGGTGTCATCCAGGTGTTCGCTCAACTCTACTTCCGGTTAACCTTTTATAGATATAATTTGGTATACCGCCACAAAGTGTTTTAATGGCACACAAACCGACTACCGGTCACTCACCCTCACACAGAGCAGGGAATGAACCAGCTACCGCTTGCTGACCAATCGCAATCACTCAGCCAAGCAACAATCAAAATGACCTTTTTCACACAAAATGGTAACGTTACTCTCTTTAGAGACAGGATTTGTTAATTCCTTTGCTTAGAACACGTAAGACTTAGCAAATAAGATTTTTCAATCTTTTAATAAAAGGTGAAAGGAAAAACAGTGCATATATACATTTCCAGAAAAGTTACTATTCTAGATAATAATAATTTAAGATAATAGTAATTTACGACAGTTAAAATAAAAGGGATAATGGATGAAAATTATACTTAAGTTCCTCTGTTTCAGTCCTTGAAGCCGTTGTGCAATCCGATTGGTATAATATCAGTGGACCCTGAGCACTGACATTCAGAATGCGATACAAATCCAGGTGTTAAGGCAAGGTAGGGTTGCCATACAATGCCCTGACAGCATCTTATAACAGTTCTAAAACAGGAGGTGCCAGAAGTTCTGCCCACCAATAGTACGAACGCGTGGGCAGGGTCGAGGAGGTGTCAGCAAGGTCTATGACCGAGCTAAGGTCAGCCAAGATTGTCCTTATTGTGGCTGAACCCACAGTTCTGTGGAACCACTAAATACAGCTATGGCATTCATGTATTAATGACCCTTATGATTTTACGAGTCTAACAAGACAAAACGTGACTCTGCTGGGGCTTGTGGTTCTCCAGGATGGCTTAAAGCTGTCTTTTCAGCCTTCCAAGGGCACAAGAACATATTGTTTGATATCTCCGTGATCGCACTGGTACACAGAGGTTGAATCCGGCCCTAGCCAGTGCAGAATATGCCTACGACCAGAGATCTGAAAAATGACTATGTTTGAGTCCCTCAAAGGTTCAATAGGTCGCTTTCCCATCTCTCTCTGGTCCCCTGCTGGGACTGTATTTAGAATCTCTGGCTAATGTTATCCCAGGATCCAGTATTTTACGATGAGCCTCGGCAGGAGTGTTTTTTGAAGCTCCCATCCTTATCTTTATGACACGGAAGTGTCATTTTCAATTACTAGGACACCGCTCCAAGCAAGGGAATATTTCTCTTTTAAAGCAGAATAAAGGGGGCCTCTAGGCCTGTGAGTGTGTGTGCATTTAAAAAGGGAACTCAACTTGGGGTACCCTCGTCACAGAGTAGACACCTCAAAAACCAAGAAATGTCTCTGGCTCCTCCTGCTTCCTCTTCTGCTGTAGTCTCTGCCTCTTCATCCCTCTCTAGAGTGACAGTGGCACCTGCCACCCCGCAATCAGAGGATGTGGCAGCAACGCCACCACCTTGGTAACAAAGCATCTCCACAATGTCCCATGGAAGCGTTCAGCTGTCTATCTACCAAACACCGGAGCGAAAGAGGAAGTACCCCCCTACCCACCCGCGATCCCTGGCCCTGAATGCTAGCATTTCAAAATTCCTGGCCTTTGAAATGCTGTTATTCCGTCTGATGGACACGGACAGTTTTTAGAATCTGATATCGGTGGCTGTCCCACAGTACGTTGTGCCCAGCTGCCACTACTTTTCCAGGCGAGCCATCCCTTCCCTTCACAACCAAGTGGAGGACAAAAGCAGGTGTGCACTGATCAACACCATCTGTGGCAAGGTCCACAAAACGACGGATACGTGGACTAGTAAGCACGGTCAGGGACGTTATATCTCCCTAACAGCACGCTGGGTAAATGCAGTGGCGGCTGGGCCTGAGTTGGATAGCAGTTTGGCGCATGTCCTTCCACCACCAAGGATTGCAGGGTGTTTCTCTTTTCCTCCTGTTGCCTCCTCCTCCTACTCCACTTCCTCATCCACTACCACCTCCTCAGCGTAACACCTTCACCACCAACTTCAGCACAGCCAGGGGTAAATGACAGCAGGCAGTTTTAAAACTTATCTGTTTGGAGGACAAACCCCACACCGCGCAGGAGCTGTGGACGGGCATGGAGCAACAGACCGATGAGCGGTTTCTGCCAGTGAGCCTCAAGCCCGGCCTGATGATGTGCGATAATGGGGCGAAATCTCCTAGCAGCTCTGGGCCTAGCCGGTTTGACACACATCCCTTGCCTGGCGCATGTGCCGAACTTAATTTAATAACTTGTCTGACATTTACGACCGATCAGATTTCCGCCATTGACCTCCCTTGAATGTGGTATCCCTTTCTCAGGCTCCCTCTCCGGCATGAAATCCTGATTCCCCGTTACCCGTGATCACCATGGTAGGCGCAGAAAAGAACATCAAAAGTTGATATATAAGATATCCAATTGGATCGTGGACGTCACAGGGACGTGCGATCAGACAGAAGTTATCTAGAGTCAACAAAGCGGCAGCAGGGCCTCTCCTGTATAAAGTTTCCTCATCCAAAATACCGCAGTGACATTCCCTGTAATTTTTTTATTACTCATTCCAATAACAGGGCATCTTTAGAGTCCTGTATTGTTTTTTATCGTCACTACCTCCCCGAGTAGGGAGTGGCTAATTGCCGCTCCCCCCCCCCTCCTTTCCTTCGATTCTTCCGCTTTAATAACTTGTCCTCCTTGGATGTGGTATCCCTTTCTCAGGCTCTCTCCCGGGAACCCTAGTAACATAGTAACATAGTACATAAGGCTGAAAAAAGACATTTGTCCATCCAGTTCGATCTATCATCCTGCAAGTTGATCCAGAGGAAGGCCAAAAAAAACCTGTGAGGTAGAAGCCAATTTTCCCCACTTTAGGGGAATAAAAAATTCCTTCCCGACTCCAATCAGGCAATCAGATTAACTCCCTGGATCAACGACCCCTGTCTAGTAGTTATAGCCTGTAATATTATTACACTCCAGAAATACATCCAGACCCCTCTTGAATTCCTTTATTGCACTCACCATCACCACCTCCTCAGGCAGAGAGTTCTATAGTCTCACTGCTCTTACCATAAAGAATCCCCTTCTATGTTTGTGTACAAACCTTCTTTCCTCCAGACGCAGAGGATGTCCCCTCGTCACAGTCCTGGGGATAAATAGATGATGGGATAGATCTCTGTAATGACCCCTGATATATTTATACATAGTAATTAGATCAGTCGTCTTTTTTCTAAAGTGAATAACCCTAATTTTGATAATCTTTCAGGGTACTATAGTTGCCCAATTCCAGTTATTACTTTAGGTGCATAAAAAAACATCAAAAGTTGATAGAGAAAATATCCATTTGGATCGTGGACATCACAGGGATGTGCGACATGGTGGAGCAGTATGTGTGCACACGCCTACACGTACTGACTGATGGGTCTGCCGCCTTCAACTTCTCGGTCTCCAAATTGGGCACATGGCCTGAGCTTGCCCTTTACGCCTTGGAGGTGTTGGCCTGCCCTGCAGCCAGTGTATTGTCTGAACGTTTGTTTAGCATGGCAGGAGGGGGTTATCACAGACAAGCGCAGCCGCCTGTCCACAGCCAATGTGGACAAGCTCACGTTCATTAAAATGAACTATGCAGGAATCCCACAGGACTTGTCCGTACCTTGTGCAGAATAGACATGAATACCGGCCTCACCCTGCCATTGTTGTACTCCAGCGCACTTTCTCTTTGTTATAATTTTTATATTTCCCAATGTTTTCGGGTCTACACAAAATTGATCAAAAAAATTATAATAAAATAAACTTAGTAAATTACAATATGTGGGTTGCACCACAACTTAAATGAAAACTAGAATTCACAAGCATATTTCAGATGTCCCACATTTAAAACATCGCAGTGTGTCTGCTGTCAGTACACACTTTGCGATTTTGCATGGTGGTGACACTTCCAATTTAGTGGCACAGGGAATTGAGAGGGTCTTTCTCCCAAATAGAGGGGGGACCATAGGAGGAAACTCCTTAATCGGGAGGCTTATTGGATTATTCAGCTTGGTTCGAGACAGCCCTTGGGTCTCAACAAAAGGCATGATTTAATTCTACACTATTAGGGGAGTTACCTTATGCCTAGGTATATTTTTTTATATATACTTCTGTGCATTGAGTATGTACAGTATATATATATACACCCTTTTTTGCCATTGTTTTTAATGTATGTGCATTGACTGTACACCTGTTTAGGTTGTCCGTCAGCATTTGTGATCTTATTTTATTTTCTCTATCTCACTTTCAAGTTCACTAGATGTGTTTGATTGCACCATGTGTACTCTTTTCCATGATCATATGACCGATTTATTGCATGGTCAACTGTGTGAACAGCCCATAAGGTGCGGTTTTGTTAGAAGCTCAATGTGTCATGAGGAAGGACCGCTATTTGTTTATGGTCTGAAATACGTAACCAAACTTGTCCTGTATGTCGACGATTTTATACCGCAATAAAGCTACGATTTTTTCATCATATTTACAGTTTGTGTCACGATACTGGGACACATTTTCTTACATCCCTATTTGGTTACACAGTGGGGGTGGGACACACATGCCACTTTTTTGTTGAGCACTTTGTTTAGTGCCACCCCACTTGCCTATTATTTTTTTGGGGATTTTCAGATCACTTTGTTCTTCCCCTGTTTTTATTGACATATCAATAAAAGTTTTATTTTAGCGAATCCCACACAAACTGTGAATATCCTAAATTAGGGACGCTTTACCTTATCACTTATTAGTTCTGTGAATGATTTTTTCATCATCTTCGAGCTGAATATTTCCATTTTTCCTTATTCATTGTAACGCATCCAGGTGCGTCATCCATGCTCGGCTGGTGGAGGGGAAGGTGAGAGCTGCTGTGTGCTTTAAAGTGTATGAAAATGTAATGTAATAAAATCTCAAAAAGTCTTGTTTTTCAGTTTAAAAGTCATACTTGAGCAAGGCCCAGTACTCTTAAAAGTGCTTCAGTCATCTGCTTTTGCATTTGTGAATGGTCATATTTTCCCTTTGCAAAATCAAGCAGTAGTCCCCCATCATGTTGGGATTCCAGCGGCCTTGATACCTGTTCTCCATTGTAGAAATATTTTAATGGAACTGCTTTCTATGTTCGTCACTTACGTGTCCCAAATTGGGTGGGAAAAAGTCAAGATGGGAAGCACAAATGCATCCCAAGCTGCAAGTTCCAGAGGGTTGAGTTTTGTTCTGAATGTGTCATCATGCATTAGTTTGTTGATTTTTGGAGCCAATAAAATTCTGGCCTTTAATTTAGCATCTGTTTTCAGTGTGCTAAACTTCTTCAAATACTGAAAACCATTTCCATCAAGTGCAATTACCAAATTTTTCATTAAACTAAGTTTAACCTGTTACGGACACAGGGCGTACAGGTATGCCCTGATGTCCTGGTACTTAAGGACACAGGGCGTACCTGTACGCCCTGTGTATTTCCGATCACCGCCGCGCGGCGGGCGGTGATCGGAACCCGGTGCCTGCTCAAATCATTGAGCAGGCACCTTGGCTAAATGCGACTGGCGGTTTGCGGCTTTTCAATGGTGCAGCAGCGGCGGGCGCAGGTGCCATCAGGGACCCGATGGCAATGAAGGCAGCGCGATGCCTTCCTGAGGCATTGCCGCTGCCTTCCTGTGACGTGCCTGTGAGATCCAGCTTCCTGGATCTCACAGGCAGGAAGCTGTATTAGTAATACAAACAGTTTTACTCATACAGCCAATGCATTCCAATACAGAAGTATTGCAATGCATTTTAAAAAGGATTAGACCCCCAAAAGTTGAAGTCCCAAAGTGGGACAAAAAATAAAGTTAAAAAAAATAGAGTTTTAGACATATTAGGTATCGCCGCATCCGTATCGACCGGCTCTATAAACATATCACATGACCTAACCCTTCAGATGAACACCGTAAAAAATAAAAAATAAAAACTGTGCTAATTAAACCATTTTTTTTATCACCTTACATCACAAAAAGTACAACAGTAAGCGATCAAAAAGGCGTATGCCCATCAAAATAGTACCAATCTAACCGTCACCTCATCCTGCAAAAATTGAGCTCCTACCTAAGACAATCACCCAAAAAATAATAAAACTATGGCTTAGAATATGGAGACACTAAAACATCTTTTTTTTTGTTAAAAAAAAGCTGTTATTGTGTAAAACTTAAGTAAATTTAAAAAAGTATACATATTAGGTATCGCCGCGTCCATATTGACTGGCTCTATAAAAATATCACATGAGCTAACCCCTCATATGAACACCGTTAAAAAAAATTAAAAAAAACGGTGTAAAAAAAGGCATTTTTTGTCATCTTACATCACAAAAAGTGTATTAGCAAGCGATCATATGCACCCCAAAATAGTGCCAATCAAACCGTTATCTCATTCCGCAGAAAATTATACCCTACCTAAGAAAATTGTCCAAAACTGAAAAAACTATGGCTCTCAGACTATGGAGACACTAACACATGATATTTTTTTTGTTTCAAAAATTATATTATTGCGTACAACTTACATAAATGAAAAAAAAGTATACATATTAAGTATCTCCACGTCCGTATCGACCGGCTCTAAAAAATGATCACATGATCTAACCTGTCAGATGAATGTTGTAAATAACAAATAAAAAACACTGCCAAAACAGCTATTTCTTGTTACCTTGCCTCACAAAAAGTGTAATATAGAGCAGCCAAAAATCATATGTACCCTAAACTAATACCAAAAAGACTTCCACCCTATCCCGTAGTTTCTAAAATGGGGTCACTTTTTTGGAGTTTCTACTGTAGGGGTGCATCAGGGGGGCTTCAAATGGGACATGGTGTAAAAAAAACAGTCAGGCAAAATCTGCCTTCCAAAAATGGCATTCCTTTCCTTCTGCGCCCTGTCGTGTGCCCGTACAGCAGTTTACGACCACATATGGGGTGTTTTTGTAAACTACAGAATCAGGGCCATAAATATTAAGTTTTATTTGGCTGTTAACCCTTGCTTTGTAACTGGAAAAAAAAATATTAAAATGGAAAATCTGCCCAAAAAGTGAAATTTTTTAATTGTATCTCTATTTTCCATTAATTATTGTGGAACACCTAAAGGGTTAACGACGTTTGTAAAATCAGTTTTGAATACCTTGAGGGGTGTAGTTTCTTAGATGGGGTCACTTTTATGGAGTTTCTTCTCTAGGGGTGCATCAGGGTGGCTTCAAATGGGACATGGTGTAAAAAAAAAAAAACAGTCCAGCAAAACCAGCCTTCCAAAAATCATATGGCATTCCTTTTCTTCTGCGCCCTGCCGTGTGCCCTGTCACGGCGGACGTGCACTCAGACTAACATATAAACCACCAACCAGGCTCTAGGCGAGAGGCAGGGGAAGGGTCACCTCCTAGCTAATCCCTGACCTCTCTCCCTGCACTGCTCAGCCCACATGCAGACCTTGGTGGTAGGTATGATGTGTCCCTGTGCCTGGGCTGAAACACCCTAAATTCCCTGAGATGGTGAAGAGAGGAAATAGGAGCAGCCTGCTCGCACAGAACCTGAATGGGAGAGATGACACAAAACAATCAAACTTGAAACCACACTTATCTTTCTGAGCTGGAACAGACAACCTTCCTTCCTGATGGGAGGCAGATCCAGCACGGCTCCAAAACAAAACACTAAACTTGTGCTGCTATTCTGGCCGACCTCCGCACATAGTCAGGGTGGGGCATGACATGCCCGTACAGCAGTTTACGACCACATATGGGGTGTTTCTGTAAACTACAGAATCAGGGCCATAAATATTGAGTTTTGTTTGGCTGTTATCCCTTGCTTTGTAACTGGAAAAAAATTATTAAAATGGAAAATCGGCCAAAAAAGTGAAATTTTGAAATTGTATCTCTATTTTCCATTAATTCTTGTGGAACACCTAAAGCGTAAACAACATTTTTAAAATCAGTTTTGAATACCTTGAGGGGTGTAGTTTCTCGAATGGGGTCATTTTGGGTGGTTTCTATTATGTAAGCCTCACAAAGTGACTTCAGACCTGAACTGGTCCTTAAAAAGTTGGTTTTTGAAAATTTCTGAGAAATTATAAGATTTACTTCTAAACTTCTAAGCCTTGTAACGTCCCCCCAAAATAAAATGTCATTCCCAAAATGATCCTAACATGAAGTAGACATATGGGAAATGTAAAGTAATAACTATTTTTGTAGGTATTAATATGTATTATAGAAGTCGAGAAATTAAAACTTGGAAATTTGAAAATTTTTCTAAATTTTGGGCAAATTTGGTATTTTTTTTATAAATAAAAATGTATTTTTTTACTCAATTTTACCAGTGTCATGAAGTATAATATGTGACGAGAAAACAATCTCAGAATAGCCTGGATAAGTCAAAGCGTTTTAAAGTTATCACCACTTAAAGTGACACTGGCCAGATTTGCAAAAAATGGACTGGTCCTTAAGGTGAAATAAGGCTGTGTCCTTAAGGAGTTAATGTGAAGTGGTGGAAAATAAACTTGAAGTGGATCGACCAGTGATTTGTGTTGTACATTGTACTGACCAACTGTGTGCTCGACTCATCACAACTGTTCCATTGGCACAAGAAACACATATGCTGTCACAGTCGTTACCTTTGACTGTGACCTTCCGTTCTTGCTCATTCGGCGCTCCTCGCTGAAGTTCTGTTCCTGTGTGCTAATTTGTGGTTCTTTATGGGTTAACTCCCCTGTGTGCCTATTAGGAGTTAATCCTCTGTCTGCTCCATGGGTGTGGTCTCTCTGCTGCACCCATGGAACCTGTATATAAGGCTGAGGTTTCCTCAGTTCTGTGTCAGCTCTCCTGGTGTGTGTTGTCTTGTCCTGTCCTGCTCCTGGTTTGTACTTTCTCTCCCATGCTGCTGACCCATGGGATCTGTGTCTGTCTGTCTGTCTGTCTGTCTGTGCTCTGTGAGTTTCCCTACTTGTTCATTGATGTCTTCCTTCCTGTCTTTCTGTTATCTGTTCTGTCAGTTATGTTTTTGTTACTTTGTGTTTATTCTGATGTCTGTGTTCTGCAAGCCTTTGCAGCAGAGTGGCATGACAAGGCCATGCAGTTTATTTCTGGTGGAGCAAGTCCTTCTCTGCTCATTGCCACTCCTGCTCCCTTGCGTGAACTCCTGCTCGTATTATTTGTTCCCCTGTTTTGTATTCATATGTCTGTGTTCAGCAAGCCTTTGCAGCAGAGTGGCATGACAAGGCCATGCAGTTTACTACTGGTGGAGCAAGTCCTTCTCTGCTCATTGCCACTCCTGCTCCCTTGCATGAACTCCTGCTTGTGTTATTATTTGCCCTGTTTTGTATTTACCTGTCCGTTATGTTTGCCTATGTGCCGTCGGTACCTTCTGGTACCTGTTGTCCATTCGCTCCTGCTGTCACTGTCTAGGTCACGCTCCAGAGTGGACCCTGGCAACTTCCTGCGGCTAAGTCTAACCCTACCATCTAGGGCTCTAGTGAAAACCAGGAGTTGCTTAGTTACGCCCCTCTGGAGAATTACTAGACAGTGGCGCAGTGGGGGTTTTCTCCCACTGTGCTGACGGTACATAGAGCTCATGTTTTATCTGTGCTGCTTTCCATGTTTCTGTTTGTGCAATAAACTCTTATGTGTCTGTACCTGATTTCCGTTTATTGCTTGACGACGCGGTGGTCTCTCCTGGGACCTCCAACTCGTGACATATGCTTTGTGTAACTGTAGGCCAATCAGCAGTGCTATCTCTTTCAGGTCAGCACAAATTTTTTATTCATGTTCTGAGTATTTGATCATTTTCAAAATTAACTCCATAGAAGCATGGGTCTCTTTGATTCCAACCGCATGAGCCAATGGAACAGATGTTTTTTTGTTAGCATTGTGCAACAATACAACTTTCAAACTTGTTTTGCTGGAGTCTATAAATAGCCTCCATTCATAGAGAACATGTGTACCATCTAACTCCATCATAAGACCATTTACATCAGTTCAGAAACAGACATAGCTTTCCATTGCATAGTATGCAGCTAACTTGGTGTGTCGATAACGAAAGTGTGAAGTTGTGGTGCCTCGTTGTAGCAAATTCCATTCCTGAAGTCTAGAAGCTAGCAGTTCTGGTTTTTCTTTAGATAATGACAGATCTCTCACCAGATCACCTCGAATCTGATTGGCTCAGCAAGTGCGGCTGACCCTCCAGTTGTTCTGGACCAGGAAATACATTGTGACAATTAACATCTTCTTTTTCATCAGGATAAGAACTGTCTGTTTCAATTGCTGTTCCTGCTATTGGGAGGGGAAGGCAGTGGATTCTCTGCATTGTGTGGTACTGGTTTTAGAGCAGACTCAGTCAGGATACACAATTTGTGACTTGTTTCTCTTTGAATATCTAGCGATTTTAGTCATGCAAAAGTAACATTCTGAATGGTGATTTTTCTGCTCACGCCAAACCATAGGCACTGCAAAAGCCATTCCTTTCCTTTTACCATTCAACCACTGCGTTAGCCCAGAGTAACACACAGTGCAACTAACATGAGGTGCCCAGCTTTTATCTTGATCTCCAATTTTACAGTCAAAGTAATACTTATAAGCAAGACGCACTCGCTTTGTCAGATTCTTGCGTAGTGTATTTGCCACATATGTAACAGAAATTGTCTGGATCGTTAACACATTTGCATCTATCCTTTTTAAGTTTCTAAACTGATAGCACTATAACAGATCACTTTATTAAAATCTCTCCAGCTTGCCTTATATACTTTCTGCTGACTTTAACCTGAGTACGTCCGGACAGGTCTGGACATGTCCATTGGAATATTTCCAATATAATGCATTAATATTATAACTGAATAGGCTTGGCATGTATAACTTAAAATCTAGATGTCAGGCAAATTCCGAGTTCATATTTGGAATCAGCGCACTCATTTTAGTATAAATCACATGTTTTTCTCTCAATCAATTGTTGCGTGGTGTAATTTAAAGAAAATTATCTAAAAAAAATCTAACTTTTAATAGAATTGTGTTGAAACCATACAGAAGAAAATCCTACTGTGGGACTGTTTATAACAGGGGTTCATAACACAATGTGATAAAAAATGGGGTACAAAAATTTTGTAGCCCATCAGGTATAGGGGTTAGGCAATGTTAGTCAATAAACATGGTGACAACAATGCTGGATTGTAAAATAGGAGGAGGAGACTATTAGTGTTGAGCGCGAATATTCTAATCGTGAATATCGGCACTTGGAGAATTCGCAAAAATCTAGAATATAGTGCAATATCTTCGTAATTGCGAATATTCTAGATGTTTTTTTTATAACTCAATCTTTATTAGTTAAAAAAGGAAAATACATAAATAGTACAATGATGCGATTACATATAGTGGTAGTGATGCAGGAGGATAATATGACAAGTACAAAAAAAGAGCCACCATCAGACCTCACACTGTAAATACAGATGGTAGAACTGGGCTGAGTAAAAAAGTTGCATACCTATACTGATGTGATATAATAATAATAATAATAATAATACATGTATATACCAACACAGGGGATAAGCAACTGTGTAACAGACCACATGTCACAAATCAATCACATTCATTGCGATAATGTTGCAGGGAGGTCAGTACAGTGTGCCGGAGCACAAACGTGTGACAGAATACTGACCCACATGCAACAAACAAGTGAAGGAGACAGTGGAACAGCCCATACTAACCAGGAGAGGAAAACAAGATGATGACTAGAGTTGAGCGAACACCTGGATGTTCGGGTTCGACGAGTTCGGCCGAACTTTCGAAAAATGTTCGGGTTCGGGATCCGAACTCGACCCGAACTTCATCCCGAACCCGAACCCCATAGAAGTCAATGGGGACCCGAACTTTTGGGCACTAAAAAGGCTGTAAAACACACCCGGAAAGGGCTAGAGGGCTGCAAAAGGCAGCAAAATGTAGTTAAATCCCCTGCAAACAAATGTAGATAGGGAAATGATGAGTTAACATAAAATAAATAAAAATTAAACAATATTAATTGGAGTGAGGTCCCATAGCACAGAATCAGGCTTCAAGTCACCCACCAATGGAGAAGGTCACTTACTATTATTTTGACCACAGCACCCAGACAAAGGAGAGAGGTCCCACAGCAGAGAACCAGGCATCATATCACCCACCACAGGAGTAGGCCACCATTTAGTTACTTTGACCCCTACACCCAGACGGAGGAGAGAGGTTACACAGCAGAGAATCAGGCATTTAGATCACCCACCACAGGAGTAGGCCACCATTGAATCAGACCCCGGCAACCATGTCAGATGGCACAAGCATAAGCTTTATATCAATCAGCACAGGAGAAGGCGACTTTGACAGACTTTGACCCCTACACCCGGACGGAGGAGAGAGGTTTCAAAGCAGAGAATCAGGCATTTAGATCACCCACCACAGGAGTAGGCCCCAATTTAATGGGACCCCGGCAACCATGTCAGATGGCACAACCATCAGCTTCATATCAATCAGCACAGGAGAAGGCGACTTTGAAAGACTTTGACCCCTACACCCAGACGGAGGAGAGAGGTTTCACAGCAGAGAATCAGGCATTTAGATCACCAACCACAGGAGTAGGCCCCCATTGAATCAGACCCTGGCAACCATGTCAGATGGCACAACCATCAGCTTTATATCAATCAGCACAGGAGAAGGCGACTTTGAAAGACTTTGACCCCTACACCCAGATGGAGGAGAGAGGTTTCACAGCAGAGAATCAGGCATCATATCAACCACCACAGGAGAAGCCACCATTTAGTTACTTTGACCCCTGCACCCAGGAAGAGGAGAGAGGCACCACAGCACATATTCTGGCATCATATCAGCCACCACAGGAGAAGCCACCATTGAGTTACTTTGACCCCCGCACCCAGGAAGAGGAGAGAGGCACCACAGCACATATTCTGGCATCATATCAGCCACCACAGGAGAAGCCACCATTGAGTTACTTTGACCCCCGCACCCAGGAAGAGGAGAGAGGCACCACAGCACATATTCTGGCATCATATCAGCCACCACAGGAGAAGCCACCATTGAGTTACTTTGACCCCTGCACCCAGGAAGAGGAGAGAGGCCCCACAGCACATATTCTGGCATCATATCAGCCACCACAGGAGAAGCCACCATTTAGTTACTTTGACCCCTTCACCCAAACAGAGGAGAGAGGTTCCACATCAGAGAATCAGGCATCATATCAACCACCACAGGAGTAGGCCACAATTTAATGGGACCCCGGCAACCATGTCAGATGGCACAACCATCAGCTTCATATCAATCAGC
The DNA here is from genome assembly GCF_905171765.1 of Bufo bufo. Classification (NCBI taxonomy): domain Eukaryota; kingdom Metazoa; phylum Chordata; class Amphibia; order Anura; family Bufonidae; genus Bufo; species Bufo bufo. The sequence continues at coordinate 526,457,563 of NC_053391.1, read as the reverse complement.
ACAGGAGAAGGCGACTTTGAAAGACTTTGACCCCTACACCCAGACGGAGGAGAGAGGTTTCACAGCAGAGAATCAGGCATTTAGATCACCCACCACAGGAGTAGGCCCCCATTGAATCAGACCCTGGCAACCATGTCAGATGGCACAACCATCAGCTTTATATCAATCAGCACAGGAGAAGCCACCATTGAGTTACTTTGACCCCTGCACCCAGGAAGAGGAGAGAGGCCCCACAGCACATATTCTGGCATCATATCAGCCACCACAGGAGAAGCCACCATTGAGTTACTTTGACCCCCGCACCCAGGAAGAGGAGAGAGGCACCACAGCACATATTCTGGCATCATATCAGCCACCACAGGAGAAGCCACCATTGAGTTACTTTGACCCCTGCACCCAGGAAGAGGAGAGAGGCCCCACAGCACATATTCTGGCATCATACTAACCACCACAGGAGAAGCCACCATTGAGTTACTTTGACCCCTGCACCCAGGAAGAGGAGAGAGGCCCCACAGCACATATTCTGGCATCATATCAGCCACCACAGGAGAAGCCACCATTGAGTTACTTTGACCCCCGCACCCAGGAAGAGGAGAGAGGCACCACAGCACATATTCTGGCATCATATCAGCCACCACAGGAGAAGCCACCATTGAGTTACTTTGACCCCTGCACCCAGGAAGAGGAGAGAGGCCCCACAGCACATATTCTGGCATCATACTAACCACCACAGGAGAAGCCACCATTGAGTTACTTTGACCCCTGCACCCAGGAAGAGGAGAGAGGCCCCACAGCACATATTCTGGCATCATATCAGCCACCACAGGAGAAGCCACCATTGAGTTACTTTGACCCCCGCACCCAGGAAGAGGAGAGAGGCACCACAGCACATATTCTGGCATCATATCAGCCACCACAGGAGAAGCCACCATTGAGTTACTTTGACCCCCGCACCCAGGAAGAGGAGAGAGGCACCACAGCACATATTCAGGCATCATATCACACACCACAGGAGAAGGCCTCTTTCAGTAATTTAGGCCTTTGGACCCAGACAGAGGAGAGAGGCACCACAGCACATATTCTGGCATCATATCAGCCACCACAGGAGAAGCCACCATTGAGTTACTTTGACCCCTGCACCCAGGAAGAGGAGAGAGGCCCCACAGTACATATTCTGGCATCATATCAGCCACCACAGGAGTAGCCACCATTTAGTTACTTTGACCCCTGCACCCAGGAAGAGGAGAGAGGCACCACAGCACATATTCTGGCATCATATCAGCCACCACAGGAGAAGCCACCATTTAGTTACTTTGACCCCTTCACCCAAACAGAGGAGAGAGGTTCCACATCAGAGAATCAGGCATCATATCAACCACCACAGGAGTAGGCCACAATTTAGTTTATTTGACCCCTGCACCCAGGAAGAGGAGAGAGGCCCCACAGCACATATTCTGGCATCATATCACACACCACAGGAGAAGGCCTCTTTCAGTGATTTAGGCCTTTGGACCCAGACAGAGGAGAGAGGTCAGAGATTAGCTTCATATCCCCCAGCACAGCAGAAGACCGCTTTATTTGACTTAGGCCTCAGCACCCAGACAGAAGACAGAGGTAGCATGGCAGAGGTTATGGCTTCATGTCACCCGTTAGTTTAACCGGCCACTTTCATCTGGTTAGGCCCCGGCGCCCAGACAGAGAAGAGTTTCATTCAACTGTGGGTTTCATAAAATTTGTATCAAATAAAGAAGTGGCCCGTAGCACAACAAGACATGTTTTAGGCAGTTAATAAGGACTACTCTGCACAAGGGAGGGACAGGTCCTGTGGGATCCATGCCTGGTTCATCTTTATGAAGGTCAGCTTGTCCACGTTGGCTGTGGACAGGCGGCTGCGCTTGTCAGTAATGACGCCCCCTGCCGTGCTGAATACGCGTTCAGATAAAACGCTGGCCGCCGGGCAGGAAAGCACCTCCAAGGCATAACATGCTAACTCTGGCCACCTGGACAATTTCGAAACCCAGTAGTTGAATGGGGCCGAACCATCCGTCAGGATGTGGAGGGGTGTGCAGACATACTGTTCAACCATGTTAGTGAAATGCTGCCTCCTGCTAACACGTTCCGTATCAGGTGTCGGTGCAGATAGCTGTGGCGTGGAGACAAAACTTTTCCACATTTCTGCCATGCTAACCCTGCCCTCAGATGAGCTGGCCGTGACACAGCTGCGTTGGCGACCTCTTGCCACTCCTCTGCCTTCACCTTCCACCTGTTCCCCTGTGACATGTGGGAATGCTCTCAAGAGCGCCTCTATCAGCGTGCGCTTGTACTCGCGCATCTTACGGTCGCGCTCCAGTTCAGGAATTAAAGTGGGCACATTGTCTTTATACCGGGGATCCAGCAGGGTGGCCACCCAGTAGTCTGCACACGTTAAAACGTGGGCAACTCTGCTGTCGTTGCGCAGGCATTGGAGCATATATTCGCTCATGTGGGCCAGGCTACCCATGGGTAAGGACAAGCTGTCCTCTGTGGGAGGCGTATCGTCATCGTCCACCGTATCCCCCCAGCCACGCACCAGTGATGGGCCTGGGCTGCCACCCCGCTGTGAACTTGCGTCATCCTCGTCCCCCTCCACCTCCTCCTCCTCATCCTCCTCGTCCTCCAGTACAGTGCCTTGGCTGGCGACTTGTGAACCTGTCCTCTGCTGCTTAAACAAACCTCCCTCTGAGCCACTTCGAACAGACTGGCCCGAAAGTGTTAGAAACGAGCCCTCATCCTCCTCCTCCTCCTCCACCTGGGCCACCTCCTCTAACATCATTGCCCTAAGTGTTTTCTCAAGGAGACATAGAAGTGGTATTGTAACGCTGATAACAGTGTCATCGCCACTGGCCATGTTGGTGGAGTACTCGAAACAGCGCAGCAGGGCACACAGGTCTCGCATGGAGGCCCAATCATTGGTGGTGAAGTGGTGCTGTTCGGCAGTACGACTGACGCGAGCGTGCTGCAGCTGAAACTCCACTATGGCCTGCTGCTGCTCGCACAGTCTCTCCAGCATGTGCAAGGTGGAGTTCCACCGGGTGGGCACGTCGCATATGAGGCGGTGAGCGGGAAGGCCGAAGTTCCACTGTAGCGCAGACAGGCGAGCAGCGGCAGGATGTGAACGGCGGAAGCGCGCACAGACGGCCCGCACTTTATGCAGCAGCTCTGACATGTTGGGGTAGTGGTGAATGAACCTCTGCACCACCAAGTTCAGCACATGCGCCAGGCAAGGGATGTGCGTCAAACCGGCTAGTCCCAGAGCTGCCACGAGATTTCGCCCATTATCGCATACCACCAGGCCTGGCTTGAGGCCCACCGGCAGAAACCACTCGTCGGTCTGTTGTTCAATACCCCGCCACAACTCCTTTGCGCTGTGGGGCCTGTCCCCCAAACATATGAGTTTCAGAATGGCCTGCTGACGTTTACCCCGGGCTGTGCTGAAGTTGGTGGTGAAGGTGTGTGGCTGACCGGATGAGCTGGTGGAAGCAGTGGAGGAGGAAGCCGAGTAGGAGGAGGAGGCTACAGGAGGCAGAGAATGATGCCCTGCGATCCTAGGGGGCGGAAGGACGTGCGCCAAGGAACTGTCCGCCGGGGGCCCAGCCGCCACTACATTCATCCAGTGTGCAGTTAGTGAGATATAGCGTCCCTGGCCGTGCTTACTGGTCCACGTATCTGTGGTTAGGTGGACCTTGCCACAAATGGCGTTGCGCAGTGCACACTTGATTTTATCGGACACTTGCATGTGCAGGGAAGGCACGGCTGTCTTGGAGAAGTAGTGGCGGCTGGGAACCACATACTGCGGGACAGCCATGGCCATCAGCTGTTTGAAGCTGTCTGTGTCCACCAGCCGGAATGACAGCATTTCAAAGGCCAGCAGTTTAGAAATGCTGGCGTTCAGGCCAAGGGCTCGAGGGTGACTCGGGGGGAATTTGCGCTTCCTCTCTAAGGTTTGAGATATTGAGAGCTGAACGCTGCTGTGTGATATAGTGGAGACGCTAGTTGACGGTGGCGGTGGTGGTGGTGTCGGTGGCACATCCTCTGTTTGCTGCTCGGCAGGTGGCAACATTCCTCTCGAGGCGGAAGCCGAGGCAGCAGCGGTAGCGGGAGCAGGGGGAGCCTCAGCGAGTGCCTGGTTTTTAAGGTGTGTACCCCACTGCAGTTCATGCTTTGCATGTAGATGCCTGGTCATGCAGGTTGTGCTGAGGTTCAGAACGTTAATGCCTCGCCTCAGGCTCTGATGGCAGAGCATGCAAGTCACTCGGGTCTTGTCGGTAGGACATTGTTTAAAGAAGTGCCATGCCAGGGAACTCTTTGAAGCTGCCTTTGTGGGGCTGGGTCCCTGTTGGCGATGTCCAGTAGCAGGCGAACTCTGGGGGCGGCGGCTCGTCTGCTTTGGCCCCCTGCTCCCTCTTTGGCTTCGCTGTTGTCTCGGTCTCACCACTACCTCTTCCTCTGAACTGTGAAAGTCATCGCCACGACCTTCAGTCCATGTGGGGTCTAAGACCTCATCGTCCTCTGCATATTCTTCCACCCAGTCTCCCTCCCTGACCTCCTCCTGTTCAGTCTGCACACTGCAAAAAGACGCGGCAGTGGGCACCTGTGTTTCGTCATCATCAGAGAGTCGGTGACTCTGCTGTGGTGGTATTCCCATGTCCTCTTCATCTGGAGACATAAGTGGTTGTGCGTCAGTGCATGGTATGTCTTCCTCCACTGGGGAAGGGCTAGGTGGACGCCCCTGGGAAACCCTGGAAGCAGAGTCTTCAAACAGAAGAAGAGACTGCTGCATAACTTGTGGCTCAGACCGTTTCCCTGATATGCTTGGGGGTGATGTGACAGACTGATGGGCTTGGTTTTCAGGTGCCACCTGTGCGCTTTCCGCAGAAGACTGGGTGGAAGACCATGTGGTGAACGTGCTGGAAGCACTGTCGGCCACCCAATCGATTAATGCCTGTACCTGCTCAGGCCTTACCATCCTAAGAGCGGCATTGGGCCCCACGAGATATTGCGGTACATTCTGCCGGCTAGTTGAGGGAGTTCGTTCCCTACTGTGTGCGCCTGGGGCCGAACGGCCACGTCCTCTACCAGCAACAGAGGCTCCACGGACACCACCACGACCGCGTCCTCGTCCCTTAATAGTATTTTTCTTCATTGTTGCGATTCAACTCGCACCACAATGAAATATATTATTTTTTATAAGCAAAATCCCCTCACTGGAATACTTTCAGTCTTTTGACTGTATGGATTACAGATGGAATGACTGTTATATGTGAGTACCGCTTTCTTTGACAGATTCTAGTATGGGTACATATATGTTTTCCCAACCCCAGCACATTAGTTTGCTAATTCCAGATGTATGAAACGCAGGCCTAACTGTATCTAGTATATTGAACGCCAGATAAACTAACTTGGCCTTTTTTAAATAAAAAAAATCCCCTCACTGGAATACTTTCAGTCTTTTGACTGTATGGATTACAGATGGAATGACTGTTATATGTGAGTACCGCTTTCTTTGACAGATTCTAGTATGGGTACATATATGTTTTCCCAACCCCAGCACATTAGTTTGCTAATTCCAGATGTATGAAACGCAGGCCTAACTGTATCTAGTATATTGAACGCCAGATAAACTAACTTGGCCTTTTTTAAATAAAAAAAAAATCCCCTCACTGGAATACTTTCAGTCTTTTGACTGTATGGATTACAGATGGAATGACTGTTATATGTGAGTACCGCTTTCTTTGACAGATTCTAGTATGGGTACATATATGTTTTCCCAACCCCAGCACATTAGTTTGCTAATTCCAGATGTATGAAACGCAGGCCTAACTGTATCTAGTATATTGAACGCCAGATAAACTAACTTGGCCTTTTTTAAATAAAAAAAATCCCCTCACTGGAATACTTTCAGTCTTTTGACTGTATGGATTACAGATGGAATGACTGTTATATGTGAGTACCGCTTTCTTTGACAGATTCTAGTATGGGTACATATATGTTTTCCCAACCCCAGCACATTAGTTTGCTAATTCCAGATGTATGAAACGCAGGCCTAACTGTATCTAGTATATTGAACGCCAGATAAACTAACTTGGCCTTTTTTAAATAAAAAAAATCCCCTCACTGGAATACTTTCAGTCTTTTGACTGTATGGATTACAGATGGAATGACTGTTATATGTGAGTACCGCTTTCTTTGACAGATTCTAGTATGGGTACATATATGTTTTCCCAACCCCAGCACATTAGTTTGCTAATTCCAGATGTATGAAACACAGGCCTAACTGTATCTAGTATATTGAACGCCAGATAAACTAACTTGGCCTTTTTTAAATAAAAAAAATTCCCTCACTGGAATACTTTCAGTCTTTTGACTGTATGGATTACAGATGGAATGACTGTTATATGTGAGTACCGCTTTCTTTGACAGATTCTAGTATGGGTACATATATGTTTTCCCAACCCCAGCACATTAGTTTGCTAATCCCAGATGTATGAAACGCAGGCCTAACTGTATCTAGTATATTGAACGCCAGATAAACTAACTTGGCCTTTTTTAAATAAAAAAAATCCCCTCACTGGAATACTTTCAGTCTTTTGACTGTATGGATTACAGATGGAATGACTGTTATATGTGAGTACCGCTTTCTTTGACAGATTCTAGTATGGGTACATATATGTTTTCCCAACCCCAGCACATTAGTTTGCTAATTCCAGATGTATGAAACGCAGGCCTAACTGTATCTAGTATATTGAACGCCAGATAAACTAACTTGGCCTTTTTTAAATAAAAAAAATCCCCTCACTGGAATACTTTCAGTCTTTTGACTGTATGGATTACAGATGGAATGACTGTTATATGTGAGTACCGCTTTCTTTGACAGATTCTAGTATGGGTACATATATGTTTTCCCAACCCCAGCACATTAGTTTGCTAATTCCAGATGTATGAAACGCAGGCCTAACTGTATCTAGTATATTGAACGCCAGATAAACTAACTTGGCCTTTTTTAAATAAAAAAAATTCCCTCACTGGAATACTTTCAGTCTTTTGACTGTATGGATTACAGATGGAATGACTGTTATATGTGAGTACCGCTTTCTTTGACAGATTCTAGTATGGGTACATATATGTTTTCCCAACCCCAGCACATTAGTTTGCTAATTCCAGATGTATGAAACACAGGCTTAACTGTATCTAGTATATTGAACGCCAGATAAACTAACTTGGCCTTTTTTAAATAAATAAAAAATTCCCTCACTGGAATACTTTATGGCTTTTCACTGTATGGATTACAGGTGGACTGGTATTAGTAGGGGTGACACAAGCACACCCAAGTCCCTGATGTAGGATTTCTATGGCACAGACCACTATTACAAGTGATTAATGGACGTTGGGAGAGATTGTGCTGCAGCACTAGTCCCAAGATGGCCGCCGCCTATCAGCCCAGTAACATGTGCCACAAAATGGTCTGCACAACCTTTAACCCCTTAAGGACACATGACGTACCGGTACGGCATGTTTCCCGAGTCCTTAAGGACACATGACGTACCGGTACGTCATGGCTTTAAATAGCGATGCCGGCGCCGCGGGGGTTAATCGGAACGGGATGCCGGCTGAAATCATTCAGCCGGCATCCTGTAACAATGCAGGGGGGGGTCATTTGACCCCCCCGCATCGACGATCGCAGAAAACCGCAGGTCAATTCAGACCTGCGGTTTTCTGCGTTTCCGGTCCATTCGGGTGTCCTGTGACCCGATGAACCGGAAAAAGACTGCGATCGGTGGCGTAATTATACACCACCTATCGCAGTCCGAGGATTTGGAGAGGCGGTGCTGGCCCTGGTGCTGAATGCCGCTGTCCAGGGTGCTGATTGGTGCAGGGGAGAGAGGCGCGAGATTCAAACTTCCTGCGCTCCTCTCTCCCCTCCTCTTCCTGTCCAGCACCCTGACCGTGCAGCATCGTCCAGCACCAGCTCCTGTGTCCCCCTAATCGCCATCCATCACCCTCCTGCACCCATCGCCACCCAGGTAGGTTAGGGTCAGTGAGGGAGAGGCACCGTTAGGCAGGGAAAGAAGGGAAAAGTTAGAAAAAAAAAAAAAAAAAAAAAGCACATTTATTCTAAACTTTTTTGTTTCAGCTTTCAGACCCCAGACCCCCCCTGCCACTTGCCCCCCCGCATCCCCCCCACCACCAGCCCCCCCCCCCACCAGCCCCCCCAATCCACCCACCAACCCCCCCCCCCCCTTCCCACCAGACCCTTCCCCCACCACCACTTTTTTTTTTTTCTGCGTGCGCTGACTGTCCGGCACTCTTAGCGTCCGGCCACTGTTAGCGCATCGCCCGCCCCACCACCCCACCGACCGCTGATCAGCGTTGAACCGCTGATCAGCAAGTTTGAACTTTTTTTTTTTTTTCTAACATTTGCCCATTTTTTTTGCCTGGACTTTTTAGTACGTGAACACCCGTGCCCCCACACACACGCACATAGAATAAAGGTTTACACGCACGCACATACACACGCACACACACACACCCATGGCCCGCCGGATGTTCTCGGTGGAGGAGGCATACGCCCAGATTGCCTCCGACTCCGAGAGCCCCAGTGAGGATGAGGATGACCCCACGTTCCTTTTGTCATCCGCATCCTCCTCATCATCATCGGATGACGATGAGCCACCAAGGCAGCGGAGACGCCGCCAGGCGGAGCCAGGGGCCCCACATGCTAGGGATCCTGTGGCCCACCCTAGTACGAGCCGCCCTGGGGTTCGTACTGGTTTCCCGGCCCACCAAATAAGCCCATCGGTGAATCTGATGGTGGAGCAGACGAATCTGTACGCCCAACAGTTCGTCGCTCAAAACCCGGGCTCATTTTTGGCTAGACCCGGTGGCTGGACGCCGGTCAGTGCAGCCGAGATGAGGACATTTTGGGGCCTCGTGCTGCATATGGGTCTAGTGCAAAAACCCAGTGTCAGGCAATACTGGAGTGGGGACATACTCTACCAGACCCCACTGTACAGTACGGCCATGACACGCTCCCGGTTTGAGGCCATCCGGAAATGTCTGCATTATTCCGATAATGCAGCATGTCCCCCCCGAAGTGATCCTGCCTATGACCGGCTGTACAAGATACGGCCGGTCATCAATCACTTTGGGGCCAAATTCATGGAGGCCTACGTACCTGGAAGGGAGGTCGCGGTTGATGAGTCTCTCGTTGCGTTCAAGGGGAGACTCAGTTTCCGCCAATACATTCCCACAAAGCGGGCGAGGTATGGCGTGAAGCTATACAAAATTTGTGAGAGTACCTCAGGGTACACTTACAAATTTCGTGTGTACGAGGGGCGAGATTCCCGGATTCAACCACCAGAATGTCCCCCCACTCTGGGTGTTACCGGGAAACTCGTGTGGGACCTTATGTACCCACTGCTGGATAAGGGTTACCACTTGTACGTGGACAACTTTTATACCAGCATTCCCTTGTTCAGGTCCCTTGCCGCCAGATCCACGTTCGCTTGTGGGACCGTGCGGAAAAATCAACGCGGCCTCCCTGCCCACCCCCTCCAGGTACCCATCCCCAGGGGTGAGACCCGTGCCCTTACCAGTGGAAGCCTGTTGCTGGTCAGGTATAAGGACAAGAGGGATGTCCTTATGCTGTCCACAATCCACGGTAACAGCACCACCCCCGTCTCTGTGCGAGGTACCGCGGCAACGGTCCTCAAGCCCGATTGTATCGTCGCCTACAATCGGTATATGGGAGGAGTTGATCTCTCTGATCAAGTCCTCAAGCCATATAATGCCATGCGCAAAACCCGGGCATGGTACAAAAAAGTTGCGGTCTACTTGGTACAGGTTGCCATGTACAACTCTTTTGTACTATCCCGAAGCGCTGGCAGCACAGGGACATTCCTCCAGTTCTATGAGGCAGTCCTCAAAGACCTGATCTTTTCGGACCGGGAAAGAGCAGGCCGGAGTACCTCGGGAACTGGAGGCGCCCGGATCGTCCCTGGCCAACACTTTCCAGGTGTGGTCCCCCATACTGGAAAGAAGGGACGAACCCAAAAAAGATGCAGAGTGTGTCACAAGAGGGGGATACGGAAGGACACCACCACTCAGTGTGACACGTGCCCCGATCATCCGGGCCTCTGCATTATCGATTGCTTCAGGGAGTATCACACTTCCATGGAGTACTAAATTTTTATAATCCCCAACAGTCCACTAGAGAACATAAAAAACTATGTCTCTCAGACTTTGGAGACACAGAAACAATTTTTCTTTCCCCAAAAAATATTAGTTTTAGTGCAGGCATCCTCAAACTGCGGCCCTCCAGATGTTGTAAAACTATAACTCCCAGCATGCCCAGACAACCTACAGCCATCAGCAGGGCATGGTGGGAATTGTAGTTTTACAACATCTGGAGGGCCGCAGTTTTAGAATGCCTGCTTAGTGTCTCCAAAGTCTGAGAGCCATACATATTGGGCATCGTCGCGTGCGTAAAAGTCGTCGCTATAAAAATTACTTTTGACCAAACGCCTCGGATGAACGGTGTTAAAAATATAAAATAAAAACGGTGCCAAAACACCTATTTTTGGGCAAAATTTCAATTTGAATCCATTTTGCCGGTAATAAAGCAACGGTTAACAGCCAAACAAAACTAAATATTTATTGCCCCGATTCTGTAGTTTGCAGAAACACCCCATATGTGGTCGTAAATGGCTATATAGCCGCACGGCAGGGCATAGAACGAAGGGAACTCCATATGGTTTCTGGAAGGCAGATTTTGATGGACAGTTTTTTTTTTGACACCATGTCCCATTAGAAGCCCCCCCTGATGTAGCCTAGACTAGAAACTCCAAAAAAGTGACCCCATCTAAGAAACTACACCCCTCAAGGTATTCAAAAGTTACTTTACAAACTATGTTAACCCTTTAGGTGTTCCACAAAAACTAAATAGCGAATGTAGAAACAATTTTAGAATTTAATTTTTTTGTTACATTGCCTCAAAAAGAGTAATATAGAGCAACCAAAAATCAAATTTACCCCTAAAATAGTCCCAAAACAACAACCACCTTATCCCGTAGTTTCCTAGATGGGGTCACTTTTATGGAGTTTCTACTCTAGGGGTGCATCAGGGGGCTTGAAAGGGTACATGGTGTAAATAAACCAGTCCAGCAAAATCTGCCTTCCAAAAACCATATGGCGTTCCCCTTCTTCTATGTCCTGCCGTTTAGCCAAATAGTAGTTTACGACCACATATGGGGTGTTTCTGCAAACTACAGAATCAGGGCAACCCATTTTGAGTGTTGTTTGGCAGTTAACCCTTGTTTTACTCCTGGAGAAAATTGATTATATTGGAAAATTTTCCAAAAAATAGAAATTTCAAAATTGTTTCTCCATCTGCCATTAACTCTTGTGGAACACCTAAAGGGTTAACAAAGTTTGTAAACCCAGTTTTGAATACCTTGAGGGGTGTACTTTCTTAGATGGAGTCACTTTTTTGAAATTTCTATTCTAGGGGTGCAACAGGGGGCTTCAAATGGGACATGGTATAAACAAAACCAGTCCTGCCAAATCTGCCTTCCAAAACCCATATGGTGTTCCCCTCCTTCTATGTGCTACCGTTCGGCCAAACAGTAGTTTACGACCACATATGGGGTGTTTTTGCAAACTACGGAATCAGGGCAACCCATTTTGAGTGTTGTTTGGCAGTTAACCCTTGTTTTACTCCTGGAAAAAATTGATTATATTGGAAAATTTTCCAAAAAATAGAAATTTCAAAATTGTTTCTCCATCTGCCATTAACTCTTGTGGAACACCTAAAGGGTTAACAAAGTTTGTAAACCCAGTTTTGAATACCTTGAGGGGTGTACTTTCTTAGATGGAGTCACTTTTTTGAAATTTCTATTCTAGGGGTGCAACAGGGGGCTTCAAATGGGACATGGTATAAACAAAACCAGTCCTGCCAAATCTGCCTTCCAAAACCCATATGGTGTTCCCCTCCTTCTATGTGCTACCGTTCGGCCAAACAGTAGTTTACGACCACATATGGGGTGTTTTTGCAAACTACAGAATCAGGGCAACCCATTTTGAGTGTTGTTTGGCAGTTAACCCTTGTTTTACTCCTGGAAAAAATTGATTATATTGGAAAATTTTCCAAAAAATAGAAATTTCAAAATTGTTTCTCCATCTGCCATTAACTCTTGTGGAACACCTAAAGGGTTAACAAAGTTTGTAAACCCAGTTTTGAATACCTTGAGGGGTGTACTTTCTTAGATGGAGTCACTTTTTTGAAATTTCTATTCTAGGGGTGCAACAGGGGGCTTCAAATGGGACATGGTATAAACAAAACCAGTCCTGCCAAATCTGCCTTCCAAAACCCATATGGTGTTCCCCTCCTTCTATGTGCTACCGTTCGGCCAAACAGTAGTTTACGACCACATATGGGGTGTTTTTGCAAACTACAGAATCAGGGCAACCCATTTTGAGTGTTGTTTGGCAGTTAACCCTTGTTTTACTCCTGGAAAAAATTGATTATATTGGAAAATTTTCCAAAAAAAAGAAATTTCAAAATTGTTTCTCCATCTGCCATGAAGTCTTGTGGAAGACCTAAAGGGTTAATAAAGTTTGAAAAAACAGTTTTGAATACCTTGAGGGGTGTAGTTTCTAGAATGGGGTCATTTTTGGGAGGTTTCTATTATCTAAGCCTCACAAAGTGACTTCAAACCTGAACTGGTCCATATAAAGTGGGATTTTGAAGATTTCTGAAAATTTCAAAATTTGCTTCTAAACTTCTAAGCCTTGTAACATCCCCAAAAAATAAAATATCATTCCCAAAATGCTACAAACATAAAGTAGACATATGGGGAATGTAAAGTCATCACAATTTTTGGGGGTATTACTATGTATTACAGAAGTAGAGAAACTGAAAGTTTGAAATTTGCTAATTTTTCAAAATTTTTGGTAAAAATTGTATTTTTTTATGCAAAAAAATTAACTTTTTTGACCCAATTTTAGCAGTGACATGAAGTACAATATGTGACGAAAAAACAATCTCAGAACGGCCTGGGTAAGTCAAAGCGTTTAAAAGTTATGAGCACTTAAAGTGACACTGGTCAGATTTGCAAAAAATGGCCTGGTCCTTAAGGTGAAATAGGGCTGTGTCCTTAAGGGGTTAAAAAAAATAGCCTTGGACTGTGTTGCTAAATCGCTATTGGTCTGAATCCCAGGTGTAGATGTCTGACTTGTTTGGAGCTTTGGAATGCACACTGTGGCAGCTTCTGCTGCAGCACTACAAGTCGCAAAATGGCGGCCGGCGGTCAGCCCAGGTACATGTGGATGGAAAAATCACTCTGGCCACTCTAAAAATAGCCAATCCCTATCAAAAAAGCAGCTCAGCTGCAGTTGTTCAGATGAATCACAGGTGGAGGAGAGAAATTTGCTTCCAGTTATTCAATTATCCCTGCCTATTCTCGCCCTAGCATCAGCTGCGTCTATCCCTGTTCTATTCACATCGGGAGTGAGCACGTCCCGACGTGCGCACAAGCTTATAAAGAGGCTGAGTCACATGCTGCACTTGGCCAATCACAGCCTTGCCAATAGTAGGCATGGCTGCGATGGCATCTTAGGGCAAGTAGTATGATGCATGTTGATTGGCTGCTTTGCAGCCTTTCAAAATGCGCCAAAATACATGCCGAACGACGAACCCGAACCCGAACTTTTACGAAAAAGTTCGGGTTCGGGTCCGTGTCACGAACACCCCAAAATTTGGTACGGACCCGAACTATGCTCGAACTGTTCGCTCAACACTAATGATGACTCCTAGCCCGACGCGCGTTTCGTCTCGCTTCTTCAGGAAGCGTGTAATTGCTCCTCACCCACAAGCCTAATATAAATACCCTACCTCCCTCCCCCTCTAGAGCCAATGAGCAGCCCGGAATCTAAGTGCCACACACCTGTGTGTTGGCGCTCCAACCTGCTCCAAGCCCGTTGATCGGTATGTCCAGGTGTCCAAACCAATCATATCGTGGCAAGGAGGAGTGTCTGCCCGTAAGTCACACTATCCCACCCAAAATCCCGCGAGAGTTCAAAATGGTCGCGCTGCTGGAATCCACTCGACGTTCCCACTGCTACGGCGCATGCGCACACTACGCTCAGCGGCTCGTCATAAGCCTCTCAGACGGAAGGAGAATCTTCGCGGTATTTTGGGTGGGATAGTGCGACTTATGGGCAGACACTCCTCCTTGCCACGATATGATTGGTTTGGACACCTGGACGTACCGATCAACGGGCTTGGAGCAGGTTGGAGCGCCGACACACAGGTGTGTGGCACTTAGATTCCGGGCTGCTCATTGGCTCTAGAGGGGGGAGGGATGTAGGGAGGGGGAGTATTTATATTAGGCTTGTGGGTGAGGAGCAATTACACGCCCCCTGAAGAAGCGAGGCGAAACGTGTGTCGGGCTAGGAGCCATCATCTTGTTTTCCTCTCCTGGTTAGTATGGGCTGTTCCACTGTCTCCTTCACTTGTTTGTTGCATGTGGGTCAGTATTCTGTCACACGTTTGTGCTCCGGCACACTGTACTGACCTCCCTGCAACATTATCGCAATGAATGTGATTGATTTGTGACATGTGGTCTGTTACACAGTTGCTTATCCGCTGTGTGGTTATATACATGTATTATTATTATTATATCACATCAGTATAGGTATACAACTTTTTTACTCAGCCCAGTTCTACCATCTGTATTTACTTTGTGAGGACTGATGGTGGCTCTTTTTTGTACTTGTCATATTATCCTCCTGCATCACTACCACTATATGTAATCGCATCATTGTACTATTTATGTATTTTCCTTTTTTAACTAATAAAGATTGAGTTATAATATATGTGTGAGACTTTATGGGTTTTCTGTTTAATCAACACACATATTATCCTATTTGCTAGCAAATTTTTTGGTTGTCTATAACATACAATAGACAACATATAACAGACAATCGCACAAAGGCTGTATGTCAAAAGTCTGGTATGTGCAAGCCAACAACCTATCCATGAGACAGGTACAATCAGCATACCTTACAATGGCAGCCTTGTGTGCAATGAGAGATTCAAGACCAGCTCTCATCTGACTGAGAAGCAGTAAGCCTCAAAGTTGCTTGATTTTTGTTAAAAAGCTTTGGGGACCTGCGCTCCTAGATCTTTATCATTAGGGTGACAACAATTTTAATTTATTATTATTTTTTGGATGCCAACTAACTCTTCTCTCACTGCTTAGGAGGGCTGCATAAAAAACTTCTGTTTTCTAATTGTCCTAACATTAATATTCAATAACCTTTCTATACTGTTTTGCCATGTAAACTAATTTGCATAAACATAGGCATATTGGAAAGACGTGCAAATAGTGTTTCAGCTAAAAAAAAAAGGCAGATTAATGTCTTTCCCATATGCCTATGTTTATGTAAATGAGTTTACATGACAAAACAGTATAGAAAGGTTATTAAATATAAATGTTAGGACAATTAGAAAACTTAAAATGTTTATGCAGCCCTCCTGACCAGTGAGAGAAGAGTGAGCTGGCATCCAAAGAAAAAAAAATGTGTCACCCTAATGATAATGATCTAGGTGCATAGGTCCCCCAAGCCATCCAACAAAAGTCAAGCAACTTTGAGGCTCACTGTCTCTCAAATCTTGAATGTCTCAAAGTGCATGAAGCTGCTATAGTAAGGTATTCTGACTGTACTTGTCTCATGGATAGGATGTTGGCATATAGCCTTTGTGTGATTGTTTGTTATAGGTAATGAAATTACGCATGCAATACATGCATATTACATTGTCGATTTTTGCAATCGCGAGTTTTCCAATTTGCTAATTTATGGCGAATATTCCGCAAAAAAATTGTGAAATATTGCAAATTCGAATATTGCCTATGCCACTCATCACTAGAGACTATATTGTTAGCTGCAAGATGGGGAAGAAGAGTGATTCACTCCATATCCCTTCCCCAACATTATAGAAGAATTTCCTAGTTTACTCAATATTGAAAAGTTCAAAATTAAGCTTATTTACATTGTATCAAAAAGATGGACAAACTTAGTGAATAGAATCTTATAATGTAAGCAGGAACATTGATTGATTCAATCAATAAATGATAGGACAAAAACAAAAATAATGTTGCTTTCAAATATGTTTTGTAATCATGAAATTGTTTCTCTGCCATGCCATGCTATTTTTTTCTCTACTTTTTTGCAACAGTACATAGTGCTGCATTAATATGAATAATGTCCTGCTGATGTCTCACAAAAGCTCTAAATTAGAAATCATTCTGGATTATTCCACAGCTTTATCGAATAGAAGACTATAGGTGACTCAATCAGCTTTGATTTATACTGAATTGATGTCTTATAAAAAAAAAAGAGAGAGAGAATGCAATTTCACTAACCTAATGGCCTTTTATTACTAACTTTCATACTCTATTTATAACTTCTGAAAATCATGTTGTAAAATAACATTTTTAATGAATATAAATTGGTTTGAGCTGAATGCATTATATGAAGGAGATTGCTCAGTAGTGTGTGTATAGGCATCCAACTAATAAACAGCAATTATTCATCTGTTACTTACATAGAAATCAACTAATTAGTATGGAAGCTGTTTAACAATTTTGAACAATTATAATCTTTACGGTTAAAAATGTACTCTAAAACTTACATGAAGTGTTAGCAGTAGAAACATACAGTATATCAATTCTCAGATTGTCAGCCTTAGGGTCCATTCACACGTCCGTTGTTTCTTTCCTGATCTGTTCCGTTTTTTGCGGAACAGATCTGGACCAGATCTGTACCCATTCATTTTCAATGGGTCCTGAAAAAAATCGGACAGCTTAATGTCAGATTTTTTTTCAGGACCCATTGAAAATGAATGGGTCCAGAACTGGTCCAGATCTGTTCCGCAAAAAACGGAACAGATCAGGAAAGAAACAACGGACGTGTGAATGGACCCTTATTGTGCCATTAGATCAGCTATTTAGCAACAATGACATAAGAGAGTTAAAAAAAGCAGAAACAATGTTCAAACACTTCTCCAGTCACCAAATCAGTTTAGTGTAATGCAGTTAATGGTAGACAGAGTGGTTTTCCTTTTGTAAATGTTAATCAGCATGAGCTAGAGACGGATAAGCATCAAGTGAAAAGATCTGATTGGCACATAATGATATTGGGGGGTAAGTAATTATATTCCCCAGCAATTACTTTATTGACTTTCTCCCTATCTCTCTCTTTTTCTCTTGTTTGATATGGTGCTGTGGTATGGCTGTCTTAGGCTACTTTCACACTGGCGTTTCTGGGTCCGCTTGTGAGATCCGTTTCAGGGCTCTCACAAGCGGCCCAAAATGGATCAGTTGAGCCCCAGTGCATTCTGAATGGATAAGGATCCGTTCAGAATGCATCAATTTGGCTGCATTTGGTCTCCGTTGCGTTTTTTAGACAGTCACTAAAACGCAGCTTGCAGCATTTTTTGGTGACCGTCTAAATATGCCAAACAGATCCGTCCTGACTTACAATGTAAGTCAATGGGGACGGATCCGTTTTTTACTGATACAATATGGTACAATTGAAAACGGATCAGTTATGAATGGATGCAAGCGTTTCCATTATCGGTGCGGATCCATCTGTGCAGATACAAGATGGATCCGCACCAAACACGAGTGTGAAAGTAGCCTTATCTGTATGTTCTATTATCGCTTCTTTCTTCCCTGTTTGTGTTAGTTGGCATCTGGAGGTAAGCACTAGAGCCATGACTGCAGCCAGGCAGGGCTAAGAATCCTTACAGCTGATAGGCAGCATCACCATTGCCTCAAAGCAGTTTGTGTCAAGCTGTACATCAGTAAATCAGGGACAGCCATCATCACACCATGTGTGGGTAGGTAAGAAGGAATGTGCTTTCAAACAGAGAGAATAGACATGACTAAGTGTGTCTGAGAGGGGGACCCAAGGAATGATGCTGAGACTAGAGTTGAGCGGACACCTGGATGTTCGAGTTCGACAGGTTCGGCCGAACTTCACACAAAAACTTGAGTTCGGGACCCGAACTTGACCCAAATCCCATTGAAGTCAATGGGGACCCGAACTTTAGAGCACTAAAATGGCTCTAAAAAAAGTCATGGAAAGGGCTAGAGGGATGCAAATGGCAGCAAAATGTGGTTAAAAGGTGGAGGAGGCGGAGGTGGAGGAGGCGGTGGATGTGGTTGTGTAGGTGTAAGCGGCGGTGGAGGAGGTAGCCAACACAGTTTTTTTTTTTTGTTTTTTTTTTCAAATTTGGGTAGACTCCAAAACATTTGGAAATATAAAAAATAAAACAAAGAGAAAATGTGCTGGAGTACAACAATGGTTGGGTGAGGCCAGTATACATGTCTTTTCTGCACAAGGTACGGACAAGTTCAGTGGGATCCCTGCCTGGTTCATTTTAACCACCTCAGCCCCCAGTGCTTAAACACCCTGAAAGACCAGGCCACTTTTTACACTTCTGACCTACACTACTTTCACCGTTTATTGCTCGGTCATGCAACTTACCACCCAAATGAATTTTACCTCCTTTTCTTCTCACTAATAGAGCTTTCATTTGGTGGTATTTCATTGCTGCTGACATTTTTACTTTTTTTGTTATTAATCGAAATTTAACGATTTTTTTTGCAAAAAAATGACATTTTTCACTTTCAGTTGTAAAATTTTGCAAAAAAAAACGACATCCATATAGAAATTTTGCTCAAAATTTATAGTTCTACATGTCTTTGATAAAAAAAAAATGTTTGGGTAAAAAAAAAATGGTTTGGGTAAAAGTTATAGCGTTTACAAACTATGGTACAAAAATGTGAATTTCCGCTTTTTGAAGCAGCTCTGACTTTCTGAGCACCTGTCATGTTTCCTGAGGTTCTACAATGGCCAGACAGTACAAACACCCCACAAATGACCCCATTTCGGAAAGTACACACCCTAAGGTATTCGCTGATGGGCATAGTGAGATCATGGAAGTTTTTATTTTTTGTCACAAGTTAGCGGAAAATGATGATTTTTTTTTTTTTTTTTTTTTTTTTTTAAAAAGTCTCATATTCCACTAACTTGTGACAAAAAATAAAAACTTCTATGAACTCACTATGCCCATAACGAAATACCTTGGGGTCTCTTCTTTCCAAAATGGGGTCACTTGTGGGGTAGTTATACTGCCCTGGCATTCTAGGGGCCCAAATGTGTGGTAAGGAGTTTGAAATCAAATTCTGAAAAAAATGACCTGTCAAATCCGAAAGGTGCTCTTTGGAATATGGGCCCCTTTGCCCACCTAGGCTGCAAAAAAGTGTCACACATCTGGTATCTCCGTACTCAGGAGAAGGTGGGGAATGTGTTTTGGGGTGTCATTTTATATATACCCATGCTGGGTGAGAGAAATATCTTGGCAAAAGACAACTTTTCCCATTTTTTTATACAAAGTTGGCATTTGACCAAGATATTTATCTCACCCAGCATGGGTATATATAAAATGACACCCCAAAACACATTCCCCACCTTCTCCTGAGTACGGAGATACCAGATGTGTGACACTTTTTTGCAGCCTAGGTGGGCAAAGGGGCCCATATTCCAAAGAGCACCTTTCGGATTTGACAGGTCATTTTTTTCAGAATTTGATTTCAAACTCCTTACCACACATTTGGGCCCCTAGAATGACAGGGCAGTATAACTACCCCACAAGTGACCCCATTTTGGAAAGAAGACACCCCAAGGTATTCCGTGAGGGGCATGGCGAGTTCCTAGAATTTTTTATTTTTTGTCACAAGTTAGTGGAAAATTATGATTTTTTTTTTTTTTTTTTTTCATACAAAGTCTCATATTCCACTAACTTGTGACAAAAAATAAAAACTTCCATGAACTCACTATGCCCATCAGCGAATACCTTGGGGTCTCTTCTTTCCAAAATGGGGTCACTTGTGGGGTAGTTATACTGCCCTGGCATTCTAGGGGCCCAAATGTGTGGTAAGGAGTTTGAAATCAAATTCAGTAAAAAATGACCTATGAAATCCAAAAGGTGCTCTTTGGAATGTGGGCCCCTTTGCCCACCTAGGCTGCAAAAAAGTGTCACACATCTGGTATCCCCGTACTCAGGAGAAGTTGAGGAATGTGTTTTGTGGTGTCTTTTTACATATACCCATGCTGGGTGAGATAAATATCTTGGTCAAATGCCAACTTTGTATAAAAAAATGGGAAAAGTTGTCTTTTGCCAAGATATTTCTCTCACCCAGCATGGGTATATGTAAAATGACACCCCAAAACACATTCCCCACCTTCTCCTGAGTACGGAGATACCAGATGTGTGACACTTTTTTGCAGCCTAGGTGGGCAAAGGGGCCCATATTCCAAAGAGCACCTTTCGGATTTGACAGGTCATTTTTTTCAGAATTTGATTTCAAACTCCTTACCACACATTTGGGCCCCTAGAATGCCAGGGCAGTATAACTACCCCACAAGTGACCCCATTTTGGAAAGAAGACACCCCAAGGTATTCGCTGATGGGCATAGTGAGTTCATGGAAATTTTTATTTTTTGTCACAAGTTAGTGGAATATGAGACTTTGTATGAAAAAAAAAAAAAAAAAAAAATCATCATTTTCCACTAACTTGTGACAAAAAATAAAAAATTCTAGGAACTTGCCATGCCCCTCACGGAATACCTTGGGGTGTCTTCTTTCCAAAATGGGGTCACTTGTGGGGTAGTTATACTGCCCTGGCATTCTAGGGGCCCAAATGTGTGGTAAGGAGTTTGAAATCAAATTCTGAAAAAAATGACCTGTCAAATCCGAAAGGTGCTCTTTGGAATATGGGCCCCTTTGCCCACCTAGGCTGCAAAAAAGTGTCACACATCTGGTATCTCCGTACTCAGGAGAAGGTGGGGAATGTGTTTTGGGGTGTCTTTTTACATATACCCATGCTGGGTGAGAGAAATATCTTGGCAAAAGACAACTTTTCCCATTTTTTTATACAAAGTTGGCATTTTACCAAGATATTTATCTCACCCAGCATGGGTATATGTAAAAAGACACCCCAAAACACATTCCTCAACTTCTCCTGAGTACGGGGATACCAGATGTGTGACACTTTTTTGCAGCCTAGGTGGGCAAAGGGGCCCACATTCCAAAGAGCACCTTTTGGATTTCATAGGTCATTTTTTGCTGAATTTGATTTCAAACTCCTTACCACACATTTGGGCCCCTAGAATGCCAGGGCAGTATAACTACCCCACAAGTGACCCCATTTTGGAAAGAAGAGACCCCAAGGTATTCGCTGATAGGCATAGTGAGTTCATGGAAATTTTTATTTTTTGTCACAAGTTAGTGGAATATGAGACTTTGTATGAAAAAAAAAAAAAAAAAAAATCATCATTTTCCACTAACTTGTGACAAAAAATAAAAAATTCTAGGAACTTGCCATGCCCCTCACGGAATACCTTGGGGTGTCTTCTTTCCAAAATGGGGTCACTTGTGGGGTAGTTATACTGCCCTGGCATTTTCCAGGGGCCCTAATGTCTGGTAAGTAGGTAAATGACCTGTGAAATCCGAAAGGTGCTCTTTGGAATGTGGGCCCCTTTGCCCACCTAGGCTGCAAAAAAGTGTCACACATCTGGTATCTCCGTACTCAGGAGAAGGTGGGGAATGTGTTTTGGGGTGTCTTTTTACATATACCCATGCTGGGTGAGAGAAATATCTTGGCAAAAGACAACTTTTCCCATTTTTTTTATACAAAGTTGGCATTTGACCAAGATATTTATCTCACCCAGCATGGGTATATGTAAAATGACACCCCAAAACATATTCCCCAACTTCTGCTGAATACGGAGATACCACATGTGTGACACTTTTTTGCAGCCTAGGTGGGCAAAGGTGCCCAAATTCCTTTTAGGAGGGCATTTTTAGACATTTGGATACCAGACTTCTTCTCACGCTTTGGGGCCCCTAAAATGCCAGGGCAGTATAAATACCCCACATGTGACCCCATTTTGGAAAGAAGACACCCCAAGGTATTCAATGAGGGGCATGGCGAGTTCATTGAAAAAAAAAAATTTGGCACAAGTTAGCGGAAATTGATTTTTTTGATTTTGTTCTCACAAAGTCTCCCTTTCCGCTAACTTGGGACAAAAATTTCAATCTTTCATGGACTCAATATGCCCCTCAGCGAATACCTTGGGGTGTCTTCTTTCCAAAATGGTGTTATTTGTGGGGTGTTTGTACTGCCCTGGCATTTGAGGGTCTCCGCAATCATTACATGTATGCCCAGCATTAGGAGTTTCTGCTATTCTCCTTATATTGAGCATACGGGTAATGAGATTTTTTTTTTCCGTTCAGCCTCTGGGCTGAAAGAAAAAAATGAACGGCACAGATTTCTTCATTCGCATCGATCAATGTGGATGAAAAAATCTCTGCCAAAAAAAGAAAAAGGAGGGGAAAGGCGTCTGCCAGGACATAGGAGCTCCGCCCAACATCCATACCCACTTCAGCTCGTATGCCCTGGCAAACCAGATTTCTCCATTCACATCAATCGATGTGGATGAATAAATCATTGCCGGGATTTTTTTTTTTATATATACAAAGTGTTTGCCAAAGTATATGAACACCGCCACCTCCTCAGCTCATATGCCTCGGCAAACGTATCTTTTACTGCAGAGGAGAAATCTCGTCTTGCAGCGCCGCATACACCGACTTGCGTGTAATCTGACAGCAGCGCAATGCTTCTGTCCGAATGCACATCAGTGCTGCAGCTAGTCGATCGGTTGGTCCACCTGAAAGGTAAAAAAAACAAAACAAAAAAGAAAAAACCAGGCCGCAAAGCAATAACTTTATTAACTGTTGAACAGAACATAGAAACTTTTTTTAAACTTTTTTAACTGAACATTTAACTTTTTTACTTACCGGTATTTTTTTTTTTGTTTAGTTTTTTTTACCTTTTATAGAACAAACCTCTCCTTCCCCATGGGACAATGTGCAAAGCGCAAATCGCCCAAAGATGTGGCGAAGTACATTATGCACTTTATCCCAGGTGAAAGGAGAGGTTTGCAGCAGCTGTGAGTGAATGGGCCCTAATAGCCCTGTGTGCCTGTCCTGGTGAGATGTGATCCCTATGCTAAGTGTACCTGTGTGTGGTACTTCCGGAAACACTCTCCATAGCATAGGGCAGGGTGGTCAGCACAGTCAGGACAGAAATAGCGGGTGTCACGCCTTATTCCACTCCTGCTACAGACACGACATCTTTTTCGGGGTGACGGTTGGGTTGAGGTACCAGGAACGACACTGGGGAAATGTCGCTCGTGTAGACGGCTAACTACACTGGTGGATGGGGCCACGGAACCTCCTGGGTAAAGGAGGTTCTCGATGATCTCTTCCTGGAATTTGAGGAAGGATCCTGTTCTCCCAGCCTTACTGTAGAGAACAAAACTATTGTACAGCGCCAATTGAATTAAATATACAGACACCTTCTTATACCAGCGTCTGGTTCTGCGGGAAACTAAATACGGAGACAACATCTGGTCATTGAAGTCCACCCCTCCCATGAGCGCATTATAGTCGTGGACACAGAGGGGCTTTTCAATGACACGGGTTGCTCGCTCAATTTGGATTGTCGTGTCTGCGTGAATGGAGGAGAGCATGTAAACGTCACGCTTGTCTCTCCATTTCACCGCGAGCAGTTCTTCGTTACACAAGGCAGCCCTCTGCCCCCTTGCAAGACGGGTGGTTACAAGCCGTTGGGGGAAGCCCACGCGACTAGTTCGCATGGTGCCACAGGCGCAAATCCGTTCTAGAAACAAATGCCTAAAGAGGGCCACACTTGTGTAGAAATTGTCCACATAAAGATGGTACCCCTTGCCGAATAAGGGTGACACCAAGTCCCAGACTGTCTTCCCACTGCTCCCCAGGTAGTCAGGGCAACCGACCGGCTCCAGGGTCTGATCTTTTCCCTCATAGATCCGAAATTTGTGGGTATAGCCTGTGGCCCTTTCACAGAGCTTATACAATTTGACCCCATACCGGGCACGCTTGCTTGGGATGTATTGTTTGAAGCCAAGGCGCCCGGTAAAATGTATTAGGGACTCGTCTACGCAGATGTTTTGCTCAGGGGTATACAAATCTGCAAATTTCAGGTTGAAATGGTCTATGAGGGGCCGAATTTTGTGGAGCCGGTCAAAAGCAGGGTGGCCTCTGGGACGGGAGGTGGTATTGTCGCTAAAATGCAGAAAACGTAGGATGGTCTCAAATCGTGTCCTGGACATAGCAGCAGAGAACATGGGCATGTGATGAATTGGGTGCGTTGACCAATATGACCGCAATTCATGCTTTTTTGTCAGGCCCATGTTGAGGAGAAGGCCCAAAAAAATTTTAAGCTCGGAAACTTGGACTGGTTTCCACCGGAAAGGCTGGGCATAATAGCTTCCCGGGTTAGCGGTTATAAATTGTGTGGCATACTGGTTGGTCTCTGCCACGACTAAGTCCAAGAGCTCCGCAGTCAAGAACAGCTCAAAAAATCCCAGGGCCGAACCGATTTGAGCCGTCTCAACCCGAACTCCAG
Organism: Bufo bufo; assembly: GCF_905171765.1. NCBI lineage: Eukaryota > Metazoa > Chordata > Amphibia > Anura > Bufonidae > Bufo > Bufo bufo. The sequence continues at coordinate 526,432,946 of NC_053391.1, read as the reverse complement.
ACTGGGCGGTGAAAGGGGGAACTACTGGTGCGGCTGAAGTTGGTGACTGCCAATCAGGATTTGCCAGCACCTCAGGGACTCTAGGGGCTCTACGGGCCCGTCTTTGCGGTGGCTGCGACGGGGTAACTATTGCACGTGCCACCGTACCAGCTTCAACTGCCCTTCTGGTGCTCGCTACTTCACCAGGTTGTACGGCAGTGCTGGTACTAGGTCCAGGAAGGGCTGCGCTGCTGGTGTATGCCTCACCACGTGATCCGGCAGCGACAGCCCCACTCTGCTGCTCTTGAAGCGGATCCTGCGTAACCTGTGGTCTAGCGACATGGGGCCGGGTACGCCTGGTGCTGCCAGGGACCTCCACCTCCTCGTCCGAACTTTGGGTCAGAGAGCCACTGCTTTCCACAGGTTCATATTCTGACCCGCTAGATTCGTCAGATGAGGGTTCCCACTCCTCATCCGACTGGGTCAGAATCCTGTAGGCCTCTTCAGAAGAATACCCCCTGTTTGACATTTTGGACTACTAAATTTAGGGGTATTCCCTGAGACTACCCAAGAAAAAAAGCAAACCTGTCTTACAAAGGGGAGGCTAGCGAAGTACCGGAGGCTGCTGCGGTTGATAAAAAATATCAAAACTGATTTTTTTATCGCCGCAGTGCGTGTAAAATGAATGTGCAGTGATCAAAAAATAATAATTTTTTGTCACTGCGGTGGGGCGGGCGTGGGTGAACGCACGTGTGGGCGACCGATCAGGCCTGATCGGGCAAACACTGCGTTTTGGGTGGAGGGCGAGCTAAGGTGACACTTATACTATTATAGATCTGACCGTGATCAGTTTTGATCACTTACAGATACTATAAAAGTACAAATGCTGATTAGCGATACGCTAAACAGCGAATAAAAGTGACTGCGGTGCGGTGGGGTGGGCGCTAACTGACGCTAACTACCTAACCAAGGGGCCTAAACTATCCCTAAAACCTAACAGCCAATACCAGTGAAAAAAAAAAAGTGACAGTTTACACTGATCACTTTTTTTCCTTTCACTAGTGATTGACAGGGGCGATCAAAGGGGTGATCAAAGGGTTAATTGGGGTGCAGGTGGGTGATCTGGGGCTAAGGTGTAGTGTTGGTGTACTCACAGTTCAGTCTGCTCCTGTGCTGGATCCAACCGACGAAAAGGACCAGCACAGGAGCAGACAAGCCATATAACAGATCATATTTACTAATATGATCTGTTATATGACTTTGGATTGGATTTTTTGAAAATCGCCAGCCTGCCAGCCAATGATCGTTGCTGGCAGGCTGGTGACGAACTTGTTCTTTGAATTTTGCCGGCCCGCGATGCGCATGCGCGGGCCGGCTTGGAGCGAAATCTCGCGTCTCGCGAGATGACGCGTATATGCGTGACTCTGCGCAGCGCTGCCACCTCCGGAACGCAATCCTGCGTTAGGCGGTCCGGAGGTGGTTAATGAACGTGAGCTTGTCCACATTGGCTGTGGACAGGCGGCTGAGATTGTCTGTGATAACCCCCTCCTGCCATGCTAAACAAACCTTTTAGACAATACTCCATGGCATAAAGGGCAAGCTCAGCCCATGTGCCCAATTTGGAGACCCAAAAGTTGAAGGGGGCAGACCAATCAGTCAGTACGTGTAGGCGTGTGCACACATACTGCTCAACCATGTCACATGTCCACATGATGGCCTTGTTCCAATTGGATATCTTGCCTATCAACTTTCGATGTTCTTTTATGCGCCTACCATGGTGATCACGGGTAACGGGAATCAGGGTTCCAGGCCGGAGAGGGAGCGTGAGAAAGGGATACCACATCCAAGTCAGGTCAATGGAAGAAATTAAATGTAAACGAGCGGAAATGTGGGACAAATTATTGAAGCCGAAGCTTTCAAGTAAAAGGAGGGGGCGCGGGGCAATTACCCACTCCCGACTCGGGGAGGTAGTGACAATAAATAACAATACAGGACTCCTAAGATGCCCTGTTATTGGAATGAGTAATAAAAAATTACAGGGAATGTCACTGGGGTATTTTGGATTTGGAAACGCTAGAGAGGCCCTGCTGCCGCTTTGTTGACTCTAGATAACCTCTGCCTGATCGCACGTCCCCGTGACGTCCACGATCCAATTGTATATCTTCTCTATTAACTTTCGATGCTCTTTTCTGCGCCTACCATGGTGATCACGGGTATCGGGGAATCAGGGTTCCATGCCGGAGAAGCAGCCTGAGAAAGGGATACCACATCCAAGGGAGGTCAATGGATGAAATTTAAGGGAATCTGTTACCTGGTTTGACCATATTAAGCTCTCACCATTGCCATGTTTAATAAAATACCTTATCTTCTGCAGTGGTTTTCTTTCTTATATTCATGCTTTCATTTTTCTAAAAAAGCGATCTTTGTATTATGCAAATGAACCCTGAATGTGCCCAGAGGGGCGTTATTCTTCACCTTCTGAGCCCAGTAACGCCCCCCTGCAGTGTTTAGAACGCCTTTATTTAGACGCATTTTGTGACAGGCAAATTTTATACAATTGCTTCACAGTCACAAAATTTTTTAATTTGTCAACCAACAATATAACTGCAGTATTTTAAGCTTGTATTAGACTCTCAGAAATACAGCAAAGGCCGCAAATGAAGTGTCTTGCACAAAATGGGTGTTTTCTTCAAACCAGAATATAACAGCAGTATTTAACGCTTGTATTGGACTCTCAGAAATGCAGCAAAGGCCGAAAATGTAGTGTCTTGCACAAAATGGGTGTTTTTTTCAAACCAGAATATAACTGCAGTATTTAACGCTTGTATTGGACTATCAGAAATGCAGCAAAGGCCGCAAATAAAGTGTCTTGCACAAAATGGGTGTTTTTTTCAAACCACAATATAACAGCAGTATTTAACGCTTGCACTGGACTATCAGAAATGCAGCAAAGGCCGAAAATGTAGTGTCTTGCACAAAATGGGTGTTTTTTTCAAACCAGAATATAACAGCAGTATTTAACGCTTGTATTGGACTATCAGGAATGCAGCAAAGGCCGCAAATAAAGTGTCTTGCACAAAATGGGTGCTTTTTTTAAATCACAATATAACAGCAGTATTTAACGCTTGTATTGGACTCTCAGAAATGCAGCAAAGGCCGAAAATGTAGTGTCTTGCACAAAATGGGTGTTTTTTTCAAACCAGAATATAACAGCAGTATTTAACGTTTGCACTGGACTATCAGAAATGCAGGAAAGGCTGCAAATGAAGTGTCTTGCACAAATTGGTGTTTTTTTTTTAAGCCACAATATAACAGCAGTATTTAACGCTTGCACTGGACTATCAGAAATGCAGCAAAGGCCGAAAATGTAGTGTCTTGCACAAAATGGGTGTTTTTTTCAAACCAGAATATAACAGCAGTATTTAACGCTTGTATTGGACTATCAGGAATGCAGCAAAGGCCGCAAATAAAGTGTCTTGCACAAAATGGGTGCTTTTTTTAAATCACAATATAACAGCAGTATTTAACGCTTGTATTGGACTCTCAGAAATGCAGCAAAGGCCGAAAATGTAGTGTCTTGCACAAAATGGGTGTTTTTTTCAAACCAGAATATAACAGCAGTATTTAACGTTTGCACTGGACTATCAGAAATGCAGGAAAGGCTGCAAATGAAGTGTCTTGCACAAATTGGTGTTTTTTTTTTAAGCCACAATATAACAGCAGTATTTAACGCTTGTATTGGACTCTCAGAATGCAGCAAAGGCAGTAAATGAAGTGTCTTGCACAGAATGGGTGTATTTTTAAACCCAGAATATAACTACAGTATTTAAAGCTTGTATTGGACTCTCAGAAATGCAGCAAAGGCCGCAAATGAAGTGTCTTGCACAAAATGGGTGTATTTTTAAACCCAGAATATAACTGCAGTATTTATCTCTTGTATTGGACTGTCACAAATGCAGTGCAGGATGCAAATGTACTTTTTAGCAAAAAATAATAATAATTTGTCCCCACAGAATCTAACAGATTGATTTACTTGGATTGTACTTTATAGGAAAAAAATGTGAATATGTCACCCCCTGGGTCCCTGAACTCACAGAACGATTCCCTATATTATTTTCCCTTCCCCTGGCACATATTCAGTGCAGGTGCACTTAAAAAATGGATATATGTTGCCTACTGAACTAAAAGAACAGGGTTAAATTATTGTCCCTGGCACATATGCTGTGCTGGTGCACTGAACTTGCACAAAATGGCCACCGACACCCACCTAACTAACAGACGGATAAAAGTTATTTTTCTGTGTCACTGGGCTCAGGTCAGGGAAAAAAAAATGTTGCACTGCACCCTCAAAACACAATCGCTGTAGATTGCAGAGTTAACAAGTTATGATAATAACAAATTTCCTATTCTCTGCCTCTCAGCAGCAGCATCATATCCCTACACTAGTAAGAGCAGAGTGACGTGCAGCGCTACGTGACTCAGGCTTATATAGAGGCTGGGTCACATGCTGCACTGTCCAATCACAGCCATGCCATTAGTAGGCATGGCTGTGATGGCTTCTAAGGGTACAAGAGTTAAACGCTTGTTGATTTCAAAAAGCGCCAATAAATCCCCGAACACCAAACTTGAATCCGAACTTTTACTGAAAAGTTCGGGTTCCGCTCTGGGGTCCAAAACTCCTTTACAGTTCGGGTTCGCTGAACCCTAGCTGAGACACACTAGTATTGACAGACCCAGCATCTGTGAGAGCAGGCAGTGCTTTTGAAGTATTGACATGCTGGATCCCATAGCGTACGCCAGCACTGCAAGAGAAAGGAGTCCGATGAGACTTGCAATGGCCAGGATACGGGTGGATTATGTTCTGTATTTGTTCGTGACGCCAATTGCAGCATGTGCAGGGTACTGTCCCAGGGCCCTTCCAAGGTGTTATAATGCATGTCCCAGATTAGGAATGCCAGAGTGGTATAATGGCCTATAATGTCTCTGTAGGATAGTGATAGTTGTGTCACGGTGTCTCCTACCTGGGCATGGCCGGACTCCTGGCTCACTTGCAATAAATTTGAGTGTAGTGATAGTAGGAGTAATAGAAGAATTTTGCAGAGTAAATGATGTCCAGACCTTTAGATGAAGTTCAAACGTTTCTTTACTGAAGATAACTGGTATCCAAGCAGTATACAGCTTTGGTCTCTGGTCCCAGCAGGTTTTGGCAATGATTGGCAGGAATAAATACTTCTGGTTTAAATTTGGAGCTTGCAGGATAAGTCGTCTGCTTGATAGCTCTGTAATTGTGACAGGAATTAATCTTCTGCACTTTTCTGCCGTATGGGGACAGACCAGCTAAGGAGGAATTGGCTTCTCCTAGGATTCTGGACTTATCTATCTGTCTGTAGTTTTCTGCTTTCATCATCCAGCAGAGCTGAAGGTGCTCAGACTGGGCATATAGCCAAGTCTCAGCCGAGACTAGGTCCTTGCTGTCTTCCCTATACAAGGGAATTCCTGTACACTATCACACAGCCTTCCCCTAGCAGGGGGGAGGCTACACTGACACTAACTTCCTTCTCCACCCAGACTGCAGGATGTGGGAACTGCCCACCTCTCTCACAGAGGGGAAGCTAAGCTGGAATAAACCATTCCAGCTCAGATACACTAAACTGGGACCAGGGGCGTAACTAGAAGTGACTGGGCCCCACAGCAAATATTTGTAAGCGCCCCTCCAGCGCGCTTCACACCTCCCTCCTCCTGTGTAAACCCCACTCCTTTGGCACAGTGTAGAGGTATACTGTATATTGTGTGGCACAGTGGATGCTATATGTGTATAACATAAACATATTTCATATGAAAACTTACAGTTACTTGACCCTTGGGGATCTCGGACACCACTTCAACACTTGGCCGGGGGCTCGGCGGAGCTGATGTTGTGCTTTATCCTAATGAGAAAGATTTCATAATAAGGATTTGGAGAAGGGGCAGAGGAATAGCTGAGCAGGGAGAGGCTGGTGCTGCTACTAGGGGGTCATACCATGGGGGAGTAATAAAGCCCACTATAATGCCCCCCCCCCCAGTAGTAATAATTCTCCTTATAATGTGACAGTGCAAAAATACCCCCTTGTAATGCCCCCAGTTGAGCTAATGTCCCCATAGTGCCCCCATAATGTCCCAGTATAAAATACCCCTATATAGTGCCCCCAGTAAATTCCCCCATAGTGCTCCTCTCCCCCCTTCCTGCTAGTGCCCCCCATAATGTACCAGTATAAAATGTCCCATATATAGTGCCCCAGTAGATGCCCCTCAGTGTCCGGCCTCTGTTAGGCTGCCAGCCTAGTGTCCCCCATAATGCCCCCCAATAATGTGCCAGTAAGTGTCCCCATAGATGCCCCCCCATCATGTGCCAGTATCAAGTGCCTCTCTCCTCCCCCCATTTCCCAGTATCATAGTGCCATCTCCCCCCCAATGTGCCAGTATCAAGTGCCTCTATCCTTCCCACCCCCCATGTGCCAGTATCATAGTGCCAAACCCCCCCATGTGCCAGTGTCAAGTGCCTCTCTCTTCCCCCCATGTCCCAGTATCATAGTGCCATCACCCCCCCAAAAAAGTGCCAGTATCAAGTGCCTCTCTCTCCCCCATGTGCCAGTATCATATTGCCAAACCCACCCATGTGCCAGTATCAAGTGCCAACCCCCCCCACATGGCAGTATCAAGTGCCTCTCTCCTCCCCCCATGTCCCAGTATCATAGTGCCATCTCCCCCCCCACAAAAAAAGTGCCAGTATCAAGTGCCTCTCTGCCGCCCCACCCCATGTGCCAGTATCAGGTGCCAACCCATCCTCCCCCCGCATGTGCCGGTATCAGGTGCCTCTCTCCCCCCCATGTGCCAGTATCAGGTGCCAACCCCCCTCCCCCCCATGTGCCAGTATCAGGTGCCAACCCCCCCTCCCCCCCAGGTGTCAGTATCAAGTGCCTCTCTCCTCCCCCCCATGTCCCAGTATCATAGTGCCATCTCCCCACCCCACAAAAAAGTGCCAGTATCAAGTGCCTCTCTCCCTCCCCCCCCATGTGCCAGTATCAGGTGCCTCTCTCCACCCCCCATGTGCCAGTATCAGGTGCCAACCCCCCCTCCCCCCCAGGTGCCAGTATCAGGTGCCAACCCCTCTCCCCCCATGTGCCAGTATCAGGTGAATCTCCCCCTCCCATGTGCCAGTATCAGGTGCCAACCCTCCCTTCCCAGGTGCCAGTATTAGGTGCCAACCCCCCTCCCCCATGTGCCAGTATCAAGTGCCTCCCGCTCCCCCCATGGCAGTAACAGTCAGGTAATAAAAATATAAAATAAACACTTCTACTTACCTCCATGTCAGCGATGCGATGCAGCCTCTTCCTGTGTCCCGCCCTGTATGTCCATATATGGAGTGCTTGTATTTCAGAAAAGCTTCTGCTGGGATTCAAACCCACGACCTTCTGTATCAGAGGCAAAGCATCTAACCACAAGACCATAAGAGCTGCCTTGCTGCTGACTGAAAAAATATGAGACTTCTACTGTTATAGCTGGCTAAGTGTACATCTATACACATGACAGCTGCTCATATATAGAGATATAGCAGAGCTGAGTGTGCTGGGACAGCTGTCATATAGAGATATAGCAGTGCTGGGTGTGTTGGGGCAGCTGTCATGTGTATAGATGTACACTTAGCCAGCTATAACAGTAGAAGTCTCATATTTTTTCAATCAGTTGCAATGCACCTTTATGGCTGTGAGGGTAAATGCTTTGCCACTGATACATTGGAGGTTGTGGGTTCGAATCCCAGACACATCAGGAGACTTTAGGAGACAGTAAGATTAGATCACATTAGCGAGGGGGCCTGGTCAGCTGCTGCTGCTGTGAAGGGTCCCTGAACATTAAGACAAGAATCGATATTTAACTAACTTGAAAATAAACTGTCACACACGCTGCCGGGGCGCTGGGTAGTTACGCCACTGGACCGCCCCCTTAACCGTGACCTCCACAGTACACCGCTCCCTTAACAGTGACCTCCACAGTGCCCGCCCCTTTATCAGTGACCTCCACAGCACCTGCCCCTTTAATGCTAGGGCTACACAACGACATGTGTCGCGCGACAGTTTGTCTTAAATCTTTTTAGAATGATAGCCTATGGTGTTGCACTGCGACATGCGACATGCTGCGACTGCGACAGGATCCATCCAAGATGGATTTTTCAGCAACTGTTGCATCGCAGTCACAGCATGTCACATGTCACAGTGCAACACCATAGGCTATCATTATAAAAATTTGTTGTGCGACATCAATGTCGCGTGACACATGTAGCAGTGTAGTTGTGCCCTATGTGTCGTGCGACTTATTGTCATGCTACACATGTCGTCGTGTAGCCCTAGCCCAGTGATAAGCAAACTGCGGCTAGGGCTACATTCAGGTCATTTATTTTTTGGGAATATCTCAGGAACGGTACATCCTAAAGAGCTGAGATCTGGTCTAAAACCTTCCCGGACACCTTATGTACCTGTGTTCTAAATTTGGTGAAGATCGGTCCAGTCGTTTTTGTCGCACATAAAGAACGTCTAGACAGACAAACAGACAGTAACTCATTGTGTACCGGCATGTAGAAATTGATCGATGAGTTTTTGAGTTACAGAGCAATGTGTGTGTAGCAAAAACAGTTGGAGCATACAAACTCCATGCAGCTGCTGTGTAGGGGAGTTTGACCCCCACAAGATTTCTTTCCAGGTAGCAAGGGATGTGTATACCAAGTTTCGTTGAAATGGTTGCGTTTTTTAGTGATCCCAGAACATACACACACATACTGTATATACGTCCTTCTTTATATATCTAGAAGAAAGATATATTGGCCTTCTGAATTCCATTTTCAGTGTTAGGTTGCACACTATAATATTAGCAAGAAAAACTGAACTCACAAGAAATCTTTGTGAATGGATGATATGAATTAATGTGAACGTTATATAAGAGTAAAATAATAATTTTGAAATGTGATCATGTAGATTTACAGCTCTAGTCTCACTTTTTACATTTATGCACATAGTACAGTCCTTCTGAAGTTTGCTCTTGTAATTTGTTCACATCTGAAAAAAAAAATGCTTTTATTAAATGTAAAGGGCAGGATGCATAGGAAATTAAAGAGCACCAATGTGCATATGGTGCCCCTTACATAAAGTTATGTCCGAGACATTGTCACTGCAGCATTATTTCATCTTATGAAAAATTATGCATCTTTTTCTGTTGGATTCAAGCAGTAGGATCATTACAATTCTCTCATTGCCTTTGATTGTATGATAATTCCTAGATTGTTTTATACACACTGTGGGGATTTGCTCTAGTAGGCAGAGTAAGCGGACGCAAAACAAGTTTGTAAAGCAAAACTTCAGTGTTTATTCACACATAAGGCAAAAGTAAAACGACTCTGTACAGTCTTGGTGTTAGTTCACTCAATGCAAAGTCCACAGAACAGAAATATCACCTTGTTGGCCGTTATATCCCCAGCGGTCCACAGCAGGCTTTAGGGGGCCTGTTTCCCAGAGTGCGGCCCTTAGCCCTTTAGCACGGCACCATGCCTCAGATCCCAAAACAGAGACAACTTGCTGCTGAGCCCAGCTGTCTTTTAAAGGATGTGGTTTGAGGTTGTCAAAACCCGGACCGGCACTTAAAATCCAGTCCGGTGTTTGACCTCACCTGGGATGAAAATACCTGTCCTCCCAGACCATACCCTTTAGGCCTTATTCACACGTCCGTTGTTTCTTTCCTGATCTGTTCCGTTTTTTGCGGAACAGATCTGGACCAGATCTGGATCCATTCATTTTCAATGGGTCCTGAAAAAAATCGAACAGCTCAATATCAGATTTTTTTACAGAACCCATTGAAAATAAATGGGTCCAGATCTGTTCCGCAAAAAACGGAACAGATCAGGAAAGAAACAACGGACGTGTGAATGGACCCTAATTTTTTATTTATTTTTTTTTATTTTTTATTTTAGAAATCAAGATATTAGTACATAAATCAGTATTCAACACATTGGCATAAAATAGTGTATCAATTACAAACATCATTATAAATGAATTATGTACGTCAACTTAAGTTCACATCTAAGATAATAGAAAATCTGCATATATATATATCCCACCCCACCCTCCCCATTGGCTGTCGACCATTCCATATCAAAATTTAAATGTCATACATATCGCTACGTAGTTATGCGTGAATGGACCCTAATTACTGTGTCACAACACATGTTCATTTTTGAGTAATTAAAAGAGTGGTCCAAGACTAAAAATCTTGGACAAACCCTAGGCTACCTGTATATATTGCTGATTATGTGCATTTTTTCTACACTGATTTTCGTGCAGAAAACTGCATTGTAATGCAGTTCAAGCAAAGTGAATAACATTAAACAAATTTTTCATACACTTTACTTTTTTCTTCCATACGGAAACTGACCTGCTATGTGGATTTTGAGATCCGCAGCATATCAATGGTTTGTGCGTTTTTGTTTTTTTTTTGTGTGCAGTGCAAGGGTGAAATCTGTTGCAAAATCAGATTTAATCTGCAACAAAAAACACAAGTAAGACATATGGTTTTTGGTGCAGATTTGGGGAAGAATCGCACAGAAATCCACAGATAAATCTGTACAGATTTTCTGTCTGTAAACCTGCACCCGTGTACAGGTAGCCTAAAATGGCTTAAAATAAAAATACATGTTGTACTAACTTTACAATCAGCAGTGTGCTGGGATATGGTCTACCACTGAGGACAGAGAGTGGCTGCAGTAGTCATATATGCCATATTTCGGCACTGACACTGTGATGTGCAGGGAGATAGAACTTCACTTCTTCTGATTGCAAACACACAGCTGCAGGAGAGCCGGGCAGTGGTGTAGCGTGGGTTGCCAGCACCCAGGGCAAGCCAAAAATTCTGCCCCCCCCAGCCTGTGGGCATGCCCCTTTTAACAGATAATGTAGTAGATCACTTGCAGTCCTATGTAACACCACAGATAACACAGTGATAACTCTCTGAGTACAGATAACGTAGTAGATGTCACCTGCAGTCCTATGTAACACCACAGATAACACAGTGATAACTCTCTGAGTACAGATAATGTAGTAGATGTCACCTGCAGTCCTATGTAACACCTCAGATAACACAGTGATAACTCTCCGTGTACAGATAATGTAGTAGATTCACCTGCAGTCCTATGTAACACCTCAGATAACACAGTGATAACTCTCTGAGTACAGATAACGTAGTAGATGTCACCTGCAGTCCTATGTAACACCACAGATAACACAGTGATAACTCTCCGTGTACAGATAATGTAGTAGATTCACCTGCAGTCCTATGTAACACCTCAGATAACACAGTGATAACTCTCTGAGTACAGATAATGTAGTAGATGTCACCTGCAGTCGTATGTAACACTACAGATAACATAGTGATAACTCTCTGAGTACAGGTAATGCAGTAGATGTCACCTGCAGTCCTATGTAACACCAGAGATAACACAGTGATAACATTCTGAGCACAGAAAATGCAGTGGATGTCACCTTCAGTCCTATGTAACAGTACAGATAACATAGTGATAACTCTCTGAGTACAGATAATGTAGTAGATGGGTGTGAGCCCTCAGAATTCTGAACATGCACAGTGTAACCTGAAGTCTGGGGCCAGGATGCGGCAGGGTGGGCCAAATTCTCAATCCACCCCCAACCCTACCGTGAAACAGATATGTGTGTGGACATTATTATATACAGGAGAATACCGCACCATACCTGTTACATCCAGTGACGTCTCCTGTCATGTAGATGTAACGGGGTTTTGGTGGCGCCCCCTAGTGTCTATGGGGTCCCTAACCCTAGTTAACTCACTATGCCTGACAGGCGGATCCTGAGCCTCCGCTATCTGGGAGTTGGGGTACATGTCTGCGGCAGTGCCTCCACCCAGTGGAACATCCGGGGTAGGGATGTGAGGCTCCACTGGGAACATACTTGGTGCAAATGAGACTGACACAGCCTAACTGGAATTAACCTTATATAATGCGTAACAAAATGAACCAACATACATAGGAAAATACAATAGCGTAACACAAATAACAGAGTAATGTGGATTCTTCCTCACCCACCCACTATCACACCTGCGTCCCACCCCCTATCTTCGCCCCCAATGGCCGTTGGTGCACATAGGAGAGTTGGGGCCCTTATAAGTCCTGCTCCGCAGGGTCACTGAAGCAGCCTGAGCTGTGTAATGTCCGTCACTGGACCTCAGAGTCTTTATTGTGGTGAGGAGACAGGTGCCCTGTGGTGATACAGGGAGAGGTTTGACTTACCCTCACAACACCATTTACCAGGCCAGTCCGCAGCAGTCTCCTTTCACTGGATTCACCAGACGTCTGGACTCAGTGCTTGTCTTTGCCAGCGGTCCCTCTCTCAGCAGGTGTGATCTTGGGTGAAGTAAGTTCTCTCCGCCAGGTTCTATCTCTGTGCTGCAGTCTCTCAATGCCAGACCCATGTCCTCTCTCTGGCTGAGCAAGTCGTAGCTTCTAGAAACTTTTCCAGGACCTTCCTCTTTAGAGCTGTGCAGCCCGCGTCGTTTTAGGACCTGCGATGATGTCACTAACCATGTGACTCATTTCAGCCAGTCCTGTGATCAATGCTCAATGTCTTATTAACAGCATACTGAGTCCATCTACTGGGCATTTCAGATAACGCAGCCGGTGTAACTTCACAGGGTTACATAGACTTTCCTCAACGTCTTCATTCAGAGATAAGATCGCCATGACACCTTCTTTCAGCCGCTTCTCATCTCTGCAGAGTTTCACAGCAAAAAATATAGGTTTCTCACTTTACTATCATCCTCTCCTTCCTGGTGTCTCAACAACTCATCCTGCTGCCCCCCAATATTGTGCTAGAGCCAGACAGATAGTCCCCCATTCCCCATAATATTATTCCCCCTGTATATTATAATGGCCCCCTCTGTATTAGTATTATTATTAATATTAATGACCCCCCTCTATATTATTATTATTATGATTATTATTATTATTATTATTATTATTATTATTATTATTATTAAATCTTATTATGGCCCCCTCTTTTTAATTAATATAATGGCCCCCCTTTATTATGAATATAATGGCCCCCTCTTTATTATTAATATAATGCACCCTCTTTATTATTAATATAATGGCCCCCTCTTCATTATTAATGTAACGGCCCCCTCTTTATTATTAATGTATTAACCCCCTCTTTATTATTAACTAGCAGAAGGACCCTTAGCTCGGGTATATTTAATCTATTTAATTTAATGTTTGTGTGTCGTTAAAGGATATCAACACTATCCACAATAACAGTGACATCTACAGCACCCCGCCCCTAAACAGTGACCTCCACAGCCCCCTACCCCTTAACACTGACCCCCCCACAGTGCTGCGTCCCTTAAAATTGGACCTCCACAGCAGCCCACCCCCTTAACTTTGACCTTTACAGCAGCCTTCCCCTTTAACAGTGACTTTCACCGAATACCCACCCCTTGACAGTGACCTCCACAGGGGTCCACCCCCTTAACAGTGGCCTTTACTGGATTGGGGGAGAGTCCTTTTGAACAGCTCACCCTAAGACAGCAGCACTGTACTGTCTGAGTGTGAGCTGCAGGGAGAAAGTCACCCTCCCTCCCACCCCTGCAGCTGACAGAAGTTGATTTTTACCTTCCTTTTTTCAATCCTCGTCGGCTCTGGAGTCAAAGGGGCGTCGTCTAAACATACCAGGGGCGTGGCTTAGCGGGCCTGGGGTCAGGTTTTAAGTCTTTTGAGGCTGGACACATTATGGCAGGGGGCGTGACTGGGCACCTGTCACATCTGTGACAGGTCTCAGAAGGTCTGAAAGATTATCTGCGCATTAGTGATCTGACAGCCTCTTTTGGTTTCACTTTGTCTGTGTGTTGCTGGTATGTCCACACCTCCAGTACAGGTGTGAATCATGTGACCTTTACCTCACCCTATTTAGTCTGACCTTTCCCATCACTCCTTGCTTGGGATAGCTTCATTTGGTCTTGGAAGAGCTGGAGTGTAGTTCGTGTTGAAGTCCTGTTCATCCTTCATCCTCTGAAGTTAAGTGTTCTGCTTGTCGTGTTTTGTATTCCCCCCCCTGGTTGTTTACTAGGCCTCAGTGACACGCTAGTTCCTTCACCAGGGAAGGAACGGGTGGTCTCTGCCCTGTCATTATCTTTAGGGCATCTGAGGGTCACCAGGGTTTTCTAGGTTCCCGTGTATGGGTATCTCTACCATCGAGAGGTGCCCATACGGATAGGAGTTAGGGCCTGGAGCAGGGTTTTATAGGTGGTGACCCTTTTCCTTCCCTAGCGGTGAGGCCTAGTGTCTTTTCCCTTCCTTCTTGTTGTCTTTTGGTGTTCTCCCCTACTACATCCGTGACAGCTCCTTCCTGCAAGAGTGACGCCTCTCTGGGCACCTAACTGGCTCATTTGCATACCAAATTAACTGTATTTTCAGAGGATAAAAGCATCTATTGCTGGAACAAAGGCACACCTGGAAATAAAGTACTAAGTTCTATTAGGCCATAGCTTTACTTCAATAGCTATCATCCTGGTGACAGATTTTCTTTAAAGCTCTCCTACAGCAATGAAGATAAATGGCTGGGTTATTATGGAAACCTGGAGTAATACTGTGTATGTGGAGGCTGAAGGAGCTTCTATTGGCTGATAAGGGTCATGTGACCAAGCTTCTATTGGCTAATGCATTTTTTGGGAATATCTCAGGAATGGTACATCCTAGAGAGCTGAGAAAATGCGACAGTACGGATTTTTTTAGCGGACACACACATACATACACTCAGCTTTATATATTATATGTATTGGTCCCCTCTTTGTTATTAATGTATTGGCCCCCTCTTTGTTATTAATGTATTGGCCCCGCTTTATTATTAATGTATTAGCCCCCTCTTTATTATTAATGTATTGGCCCCGTCTTTGTTATTAATATAATGGCCACTCCACTCTTATTAGTATGATGTCCTCCTTTCTGCTCCTCCACCACCCCCATAGTGCCCACAGTACCTCTGAAATTAGAGTAGGGTACATTCAAAAAATAAAAATAAAATATATACTTACCTCTCTCCATCACAGCTTGTGGCATCCCGGCGCAGGCGGTCACAAACTCCTTACTGTGCCTCCGCATAATAGCGTCATCTCGCAAGATCCGACACAGGACGTCACAGTGAGGTAATCGTGACCGAGTCCTGCGTCGCTCTACTGCCTTAAAGGCTTCAGACCTAGTGGCCTAAAGCCTATGAGGCATAACGGAGAGGACAGGAGCCATAGACTCCCGTGGCCCTCATTGAAATTCCTGGTGCCTGGTGCGCCCTGCAATTTGGCACCCGGGGCAACGGCCCCCACGCCCTTTCCCCCAAGCTACGCCACTGGAGTTGGGCCAGCATCATTTTCGTTGGGGAATATGATAATTATAGCATATTTCTTTTATTTTAAGCCATTTTTAGCCATTTTCCTAGAGTTTTAATTAGGACAATTCCTTTAATATTGTAAAAAGCTGTGTACTGGGGTCGTACACAATATGATACCTCTTGGCGCAAAACCACAACCGCGAATGACGTCTTATAAAAAGGTATTTATTTTTGTCAGGTGACTGCGTTTTGGAGTAAGAGTACTCCTTTTTCAAGTCTAAAAAATATATAGTAGTATGACATATAGTAGTGCTGAAGAACAAAATTTGAATAAATAAAATAAAATAAAATAAATAAAGCAAGGTGATGAGGGCGATAGACAATATAATAATAACATGAATGTAAAGGACATTGTCAGAATGATCTGATATAATTTAATCTACTCAAACTGGGTATCCATATAATAAGAATTTTCTTCTCAATTAGGGAAATATTAATAATCATAATAATAATATCATAAATATTATAGATATAATGATAATAATAATGATGTTAAAAATGATGTTAAAAGTGGTGGCCTTGATACATTACTGGACCCAAAACTCAAAGGGGAATGATAAAATTTGAGTAGCAGGGGAATCACGATTAGGCTAATAGTATCACTGATTAATCAAGGTCAGGATCCAGTTCCAAACAGGATTATAATAATACTACTACTAATAATAAAAATAATAATAATGATGATAATGATAATAATAATGATAATAACAATAAAAATAATAATAATAGTAGCAATAATGGCAATAATTGCAATAATAAACAGCAATAATCATAATAACATAATGATATAATAACGCCGACAAGATTAATTGAGATTATGTGGAAAAAAAAAAAATATATATATATATATAGATATATATATATATATATATACACATACATATATACACACACATACACAGAGACATCGTTCATTGAGTGTGCAGATAGCTAAATGATGAAAGTGGCTGATATTGGGTAGAAGTAATAATGATGATAATAGTAATAAGAAGCACGGGTGAGGAGGGTGGAGTACTTACCTTTGGAGCCGGGCACCTGCAGTTAGTACGACCAATCCAGATACTATAGGTCAAATGAAGAATGAATTGTTAGGAGCTTGAATGGTAGATTTTTTTGAAATAAGAAATAGGAACTAGATTGAGATTGAGAATTGTTGTGGGTCTTGCGATCTGAAGTTCCTTTAACCCCTTAGGGACGCATGACGTACCGGTACGGCATGTTTCCCGAGTCCTTAAGGACCCATGACATACCGGTACGTCATGTGTTGTTCCGATTACCGCCGCCCGGCGGGCGGTGATCGGAACATGGTGCCTGCTCAAATCATTGAGCAGGCACCACGGCTAAATGCGCGGGGGGGTCCCGTGACCCCCCGTGACGGTGATTGCCGCAAACCACAGGTCAATTCAGACCTGCGGTTTGCGGCTTTTTATTGTGCAGGCAGCGGTAGTCGGCGCTGCCATCGGGTCCCCATGGGGCTGTGGGGGGGACCCGATGGCATGGAAGGCAGCGCAATGCCTAAGAAAAGGCATTGCACTACCTTCTGGTGAAGAGCCTGTGAGATTCAGCCCCCTGGATCTCACAGGCCGGAAGCTGTATGAGTAATACACACAGTATTACTCATACAGCCAATGCATTCCAATACAGAAGTATTGGAATGCATTGTAAAGGATTAGACCCCCAAAAGTTCAAGTCCCAAAGTGGGACAAAAAATAAAGTGAAAAAAAAAGTTGAAAAAATAAAGTTTTGCCCCCAAAAAAATTAAAAGTTTCAAGTAAAAATAAACAAAAACGTAATTTTCCCCAAATAAAGTTAAAAAAATTGCTAAAAAATAGGGGGGAGAAGGATACATATTAGGTATCACCGAATCCGTATCGAACGGCTCTATAAACATATCACATGACCTAACCTCTCAGATGAACACCGTAAAAAATAAAAAATAAAAACTGTGCTAAATAAACCATTTTTTTGTCACCTTACATCACAAAAAGTACAGCAGCAAGCGATCAAAAAGGCGTTTGCCCACCAAAATAGTACCAATCTAACCGTCACCTCATCCCGCAAAAAATGAGCCCCTACCTGAGACAATTGCCCAAACAATAAAAAAAACTATGGCTCAAAATATGGAGACACTAAAACATCATTTTTTTTGTTTTAAAAAAGCTGTTATTGTGTAAAACTTACATACTGATCGGTCAGAAGGAAGGAAAAATTAGGCGCACGACGGATCCTGCCTGTGTAGCAGCTGTAAGGCCTGTATGGTTGCATCAGAATTGGCTTATGATTTGGTAGCCAAAAGCAGGGGTGGGTACAAAACACAGAAGACATGCAAATATTCCATTCACGTGTCATCTCTGTTTTAGATCCACTCCTGTTTTTTTGGGCATTACCAATACTCATGGATTACTGAGCAAATACTGACCGAGTGAAGGCGGATGCTCCCCAGACAGTATCTGTTTTTTGGGGGTTATTTTTCTGACAGATCAGAGGAAGGGCAAAATAATCAGTGACGTCAACACAAACTTACTGCTGACACCCTCTCCACTCTGTCGGGGGGGGGGGGCTCTACTTGTATAAGCGTTTAATAGAACAGGTTCTGTAGACATCTATGTGGAATCAGCTGACGAGGGTGTAAAAGGAGTGTGCTTGTTCTTGACACTAATATGAACCTGTGAGGCTGAGTTAATACGTGAGTTATTTAGTCCGTTTTGGCCCAGTGACTGCCCAAATAAGTGAAGTGCGCAGTGATTCTAATAGTGATGCCTGTCATTTGCATGTCATACTGACTGACAGTATTATTTCAGTACCCCAGCACACTCCCTATGCGTGTTACTGCAAGGAACAGTGTTCTACACCCATATAAAGGCTCTATGCTGCCCAGGAATAGCTGTTTTTATCACGATTCTTCGCAAATATATTCGGATCTAAGCAATCTTTTTCTGAAAATTTGGCGAACCGACCGAATCAAATTTTGGAGAAATTCGCTCATCTCTAAATGTAATGTTATGGGGAGAGTAAAAAAAAATACTTAGCACTTTAGAGCAATGCAGGAGAAGCACATAACACATTTATGTTGAGTATTTAATTGTCAATAGTATGGAAAAGAAAAACTACCAAAATGCATCGAAAATTAGTTTTCTAGGAATCCAGAGTATTAAAAAAGTATAACATAGCATTTTGTTTAATTTGATTTCAGTTATATAATTTTTGGAGATTATTTGTTTATGTAGTTTTGCATTGAAATATTCAATGGTGTAGTTCAAAAGTCATTTTTAACATGAGAGAACAACAGGCTTATATGCAGCCATCAGCTAAGAAGTATGCATGCTGTAAAATGTAAATGAAACCTTTATATGGCTGAAAATATCTTCTATAACATAATTGTGAATGTTTAAAAGCATGCCAAGTAGAAACCTCTAACCCCAACCGTAAATTCTAGGGCTTGTTCTGAAGTGTCCTTTTTGTTTAGGATAAATGACAACTTCCTTCATGTAGTCTGGAAACGATCTTTGATATCGTCATAAATTTTTATATGAGAGCAAAGGTCAAACTTGGGGAGCAGGAAGGCCAAGGCAGCATGATAATATACGTTTTATTACATTTCTGCAGGGTAATTGAGGTATAAAGAGCATATATTAAATATAATGAACAATATAACATTTCCTAATAGTAACTTTTGAAAAATGGGAAAATTAAACTATCCTACATTTCCTTTTCTATTTCTTTCAAGTCATGACTAGTGTTAAGCGAGCATGCTCGGCCAAACACTTATTTTACTTAAGCATCGTGATGCTCTCCACATCGCGTGTGTGCTCGAGCGCAATGCTCGAGTCTCCTCCCTGCACATTTGTTGGCTGCTAAGTACTGCTATATAGATGACACGTGTTCGGCTCAGTCTTAGTCAGGGAGAGCTTGAGAGCAGAAGGGAGAGATAGTGTAAGGAGTGAAATAGAATATTTTAGCTTTTATACTTGTTATAGACCCAAAAGACCTTTTAAGGACTATTGTGTGTGGCAGCAATATATATTTTTAGTGCAACCTTCACTAAATAGATAAAACTTTTTAGAGATCCAAAAGTCCTTTTAACCACCTCAGCCCCCAGTGCTTAAACACCCTGAAAGACCAGGCCACTTTTTACACTTCTGACCTACACTACTTTCACCGTTTATTGCTCGGTCATGCAACTTACCACCCAAATGAATTTTACCTCTTTTTCTTCTCACTAATAGAGCTTTCATTTGGTGGTATTTCATTGCTGCTGACATTTTTACTTTTTTTGTTATTAATCGAAATTTAACGATTTTTTTGCAAAAAAATGTCATTTTTCACTTTCAGTTGTAAAATTTTGCAAAAAAAAACGACATCCATATAGAAATTTTGCTCTAAATTTATAGTTCTACATGTCTTTGATAAAAAATAAATGTTTGGGTAAAAAAAAAATGGTTTGGGTAAAAGTTATAGCGTTTACAAACTATGTGAATTTCCGCTTTTTGAAGCAGCTCTGACTTTCTGAGCACCTGTCATGTTTCCTGAGGTTCTACAATGCCCAGACAGTACAAACACCCCACAAATGACCCCATTTCGGAATGTACACACCCTAAGGTATTCGCTGATGGGCATAGTGAGTTCATAGAACTTTTTATTTTTTGTCACAAGTTAGCGGAAAATGATGATTTTTTTCTTTTATTTTTTTTTTCTTACAAAGTCTCATATTCCACTAACTTGTGACAAAAAATAAAAAGTTCTATGAACTCACTATGCCCATCAGCGAATACCTTGGGGTCTCTTCTTTCCAAAATGGGGTCACTTGTGGGGTAGTTATACTGCCCTGGCATTCTAGGGGCCCAAATGTGTGGTAAGGAGTTTGAAATCAAATTCTGTAAAAAATGACCTGTGAAATCCGAAAGGTGCTCTTTGGAATATGGGCCCCTTTGCCCACCTAGGCTGCAAAAAAGTGTCACACATCTGGTATCTCCGTACTCAGGAGAAGGTGGGGAATGTGTTTTGGGGTGTCATTTTATATATACCCATGCTGGGTGAGAGAAATATCTTGGCAAAAGACAACTTTTCCCATTTTTTTATACAAAGTTGTCATTTGACCAAGATATTTATCTCACCCAGGATGGGTATATGTAAAAAGACACCCCAAAACACATTCCTCAACTTCTCCTGAGTACGGGGATACCAGATGTGTGACACTTTTTTGCAGCCTAGGTGGGCAAAGGGGCCCATATTCCAAAGAGCACCTTTCGGATTTCACTGGTCATTTTTTACTGAATTTGATTTCAAACTCCTTACCACACATTTGGGCCCCTAGAATACCAGGGCAGTATAACTACCCCACAAGTGACCCCATTTTGGAAAGAAGACACCCCAAGGTATTCCGTGAGGGGCATGGCGAGTTCCTAGAATTTTTTATTTTTTGTCACAAGTTAGTGGAAAATGATGATTTTTTTTTTTTTTTTTTTTCATACAAAGTCTCATATTCCACAAACTTGTGACAAAAAATAAAAACTTCCATGAACTCACTATGCCCATCAGCGAATACCTTGGGGTCTCTTCTTTCCAAAATGGGGTCACTTGTGGGGTAGTTATACTGCCCTGGCATTCTAGGGGCCCAAATGTGTGGTAAGGAGTTTGAAATCAAATTCAGTAAAAAATGACCTGTGAAATCCGAAAGGTGCTCTTTGGAATATGGGCCCCTTTGCCCACCTAGGCTGCAAAAAAGTGTCACACATCTGGTATCCCCGTACTCAGGAGAAGTTGAGGAATGTGTTTTGGGGTGTCTTTTTACATATACCCATGCTGGGTGAGATAAATATCTTGGTCAAATGACAACTTTGTATAAAAAAATGGGAAAAGTTGTCTTTTGCCAAGATATTTCTCTCACCCAGCATGGGTATATATAAAATGACACCCCAAAACACATTCCCCACCTTCTCCTGAGTACGGAGATACCAGATGTGTGACACTTTTTTGCAGCCTAGGTGGGCAAAGGGGCCCATATTCCAAAGAGCACCTTTCGGATTTCACAGGTCATTTTTTACAGAATTTGATTTCAAACTCCTTACCACACATTTGGGCCCCTAGAATGCCAGGGCAGTATAACTACCCCACAAGTGACCCCATTTTGGAAAGAAGACACCCTAAGGTATTCCGTGAGGGGCATGGCGAGTTCCTAGAATTTTTTATTTTTTGTCACAAGTTAGTGGAAAATGATGATTTTTTTTTTTTTTCATACAAAGTCTCATATTCCACTAACTTGTGACAAAAAATAAAAACTTCCATGAACTCACTATGCCCATCAGCGAATACATTGGGGTCTCTTCTTTCCAAAATGGGGTCACTTGTGGGGTAGTTATACTGCTCTGGCATTCTAGGGGCCCAAATGTGTGGTAAGGAGTTTGAAATCAAATTCAGTAAAAAATGACCTGTGAAATCCGAAAGGTGCTCTTTGGAATATGGGCCCCTTTGCCCACCTAGGCTGCAAAAAAGTGTCACACATCTGGTATCCCCGTACTCAGGAGAAGTTGAGGAATGTGTTTTGGGGTGTCTTTTTACATATACCCATGCTGGGTGAGATAAATATCTTGGTCAAATGACAACTTTGTATAAAAAAATGGGAAAAGTTGTCTTTTGCCAAGATATTTCTCTCACCCAGCATGGGTATATATAAAATGACACCCCAAAACACATTCCCCACCTTCTCCTGAGTACGGAGATACCAGATGTGTGACACTTTTTTGCAGCCTAGGTGGGCAAAGGGGCCCATATTCCAAAGAGCACCTTTCGGATTTCACAGGTCATTTTTTACTGAATTTGATTTCAAACTCCTTACCACACATTTGGGCCCCTAGAATGCCAGGGCAGTATAACTACCCCACAAGTGACCCCATTTTGGAAAGAAGAGACCCCAAGGTATTCGCTGATGGGCATAGTGAATTCATGGAAAAAAAAAATTTTTGTCACAAGTTAGTGGAATAGGAGACTTTGTATGAAAAAAAAAAAAAAAAAAATCATAAATTTCCACTAACTTGTGACAAAAAATAAAAAATTCTAGGAACTTGCCATGCCCCTCACGGAATACCTTGGGGTGTCTTCTTTCCAAAATGGGGTCACTTGTGGGGTAGTTATACTGCCCTGGCATTTTCCAGGGGCCCTAATGTCTGGTAAGTAGGTAAATGACCTGTGAAATCTGAAAGGTGCTCTTTGGAATGTGGGCCCCTTTGCCCACCTAGGCTGCAAAAAAGTGTCACACATGTGGTATCTCCGTACTCAGGAGAAGGTGGGGAATGTGTTTTGGGGTGTCATTTTACATATCCCCATGCTGGGTGAGAGAAATATCTTGGCAAAAGACAACTTTTCCCATTTTTTTTATACAAAGTTGGCATTTGACCAAGATATTTATCTCACCCAGCATGGGTATATGTAAAATGACACCCCAACCATATTCCCCAACTTCTGCTGAATACGGAGATACCACATGTGTGACACTTTTTTGCAGCCTAGGTGGGCAAAGGGGCCCAAATTCCTTTTAGGAGGGCATTTTTAGACATTTGGATACCAGACTTCTTCTCACGCTTTGGGGCCCCTAAAATGCCAGGGCAGTATAAATACCCCACATGTGACCCCATTTTGGAAAGAAGACACCCCAAGGTATTCAATGAGGGGCATGGCGAGTTCATTGAAAAAAAAAAATTTTGGCACAAGTTAGCGGAAATTGATTTTTTGGATTTTGTTCTCACAAAGTCTCCCTTTCCGCTAACTTGGGACAAAAATTTCAATCTTTCATGGACTCAATATGCCCCTCAGCGAATACCTTGGGGTGTCTTCTTTCCAAAATGGTGTTATTTGTGGGGTGTTTGTACTGCCCTGGCATTTGAGGGTCTCCGCAATCATTACATGTATGCCCAGCATTAGGAGTTTCTGCTATTCTCCTTATATTGAGCATACAGGTAATGAGATTTTTTTTTTCCATTCAGCCTCTGGGCTGAAAGAAAAAAATGAACGGCACAGATTTCTTCATTCGCATCGATCAATGTGGATGAAAAAATCTCTGCCAAAAAAAGAAAAAGGAGGGGAAAGGCGTCTGCCAGGACATAGGAGCTCCGCCCAACATCCATACCCACTTCAGCTCGTATGCCCTGGCAAACCAGATTTCTCCATTCACATCAATCGATGTGGATGAATAAATCATTGCCGGGATTTTTTTTTTTATATATACAAAGTGTTTGCCAAAGTATATGAACACCGCCACCTCCTCAGCTCATATGCCTCGGCAAACATATCTTTTACTGCAGAGGAGAAATCTCGTCTTGCAGCGCCGCATACACCGACTTGCGTGTAATCTGACAGCAGCGCAATGCTTCTGTCCGAATGCACATCAGTGCTGCAGCTGGTCGATCGGTTGGTCCACCTGAAAGGTAAAAAAAAACAAAACAAAAAAGAAAAAACCAGGCCGCAAAGCAATAACTTTATTAACTTTAGAACAGAACATATTAACTTTTTGAAACTTTTTTAACTTTTTTACTTACCGGTAATTTTTTTTTTGTTTAGTTTTTTTTACCTTTATAGAACAAACCTCTCCTTCCCCATGGGACAATGTGCAAAGCGCAAATCGCCCAAAGATGTGGCGAAGTACGTTATGCACTTTATCCCAGGTGAAAGGAGAGGTTTGCAGCAGCTGAGAGTAAAAGGGCCCTAATAGCCCTGTGTGCCTGTCCTGTGAGATGCAATCCCTATGCTAGGTGTACCTGTGTGTGGTACTTCCGGAAACACTCTCCATAGCATAGGGCAGGGTGGTCCGGACAGTCAGGACAGAAATAGCGGGTGTCACGCCTTATTCCACTCCTGCTACAGACACGACATCTTTTTCGGGGTGACAGTTGGGTTGAGGTACCAGGAACGACACTGGGGAAATGTCGCTCGTGTAGACGGCTAACTACACTGGGGGATGGGGCCACGGAACCTCCTGGGTAAAGGAGGTTCTCGATGATCTCTTCCTGGAATTTGAGGAAAGATCGTGTTCTCCCAGCCTTACTGTAGAGAACAAAACTATTGTACAGCGCCAATTGAATTAAATATACAGACACCTTCTTATACCAGCGTCTGGTTCTGCGGGAAACTAAATACGGAGACAACATCTGGTCATTGAAGTCCACCCCTCCCATGAGCGCATTATAGTCGTGGACACAGAGGGGCTTTTCAATGACACGGGTTGCTCGCTCAATTTGGATTGTCGTGTCTGCGTGAATGGAGGAGAGCATGTAAACGTCACGCTTGTCTCTCCATTTCACCGCGAGCAGTTCTTCGTTACACAAGGCAGCCCTCTCCCCCCTTGCAAGACGGGTGGTTACAAGCCGTTGGGGGAAGCCCACGCGACTAGTTCGCGCGGTGCCACAGGCGCAAATCCGTTCTAGAAACAAATGCCTAAAGAGGGCCACACTTGTGTAAAAATTGTCCACATAAAGATGGTACCCCTTGCCGAATAAGGGTGACACCAAGTCCCAGACTGTCTTCCCACTGCTCCCCAGGTAGTCAGGGCAACCGACCGGCTCCAGGGTCTGATCTTTTCCCTCATAGACACGAAATTTGTGGGTATAGCCTGTGGCCCTTTCACAGAGCTTATACAATTTGACCCCATACCGGGCACGCTTGCTTGGGATGTACTGTTTGAAGCCAAGGCGCCCGGTAAAATGTATTAGGGATTCGTCTACGCAGATGTTTTGCTCGGGGGTATACAAATCTGCAAATTTCTGGTTGAAATGGTCTATGAGGGGCCGAATTTTGTGGAGCCGGTCAAAAGCTGGGTGGCCTCTGGGACGGGAGGTGGTGTTGTCGCTAAAATGCAGGAAACGGAGGATGGCCTCAAATCGTGCCCTGGACATAGCAGCAGAGAACATGGGCATGTGATGAATCGGGTGCGTTGACCAATATGACCGCAATTCATGCTTTTTTGTCAGGCCCATGTTGAGGAGAAGGCCCAAAAAAATTTTAATTTCGGAAACTTGGACTGGTTTCCACCGGAAAGGTTGGGCATAAAAGCTTCCCGGGTTGGCGGATATAAATTGTGTGGCATACTGGTTGGTCTCTGCCACGACTAAGTCCAAGAGCTCCTCAGTCAAGAACAGCTCAAAAAATCCCAGGGCCGAACCGATTTGAGCCGTCTCAACCCGAACTCCAGACTGGGCGGTGAAAGGGGGAACTACAGGTGCGGCTGAAGTTGGTGACTGCCAATCAGGGTTTGCCAGCACCTCAGGGATTCTAGGGGCTCTACGGGCCTGTCTGCGCGGTGGCTGCGACGGGGTAACTAGTGCACGTGCCACCGTACCAGCTTCAACTGCCCTTCTGGTGCTCGGCACGTCACCATGTTGTACGGCAGTGCTGGTACTAGGTCCAGGGAGGGCTGCGCTGCTGGTGTATGCCTCACCACGTGATCCGGCAGCGACAGCCCCACTCTGCTGCTCTTGAAGCGGATCCTGCATAACCTGTGGTCTAGCGACACGGGGCCGGGTACGCCTGGTGCTGCCAGGGACCTCCACCTTCTCGTCCGAACTTTGGGTCAGAGAGCCACTGCTTTCCACAGGTTCATATTCTGACCCGCTAGATTCATCAGATGAGGGTTCCC
Source organism: Bufo bufo (assembly GCF_905171765.1). Taxonomy (NCBI): domain Eukaryota; kingdom Metazoa; phylum Chordata; class Amphibia; order Anura; family Bufonidae; genus Bufo; species Bufo bufo. The sequence continues at coordinate 526,406,861 of NC_053391.1, read as the reverse complement.
ACTCCTCATCCGACTGGGTCAGAATCCTGTAGGCCTCTTCAGAAGAATACCCCCTGTTTGACATTTTGGACTACTAAATTTAGGGGTATTCCCTGAGACTACCCAAGAAAAAAAGCAAACCTGTCTTACAAAGGGGAGGCTAGCGAAGTACCGGAGGCCGCTGCGGTTGATAAAAAATATCAAAACTGATTTTTTTATCGCCGCAGTGCGTGTAAAATGAATGTGTAGTGATCAAAAAATATATATTTTTTGTCACTGCGGTGGGGCGGGCGTGGGTGAACGCACGTGTGGGCGACCGATCAGGCCTGATCGGGCAAACACTGCGTTTTGGGTGGAGGGCGAACTAAAGTGACACTAATACTATTATAGATCTGACCGTGATCAGTTTTGATCACTTACAGATACTATAAAAGTACAAATGCTGATTAGCGATACGCTATTCAGCGAATATAAGTGACTGCGGTGCGGTGGGGTGGGCGCTAACTGACGCTAACTACCTAACCAAGGGGCCTAAACTATCCCTAAAACCTAACAGCCAATACCAGTGAAAAAAAAAAGTGACAGTTTACACTGATCACTTTTTTTCCTTTCACTGATGATTGACAGGGGCGATCAAAGGGGTGATCAAAGGGTTAATTGGGGTGCAGGGGGGTGATCAGGGGCTACAGTGAAGTGTTTGGTGTACTCACAGTGATGTCTGCTTCTCTGCTGGATCCAACCGACGAAAAGGACCAGCAGAGGAGCAGAGAAGCCATATAACAGATCATATTTACTAATATGATCTGTTATATGGCTTGTGATTGGATTTTTTAAAAATCGCCAGCCTGCCAGCCAATGATCGTTGCTGGCAGGCTGGTGACGAACTTGTTCTTTAACTTTTGCCGGCCCGCGATGCGCATGCGCGGGCCGGCTTGGAGCGAAATCTCGCGTCTCGCGAGATGACGCGTATATGCGTGACTGTGCGCAGCGCTGCCACCTCCGGAACGCGAATCTGCGTACAGCGGTCCGGAGGTGGTTAAGGACTATAGTTGTATCTTGCAGCAATATATATTTTTAGCGCAACCTGCACTAAATAGCTTGCAATTGTTTGGCCGCTGCAGACAGCGACATTATCTGGCTACATCTCCTGTCTAACGTGTGTGCAGCCTAAAAATATCTGTGACATCCAGTGTATTTTTTCCGTAGACTGTGTCTGCTGCGGCCAGTTACATTACCTGCGCTACATCTCCTGCATAACGTTTGCGTATCTGAAATTTCAGTGACATTCAGTCTAATTTTTTTGCTGCTGGTGGCAGCGACATTACCTGCGCTACATCTCCTGTATAACGTTAGCGCATTCAAAATATCAGTGACATTTAGTGTAATTTTTTTCGCTGCTGGTGACAGCAACATTATCTGTGTAATGTGTGCGCAGCCTAAAAATATCTGTGACATCCAGTGTACTTTTTATGTAGACGGTGTCCGCTGCGGACAGTTACATTACCTGCACTACATCTCCTGTATAACGTTTGCGTATCCGAAATATCAGTGACATTCATTCAAATTTTTTTGCTGCTGGTGGCAGCGACATTCCCTGCGATACATCTCCAGTATAACGTTAGCGCATCCGAAATATCAGTGACATTCAGCCTAATTTTTTCGCCGCTGGTGACAGCGACAATATCTGCACTACATCTACTGTGTAACGTGTGAGCAGCCTAAAAGTATCAGTGACATTATTAGCTGCTGGTGACAGCAACATCGCTTGCGCTATACTTCCTGTTTAACGTGTGCACATCCTAAAAATATTTGTGACATTCTGTGTACTTTATTTGCGCATACACTTACAAAACCTGCGCTACTGTACGTGTGATATACTTGCAAACATATATATACCATTTAATATGTGTAAGGCAAGCAGTAAGGGATGGGGAAGTGGCCGTGCTTCTGATGGTGCACGCAGAGGCTGTGGTCCTGGGCGCAGTGAAACTGTGCCTCCTCCCAGAGCACAAGAAACACACTCATCCACGATACCTAGCTTCATGTTCCAGTTTGCAGGGCGGCGCAGGACACCACTCTCGAAGTCAGACCAGTGCGACCAGGTGGTCGGTTGGATTGCAGCAGATAATGCTTCCAGTCGGTTAAGCACCACCCTGTCTTCCACAAGGTCCAGTCTCAGTAGCCAAGAGTCTGGTCAACAGAATCCTCACCCTGATACTCCTTCCACCCACCATAGAGAGTCTTGGCAAACAAGTGATCCTACACTCGGATATTCCGAGGACCTGTTTTCAAAATAAGATTTTTATTGAAATTTTTTCGGTACAGCCAAAATAAAGACATATGCAAATTTAAAAAGTGTTTAACAATTTAAACATTATGTCCACAGAACTGTGTTGGGTATACACCCATTATCACATAGTATGGCTCATGGGAGAATATGAGTTAGACATATCTAAATGGACATGTAAAATCTCAGTAACATATAGACAGACAAGACGTTGGACAAGGGAGTAGGGGGGAGGAAAGGAAGGGGAAAGGGTACAATTTCTACTGAAGCGGTAAGACCCGCGCATCACGAAATGCGGCTGAAGAGCGAAAGATTTCCCAGGGGCCCCAAGTCTGCACATATCGTGTGATGTCTGCGGGCGCAATACTAATGAGATCTTCCAACCTCTGATACAAGGCGATTTCGTCAAACCACTCCTCAGACGAAGGGGGAGAAGGGGATTTCCAATGCCTGGGAATCACCGCCTTTGCTGCCTGAACCATGTATTTTAGAAGGGATTTCTTATATGCTGGGACATTCAGGACACTATCGAATAATAGGAGAGCTTCTGGGGAGTTTTGGATAGGGACACCCGTGACCTCTTTAATAATTTTATGAACGAAGTTCCAAAAAGGCCTTAAGCCGCTGCAGTTCCACCACATATGAATCATCGTGCCTTCCTCTTTAAGACATCTCCAACAACGGTCCGATACCGTCGGGAACCATTTGTGAAGTAGCGCAGGTACCCTGTACCATCTAGATATAATTTTGTAGCTCGTTTCCTGAGCTTTGGCCGAGACCGTTGATTTGTGTGCTAGAAGTAAGCATCTGTTCCACTGGGCTGGGGTATAATGATTCCCCAAATCCCGCTCCCAGGCTTGACAATATGGCGGAAGGCACGAGGATCGCTGATGTATCAGAAGTTTGTATACTGAGCATATGGGGTGTAAGGTCGCTGAGGAGGAGACACACATCCGTTCAAACTCTGTGAGTTTCCTGGCCAGAGTGTGGGTTCTACTTAGAGAGGTGTGAAAGTGTTGGAGCTGCAAGTATTCAAAGGAATTGCGGGTTAGTGGAGCCTCTAAAATCTGGGGTAGGGGTTTTAGTGCAGGGCCAGAGAGAACTTGATAGAACCTGATCGGTCGGGTTCTTGAGCTTTGAAGAAAATGTTTGGAAGAGTGCCCTGGAGGGAATCTAGGGTGATCAGTGACTGGCACCAGAGGGCCTTTAGGGTCAATCAGTGAGGTCGCACGACTAATGGATGCTAAAGTTGCAAGGGTATGATGAGCAGAGAAGGACAAATGTGACGATGTCTGGCGTGAAGAGCCCACTAGCCATGGGAGGGTTGATACCGCACACGTTGAAGTGTCTTTTGTAATTTGTACCCACGCCTTGGGCGAATCAGCACGTGTCAGGTCCAACAGTCGGGCATATGCTGCAGAGTGATAGTATAGTCTACAATCTGGAAGACCCACCCCTCCCGTTTCTTTGGTGCGGGTCATTATCTCCCATTTGATTCGCGGTCGGCCAGGAGCCCATACAAATTGTGTGAAGCACCTACGGAGTTGGGACCAGAAAGTGGACGGTATGCGGAGGGGAATAGTTTGTAGAAGGTACAGTAGTTTTGGTAAAAGGGTCATTTTTACTATACTAATCCTTCCAAACCAAGAAAAGTCTCGCTTACGCCATCCGTCTAAATCTTTTTGAAACTGTAAGAGGAGTGGCGCAAAGTTCAATTTATGAAGACGTGAGAGGTCTGCTGTCATTTTGATCCCCAGATATGTTATGCCTTTAGGTGGCCAGGTGAAGAGAAAAGAAGCCTTAAGACCAGGGGTCAGATCACTCGGTAAGGTGACATCCAGGGCCTCTGACTTGGACATATTAATTTTAAAATTGGACCAGGTACCAAATTGAGCTATTTCCCGAAGTAAGGACGGCAAAGAGATACGTGGGTTGGTTATGTAGAGAAGGAGATCGTCCGCAAACGCCGCGCATTTATACTCTCGTGATCCGATCTTTAACCCTGTTATGTCTGGATTGGCCCGAATAGAAGCTAGCAGATGTTCCATAACCAGAACGTATAATAAGGGGGATAATGGACATCCCTGCCGTGTCCCATTGTGGATTGGGAAGGGGGGGGAAAGGGCACCATTTATTTTGACTCTAGCAGTAGGATGTTGGTACAGTGTCAGGATCTTTGACAGGAATATTGGGCCCAGACCTATATGTGAAAGGGTCTCATGGATGGCACGCCAAGATATCCGGTCAAAGGCCTTTTCTGCGTCTAGGGAAAGTACCATGAGGGGGGTCTTTTGCATTTGGCATAGTGGATGATGTCTAGGGTTTTAAGAGTGTTGTCCCGGGCCTCCCTCCCCGGCACAAACCCAACCTGATCAGCAGAAACCAGGGAAGGCAGATAAGCGTTCAATCTGTTCGCCATTAATTTGGCGAAGATCTTGAGATCTACATTTAAAAGGGAGATAGGACGATAGCTGGCACACAGGTGCGGGTCCTTTCCTGGCTTCGGAATGACCGTAATGTGTGCCTCTGTGGTCTGCGCCGGGAAGGGGAGCCCAGGAGACACTCCATTGAAAACCTGGAGCATAATAGGGGAAAGATTGGAGGAAAAGGCCCTGTAAAACCTAGCCGTGAACCCGTCAGGGCCTGGACTCTTACCACCCGGGAGCGACTTAAGTACCGTATGAAATTCAGTGTCTGTGAATGGAGCCTCCATAGTGGCAGAATCAAGCTCAGAAAGCTTGGGAAGTAAGAGAGGTAGGTCGGGGTGTTTTCCCACTACTTGAGGGGGTGTCTGGGGCAGGTTGTAAAGCTTCGAGTAGAAGGAGTGAAAAGTAGCCGCAATATCAGTGGTTGTGTGGATCAAACGATGCTGGGCGTTTTTGATAGCGGGGATATGGGAGGCTGCTAGTCTTCCCTTTAGAGCCCTTGCTAGCATACGGCCACTTTTATTCCCGTATTCGTAGAATTTACTCCTGCAAATTTGTACCATACGTTTGTAGAATGCATCTAGGAGGCGCTTAGCTTCCATACGTGCATTCTGGAGATCATGCAAGGTTTGCAGGGTAAGTGCTCGTTTGTGGGCCAGTTCCAGGGATGTGACTTTTTGCAGAGCAAGTTTAAGTGAATGGGCTTTCTCCTTGTTAAGGCGGGAGCCATGCTTAATGAGTACACCTCGAAGAACACACTTCAAGGCCTCCCATCGGATCGGTATTGAAGTAGTGATGAGCGGCAGGTGCCATATTCGATTTCGACGAAATTCGCGAATATTCGATAGAATATTCGTTTTATATTCGTCGAAATCGAATATTCGTCATTATTCTTGTTATCGCGATTAATATGCGATTTAAATAATCGCGTATTGCGATTTTAACTTAAAGGCTACTCTCCTATTGAAATAGCAATGCGATTAATTCAAGTTATAATAATCGAATTTCGATTTTAACTTAGCACTGCTATATTCCATATTCGTTAATTCTAGCCTAATATGGAATATAGCAGTGCTAAGTTAAAATCGAAATTCGATTATTATAACTTGAATTTTTTTATTTTTTTTATTGTTATATTTTTTTTCCCCCCACTTCCCTAAAGTAGTTCTTACCTGTCCTTTGGATTCCTGGCTTCCTTGCTGCTCCAGTCAGTGCCCGTTGTCGCTTCAGCCAAATTCCGTGCTCATGGAGCGTCCCCATCACCATGGGAACGTTTCCATATACTAGAATGTACTGTCGGATTTGAGAATTACGTGAAAAATCGCAATTCGATTATTTCAAGTTATAATAATCGAATTTCGATTTTAATAGCCTAATATGGAATATAGCAGTGCTAAGTTAAAATCGAAATTCGATTATTATAACTTGAATTTTTTTTTATTTTTTTTTTATTGTTATATTTTTTTCTTTCCCACTTCCCTAAAGTTGTTCTTACCTGTCCTTTGGATTCCTGGCTTCCTGGCTGCTCCAGTCAGTGCCTGTTGCCGCTTCTGCCGACTTCCGTGCTCATGGAGCGTCCCCATCACCATGGGAACGTCTCCATATACTAGAATGTACTGTTGGATTTGAGAATTACGTGAAAAATCGCAATTCGATTATTTCAAGTTATAATAATCGAATTTCGATTTTAACTTAGCACTGCAATATTTAATTCTAGCCTAATATGGAATATAGCAGTGCTAAGTTAAAATCGAAATTCGATTATTATAACTTGAATTAATCGAATTGCGATTTCAACTTGGACCTGGTTTACTATGGTTGGCTTGGTAGAATTAGCGAATATGACGAATGTATTCGTCATATTCCACAAAACGAAGATAACGAAGTATTCTGCATCTTCGTTTTATCTACCTATTCATCAACTTCGCTAATTCTAGCAATCATATAGGAAAGTTTACTATAGAGACAGCTAAGTTTAATTCGCTATGCGATTATATTACTTTGCTTTTTTTTTATAAATAGAATAATTATAATAATTATCAGGTATTATAATTATTCTATTTTTTTTTTTTTAAAAGCAGTCATATAATCGCATAGCGAATTAAACTTAGCTGTCTCTATAGTAAACTTTCCTATATGATTGCTAGAATTAGCGAAGTTGATGAATAGGTAGCTAAAACGAAGATGCAGAATACTTCGTTATCTTCGTTTTGTGGAATATGACGAATACATTCGTTATATTCGTTTTGTGGAATAAGACGAATACATTCGTCATATTCGCTAATTCTACCAAGCCAACCATAGTAAACCAGGTCCAAGTTGAAATCGCAATTCGATTAATTGAAGTTATAATAATCGAATTTCGATTTTAACTTAGCACTGCTATATTCCATATTAGGCTAGAATTAAATATAGCAGTGCTAAGTTAAAATCGAAATTCGATTATTATAACTTGAAATAATCGAATTGCGATTTTTCACGTAATTCTCAAATCCGACAGTACATTCTAGTATATGGAGACGTTCCCATGGTGATGGGGACGCTCCATGAGCACGGAAGTCGGCAGAAGCGGCAACGGGCACTGACTGGAGCAGCCAGGAAGCCAGGAATCCAAAGGACAGGTAAGAACAACTTTAGGGAAGTGGGAAAGAAAAAAATATAACAATAAAAAAAAAAAAAAAAAAAATTCAAGTTATAATAATCGAATTTCGATTTTAACTTAGCACTGCTATATTCCATATTAGGCTATTAAAATCGAAATTCGATTATTATAACTTGAAATAATCGAATTGCAATTTTTCAATTTTTCACGTAATTCTCAAATCCGACAGTACATTCTAGTATATGGAGACGTTCCCATGGTGATGGGGACGCTCCATGAGCACGGAAGTTGGCTGAAGCGGCAACGGGCACTGACTGGAGCAGCAAGGAAGCCAGGAATCCAAAGGACAGGTAAGAACTACTTTAGGGAAGTAGGAAAGAAAAAAATATAACAATAAAAAAAAAAAGAATATTCGAAATATCGAATTTATATCACTATATTCGAAATATTCGCGAATTAGCGAAGTGGCGATATTCGCGAAAAAAATTCGATATTCGAATATTCGCGCTCAACACTATATTGGAGTAGAATCCTCCTTATGATCCGCTAAGAAGTTTGTTATACTGCTAGCAAGGTCAGCAGCGCACCCCGCGTCAAGAAGGAGACTCTCGTTCAATCGCCATGTCCACTCCTGTCTAGAGAGGAAGGGCAAATTCAAGGAGCAGTATATGGGGGCATGGTCCGACCAAAGGATATTTCCTATTTGTGTGGAATCAAGCCAAGATAGGGCCGATTGCTGAATAAGGATATGATCAATACGACTATATGAGCCATGGGGGGCGGAATAAAAGGTGTAATCCTTATCAGCTGGATGTTGGATCCTCCAGGCATCTCTCAATTGCAGTTGGAGCAGTGCCCGTTTTACCTTTTTAATGGTGGGATATGTGAGGGAGGCACGTCCCGTCGAATTGTCAAGTGTCAGATTAAGGTCGCCACATAAGATAACTGTCCCCCTAAGCAACGGTATGACATTATCAATGAGGTTTACAATGAAGAGAGCTTGATTTTGATTAGGGGCATATACATTGAGGAAGGTTAATTCCTGGCCTCCAACCAGTAATGTGAGGGCCAGATATCTTGCATCTGGGTCGGCAGTACAAGCTAGCACTTGATGGGGTAAAGACTTGTGGATCGCTATGGCGACTCCTTTGGTCTTATTCACCGCATTATTTGCAAAGTGCCAGGTGGTGTAGTGTCGATGTCGTATGCTCGGGGCGCTACCCTCCTTAAAATGCGTTTCTTGGAAACAGATAATATGTACCTTTTGGCGATGAAAGTGATGAAGTATCTGGGCCCTTTTTTCGGGAGTGTTGAGGCCCTTCGCGTTGAATGATGCAATCTTCAGAGACCCCATTACTGCGGGGGGAGGGGGGAAGGAAAAAAACACAAGGAAGGCACGGGGAGACAACCGACAAAAAACAAAAAGAGAAGAACAACAGTTATAAGCAAACAAACAGGTGGAGAACCCCGAAAAGGGGTTTTTATGTGACCCAGAGGTCTAAAGAGGCTGTCACCTGGGGAAGATACCCCAAGGGAGAGTCTCCACTTATTTGGGGGAAAAAGTGTCAGCCGGACAAGAGCTGACCCCCGACAGCACCAGTAAAGCAAGTGAAAACTTATAAGCACCAACAAATTTGGAGCATAAAGGCAGATAAAGAGAATGAGCAAACAGCTAAAAACCAATAAGGAACAATCGGTATATTAGATCATTAGTAGTCCCAGGTAGTTAAAGCAGGGATCCCCTCAGGTGGTAAGGCGAGGTGAGGATCTACGACTTGAGTAGTCTGGTCCTCTCTGGCGTCGTCCCTTGAGGCCTGAGCAGAAGAACTGAGCGCTTTTTCAACAGGCAATGGACGTTGTCGCCCCCTCGACTCGGAGGCAGGCGGGAGGAGGGAAGGCCAGGATCCCAATTCAACCGGTGGCAAGTCCAGCTGTTGTAGAAAATGGGGAAGATCCGTAGGGTCCCGCAGGGTGACGACTTGATCTTTAGGGCCAGCAAGTAGAGCAAAAGGAAAGCCCCAGCGGTAAGGGATACTGCGCTCTTTGAGAAGGTGTAACAGTGGGCGCAAGGCAGCACGTTGGGCCAGGGTGTAACGGGATAAGTCCTGCAGCAAGATAAAGGGGACACCGTCGTAGGACAGAGACGACATCTTTCGGGCCTTGAGCAGAATCTGATCTTTGATGGCATAAAAGTGAACTCTGCAGATGACGTCCCTTGGTTTTGAGGGGTCAGGGTTTGGAGGCCTCAATGCCCTATGGGCTCGGTCAATTTCAATGCTGGAGCTTGGCGGACGTCCCAGGAGGTCATTGAAAATTTTTACAATGGTGGATAGAAGAACCGCCTGCGTTATAGACTCAGGGAGGCCTCTGATCCGAATATTATTGCGACGGCTCCTATTTTCGACATCATCCAGATGGTATTGCAAGGCGTGTATCTGTGCATCGTGGGATTGCAGCTTGTCTTTCAATACCTGCACGTCTGCAGATAAGTAATCATGTTCCTGTTGAACAGTGTCCACTTTTGTATCAATCAAGGCCATCTCAGAGCGTACTTGCGTGAATTCTTTTTTACATTCCTGTAAAATGTTAGCTGCAAAACTAGAGAGGTCTGCCTTGGTGGGGAGTGAGCACATCAGGTTGCGTAAGTCCGCCATAGTAGGTGGCCGGGAGTCCTCATCAGGTAGAGGAACATGAGACCCAGATCTCTGGGGCAAAGGTGGAGAGCCCCATGAGGCCGACACTGCAGGGGCAGCCAGGGTCTGTGTGCCCGATGATGCGATGCCCTCCTGGCGTGGGTGAGATCCGTCCCACGACGAGCCCGTGGACCAGTGTGGGGAATTTGCTAGGGACGGCTCAGGAGAGTGAGTTAAAGGGGGCTCCCGCAGTATGCACGGGGAGGAGGCCGCAGCCTGTGGCGAATCTGAGGCCTTTTCATTAACCTTTTCAGGTTGCCCCCTGTGAGAAGTGTCTCTCTGTGACTGGGGGTGTCCCATAAGGCTGGCTGAGGTACCTGCCCAAGGGGACCCAGAGGGAGATCTCACTGCTGGGCTCAGTGGGGCTGCAGGTGAGGTGGGGGTTCTAGGACCCCAGGCGACAGGGTGAGGGGTCAACTGAGAAGTCCCCTGAAGCGGGGGGAACTCCTCCTCACTAACCTGAATCGCCGGGCCGCAGGGAGACATCGTTGCGACTGCTAGGCCTCCATCCTGGGCTGAAGATGAGGGATCAGCGTGTGCTTCAGGGTCCTCTTCCACCTGGGTATGCGACACCCGGGTCCGGTCCGAGCTGCTGCTTAAGGACGGCACCGATGCAGACCTGACTCTCCTTCTATCCGGTAGGTACGACCGCTGATTCCGGTGCTCAGCCCCAGGCTCAGCTACTGCTGGGAGTTGAGATTTTCCAGGGCCGGCGGCGCCATCTTGGAAGCGCTTGGCGCGCTCGGTCAGGTCGGGGCCTGGAGTTGCAGGCTGCCGGGCGAAAAGCCTGGAAATGTCCCCCTGTGAAGATGCCAGGGGGGCTACAGAACGAGCCTTGACTTTCTTGGGAAGTTTGCCCATCTTTAAAGGGTCGCTGGCGGTGGATTAGCTCCGGTGCTGTGGAGGAGCTCACAGCCGCACGTCCTCACTCCTGCATAGCTGGCCACGCCCCCCCCGAGGACCTGTTTTCATTGCCATTCATTAATTTGGGCCTCTCGCCAAGGCCGCTTGAAGAGGGTCATAAGAAGATCTTGTGCCCTGATTTCTAAACTGTGGAGCATCCACAGTCAGAAGAACATGATGGTGGGGAACGGCAATTAGTGTTTCACAAGGTGGATGATGATGATGATGATGAGACACAGTTGCCAATAAGCCAACCGCAATTAGGGTCTCAAGAGGTTCATGATGAGGATGATACACAATTGTCAAAAACTGAGGTTGTTGTTTGGTCAACAAATCAGGAGGATGACCAGAGTGAGGAAGTGGAAGAGGCACCTCGCTGGACGATGAAGTCACTGACCCAACCTGGGAAGGTGGCAGCAGAGCGAGGACAGCAGTACAGAGGGGGAGGGATCCGCAGAACCGCAAAAGTCAGGAAGAGGCAGTGGGGTGGCAAAAGGGAGAAAGGTGGGCCACACCAAACAGGCCCGCAACTGTTCCCTGAAACACCCCCTTGCGGCACTCTCCCTTGCCAAGGGGTAGGTGTTCCGCAATCTGGTGCTTTTTCGAGGAAAGTGCGGACGATAAAAGAATAGTCATTTGCAACCTGTGCCATACCAAAATGAGCAGGGGCGTGAACACTAGCAACCTCCCCACCACCAGCATGATCTGCCACATGGCATCAAAGCACTCTAATAGGTGGGCTGAACACCTGGGTCCACAACCAATGTCTGTGGGTCACACCACTGCCTCTTCTGCCAATCCCCTGTACAAGACACAGGCCCGGATGCCTCCTACCATGCACCTGGACCTTCGCAAGCACCATCAGCTAGCACATCCACTTCTTTGTCCCAGCGCAGCGTACAGATGTCTATACCTCAGGCCTTTGAACGAAAGCGCAAATACCCAGCTGCCCACCCACAGACCATAGCACTAAATGCACACCTTTCCAAATTGCTGGCCCTGGAAATGTTTCCATTTAGGCTTGTGGATACTGAGGCTTTCAGCAGCCTGATGGTGGGTGCTGTCCTGCGGTACTCTGTCCCCAGCCGCCAATATTTTTCACGGTGTGAAGTCCCAGCATTACACCAGCATGTGTCCCGTAACATCACCCGTGCCCTGACCAACGTAGTTATTGGGAAGGTCCACTTAACGACTGACACATGAACAAGTATTTTTGGCCAGGGATGCTACATTTCCCTGACGGCACACTGGGTAAACGTTGTGGAGGCCAGGAGCAACTCGTACCCTAGCATGGCACAGGTGCTACCAACGCGAAGGATTGTGTGCCCTACTTCCATGAGTGTTTCCGCCACCACCTACGTTAGGTGCTGCAAACCCCCTTCTCCTCTTTCACCTCCTCCTCCACTTCCAGCTCTGAATTATCATCTTGGAGCACCAGTCAGCCATCAGTCAGTAGCTGGAAGCAGTGTAGCACTGCAGTGGGGAAGCGGCAACAGGCTAAGCTTAAACTGATCTGCTTAGGTGACAAACAGTACACCGCCGCAGAGCTGTGGCAGGGGATTAGGGACCTGACTGAGCTGTGGCTCTCGCTACTCTACCTAGAACCAGGCATGGTTGTGTCTGATAATGGCCGTAACTTAGTGTTGGCTTTGGAGCTCGGCAAGCTCACACACATACCATGCCTAGCCCACGTGTTCAACCTAGTGGTTCAGCGGTTTCTCAAAACCTATCCCAATTTGCCTTAGCTACTGGTGAATATGCGCCTTGTGTGTGCCCATTTCCGCAAGTCATCGACAGCTTCTGCTGGTCTGGCAACACTCCAGCAGTGCTTGCAATTGCCAGTTCACCGACTGTTGAGCGACGTGAGCATGCGCTGGAACTCCATGTTCGACATGTTGGCCAGGCATTGTGAGCAGCAGAGGGCAGTAGTGGAATACCAGCTGCAACATTGTCTTTTCCTTTTCAGTCAGCTTCTGCTCTTCACAAGCGACGAGATGGCATTGATGTCTGACCTCTGTGAAGTTTTACGCAACTTTGAGGAATCAACACAGATGGTGAGCGACAATATCGCTATTATCAGCATAACCATCCCACTTCTGTGTCTCCTCAAACGCTCGCTGCTCACAGTTAAGGCGGACGGTTTGCATGTGGAAGAGGTGGAAATGGGGGAAGACAGAACACAGGGTGATAGCCAGACCACCTTCAATTCGTCTTCTCTGCACAAATTGGATGATGATGATGATGATGATGAAGAAGGAGGAGGAGGAGCAGGAGACGGTTGCCTCCTCTACAGAGGGCAGTACCCATGGATGTTTTATTCCATCTGTTCAGCGTGGATAGGTAGAAGAAGATGAGGAGATTGAAAGTCATCCTCCTGATGAGGACAGCGAAGTCTTGTCTGTTGGGACTCTGGCACACATGGCTGACCTTATGTTAGGCTGCCTTTCCCATGACCCTCGTGTTTTATGCATTTTGACCAACACCGATTATTGGTAGTTCACCCTTCTCGACCCCCGCTACAAAGAGAACTTCTCATCTCTCATTCCTGTGGTGGAGAGGACGAGCAAAATGGTGCAATACCAGAAGGTCCTTGTGGAAAAAATGCTCCAAAAATTTCCAGCTGACAACGCTGGTGGCAGAGTACGTAGTTTCCTAGGCAACCGAGGAGAACAGAGAAGGGGAACACACAGCGGTTCCAACAGAGGCTGGGCAACACTCTCCAAGGCCTGGGACAGTTTTATGACACTATGCCAGCACCTTCAACCTGATGCACGGCCTAGTGTCACAAGGAGGGAAAAATTTTGGAAGATGGTGAAGTACGTAACAGACCGTGTCAGCGTCCTCACTGATCCCTGTGTGCCTTACAACTATTGGGTGTCCAAGCTGGACACGTGGCACGAACTGGCGCTCTATGCATTGGTGATGCTGGCCTGCTCTGCTGTATTTAGTGCTTCTGGGGGCATAATAACTGATAAGCGCATCTGCCTGTCAACTGAAAATGCTGACCGGTTGATTCTTATAAAAATCAACAAGGCCTGGATTGACCCTGACTTTTCTACTACACCAGAGTAAAGCAGCTGAACATAAAGGCACTCTAAATGTTCATTTTATGGTGTATTGAATACACTGTATTCCCATGCACCCCTTCCACCACTAACAAGAGTATATGGTTCAATCTCCCTTTTCTCATCCTCCTCCTCTATCATATCAACATGCTTATTAGGCTGCCCTCACTCCTAATATTTTAGATGGTCAGCTCAGCAGCAGGCCCTCACCCATATTGTTTTTGAGGGTCACCAGCAGACCCTCACCCATAATGTTTTTGAGGGTCACCAGCAGGCCCTCGTCCATAATGTTTTTGAGGGTCACCAGCAGGCCCTCGCCTATAATGTTTTAGAGGGTCACCAGCAGGCCCTTGTTCTTAATGTTTTAGAGGGTCACTAGCAGGCCCTCGCCCCTAATGTTTTAGATGGTCAGATCAGCGGCAGACCCTAACCCCTAATGTTTTAGATGGTTCAGCTCAGCAACAGACCCTCATCCCTAATGTTTTAGATGGTCAGCCCAGCAGCAGACCTTCACCCCTAATGTTTTAGATGGTCAGATCAGCAGCAGGCATTCACCCCTAATGTTTTAGAAGGTCAGCTCAGCAGCGGGCCCTCGCCCCTAATGTTTTAGATGGTCAGATAAGCAGCAGGCCCTCGCCCCTAATGTTTTAGATGGTCAGATCAGCAGCAGGCATTCGCCCCTAATGTTTTACATGGTCAGCTCAGCAGCAGGACCTCGCACCTAATGTTTTAGATGGTCAGATCAGCAGACCCTTGCTCTAATAGTTTTTGAGGGTCACCAGCAGGCCATCAATCATAATTTTTCAAGGCTGTGTATGATGCCCTCCTTTATGTGTAATAAAGTGTGTATTCTAGTGCCGATTCCTTGTAATTTTTTGCAGCCCTTTCACTTCGTGCATAGGCTTTATGAGTGTAGGAGTCCAACTACCTGAACAATTGTACCACAATGTGAATGAGGCCCTCCTTTATGTGATATACATATTGTATCGGAGTGCCTCTTCCTTGTAATTTTTGGCAGCATTTGCACTTTATATACAAGTAGAGTTGAGCGGACACCTGGATGTTCGGGTTCGACGGGATCGGCCGAACTTCACAAAAAAATTTGAGTTCGGGACCCAAACTTGACCTGAACTTGACCCTGAACCCGAACCCGATTGAAGTCAATGGGGACCTGAACTTTTGAGCACTAAAATGGTTGTTAAAATGTCATGGAAAGGACTAGAGGGCTGCAAATGGTATTAAAATGTGGTTAAGAGCATGGCAAGTGCTCTGCAAACAAATATGGATAGGGAAATTACTTTAAATAACATAAAATACGTAAAAATAAAAAAGAATAATCTTGATCTAGGACAGGTGTCGGCAACCCGCGGCTCCGGAGCCGCATGCGGCTCTTTTGAACCTTTGCCGCGGCTCCGGCAGCGGGGCAGGCACTGAGATGAGCGCTTCCATAGTGATCTGTTTGTATCGCCGTCCTCAGGACAGCGATACAAACAGAAGGCTGTGCGGAGGAGCAGGGCAGGGAGGTGTGTCCCTTTCCTGTTCCTCTGATAGGCTGCCGGCACTACTAGGACGGCAGCCTATCAGAGGCCGGCGTAAGCGCCGCGCCGCCTGAGCCGTACATCGCTGGAGTCGGGACACAGGCCGGAAGAGGCCTGCATCGCATCGCTCCAAAGAGGTAAGTATAAGTGTTAATTTTTTTTAACTGGCAGTCTGGCACATAATGTGGGAAACCTGGTATTATACTGGCACATGATTGGGGAATTTGGGGGGGCCCTGGAATTACTGGCACATGATTGGGGGGGGTCTGGTATTACTACTGGCACATGATTGGGGGGGATCTGGTATTACTACTGGCACATGATTGGGGGGGTCTGGTATTACTACTGGCACATTATTGGGGGTCTGGTATTACTACTGGCACATGATTGGGGGGGTCTGGTATTACTACTGGCACATGATTGGGAGGGGGGGTCTGGTATTACTACTGGCACATGATTGGGGGGGTCTGGTATTACTACTGGCACATGATTAGGGGGGGGTCTGGTATTACTACTGGCACATGATTGGGGGGGTTTGGTATTACTACTGGCACATGATTGTGGGGGTCTGGTATTACTACTGGCACATGATTGGGGGGTCTGGTATTACTGGCACATGATTGGGGGGGTCTGGTATTACTGGCACATGATTGGGGGGGTCTGGTATAGTGACACATGATTGGGGGGTCTGGTATTACTACTGGCACATGATTGGGGGGGTCTGGTATTACTGGCACATGATTGGGGGGGTCTGGTATTACTGGCACATGATTGGAGGGGGGTCTGGTATTACTGGCACATGATTGGAGGGGGGTCTGGTATTACTGCCACATGATTGGAGGGGGGTCTGGTATTACTGGCACATGATTGGAAGGGGGTCTGGTATTACGGTCTGGTATTACTGGCACATGATTGGAGGGGGGTGTGGTATTACTGGCACATGATTGGAGGGGGGTGTGGTATTACTGGCACATGATTGGAGGGGGGTCTGGTATTACTGGCACATGATTGGAGGGGGGTCTGGTATTACTGGCACATGATTGGAGGGGGGTCTGGTATTACTGCCACATGATTGGGGCGGTGTCTGGTAAAGGTAAATTAAATATTTTAATTAGCTATTAATTTGCAAAAATATATTTTACATTGTTAAGTGAAAAAGTCATTTTTTTCTTCAGATTGACAGCTGACTGCACGATCCTGTATATAGCATTAAGGTAAGAAACAATATATGCAGTGTTATATTTGTTTTAAATGTCGCAATGGTTCTGCGGCTCCCAGTTTTTTTTTTCCTTCGGAAACGGGTCCAAGTGGCTCTTTATGTCTTAAAGGTTGCAGACCCCTGATCTAGGAGGACGAGGTCCATATGGAGTAGGAGGTTGAGGAGGCGGTGGATGTGGCGGTGTATGTGGAAGCGGTGACGGAGGAGCAGGAGGTAGCCTACACTGCTTTTTTGTTTTAAATTTATTTGTATTTTTTAAATTAGGGTACACCCCACAACATTGGGAAATATAACCTGTGATAACCCCCTCCAGTCGTGCTAAACACACGTTTAGACAATACACTGGCTGCAGGGGAGGCCAGCACCTCCAAGGCGTAAAGGGCAAGCTCAGGCCATGTGCCCAATTTGGAGACCCAGAAGTTGCAGGGGCTGACCCCGATCAGTCAGTTCGTGTAGGTGTGTGCACACTTACTGCCCCACCATGTTGCACGTCCCCATGATGTTCACGATCCAATTTGATATCTGCTCTATCAACTTTTGATGTTCTTTTATGCGCCTACCATGTTGATCACGGGTGGCGGGGAATCAGGGTTCAAGGCCGGAGAGGGAGCCTGGGAAAAGGATACCAAATGCAAGGGAGGTGAATGGATGAAATTAAATGTAATCGAGCGGAAATGTGGGACAAAGTATTGAAGCAAAAGCTTCCAAGTTAAGGAGAGGGCGCGCGGCAATTACCAACTCCCGACTCGGGGAGGTGACGATGATAAATAACAATACAGGACTCTTAAGATGCCCTATTATTAGAATGAATAATAAAAAATTATAGGAAATGTCACTGGGGTATTTTGGATTTGTAAACGTTAGACAGGAGAGGCCCTGTTGCCGCTTTGTTGACTCTAGCTAACTTCTGCCTGATCGCACGTCCTGTGACTAGAGATGTCCCGAACTATTCGCCGGCGAGCAGTTCCCGGCGAACATCGCTTATTCGCGTTTGCCGCGGCGGGCAAACATATGCGATGTTTGGTCCGCCCCTAAACGTCATCATTGAGCAAACTTTGACCCTGTACCTCACAGTCAGCAGACACATTCCAGCCAATCAGCATACCCTCCCTCCCAGACCCTCCCACCTCCTATCAAAAAGCAAGGACCTTATCCATCTTAGATTCAATCTGAAGCTGCAG
Organism: Bufo bufo; assembly: GCF_905171765.1. Lineage (NCBI taxonomy): Eukaryota > Metazoa > Chordata > Amphibia > Anura > Bufonidae > Bufo > Bufo bufo. Next base: position 526,388,968 of record NC_053391.1, on the reverse strand, counting down.
TGTTAGTTAGAGCAGGGAGAGTACTGTTGCTGCTGAAATAATAGGGAAATCGTTAGCTAGGCCACTGTTCTGTGTCCACTATAGTCCTCAAAGACTCATCTGCTGTAAGGACAGCGTCCTGACAGCACCCCAAAAAGCCCTTTTCAGGGCTGGTACATCAGTCTGCTTTTTTTTTTATATATATATATATATATATATTGCAGTTGCCTACCCGTGTGTGAGAGGCCACAGGCCCACAGACTGTACTGTGTGCACACCACTCATATTGGGTGGCACAGTACCTTGCAGATAAAAATGTCATTTAATTTTTTCTCTGTAATATAATTGCAGTTGCCTGCCAGTGTGTGTCAGGCCCACAAACTGTACTGTGCCCACTGCCCACCACTCATATCGGGTGGCACAGTACCATGCAGATAAAAAAGTCATTACATTTTTTTCTCTGGAATATAATTGCAGTTGCCTGCCAGTGAGTGTCAGGCCCACAAACTGTACTGTGCCCACTGCCCACCACTCATATCGGTTGGCACAGTACCTTGCAGATAAAAAAGTCATAAAATTTTTACCCTTTAATATAATTGCAGTTGCCTGCCAGTGTGTGTCAGGCCCACAGACTGTACTGTGCCCACTGCCAGTGCCCACCACTCATATCGGGTGGAACAGTACCTTGCAGATAAAAAAGTCATTAAATGTTTTCTCTGTAATATAATTGCAGATGCCTGCCAGTGTGTGTCAGGCCCACTGACTGTACTGTGCCCACTGCCAGTGCCCACCACTCATATCAGGTGGCAGAGTACCTTGCAGATAAAAAATTCATTTAATTTTTTCTCTGTAATATAATTGCAGTTGCCTGCCAGTGTGTGTCAGGCCCACTGACTGTACTGTGCCCACTGCCAGTGCCCACCACTCATATCGGGTGGAACAGTACCTTGCAGATAAAAAAGTCATTAAATGTTTTCTCTGTAATATAATTGCAGATGCCTGCCAGTGTGTGTCAGGCCCACTGACTGTACTGTGCCCACTGCCAGTGCCCACCAATCATATCAGGTGGCAGAGTACCTTGCAGATAAAAAAGTAATTTAATTTTTTCTCTGTAATATAATTGCAGTTGCCTGCCAGTGAGTGTTGGGCCCACAGACTGTATTGTGCCTACTGCCCACCACTCATATCTGGTGGCACAGTACCTTGCAGATAAAAAAGTCATTTAATTTTTCTCTTTAATATAATTGCAGTTGCCTGCCAGTGTGTGTCAGGCCCACTGACTGTACTGTGTCCCTGCCCACCACTCATATCGGGTGGCACAGTACCTTGCAGATAAAAAAGTAATTGACTTTTTTCTCTGTAATATAATTGCAGTTGCCTGCCAGTGTGTGTCAGGCCCACTGACTGTACCGTGCCCACTGCCAGTGCCCACCACTCATATCGGGTGGCACAGTACCTTGCAGATAAAAAAGTCATTCAATTTTTTCTCTGGAATATAATTGCAGTTGCCTGCCAGTGAGTGTCAGGCCCACAGACTGTACTGTGCCCACTGCCCACCACTCATAATGGGTGGCATAGTACCTTGCAGATAAAAAAGTCATTAAATTTTTTCTCTGTAATATAATTGCAGTTGCCTTCCAGTTTGTGTCAGGCCCACTGACTGTACTGTGCCCACTGCCAGTGCCCACCACTCATATCGGGTGGCACAGTACCTTGCAGATAAAAAAGTAATTGACTTTTTTCTCTGTAATATAATTGCAGTTGCCTTCCAGTGTGTGTCAGGCCCACTGACTGTACTGTGCCCACTGCCAGTGCCCACCACTTATATCGGGTGGCACAGTACCTTGCAGATAAAAAAGTCATTAAATTTTTTCTCTGTAATATATTTGCAGTTGCCTGCCAGTGAGTGTCAGGCCCACAGACTGTACTGTGCCCACTGCCACCACTCATATCGGGTGGCACAGTACCTTGCACGCATAGTACCACTAATAAAAAAAAAAATGACAGGCAGAGGCAGGCTACCCCGCAGGGACCGTCGTGGTCGTGGTGTTGTGATTTCCTTTGGCCCTAGAATAATGCCCAGTGTTCAGAGGACACGTACCCTGAACTCGAAAAGTTCTGAGGACATAGTTGACTGGCTTACACAGGACACCCAATCTTCTACAGCTTCCGCTCGGAACCTTGACGCACCATCCTTCTCCAGCTCAGCTTCGGGTACCTCTCAAGTTACCACTCGCCCGCCCACCACCTCCACCAACACTAGCACCACAGCCGCTTCACTTAATCTGTCAGAGGAATTATTTACGCATCAGTTGGAAGAAAAAATTGATGCGCAACCATTATTGCCAGAGGATGTAGATAACAGGGATATGTCTCAGTCAGGCAGAATTACACACATGGACGTACGGTGTGATGATGATGATGTTGTACCCGCTGCTGCTTCCTTTGCTGAGTTGTCAGATACAAGTGAAGTGGTTGATGATGACGATGTGTCCGTGGATGTCACGTGGGTGCCCGCTCGAAGAGAAGAAGAACAGGGGGAAAGTTCAGATGGGGAGACAGAGAGGAGGAGGAAACGAGTTGGAAGCAGGGGAAGGTCGTCGCAAGGAGCTAGTGGCACAGTCAGACAGCATGTATCGGCACCCGGGGTCAGCCAGACAGCACGCCAATCAACGCATGCTGTTGCAACCACCAGAATGCCGTCATTGCAAAGCTTAGCAGTGTGGCATTTTATTGGTGTGTCTGCCTCTGATAACAGCGATGCCATTTGCAACCTGTGCCAAAAGAAACTGAGTCGTGGGAAGTCCAACACCCATCTAGGTACAACTGCTTTGCAAAGGCACATGATTTCACATCACAAATGCCTATGGGATCAACACATGATGAGTACAAGTAGCACACAAAGTCAAAGCCACCATCCTCCTCCTGGTCTACTATCTTCAGCCACATCAACCACTGCTGTCCTCCTTGCCCCCTCTCAACCACCCGCCACTCCGCCTCTCACCTTCAGCAGTTCCTGCTCATCTGCCCACAGTCAGGTGTCTGCCACGGAATAGTTTGAGCGTAAGAAGCCAATGTCACAGAGTCACCCCCTTGCCTGGCATCTGACAGCTGGCTTGTCGGAACTCTTAGCCCGCCAGCTTTTACCATACTAGCTGGTGGAGTCTGAGGCCTTCAAAAAATTTGTAGCTATTGGAAGGTACCTGGCCGAATTTTTTTTTCACAAAAGGCAATCCCCAACCTGTACTTTATTGTGGAAAAGGAAGTCATAGCATATCTGGCACACAGTGTTGGGGCAAGGGTCCATCTGACCACTGATACCTGGTCTGCAAAGCACGGTCAGGGCAGGTATATCACGTACATTGCGCATTGGGTAAACCTGCTGACGGCTGCCAAGCATGGAATGCGTGGCTCTGCAGAGGAGTTGGTGACACCGCCACGACTTGCAGGCAGGCTTGCTGCCACCTCCTCTACTCCTCTTACTTCATCCTCTTCGCTAACCTCCTCGGCTGAGTCCTACTCTTCTGCTGCTGCGTCTTGCTCCAAATCAACTGCACCCTTCCATCTCCCCAGGGGCTATTCCACATCCTGGATACGACAGTGTCACGCCGGCCTTCAAAAAATTTGTCGCTATTGGGACACCACAGTGGAAGGTACCCGGACGAAATATTTTTTCAAAACAGGCAATCCCAAACCTCTACTCAGTGATTGAAAAGGAAGTCATGGCATCTCTGGCATACAGTGTTGGGGCAAGGGTCCATCTGACCACTGATACCTGGTCTGCAAAGCACGGTCAGGACAGGTATATCACCTACACTGCGCATTGGGTCAACCTGCTGACGGCTGACAAGCATGGAATGCGTGGCTCTGCAGCGGAGTTGGTGACACCGCCACGACTTGCAGGCAGGCCTACTGCCACCTCCTCTACTCTTCCTACTCCATCCTCTTCCATAACCTCCTCGGCTGAATCCTCTTCTGCTGCGGTGTCTGTCTGCACATCAACTGAATCCCCCCAGCTCCCCAGGGGCTATTCCACATCCCGGATACGACAGTGTCACGCTGTCTTGGGGTTGACTTGCCTGAAAGCAGAGAGTCACACCGGACCAGCACTCCTGTCCGCCCTGAACGCACAGGTGGATCAGTGGCTTACCCCGCACCAACTGGAGATCGGCAAAGTGGTGTGTGACAATGGAAGCAATTTGTTGGCGGCACTGAATTTGGGCAAGTTGACACATGTGCCGTGTATGGCACATGTGTTAAATCTGATCGTACAACACTTTGTGCATAAGTACCCAGGCTTACAGGACATCCTCAAGCAGGCCAGGAAGGTGTGTGGCCATTTCAGGCGTTCCTACTAGTGATGGCCCGAATAGTTCGCCGGCGAATAGTTCCCAGCGAATATAGCTTGTTCGCGTTCGCCGCGGCGGGCGAACATATGCGATGGTTCGGTCCGCCCCCTATACATCATCATTGAGTAAACTTTGACCCTGTACCTCACAGTCAGCAGACACATTCCATCCAATCAGCAGCAGACCCTCCCTCCCAGACCCTCCCACCACGTGGACAGCATCCATTTTAGATTCATTCGGAATCTGTATTCTCAGTGAGAGAAGGGACAGTGCTGCTGCTGCTGATTCAATAGGGAAAGCGTTAGCTAGGGCAGTGTTCTGTGTCCACAGTCTCATCTGCTGTAAGGACAGCGTCCTGACAGCACCCCAAAAAGCCCTTTTCAGGGCTGGTACATCAGTCTGCTTTTTTTAAATTTTTTATATATATATATATATATATATATATTGCAGTTGCCTGCCCGTGTGTGAGAGGCTGCAGGCTCAATCACAGACAGTACTGTGTGCACACCATTCATACACGGTGTGACAGAAAATACCTTGCAGATAAAAAAAAATTCTATTTAATCTTTTTCTGTGATCTAATCACAGTTGCAAGCCAGTGTGTGTCAGGCCCACACAGACTGTATTGTGGCCACTGGCTAGTGGCTAGGCCTCCACTTATACCGTTACAGGGTGTAACTCACTCACAAATACCTCGCAGATAAAAAATAATTATATTTAATATTTTTCTGCGATATAATCACAGTTGCAAGCCCGTGTGTGTCAGGCCCACACAGACTGTATTGTGGCCACTGGCTAGGCCTCCACTTATACCGTTACAGGGTGTCACTCACTCAAATACCTTTCAGATAAAAAATAAATCTATTTAATATTTTTCTGCGATCTAATCACATTTGCAAGCCAGTGTGTGTCAGGCCCACACAGACTGTATTGTGGCCACTGGCTAGTGGCTAGGCCTCCACTTATACCGTTACAGGGTGTCACTCACTCACAAATACCTCGCATGAGGGGCGGAGATAGCAAGTCATGGTGTAGGATGTGTCTGCCGGAGCTCCTCACCGCTATCCCAGCTTCATCAGCTTTTAAATCCAGTGGACACAGATCCAACATGGGGAAAACCTCTAGAGATAAAGAGGGTGCATCAGAGAACACCCTGAAGACAAAAAAGACGCAGAAGACCTGACAAAATATCTCAACAGGAGATCTTCCTCGCACCCTGACGGAGGCAAGATGGTGCGGGAGGTGCGAATCAACTCCGAGAGAGAAGGAGCTGACTCAGAGGCCGACAGCTCAGACGCTGAAACCTACATTGGAGGTGAGGTTGATTCCCTCCCTCTCACCCGTGGCTTTTTTTCAGCAGTCCCTGGCCCAAGCCCTCTCACCGGTCATGAAAGAACTCTCAGATATCAAGACCGAGTTCCTACAGCTAGGCCATCGGGTTGAACGCCTGGAGGACAGCCACGATCTTCTTCTCCAGCACGAGAAAGGGGTTCACTGTCACTTATCGGCCATGTCTAAAATGTTAAATACAGCCTTCTTTAACCTGGAGGACCAGGAAAACAGAGGCCGGAGGAAAAATGTCCGGCTGCGGGGTATACCCGAATCAATACAGGCTGAAGACCTGATGGACACAGTCCGCCGCCTATTTGCCACTTTAGTGGGCGAGGAACAGGCTGCAGCCATTACTATTGAAAGGGCCCACAGAGCCCTTAGGCCCAAACCTGCCGCAGGAGAACCACCTAGGGACGTGGTATGTGCCCTGATGAACTTTCTGGACAGCGGCCGTCTTGAGAGCGGCCAGAGAAAAAGGAGACGCCACCCTAGATGGCCATAAGGTTCTTTTATTTCAGGATCTGGCGGCTAGTACATTAGCCAAACTAAGGAACCTGCGCCCGCTAACCTCGTTATTGAGGGATAAGAAGCTGCCGGTCAGATGGCTCTTTCCATTCGGCTTATTTACATCGATCGGAGGGAAGCAATTCACGGTGAGAACACCGGAGGACTTACCGCCTGTGTGGGAGGCCTTAGGAATCTAGGCCCTGGGCATTCAGTCTTGGCTCCCCTGTAATCCATCCCCGGACCTACCTGGCCTTCCGCAGCCGGAGGAATGGCGTCTGGCACAGAATAAAAAATCGCCGAAAAAAAGAGCCTTTTGAAATGCCTCTATCCGAAAATAAGGAAACAATCTTCGACATAAATAGAAACTCTGAGATCCAGCGTCATTGAGATCATACGACCGCACCGCCATCTGGCAGGACTCAGGTTCTATTTAGCTCATTTAACCCAGTGCCTTATTATGGGGCCACCTTCTTTTAGATCTCTGTTATTTACACTAGCCGCCTGGCCTTTGACTTTTATTTTTTCTGCTGCTTAGACCCTTACCCACCTCTCCTTATTTGCTTTCCATCTACCCCCCCCCCCATCCCCCCTTATTTCCCACATGCCTTTTTCATACCTTTTCCATCTCATACTGCCCCCCCCTCCTTTTTTCGCTCTACAATACCTTTTACTCATTTACATACTGGCAGCTGCCTACAAGATTTGCCCCATCCAGGTGTGATTGGAGTCAAAAGCGACAATGCTTGATGGAATTGTAGAACACTCTTCTAACTAGGGGCCTCGTGTTTAAGCTTCTTATTGCTTCATGAATGTCCACTCTATGCATTTGTCTTTACATGTTGGGTTTAGTGTGTGGAACCTGGTTATTTAGGTACGTCCACACTAATTTCCCCCCCTACTGAGGTTTCTTTTTAACCTCATAGATAGACACTGCAGGATTACTTTCTACAGTGTACAATGTTTATATTTCTTTTTATGTATTTTTGTTTTTATGTTACCCTGTGTCACCTCCTGGCTAGTTCTTCAGAACAGATCCACAAAATGTCACCATGTCTGATCTAAAGATCGTGTCATTTAATGTAAATGGCATGAACACACCGCAAAAGAGGAGTCAAATCTACCACTTGCTTCGCAGAGAAAGGGCTGACTTGGTTCTTTTACAAGAGACCCATTTCAGACACCTGCACGTCCCTAATGTAATCAGTAAAAACTTCCCTGTTTGGTATCATGCTGCATATTCCTCGGCAGCTAGAGGAGTTTCAATAGGCATAGGGCAAAATTTCCCATTCACTTTAGTGTCCAAGCTGATCCCTTAGGGCCGCTATTTATTTTTAAAAGGTAAGGTAGCGAACTCCACGTTTACTTTAGTCAATCTCTACGCCCCGAATATTGGCCAATTCACATGGTTGCACCGCACTCTTGGAGTTCTAAAGACCTTTGGAGAAGGTCACCTTGTTCTAGGTGGAGACCTCAATCTTACTCTTGACTTCTCTAAGGATTCAACCTCTGTAGGCCGCCCCCCCTCCAAAAAGCAAATGAGAAGGCTTCTTCTCACACTCACGGATCTCAGGATCTCGGACGTTTGACGCATCCTACATCCAAAGATAAGGATTACACCTTCCACTCGCGGACGCATGATACATATCAACGCCTTGACTATCTTTTTATAACTAACCAATTATTGCCCTCGGTTTCTGAGGCCAGCATTGGAAACATAGTTGTTTCCGATCATGCGCCGGTGAGTGTGAAGATGAGATTGCATGACATCCCTCCGAGATCCTGGGTCTGGAGATTAAATGAGACGCTCCTGGAAGACGAGTCACACAAGAAGGAGATAGAACAATGTCTCAAAAACTACTTTTTGGAAAATGCTAGAGGTTTAACTAATGGGACGACCTTATGGGAAGCTCATAAGGTAGTAGTTAGAGGGGAGCTCATTAGCCTGGGCTCTAGAGTTAAGAGAAATAGGCAGAAACAATTAGACTCCCTCCTTCAGCAGATCACTACTCTTGAAATTTTGCACAAAAGGGCGGGATCAGTTGAGGTCTTGGAATCTCTTAAACGATTGAGATACGAGGTCACTGACCTGCTGAATGTGCGAGCGGCTAGAGCACTGAAGACATTGCGCTTCAAGCAATATCTGCATGGAAATAGGGGCTCCAAATTAGTCTCTAACCTTTTAAAAGGTCAAAGGAACAGATCCTTTATTTCAGTGATTAAATCAGCCACAGGCTCCCGACTCATCAACACTCCCGCGATAGCTCGAGAGTTTTGCTCCTTTTATTCAACTCTGTATAACCTCCCGGCACCCCTCAGAGGTCAACAGTTGGATAGACATATTACAGAATTCCTAAGCTCTATTGCCATCCCGAAAATTTCCGCAAATGACATAAGCGGGCTTCTCCTGCCCTTTACGGTGGAAGAAGTAGACCAAGTCCTATCCTCTATTCCTTCGGGCAAGAGTCTAGGGCCCGATGGGTTCCCTATCTATTATTACAAAAGGTTTAGAGAGGCTCTCATACCCCATTTTGTAGATGTTTGTAATTCCCTTCTAAAGAGTGGTTCTCTGACCCCACAGGCCCAGGAAGCACACATAACAATTATCCATAAAGAAGGAAAGGATAGAGAAGCTTGTGGCAATTATAGGCCAATTTCATTGCTAAACACCGATCTGAAATGGTGGGCCAAGCTGCTTAACAACAGAATTTCGAAGTTGCTTCCTGGGCTTGTGGGTGAAGAACAGGTAGGCTTTGTGGCGGGTAGAGAGGGTAGACACAATATCAGTAGAGTAGTACACGTGATTACGCACGCTATCAAAACCAAGTTCCCCCTGGTGCTCCTAGGCACGGATGCTGAGAAGGCGTTCGATAGGGTCAGTTGGAGCTATATGGAAAAAGCCTTAAATGCTTTCGGCTTTCCTGAAGATTTTATTAGAGCCATATTTACTTTATACTCGGCACCTTCTGCAAGAGTGATGGTGAATGGGACCCTATCGGACGCCTTCCAAATCAAAAATGGCACCCGCCAAGGTTGCCCGCTATCCCCTACCCTGTTTATCCTCGTCCTATAGACATTGTTATTAAAATTCTGCCAATCCCCTGTGATCAAGGTTGTGAACTTGGGGAAGTTTAACCACAAGATGGCGGCCTTCGCGGACGACCTTCTGCTTTTTATGTCTAACCCTGAGGAGGCTCTACCGGAGGTTATGCAGATATTTGAATCCTTTGGTCAACTCTCGAACTTTAAGATAAACTTTGATAAGTCGGAAGCCTTGGGTATTTCTTTATCACCTGCCCTGCGTAGCAGAGTTAGGACCCTCACCCCATTTAAGTGGCCTCCACAGGCAATCAAATATCTGGGTGTCATGATCCCAATAGATCCCAAACTCCTATTTAAACTTAATTTTCCTCCTTTACTCTCAAGAGTGACTTCCATCCTCTCAAAAAGCTCCTCGCCGTTTCTCACCTGGCTAGGTAGGAAAAATGTGCTGACCACCTATATTCTCCCATTGCTTATGTACACCCTTAGAGCCCTTCCCATATTAATTCCTGGCAACTTTATAAATAGAGTTCAATCAATTATGAGTAAATACCTCTGGAATGGAGGTCACCCTAGAATGTCCTTCCGCTTGCTCTCTCGCAGGAAAAAACAAGGTGGCATCTCTCTACCGGATCTTCCAACCTATATACAAGCCATTAACCTAGAAAGATGGCTTTCACTGACTAGATGTGAGTCTCAATATATGCATATCGACTTGGAGTTGGCCCTCTTGGGCAAAGACTCGTTTCATAGAATATGGCTACCTGGGGGATCCGGGGGAGAGACCAAAATTGACAGTGTACTCACCAGAGGAATGTTACACACCTGCCACAGATCAAAGGAACTCAATTCAGGGCAAAGTAAGATTTCCTCCCTGGCTCCTATCTCAGTATTACCCACTCTTTTGTGCCCCCAAATTAAATATCCCTCTGATATATGGCTTTCACTGTCAAATCATAGATTGGGAGATTTAGGGAGACTTGAAGCTACTGTTGATTTCTTCAACACCCTTTCAGGTGATATAGACCTGGGGAAAAACTTTATTCAGAGAAATGATTTTGAGTCCATGTGTAGACAGTTCAAGTCCTCCAAGCTTGTCCCCTTAGCAGACCCAACGTGGCTGGCAAATTTTGTTTTACTCCCACGTTTGCCTCATAAATGCACCACTCTCATATACAGACAAATCCTCAATGCTAGGGACTCCAAGCCCTCGCCATGGGTAGCTGACTGGGAGAGGGAACTGCAACTCACTTTAAATGAAGCCGATAGGAAATGGATCCAAAAGTGTTCACACAGCTTTTCTAAATGTATAAAAATACAAGAAAACTCTGTTAAGGTAGCATTCAGGTGGTATAGGACACCTGAATTTCTATATAAAATCCAGTTGCTCCCCACAGATTTGTGCTGGCGATGCAATATTGCCACTGGCTCCATTTCTCATATTTGGTGGACGTGTTCAGGCATCCATAATTTCTGGGCGGAAGTAGAGCGTACTATAAATATGATTTGTAACACATCCTTGAAGCTCACAGCCCAATTAATACTACTCTGGTTACCTACCCCAGTTTTTCGCCCTGGGAAACATAACCTGACCACACACTTGCTGATGGCTGCTAAACTTCTGGTCCCTATGAAATGGAGGTCAGTAGACCCCCCGACCCTGGATATGTGGAGAGATAGGGTCCACCAGATATGCCAAATGGAGGAACTGATTGGGTGGACATACCATAACAGAGACCGCTTTCTACAGATCTGGCAGCCTTAGCTGCACTATAGAGCGGAATACCTGAACTCATTGCAACTCGGTACTACTTAACCTATGAAAGGCGAGATGTCCAATCTGGCCACTTTTTGAGACCCCCCCCCCCCCACCTTGCCTCCTCCCAACATACCTGTTCATCTCCCTCACCAATAGGTTTTGACCAGAACTGATATGTTTGAAGATTTAGTTGATGCAATAAGCTATATTTTCATTCTCAAACACTATGCGGATTGTAGTTTATTACATGAGGTGACACAGTGTTAGAGCCGTTAGCTCTGTTCACTTGTTTTGTACAACATTCTTGTTTCTGTAAAATCATTTATCTAATGAGACTATTTGGTCTCAGATGAGTGGTCACCTCGTGTTTACGTGTATTGTTAGGCTATGCCCTTGATGATGTATGCCTTGCTTCCATAACGAGGTGACTCACTCAACTTTGGATTGCTTTATTGAATTATGATCTTTGTTTGTCTAATAAAAAGAGAATTAAAACACAAATACCTCGCAGATAAAAAAAAATTATATTTAATATTTTTCTGTGATGTAATCACATTTTCAAGCCCGTGTGTGTCAGGCCCACACAGACTGTATTGTGGCCACTGGCTAGGCCTCCACTTATACCGTTACAGGGTGTCACTTACTCAAATACCTTTCAGATAAAAAAAATTCTATTTAATATTTTTCTGTGATCTAATCACATTTGCAAGCCCGTGTGTGTCAGGCCCACACAGACTGTATTGTGGCCACTGGCTAGTGGCTAGGCCTCCACTTATACCGTTACACGGTGTCACTCACTCACAAATTCCTTGCAGATAAATAAAAATTCTATTTAATATTTTTCTGTGAGATAATCACAGTTGCAAGCCAGTGTGTGTCAGGCCCACACAGACTGTATTGGGGCCACTGGCTAGTGGCTAGGCCTCCACTTATACCGTTACAGGGTGTCACTCACTCACAAATTCCTTGCAGATAAATAAAAATTCTATTTAATATTTTTCTGTGATAAAATCACATTTGCAAGCCAGTGTGTGTCAGGCCCACACAGACTGTACTGTGGCCACTGGCTAGCCCACCACTCATACCGTTACAGGGTGTCACTCACTCACAAATTCCTTGCAGATAAATAAAAATTCTATTTAATATTTTTCTGTGAGATAATCACAGTTGCAAGCCAGTGTGTGTCAGGCCCACACAGACTGTATTGGGGCCACTGGCTAGTGGCTAGGCCTCCACTTATACCGTTACAGGGTGTCACTCACTCACAAATTCCTCGCAGATAAATAAAAATACTATTTAATATTTCTCTGTGATATAATCACAGTTGCAAGCCCATGTGTGTCAGGCCCACAAAGACTGTATTGGGGCCACTGGCTAGTGGCTAGGCCTCCACTTATACCGTTACAGGGTGTCACTCACTCACAAATACCTCGCAGATAAAAAAAATATATATTTTATATTTTTCTGTGATATAATCACAGTTGCAAGCCCATGTGTGTCAGGCCCACACAGACTGTATTGGGGCCACTGGCTAGTGGCTAGGCCTCCACTTATACCGTTACAGGGTGTCACTCACTCACAAATACCTCGCAGATAAAAAAAAATTATATTTTATATTTTTCTTTGATATAATCACATTTGCAAGCCAGTGTGTGTCAGGCCCACACAGACTGTACTGTGCCCACTGCCCACCACTTATATAGGGTGGCACAGTACCTTGCACGCATAGTAACACTTATCTAATAAAAAATGACAGGCAGAGGCAGGCCACGCTGCAGGGGCCGTCGTGTTCGTGGTGCTGTGATTTCCACTGGCCCTGGAATAATGCCCAGTGTTCAGAGGCCACGTACCCTGAACCCAAAAAATTCAGAGAAAATAGTTGACTGGCTTACACAGGACACCCAATCTTCAACAGCTTCCGCTAAGAACCTTGACGCACCATCCTCCTCCAGCTCAGCTTTGGTCACCTGCTCTCAAGTTACCACTCTCCCGCCCGCCGCCACCACCACCACTACCACCACAGCCACCACAGCCGCTTCACTTGATCCCTCAGAGGAGTTATTTACACATAATTTGGATGAAATTAGTGATGCACAGCCATTATTGCCAGAGGATGGAGATAACAGGGATATGTCTCAGTCAGGCAGCATTACACACATGGACGTACAGTGTGATGATGATGATGTTGTACCCGCTTCACTTGATCCCTCAGATGAGTTATTTACTCATCAGTTGGATGAAATTAGTGATGCACAACCATTATTGCCAGAGGATGGAGATAACAGGGATATGTCTCAGTCAGGCAGCATTACACACATGGACGTACAGTGTGGTGATGATGATGATGATGTTGTACTCGCTGCTGCTTCCTTTGCTGAGGTGTCAGATACAAGTGAAGTGGTTGATGATGACGATGTGTCCGTGGATGGGATCAACACATGATGACGAGTAGAAGCAGCACACAAGCTCAAAGCCACCATCCTCCTCCTGGTCCAGCATCTTCAGCCACGTCAACCACTGCTGTCCTCCTTGCCCCCTCTCAACCGCCCGCCACTCCGCCTCTCACCTTCAGCAGTTCCATCTCATCTGCCCACAGTCAGGTGTCTGTAAAGGAAATGTTTGAGCGTAGGAAGCCAATGTCACAGAGTCACCCCCTTGCCCGGCGTCTGACAGCTGGCTTGACGGAACTCTTAGCCCGCCAGCTTTTACCATACCAGCTGGTGGAGTCTGAGGCCTTCAAAAAATTTGTCGCTATTGGGACACCACAGTGGAAGGTACCCGGACGAAATTTTTTTTCAAAAAAGGCAGTCCCAAACCTCTACTCAGTGATTGAAAAGGAAGTCATGGCATCTCTGGCATACAGTGTTGGGGCAAGGGTCCATCTGACCACTGATACCTGGTCTGCAAAGCACAGTCAGGACAGGTATATCACCTACACTGCGCATTGGGTCAACCTGCTGACGGCTGACAAGCATGGAATGCGTGGCTCTGCAGCGGAGTTGGTGACACCGCCACGACTTGCAGGCAGGCCTACTGCCACCTCCTCTACTCCTCCTACTCCATCCTCTTCCATAACCTCCTCGGCTGAGTCCTCTTCTGCTGCGGTGTCTGGCTGCACATCAACTGAATCCCCCAAGCTCCCCAGGGGCTATTCCACATCCCGGATACGACAGTGTCACGCTGTCTTGGGGTTGACTTGCCTGAAAGCAGAGAGCCACACCGGACCAGCACTCCTGTCCGCCCTGAATGCACAGGTGGATCAGTGGCTGACCCCGCACCAACTGGAGATCGGCAAAGTGGTGTGTGACAATGGAAGCAATTTGTTGGCGGCATTGAATTTGGGCAAGTTTTCACATTTGCCATGGATGGCACATGTGTTAAATCTCATCGTACAACGCTTTGTGTCTAAGTACCCAGGCTTACAGGACGTCCTCAAGCAGGCCAGGAAGGTGTGTGGCCATTTCAGCCGTTCCTACACGGCCATGGCGCACTTTTCAGACATTCAGCGCCGAAACAACATGCCAGTCAGGCGCTTGATTTGCGACAGCCCGACATGTTGGAATTCAACACTCCGAATGTTCGACCGCCTGCTCCAACAAGAAAAAGCCGTCAAGGAGTATTTGTATGACCGGGGTGCTAGGACAGCCTCTGCGGAGCTGGGAATTTTTTTGCCATGTTTCTGGACGCTCATGCGCAATGCCTGTAGGCTCATACGTCCTTTTGAGGAGGTGACAATTCTAGTCAGTCGCACCGAAGGCACCATCAGCGACCTCATCCCATTTGTTTTCTTCCTGGAGCGTGCCCTGCGAAGAGTGCTGGATCAGGCTGTAGATGAGCGTGAAGAGGAAGAGGAAGAGTTGTGGTCACCATCACCACAAGAAACAGCCTTGTCATCATCGCTTGCCGGACCTGCGGCAACGCTGCAAGAGGAGTATGAGGAAGAGGAGTCAGAGGAGGAATGTGGCTTTGAGGAGGAGGAAGACCAACCACAGCAGGCATCCCAGGGTGCTCGTTGTTGTCACCTATCTGGGACCCGTGGTGTTGTACGTGGCTGGGGTGAAGAACAGACCGTCAATGACATCAGTGAGGACGAGGAACAGGAAATGAGTAGCTCGGCATCCAACCTTGTGCAAATGGGGTCTTTCATGCTGTCATGTCTGTTGAGGGACCCTCGTATAAAAAGGATGAAGGAGAATGACCTGTACTGGGTGGCCACGCTACTAGACCCCCGGTATAAGCAGAAAGTGGCGGAAATGTGTCACCACCAGACATCTGAGAAGCTCTGACAGACGTCCTTCAGAACCTCCTCCTTGAGGTTCCTTTTGTTTTGCTTTCATTTTCTCATCTCGTTAGCCTCTCTCAGCTGTCATGTAGTTGCACTGATTGCATCCCTTTAAATCCCTTCCCATACTGCTTCACTTTGCGGTTTATACAACTTCCTGGATTGTATGCATGCTGGATGCTTCTACTGAGTCTTCTACAGATAAGTTTTGTTCATTCATTTGTATTTTCCTGTTTGCTGGATCTCAGGTGACCCTGACTCCCTCCGTATCAAGTGTAGGGAGCCGGTGGTCGTGTCCCCTCACTATTATAGGGTGTTCAGGTGTTATACAGTCGAGGTACGAGGATATGCGATCTTCTACCATTGAGAATTTTGCATAGGCTGAGCAGTTAGGGAGAGAGTCAGGTCTGTTGCAGGGCTCCCCCTTTTGTTCCTTAGTTTTGGATCCAGTCAGTCGGATCTTCCTTTTGTGTCTTCTTGTTTGCTGTACACCTTCCGTGACATTATAAACCGCCAAAACCGTCTTAAGCATGAATCCGGTTTCAACCTTGATTGATCGCATGCAGGGTCTTTCACTGGAGGTAGAAGTTCTGCGGAAAACTGTCTCTCAGTTTGAGGTGACCGTTTCTGCTTGCATTCATGGAGTTTGTTCTGAGCCTAAGATCTCGCTTCCGGATACGTTCTCCGGGGGTAGTGAGAATTTTGTTCGTTTTAGAGAGGCTTGCAAACTCCATTTTCGCTTACTTCCCCATTCCTCTGGTGATGAGGAGCGGAGGGTGGGGATCATCATCTCGCTGCTAAGGGATAACGCTCAGTCTTGGTCTTTTTCGCTGCCGGTGGGGGCACGGCCTCTCCGTTCAGTGGATGAATTTTTTTTAGCCCTGGGTCAGATATATGTTTATCCGGATCGTATTGCTCTACGTCTTTTATGCCAGGGTAAACAATCCGCAGAGATATACTGCTCAGAATTTCGGAGATGGGCAGCTGATACTGGTTGGAACGATGCTGCACTCCGAAGTCAATTTTGCCATGGTCTTTCAGAGGGATTGAAAGATGCATTTGCCTTTCATGAGAGACCTACCTCCTTGGACTCTGCCATGTCTCGGGCCGTTCGTATTGACAGGCATCTTAGAGAGAGAGGAGAGATCACTCCTTCCTGTCATACTCAGTCCAAGGACAGTGCGGCGGTCTCATTCTGTGCACAGGGGTCTCAGTCGCTCTCAATCCCTTCTGAGCAGGGGCCCATGCAGCTGGGTTTGCTTGCCTCTGACAATAGAGGATTCATCTCTCATGGGAAGGTTTGTTTCTGTTGTGGAGGTATAAATCATTTGGCAAATGTTTGTCCCTCTAGGAGATTCAGGCAGTTTTTTGAGAGTAATTAAGAAACAAAAAGAAAAAAGTCCTCTAAAAACGTTCCATCTGTTACTATTGGCAAGGTTGATGCAGAAATTGAAGGTTTTCCGTTTGCTTGTAGTTCCCGTTTTTTCCTACCTGCCATGGTGGCGCTAGAGAGCAAGAATATTTTTTGTGAGATTTTTGTAGATAGTGGAGCAGCTGTCAATCTTATTGATAATCAATTTGCTATAACTCATGGTTTCCAGGTATGCACTTTGGGAAAGGATATACCTGTTTTTTCTATTGATTCCGTTCCACTTTCTCAGAAATCGTTAAAGGGCATAGTTCACAATATCCGTTTGATTGTGAGTGATACTCATGTTGAGGATGTGTCATGTTTCGTCCTAAACGGGTTGCCTACTCCTCTAGTGTTGGGGCTACCCTGGCTCACTAAACATAACCCCACCATTGATTGGCAAGCAAGGCAAATAAATGGTTGGAGTGACTTTTGCAGAGAGAATTGCCTCACGACATCTGTTTCAGAGGTTTCTACTAAGACTGTACCATCTTTTCTCTCTGAATTTTCGGATGTGTTTTCTGAGAGTGGTGTTCAGGAATTGCCCCCTCACAGGGAGTACGATTGCCCTATTAATCTCACCCCAGGCGCCAAGCTGCCTAAATCTCGTTTATACAATCTCTCCCAACCTGAAAGGGTCGCTATGCGTGCTTATATCTCTGAGAGTCTGAGAAAGGGACACATACGACCCTCGAAGTCACCTGTTGCCGCTGGTTTTTTCTTTGTTAAGAAAAAAGATGGTTCTTTAAGACCATGTCTGGATTTCAGGGAGCTGAACAGTATCACAATTCGTGACCCTTATCCGCTTCCTCTGATCCCGGACCTGTTTAACCAGATAGTTGGGGCTAAAGTTTTTTCCAAATTGGATCTAAGAGGGGCATACAACCTGGTCAGGGTCAGAGAAGGAGACGAATGGAAGACGGCCTTCAATACCCCTGAGGGCCATTTTGAGAATTTGGTTATGCCTTTTGGTTTGATGAATGCTCCAGCCGTCTTTCAGCATTTTGTGAACAGCATTTTTTATCATTTAATGGGGAAATTTGTATTAGTGTATCTGGATGACATTTTGATTTTTTTCTCCTGATTTCAAAACTCATAAGGAACATTTACGTCAGGTCTTGCTCATCCTGCAGGAGAATAAATTGTACGCTAAACTGGAAAAATGTGTGTTTGCGGTTCCAGAAATTCAATTTCTGGGGTTTCTTCTCTCTGCTTCTGGTTTTCGCATGGACCCCGAGAAGGTCCGCGCTGTGCTTGAGTGGGAGCTTCCTGAGAATCAGAAGGCGCTGATGCGTTTTCTGGGTTTTGCCAATTATTACAGGAAGTTTATTTTGAATTATTCCTCTGTTGTTAAACCACTCACTGATATGACTAGAAAGGGGGTAGATTTTTCCTCCTGGTCGGTAGAGGCGCGTAAGGCCTTTTCTAATATCAAGGAGAGTTTTGCTTCCGCTCCCATCTTTGTACAACCTGATATTTCTCTACCCTTCATAGTTGAGGTTGATGCTTCTGAGGTGGGTGTGGGTGCGGTCTTGTCTCAGGGTCCCTCTCCTGCCAAATGGCGACCGTGTGCCTTTTTCTCGAAGAAACTCTCCTCCGCAGAGAGAAATTACGATGTGGGAGATAGGGAGTTGTTGGCCATCAAGTTAGCTTTTGAGGAATGGCACCATTGGCTAGAGGGAGCCAGACACCCTATTACCGTGTTTACTGACCATAAGAATCTGGCCTACTTGGAGTCAGCCAAGCGTCTGAACCCGAGACAGGCCAGATGGTCTTTGTTCTTTTCAAGGTTTAATTTTGTTGTCACCTTTCGCCCTGGGGTTAAGAATGTGAAGGCGGAGGCCCTGTCACGTTGTTTTCCAGGAGGTGGGTATTTTGAAGACCCGGGTCCCATTTTGGCTGAAGGTGTGGTGGTCTCTGCTCTATATCCTGAATTGGAGGCAGAGGTTCAGGTAGCCCAGTCAGAGGCTCCTGATCTTTGTCCTCCTGGGAGGTTGTTTGTGCCTCTCGCTTTAAGACACAAGATTTTTAAGGAGCACCACGATACTGTCCTTGCTGGGCACCCGGGGGCAAGAGCCACAGTGGATCTCATCGCTCGGAGATTCTGGTGGCCGGCGCTTCGTAAGTCAGTTGAGGGTTTTGTGGCAGCCTGCGAGACCTGCGCTCGTGCCAAAGTCCCTCATTCACGGCCATCAGGTCCTCTCCTTCCGTTACCCATTCCTTACCATCCTTGGACACATCTGTCCATGGACTTCATTACGGACCTGCATCGTTCCTCGTGGAAGACTGTGTGATTCTGGTGGTGGTGGACCGTTTTAGCAAAATGGTGCATTTCATTCCTTTTCCTGGCTTTCCCAATGCTAAGACGCTGGCGCAGGCATTTATTGATCACATTGTCAAATTGCATGGTATTCCTTCAGACATAGTCTATGATAGGGGCACACAGTTTGTTTCCAGATTCTGGAAGGCTTTCTATTCTCGCTTGGGGGTTCGGTTGTCATTCTCTTCTGCTTTCCACCCGCAGTCGAATGGTCAGACAGAGTGTGTCAATCAGAATCTGGAGACATATCTGCGCTGTTTTGTGGCGGAGAATCAGGAGGATTGGTGTTCTTTTTTGTCTCTTGCTAAGTTTGCTTTAAATAACCGTCGTCAGGAGTCCTCTGATAAGTCACCATTTTTTGGTGCATATAAGTTTCATCTGCAGTTTGGGACATTCTTTGGAGAGGGGTCTTCTGGTTTGCCTGATGAGGACAGATTCTCCTCATCTTTGTCATCGATTTGGCAAAAGATTCAGGATAATCTAAAGAGCATGAGTGAGAGATATAAGCGTGTGGCGGATAAGAGACGTGTGCCTGGTCCGGACCTGAATGTTGGTGATCTGGTGTGGTTGTCTACTAAGAATTAGAGTTGAGCGAACACCTGGATGTTCGGGTTCGAGAAGTTCGGCCGAACTTCCCGGAAATGTTCGGGATCCGAACCCGACCCGAACTTCGTCCCGAACCCGAACCCCATTGAAGTCAATGGGGACCCGAACTTTTGGGCACTAAAAAGGCTGTAAAACAGCCCAGGAAAGAGCTAGAGGGCTGCAAAAGGCAGCAACATGTAGGTAAATCCCCTGCAAACAAATGTGGATAGAGAAATGAATTAAAATAAAAATTAAAAAAATAAAAATTTAACAATATCAATTGGACAGAGGTCCCATAGCAGAGAATCTGGCTTCACGTCAGCAGAGAATCAGTCTCTTCATGCCATAGTAAAGAATCTGGCTTCATGTCAGCAGAGAATCTGTCTTCATGTCATAGCAAAGAATCAGGCTTCACGTCACCCACCACTGGAACAGGCCACTGTCACATATTTAGGCTCCGGCACCCAGACAGAGGAGAGAGGTCCTGTAACAGAGAATCTGGCCTTATGTCAGCACAGTATCTGTCTTCATGTCATAGCAGAGAATCAGGCTTCACGTCACCCACCAGTGGAACAGGCCACTGTCACACATTTAGGCCCCGGCACCCAGGCAGAGGAGAGAGGTCCCGTAACAGAGAATCTGGCCTTATGTCAGCGCAGAATCAGTCTTCATGTCATAGCAGAGAATCAGGCTTCACGTCACCCACCACTGGAACAGGCCACTGTCACATATTTAGGCCCAGGCACCCAGGCAGAGGAGAGAGGTCCTGTAACAGAAAATCTGGCCTTATGTCAGCACAGAATCTGTCTTCATGTCATAGCAGAGAATCAGGCTTCACGTCACCCACCACTGGAACAGGCCACTGTCGCACATTTAGGCACAGGCACCTAGACAGAGGAGAGGTTCATTCAACTTTGGGTTGCCCCGCAATATAATGGGAAAATGAAAATAAAAATAGGATTGAATGAGGAAGTGCCCTGGAGTAGAATAATATATTGTTAAGGGGAGGTAGTTAATATCTAATCTGCACAAGGGATGGACAGGTCCTGTGGGATCCATGCCTGGTTCATTTTTATGAATGTCAGCTTGTCCACATTGGCTGTAGACAGGCGGCTGCGTTTGTCTGTAATGACGCCCCCTGCCGTGCTGAATACACGTTCAGACAAAACACTGGCCGCCGGGCAGGCCAGCACCTCCAAGGCATAAAAGGCTAGCTCTGGCCACGTGGACAATTTGGAGACCCAGAAGTTGAATGGGGCCGAACCATCAGTCAGTACGTGGAGGGGTGTGCACAGGTACTGTTCCACCATGTTAGTGAAATGTTGCCTCCTGCTAACACGTTCCGTATCAGGTGGTGGTGCAGTTAGCTGTGGCGTGGTGACAAAACTTTTCCACATCTCTGCCATGCTAACCCTGCCCTCAGAGGAGCTGGCCGTGACACAGCTGCGTTGGCGACCTCTTGCTCCTCCTCTGCCTTCGCCTTGGGCTTCCACTGGTTCCCCTGTGACATTTGGGAATGCTCTTGTACTCGCGCATCTTCCTATCACGCTCCAGTGTAGGAAGTAAGGTGGGCACATTGTCTTTGTACCGGGGATCCAGCAGGGTGGCAACCCAGTAGTCCGCACACGTTAAAATGTGGGCAACTCTGCTGTCGTTGCGCAGGCACTGCAGCATGTAGTCGCTCATGTGTGCCAGGCTGCCCAGAGGTAAGGACAAGCTGTCCTCTGTGGGAGGCGTATCGTCATCGTCCTGTGTTTCCCCCCAGCCACGCACCAGTGATGGGCCCGAGCTGCTTTGGGTGCCACCCCGCTGTGAACATGCTTCATCTTCATCCTCCTCCACCTCCTCCTCATCCTCGTCCTCCAGTAGTGGGCCCTGTCTGGCCACATTTGTACCTGGCCTCTGCTTTTGCAAAAAACCTCCCTCTGAGTCACTTCGAAGAGACTGGCCTGAAAGTGCTAAAAATGACCCCTCTTCCTCCTCTTCCTCCTGGGCCACCTCCTCTTCCATCATCGTCCTAAGTGTTTTCTCAAGGAGACATAGAAGTGGTATTGTAACGCTGATAACGGCGTCATCGCCACTGGCCATGTTGGTGGAGTACTCGAAACAGCGCAACAGGGCACACAGGTCTCGCATGGAGGCCCAGTCATTGCTGGTGAAGTGGGGCTGATCCGGAGTGCGACTGACCCGTGCGTGCTGCAGCTGAAACTCCACTATGGCCTGCTGCTGCTCGCACAGTCTGTCCAGCATGTGCAAGGTGGAGTTCCATATGAGGCGGTGAGCGGGAAGGCCGAAGTTACGCTGTAGCGCAGACAGGCGAGCAGCGGCAGGGTGTGAACGCCGGAAGCGCGAACAGACGGCCCGCACTTTATGCAGCAGCTCTGACATGTCGGGGTAGTTGCGAATGAATTTCTGCACCACCAAATTCAGCACATGCACCAGGCAAGGGATGTGCGTCAAACCGGCTAGTCCCAGAGCTGCAACGAGATTTCGCCCATTATCGCACACCACCAGGCCAGGCTTGAGGCTCACCGGCAGCAACCAATCGTCGGTCTGTTGTTCTATACCCCCCCACAACTCCTGTGCGGTGTGGGGCCTGTCCCCCAAACATATGAGTTTCAGAATGGCCTGCTGACGTTTACCCCGGGCTGTGCTGAAGTTGGTGGTGAAGGTGTGTGGCTGACTGGATGAGCAGGTGGAAGAAGAGGAGGAGGAAGCTGAGTAGGAGGAGGAGGAGACAGGAGGCAAAGAATGTTGCCCTGCGATCCTTGGCGGCGGAAGGACGTGCGCCAACCAGCTCTCCGCCTGGGGCCCAGCCGCCACTACATTTACCCAGTGTGCAGTTAGGGAGATATAGCGTCCCTGGCCGTGCTTACTGGTCCACGTATCTGTGGTTAGGTGGACCTTGCCATAGATGGCGTTGCGCTGTGCACACTTGATTTTATCGGACACTTGTTTGTGCAGGGAAGGCACGGCTCTCTTAGAGAAGTAGTGCCGGCTGGGAACAACATACTGTGGGACAGCAAGCGACATGAGCTGTTTGAAGCTGTGTGTGTCCACCAGCCTGAATGACAGCATTTCATAGGCCAGTAGTTTAGAAATGCTGGCATTCAGGGCCAGGGATCGAGGGTGGCTAGGTGGGAATTTACGCTTTCTCTCAAATGTTTGTGAGATGGAGAGCTGAACGCTGCTGTGTGACATGGTTGAGATGCTTGGTGACGCAGGTGGTGGTGTTGGTGGTACATCCCATGTTTGCTGGGCGGCAGGTGCCAACATTCCTCCAGAGGCGGAGGAAGAGGCCGAGGCGGCGGCAGCAGCAGCAGAAGAGGCCGAGGCGGCGGCAGCAGCAGAAAAGGCCAAGGCGGCAGCAGCATAAGAGGTAGCAGGGGGAGCCTGAGTGACTTCCTTGTTTTTAAGGTGTTTACTCCACTGCAGTTCATGCTTTGCATGCAGGTGCCTGGTCATGCAGGTTGTGCTAAGGTTCAGAACGTTAATGCCTCGCTTCAGGCTCTGATGGCACAGCGTGCAAACCACTCGGGTCTTGTCGTCAGCACATTGTTTGAAGAAGTGCCATGCCAGGGAACTCCTTGAAGCTGCCTTTGGGGTGCTCGGTCCCAGATGGCGGCGGTCAGTAGCAGGCGGAGTCTCTTGGCGGCGGGTGTTCTGCTTTTGCCCACTGCTCCCTCTTTGTTTTTTGCTACGCTGTTCGCTCGGTCTCACCACTGCCTCTTCCTCCGAACTGTGAAAGTCAGTGGCACGACCTTCATTCCATGTGGGGTATAGGACCTCATCATCCCCTGCATCGTCTTCCACCCAGTCTTGATCCCTGACCTCCTGTTCAGTCTGCACACTGCAGAAAGACGCAGCAGTTGGCACCTGTGTTTCGTCATCATCAGAGACGTGCTGAGGTGGTATTCCCATGTCCTCATCATCAGGAAACATAAGTGGTTGTGCGTTAGTGCATTCTATCTCTTCCACCCCTGGGGAAGGGCTAGGTGGATGCCCTTGGGAAACCCTGGCAGCAGAGTCTTCAAACAGCATAAGAGACTGCTGCATAACTTGAGGCTCAGACAGTTTCCCTGATATGCATGGGGGTGATGTGACAGACCGATGGGCTTGGTTTTCATGCGCCATCTGTGTGCTTTCTGCAGAAGACTGGGTGGGAGATAATGTGAACGTGCTGGATCCACTGTCGGCCACCCAATTGACTAATGCCTGTACCTGCTCAGGCCTTACCATCCTTAGAACGGCATTGGGCCCCACCAAATATCGCTGTAAATTCTGCTGGCTACTGGGACCTGAGGTAGTTGGTTTACTAGGACGTGTGGCTGTGGCAGAACGGCCACGTCCTGTCCCAGCACCAGAGGGTCCACTAACACCACCACGACCATGTCCACGTCCGCGTCCCTTATTAGATGTTTTCCTCATTGTTCCCGTTCACCACAATTTTGAGAATGGCAAATTTGGGAATAGTTTTTCAACCCAAAACAAAAACTGTGCTTTTACGGTCACTACAAATAACTTGACCAGCTAAAACAGTACAGATTTGGTTGAATAGAAATGTGAGGCCTGTTTTTTTTTGCGCTGTGTGACAGGTATAGGTTTAATCACAGAATTAGACTTGTATCTGCACGGTAGCGTGTGTGTTAAGTTTTTATGAATGACACTATCAGCACCTTGAATCTAAGATATCCTTTTTGGGATAGATTTCAAGTAGGCCTGATATAGCATAAACTACTTATTTTGAGAATAGCAAATTTGGGAATAGTTTTTCAACCCAGAACAAAAACTGTGCTTTTACGGTCACTACAAATAACTTGACCAGCTAAAACAGTACAGATTTGGTTGAAAGAAATGTGAGGCCTATTATTTTTGCGCTGTGTGACAGGTATACGTTTAATCACAGAATTAGACTTGTATCTGCACGGTAGCGTGTGTGTTACGTTTTTCTGAATGACACTATAAGCACCTTGAATCTAAGATATCCTTTTTGGGATAGATTTCAAGTAGGCCTGATATATATAGCATAAACTACTTATTTTGAGAATTGCAAATTTTGGAATAGTTTTTCAACCCAGAACAAAAACTGTGCTTTTACGGTCACTACAAATAACTTGACCAGCTAAAACAATACAGATTTGGTTGAATAGAAATGTGAGGCCTATTTTTTTTTGCGCTGTGTGACAGGTATACGTTTTATCACAGAATTAGACTTGTATCTGCACGGTAGCGTGTGTGTTAAGTTTTTCTGAATGACACTATCAGCACCTTGAATCTAAGATATCCTTTTTGGGATAGATTTCAAGTAGGCCTGATATAGCATAAACTACTTATTTTGAGAATGTCAAATTTGGGAATAGTTTTTCAACCCAGAACAAAAACTGTGCTTTTACGGTCACTACAAATAACTTGACCAGCTAAAACAGTACAGATTTGGTTGAATAGAAATGTCAGGTCTATTTTTTAGGCGCTGGGTGACAGGCTCAACTTGCCCCTGATGTAGTATATGGCCAAAAAATAACCATACTATTTATGGTTAAATGCACTTGGGTGACACAGGCTCAGCCTGCACCAGATGTAGTATATGGCCAAAAAATAACCAGACTGTTGATGGTTAAATGCACTTCGGTGACACAGGCTCAGCCTGCAGCTGATGTAGTATATGGCCAAAAAATAACCAGACTGTTGATGGTTAAATGCACTTCGGTGACACAGGCTCAGCCTGCAGCTGATGTAGGATATAGCACAAAATAACCACACTATTGATGGTTAAATACACTTGGTGATCACCCCAGAAAAAAGTGATATAAAAACGCTCTGGGCAGCCTAAAAAAAGTGAGCAAGTCGATATTAGCACTTCAATGATCGACAGCTGGAGATCGATCACAGAATGAAGTCTTTTGGAGGAGTTAATCTGCCTAATCTCGCCCTAACGTCGCAGCTGCAACCTTTCCCTATGCTTGAATCAGCAGAGTGACGTGCAGCGCTACGTGACCCAAGCTTATATAGAGGCTGGGTCACATGCTGCACTGGCCAATCACAGCCATGCCAATAGTAGGCAAGGCTGTGATGGCCTCTTGGGGCAAGTAGTATGACGCTTGTTGATTGGCTGCTTTGCAGCCTTTCAAAAAGCGCCAAGAAAGCGCCGAACACCGAACCCGGACTTTTACGAAAATGTTCGGGTTCGGGTCCGTGTCACGGACACCCCAAAATTCGGTACGAACCCGAACTATATAGTTCGGGTTCGCTCATCCCTACTAAGAATATCAAATTGAAGGTTCCCTCCTGGAAGTTGGGTCCTAAGTTTATTGGGCCTTACAAAATCTTGTCCGTCATTAATCCTGTTGCCTACCGTCTTGATCTTCCTCAGACTTGGAAGATCCATAATGTTTTTCATAAGTCCTTATTAAAACCTTATGTCCAACCCATTGTACCCTCGTCTTTGCCTCCTCCTCCGATTGTGGTTGATGGTAATCTTGAATTTCAGGTCTCTAGGATTGTGGATTCTCGTGTTGTCCGCAGTTCTCTCCAGTACCTCGTTCATTGGGAGGGTTATGGTCCTGAGGAGAGGATGTGGGTCCCAGTGACGGACATTAAGGCCACTCGTCTCATCAGGGCTTTCCATAGGTCGCATCCTGAGAAGGTGGGCTCTGAGTGTCCGGAGTCCACTCGTAGAAGGAGGGGTACTGTCACCACCAGACATCTGAGAAGCTCTGACAGACGTCCTTCAGAACCTCCTCCTTGAGGTTCCTTTTGTTTTTCTTTCATTTTCTCATCTCGTTAGCCTCTCTCAGCTGTCATGTAGTTGCACTGATTGCATCCCTTTAAATCCCTTCCCATACTGCTTCACTTTGCGGTTTATACAACTTCCTGGATTGTATGCTGGATGTTTCTACTGAGTCTTCTACAGATAAGTTTTGTTCATTCCTTTGTATTTTCCTTTTTGCTGGATCTCAGGTGACCCTGACTCCCTCCGTATCAAGTGTAGGGAGCCGGTGGTCGTGTCCCCTCACTATTATAGGGTGTTCAGATGTTATACAGTCGAGGTACGAGGATATGCGATCTTCTACCATTGAGAATTTTGCCTAAGCTGAGCAGTTAGGGAGAGAGTCAGGTCTGTTTCAGGGCTCCCCCTTTTGTTCCTTAGTTTTGGATCCAGTCAGTCGGATCTTCCTTTTGTGTCTTCTTGTTTGCTGTACACCTTCCGTGACAAAATGTTACCAACTTACCGAATGTCAGAAAGGATACAGAAGTTCAAAACAAAACTAAAAAATATGCTTTACACAGCTTATAAGGGGGATGTCACAGCACAACGGGAATCTAACAGGGGAAGAGGTGAAAGTAATCCTCCTACGACCACGACGGCAAGGACAGGACGCTTTACAGATGTGTTGTTGATGGAGGACATGCAGAGCTTTTTCAGTCCTACACATCGCCACAGCCCTTCGGGATCCAGCCTTAGAGAACGACTCGACCACCAGGTAGCAGACTACCTCGCCTTAACTGCAGATAACGACACTCTGAGGAGCGATGAACCCCTTGACTACTGGGTGTGCAGGCTTGACCTGTGGCCTGAGCTATCCCAGTTTGCGATAGAACTTCTGGCCTGCCCCGCTTTAAGTGTCCTGTCAGAAAGGACCTTCAGTGCAGCAGGAGGCATTGTCACTGACAAAAGAAGTCGCCTCGGTCAAAAAAGTGTTGATTACCTCACCTTCATTAAGATGAATGAGGCATGGATCCCGAAGGGACTGACAGTGGGGGATACGTTTGACTAACAAAAGGCCTGATGACATGCCTTGGCCTCAAAATGGTCCCCACGCTGCTGTATTTAATGTCTGCATACCGGATGACTTTCGTGAATTCTCCGCCACCAACTAGGGTTCAAGCCTCAATGTTTTAGTCACCTTTCTGCCTTGAAAACATAAATTTTTCCGGCCGCTGCTACAACAGCGGCTGCAACAACAGCGGCTGCAACAATAACATTGTTTTTCAGGCATGTGTACATGCCTAATTTTTCTGGCCTCTGGTGCTGCACTGTGGCTGCAAAAACAAAACAAAAAAAAAAGGCACATACAAGTGTCAATTCCCCTTCGTGATCGTTACCTTGTTGTGGTGAAGGGCTTGCATATCACAATGAAGCGATCATCACCTCTGAGTGTGTTGGCAATGTTGCCACACCCCAGATGATAAGGCCGTTGCTTCATTATGATCAGACCAAAAGCGATCGGCTGGATAATTTTTCATAGAAAAAACGATTATTTTTTTTTTTTTTAAAGATGTATGGGTGGGTTTTTAATACATTAAATAAAAAGATCATAATAAAGTCTCTTAATAGTTTATTAGAAATAATGCAGACAATTTAAAAAATCCCCATCAATTCCAATACAAAGCAAGTACAAAGCTCAGAACTAAATTATTCCAGGATGTCGTAATGGTTCGTTAATTCGACAATGGTTAATCAATTCAACACATGTCCCCGGATAGGGGACGTAACAGGGATTAAACTGATAGGAATAGTACTAGTTAAGACACCACTCATATAGGGTGTCACAGCACATTGCTCCGTGCACGCGCAGTGCCCCAACTTGGGAGAAGGAGGACCGACCAAGCTGCTTTTTCCATCTCCCGGTTCCTAAAATCAATTCAGTTTGGTGTATCAGAGTTTGGTCTGTCACTGTGAAGGCAGTCGAAGGTACCCAGCCTAAATTTTTTTCCACAAAAGGCAATCCCACCCTGATATGGGACGTAACAGGGATTAAACTGATGAGAATAGTACTACAGAAAATAGCACTCATATCGGGTGTGACAGTAAATTGCACGGCGCAGACGCAGTGACCGTGGCGTAAATTCAAACAAAGGGGAGGGAGCCAGCTTTTTTTTAACCATCTCCCCGTTCGAAAAATCAATTTAATAAATGGACCCCAGATTGGGGACGTAACAGGGATTTAACTGATGAGAAGAGAGAACTACAGAAAATACCACTCATATCGGGTGTGACAGTAAATTGCACGGTGCAGAGGGAGTGACCGTGACGTAAATTCAAACAAAGGGGAGGGAGCCAGCGTTATTTTAACCATCTCCCCGTTCGAAAAATCAATTTAATAAATGGACCCCAGATTGGGGAAGTAACAGGGATTTAACTGATGAGAAGAGAGAACTACAGAAAATACCACTCATATCGGGTGTGACAGTAAATTGCACGGTGCAGAGGGAGTGACCGTGACGTAAATTCAAACAAAGGGGAGGGAGCCAGCGTTATTTTAACCATCTCCCCATTCGAAAAATCAATTTAATAAATGGACCCCAGATTGGGGAAGTAACAGGGATTAAACTGATGAGAAGAGAGAACTACAGAAAATACCACTCATATCGGGTGGGACAGTAAATTGCACGACGCAGTGACCGTGGCGTAAATTCAAACAAAGGGGAGGGAGCCAGCTTTTTTTTAACCATCTCCCCGTTCGAAAAAATCTATTTAATAAATGGCCCCCAGATTGGGGACGTAACAGAGATTAAACTGATGAGAAGAGAGAACTACAGAAAATACCACTCATATCGGGTGGGACAGTAAATTGCACGGCACAGACGCAGTGACGGTGGATTCAAACAAAGGGGAGGGAGCCAGCGTTTTTTTAACCATCTCCCCGTTCGAAAAATCTATTTAATTCACCTTTCCGTGACCCTTGGTGTTGTACGTGGCTGGGTGGAGGAAGAAACCTTCAATGACATCAACGGGACATGGCTAGCTTGGTATCCAACCTTGTACAAATGGTGAGTTTGCGGTTGGGCAAATAGACTGTTTGCAGTTGTTTGCGGTGCATTAAAAGGGGAGTTTGGTCTGTCAATGTCTGTGAACCGGGCGTAACCCTTACACTACCTCATCGATACAACATCATACCTGATCGTATACACACACTAGATGTTTTAAACCACGTTGTTCGAAAAAAAAAATTGGATTGTTAGGTGATTTATGCCCTTTATGGATTAAAATCCAACTCTGGTCAACTATGTAATTTTCCATGGGAGTTTTGCCATGGATCCCCCTCCGGCATGCCACAGTCCAGGTGTTAGTCCCCTTAAGTTTAACTGCCTAAATAAAGTACGTTAAAAACACTTTATTGATTAATGTTAAAATTATAT
The DNA here is from genome assembly GCF_905171765.1 of Bufo bufo. Taxonomy (NCBI): domain Eukaryota; kingdom Metazoa; phylum Chordata; class Amphibia; order Anura; family Bufonidae; genus Bufo; species Bufo bufo. The sequence continues at coordinate 526,359,265 of NC_053391.1, read as the reverse complement.
CTCCACACGAATAGGCTTGGTAGGGTGGATTGGAAAGTATCAGACTACAGTATTGCTGATTCCAAAAGACACCCTACCACTAGAACTCCTTTATGTTTAGGAGTATGTTATTGTAAATCCTCTATAGTTATTAAAGGATCCTTCTCACACCACACATCACAGGGCTGTAAACCCCTTGGACAATGTAGTGTTGACTCCCACACAGGGATATTGGACCCCTAATCTGCTCACTATCAGAACAAACTCCTTTATGTTTAGGAGCAATTGGTCAAGTAGAACAAATAGTGCGGTAATCCAAAGGGATATCAATAGCACAGTGTGTGCAGGGCTATAAACCCTGCAAACATGAGCTATAACGGATACCGCACTAGGAGGATTTATCTTATAAGGCTCAAGGTATAAAAGCCAAGGTCAGTCAGCATATGTGTAATACGCTGCAGTGAATTGGGTTTTGCTCGACGTGTTTCCCTAACCAACTGGATGTCAGTATATTCATCAGGAGAATTTGCCCAAGTGCTTAGCTATCTTCATATACTGTAACCCTGATGGTGGGTATACAGCAACAATATACAGCACTTAGGAATTCACTGACTAAAGAAACGCTGCACGCTTCTGATGCCGTGCGTGCAGCGATGAGCCTCCGGCATGTATTGGCCGTAGCGTGCACCAAACATGCGCTTGTTTAAATGGAGAAGGATCCTCCCCTCTAGATGCCAGGCCTCCAGCAGGCATCCAATAGAAACTTTTTCGCCTTATGACTCCGCCCGCTGTTGCCGTCATCTGGACAGCCCATTGCATCGTCATCAGCGCTAGCTCCGCCTACTCCCAGCGTCATTCATTGATATGGCAAGGGGAGGATAGATTGTGACGTTTGCTTAAGTCTCCACTTAAATGGGGACATCAACCCCACGGACTAACTTAGGCTACTTTTACACTTGCGTTCAGAGTGGGTCCGTCTGGTATCTGCACAGACGGATCCGCTCCTATAATGCAAACGCTTAGATCCGTTCAGAACTGATCCGTTTGCATTACCATGAAAAAAAAAAAAAAAGAATAATTTTTTTTGTTTTTTTGTTCATGATAATGCAAACGGATCCGTTTTGACTTTACATTGAAAGTCAATGGGGGACGGATCCGTTTGAAAATTGAGCCATATTGTGTCAACTTCAAACAGATCCATCCCCATTGACTTACAGTGAGGTCCATAAATATTGGGACACATTTCTAACATTTTTGGCTCTATACACCAGCACAATGGATTTGAAATGAAACGAACAAGATGTGCTTTATCTGCAGACTGTCAGCTTTAATTCGAGGGTATTTACATCCAAATCAGGTGAACGATGTAGGAATTACAACCATTTGCATATGTGCCTCCCACTTGTTAAGGGACCAAACGTAATTGGACAATTGGCTTCTCAGCTGTTCCATGGCCAGGTGTGTGTTATTCCCTCATTATTCCAATTACAATGAGCAGATAAAAGGTCCAGAGTTAATTTCAAATGTGCTATTTGCATTTGGAACCTGTTGCTGTCAACTCTCAAGATGAGATCCAAAGAGCTGTCACTATCAGTGAAGCAAGCCATCATTAGGCTGAAAAAACACAGCAAACCCATCAGAGAGATAGCAAAAACATTAGGTGTGGCCAAAACAACTGTTTGGAACATTCTTAAAAAGAAGGAACGCACCGGTGAGCTCAGCAACACCAAAATACCCGGAAGACCACGGAAAACAACTGTGGTGGATGACCGAAGAATTCTTTCCCTGGTAAAGAAAACACCCTTCACAATAGTTGGCCAGATCAAAAACACTCTCCAGGAGGTAGGTGTATGTGTGTCAAAGTCAACAATCAAGAGAAGACTTCACCAGAGTTAATACAGAGGGTTCACCACAAGATGCAAACCATTGGTGAGCCACAAAAACAGGAAGGCCAGATTAGAGTTAGCCAAACAACATTAAAAAAAAGCCTTCACAGTTCTGGAACAACATCCTACGGACAGATGAGACCAAGATCAACTTGTACCAGAGTGATGGGAAGAGAAGAGTATGGTGAAGGAAAGGAACTGCTCATGAACCTAAGCATACCACTTCATCAGTGAAGCATGGTGGTGGTAGTGTCATGGCGTGGGCATGTATGGCTGCCAATGGAACTGGTTCTCTTGTATTTATTGATGATGTGACTGCTGACAAAAGCAGCAGGATGAATTCTGAAGTGTTTCGGGCAATATTATCTGCTCATATTCAGTCAAATGCTTCAGAACTCATTGGACGACGCTTCACAGTGCAGATGGACAATGACCCAAAGCATACTGCAAAAGCAACCAAAGAGTTTTTTTAAGGGAAAGAAGTAGAATTTTATGCAATGGCCAAGTCAATCACCTGACCTGAATCCGATTGAGCATGCATTTCACTCACTGAAGACAAAACTGAAGGGAAAATGCCCCAAGAACAAGCAGGAAGTGAAGACAGTTGAAGTAGAGGCCTGGCAGAGCATCACCAGGGATGAAACCCAGAGTTTGGTGATGTCTATGCATTTAGGCTGTAATTGACTGCAAAGGATTTGCAACTAAGTATTAAAAAGTGAAAGTTTGATTTATGATTATTATTCTATTTCATTACTTTTGGTCCCTTAACAAGTGGGAGGCACATATGCAAACTGTTGTAATTCCTACACCGTTCACCTGATTTGGATGTAAATACCCTCAAATTAAAGCTGACAGTCTGCAGTTAAAGCACATCTTGTTCGTTCCATTTCAAATTCATTGTGGTGGTGTATAGAGCCAAAAATGTTAGAATTGTGTTGATGTCCCAATATTTATGGACCTGACTGTACATTGTAAGTCTGCACGGCCAGGCGGAGACCCGAACACTGCAAGCAGTGTTCAGATGTCAGCCTGCTGAGTGGAGCGGAGGACAAACGGTGCCAGACTGATGCATTCTGAGCGGATCCGCCTCTACTCAGAATGCATTAGGACTGGACGGATCCGTTCGGGGCCGCTTGTGAGAGCCTTCAAACGGAGCTCACAAGCGGACACCCGAACGCTAGTGTGAAAGTAGCCTTAAAGACTCAGGTAATCCCATTGTGTCAGTAATCGGAACATACAGATGCCTACCAAACATATATAATTACCAAAAGAGTAAAGATAAATAGGCACAGACTGGGCAGAACATATAATTCAATATAATCCCTGAAGGACTCACATAATTCACAAAGATAACTAGAATATAAGGGATATCTTAAAGTTCCACTTAATTAATGTATATATAGATTAAAGAAGATTAAAGGACACATTGAGAACCCAAGATATTAAATAGGTTCCACATATGATCAAAACTATAGGAGAAACATCTCCATGATAATAAAGATATTTGAATTAGGGACAGATAAACCTGAAGAGACCAGACATGGGGGAAGCGCTCATTCAATGAAGCATGCGTATGAAATCGCATCATTGAGACCTTTAGGTTTGATAGTGTTCAGAGTAAAGATCCACTGTGCCTCTTTCCTGAGAAGCAGTGTATCAATATCACCTCCCCTAGGTGCTGGTCTTACATGTTCTATGCCCTGAAATTTAAAGCAATCTGTGATGTCAGGATGACAGGATGACACATGTTGTGCAATAGGGGTGTCTCCAGAATTTCTAATCTTCAATAGATGTTCCCCTATGCGCCTCCTGAATTCACGCTTAGTTTTCCCTACATATTGTGAACCACAAATGCAGGTCGCCAGATATACCACCCCAACTGTCTTGCAGTTGATGAAAGATTTGGTATGGTATACATGTCCTGTAGTTGAACTCTTAAACTGTGTGCTTTTCAGAATGACTTTGCATGCTATGCAGTTGCCACATTTATATTTGCCATTGGGTATATTTGCTCCTAACCATGTCTCATTTCTAGGGGAGCTGAAGGCACTATGGACCAACTTGTCCTTGATGTTACCACCACGTCGATACGTAATCATGGGATGGCCATCCCATGATTACGTATCGATGTGGTGGTAACATCAAGGACAAGTTGGTCCATAGTGCCTTCAGCTCCCCTAGAAATGAGACATGGTTAGGGGCAAATATATCACCACGTCGATACGTAATCATGGGATGGCTGCCTACTAGACTTCTAGTAGGCAGCCATCCCATGATTACGTATCGACGTGGTGGTAACATCAAGGACAAGTTGGTCCATAGTGCCTTCAGCTCCCCTAGAAATGAGACATGGTTAGGGGCAAATATACCCAATGTTTCCCATTTTCTCCTGAATATGGCAACACCCCATATGTGGTGGTAAACTGCTGTAGATGCACATGGCAGGCTTTTGCAGAGCAGATTTTGATAGATTGGTTTACATACGCCATTGGTTCATTTTTGAGTGATTGTCTTATGTGGGGGTTTATTTTTTGCGGGGTGAGCTGACATTTTCATTAATTACCATTTTGGGGTACATATGACTTTTTGATCGCTTAATATTATGCATTTTGTAAGGCGAGGTGTCAAAAAATACTGGCAAAGTTTTTATGTATTCAATTTTACAGTGTTTACATGACAGGGTGTATCATGTGATATTTTTATAGAGCAGGTTGTTACGGATGCGTCACTACCTAATATAACTATTATTTTTATTTTTGTTAAGTTTTACACAGTAAAAGCATTTTTAAGGGTCTAATTTTTTGCAGGATGAGATAAAGGTTTTATCTGTACCATTTTGGGGTATATACGACTTTATGATCGCTTGGTATTACACTTTTTATTAGGCAAAATGACCGGAAAATGGCTGTTTTGGCTCAGTTTTCATTATTTTACTGCATTCACCTGGGGGGGAGGGGCATATCATCTGATACTTTTAAATAGCAGGTTGTTATGGATGCGGCAAAAGCATTTTTGAAAATAATAAAATCTTGTGTTTGTGTTGCCATTTTCTGAGAGCAATATTTTTTTATTTTTTGAGTTATTATCTTAGGTAGCATCTCATTTATTTAGGGATGAGATGACAGTTTGATTGATACCATTTTGGGAGACATATGACTTTTTGATCACTTAGTATTACACCTTTTGTGAGGCAATGTGCCAAAAATTGGCTGTTTAGCACAGTTTTTATTTTTTTACAGCATTCACCGACGGGGCATATCATGTGATATTTTTAAACAGCAGATTGTTATGGACACGACAATACCTAATATGTCTATTTTTTTTTCTTTAAGTTTTGCATGGTAAAAGCATTTATTTTTTATCTTTTGAGTGATTGTCTTACGTAGGGTCTCATTTTTTGCAGGATGAGGTGATGGTTTGATTTTGGGATACATACGACTTATTGATCCCTTGGTATTACACTTTTTGTGAGGGAAGGTGTCTTGGCACTTTTTTTTTTTACAGCATACACCTGACGGGGTGGATATATTTCTATAGAGCCGGTCGATATGGACACAGCGATACCTAATATGTCTACTTTTCTTATTTTTTTCTTTTTAATATTTTTTTTATAACTTAATTAATTATATACCGATATTTTATATATTTTTTTACTTGGAGTTTCTGCATCCGTCTGATCAGCGCGCTGTACACAGTACGGCACTGGTTGGGAAGTCACTTCCCGCAGCACCATACTATTAGGCCCCTTTGACATGGGCGAGTATTCAGCGTGGATGCGATGCGTGAGTTGAACGCATTGCACCCGCACTGAATACCGACCCATTCATTTCTATGGGGCTGTTCACATGAGTGGTGATTTTCACGCATCACTTGTGCGCTGCGTGAAAATCGCAGCATGCTCTATATTCAGCGTTTTTCACGCAACGCAGGCCCCATAGAAGTGAATAGGGTTGAGTGAAAATCGCAAGCATCCGCAAGCAAGTGCGGATGCGGTGCGATTTTCACGCACGGTTGCTAGGAGACGATCGGGATGGAGACCCGATCATTATTATTTTCCCTTATAACATGGTTATAAGTGAAAATAATAGCATTCTGAATACAGAATGCATAGTAAAATAGCGCTGGAGGGGTTAAAAAAATAAATAAAATTTAACTCACCTTAATCCACTTGATCGCGGAGCCGGCATCTCCTTCTGTCTTCATCTTAGCTGTGCGGAGCAACAGGACCTGTGGTGACGTCACTCCGGTCATCACATTATCCATCACCATGGTAAAGGATCATGTGATGGATCATGTGATGACCGGAGTGACGTCACCACAGGTCCTGTTCCTCCACACAGCTAAGATGAAGACAGAAGGAGATGCCGGCTCTGCGATCAAGTGGATTAAGGTGAGTTAAATTTTTTATTTTATTTTTTAACCCCTCCAGCGCTATTTTACTATGCATTCTGTATTCAGAATGCCATTATTTTCCCTTATAACCATGTTATAAGGGAAAATAATACAATCTACAGAACACCGATCCCAAGCCCGAACTTCTGTGAAGAAGTTCGGGTTTGGGTACCAAACATGCGCGATTTTTCTCACGCGAGTGCAAAACGCACTACAATGTTTTGCACTCGTGCGGAAAAATCGCGCGTGTTCTCGCAACGCACCCGCATATTTTCCCGCAACGCCCATGTGAAAGAGGCCTTATGTTGCTGGTCGGAAAGAAATTAAAGCATCGCACAAATAGGGGCTGGGTTTACTTGAAGGAATGTTTATACAGCTATCATCCTATAGTATTCTTAAATCTTTATTAAAAAGTCTGAACTGTCACTTGGAAATTTTCTATGGATATGCCTCAATGAACAAAATAACAACCTTTTATTTGTGACTTACTCCTCATACACTGGATGATACATATTAACTGAATGCTATTAAAAGTATTTGGAGCAATTCCAACTTCTCTAATACAGAATGCAGGTTTTTATTATGTTATTCCATTTTAAGAACAGTTTAAAATATACCATCAAATCAATACTGAAAAGGTGACAGAATTAGAGAATGTGTGGCAACTGCTAACATATACAGTAGAGGATTCTGCTCGCCTGGCTGACTCCTGGTGATATACAGTATTTTGATTTTTTTTGATTTTTGGATCAAGATTTAGCTCAATGTTTACATTTTTTAAAGCTGTTTAGATAACAGATTTTTCTGCTATTACTATTATTGCATGCTTGTCTTGCAATGTGTATATATTATTTTATAAAGGTATATGCATAGACACAGACCCTGTATATTATTATTTTGATTTTGATTTTCCAGTACTGTATATACTGTCTAAGGGTACTTTCACACTAGCGTTTTTCTTTTCCGGCATAGAGTTCCGTCACAGGGGCTCTATACCGGAAAATAACTGATTAGTATTATCCCCTTGCATTCTGAATAGAGAGTAATCCATTCAGCATGCATCAGGATGTCTTCAGTTCAGTCATTTTGACTGATCAGGCAAAAGATAAAACCGTAGCATGCTACGGTTTTATCTCCGGTGAAAAAAACTGAAGACTTGTCTGAATGTCGGATCTGGCAATTTTCCCCATAGGAATGTAATAGTGCCGCATCCGGCATTCAAAATACCGGAATGCGCAGACCGGTAAAAATGTGAAAAAAGATACAAGACGGATCCGTCTGTCCGCATGACAAGCGGAGAGACGGATCCGTTCTTGCAATGCATTTGTGAGACGGATCCGCATCCAGATGCGTCTCACAAATGCTTTCAGTCACATCAAGATCGGCAGATCTGGCAGGCAGTTCCGACTACGGAACTGCCCGCCGGATCACACTGCCGCAAGTGTGAAGAAAGTAGCCAAATCTATATGATAACTTATATACCTACAGTGCCTTGCAAACATATTCACCCCCCTTGATTTTTTTCATGTTTTGGTACCTCACAACCTCAAATTAACATGGATTGTTTGAGGACTTGCATCACTTAATTTACAGAACATGCCCACAACTTTGAAGATGTTTTTTTTATTTTATTTTTATTGTGAAGCAAACAAAAAATAGAACAAAATAACAGAAATAGTCAATGTGCATAACTATTCACCCCCCTAAAGGCAATACTTTGTAGAGCCACCTTTTGCGGCAAACACAGCTCCAAGTTGATTTGGATAAGTCTCTATGAGCTTGCCACATCTTACCATTGGGATTTTTGCCCATTCCTTCTTGCAAAACTGCTCCAGCTCCTTCAAGTAGATGGTTTGTGCTTGTGAACAGCAATCTTTAAGTCTGACCACAGATTTTCTATTGGATTGAGATCTGGGCTTTGACTAGGCCATTCCAACACATTCCAACACATTTATATGTTTCCCCATAAACCACTCAAGTGTTGCTTTAGCAGTGTGTTTGGGGTCATTGTCTACTGGAAGGTGAACATTTGTCCTAGCCTAAAATCACACACAGAGTGGTACGGGTTTTGCTCAAGAATATGCCTGTATTTAGCACCATAAATCTTTCCCTAAAGTCTGACCAGTTTCCCAGTCCCGGCTGCTGAAAAACATCCCCACAGCATGATGCTGCCTCCACCATGTTTCACTGTGGGGATGGTGTTCTTTGGGTGATGTGATGTGTTAGGTTTGCGCCAGACATAGCGTTTTCTTTGCCCGAAAAGTTAAATTTTAGTCTCATCAGACCAGAGCACCTTCCTCCATATATTTTGGGAGTCTCCCACATGCCTTTTCGCAAACCCACAATGTGCCTTTTTGATTTTTGCTGAAAGTAATGGCTTTCTTCTGGCCACTTTGCCATAAAGCCCAACTCTATGGAGCGTACAGCTTATTGTCATCCTATGTACAGATGCTCCAGTCTCTGCTGTGGGACTCTGCAGCTTCTCCAGGGTTACCTTAGGTCTCTGTGCTGCCTCTCTGATTAATGCCCTACTTGCCCGCTCCGTGAGTTTTGGTGGGCGGTCGTCTTTTGGCAGGTTTGCTGTTGTGCTATGTTCTTTCCATTTGGTTAGGATAGATTTGATGGTGCTCCTTTGGATCATCAAAGATTTTGATTATTTTTATAACCTAACACTGACTTGTACTTCTCAACAACATTGTCCCTTACTTGTTTGGAGAGTTCCTTGGTCTTTATGGCAGTGTTTGGCTAGTGATGCCTCTTGCTTAGGTGTTGCAGCCTCTGGGGCCTTTCAAAAAAGGTGTGTATATGTAATGACAGATCATGTGACACTTAGATTGCACACAAGTAGACATCATTTCACTAATTATGTGACTTTTAAAGGTAATAGATTGCAACAGAGCTTTTTATGGGCTTCATAACAAAGGGGTGAATACATACGCACATGCCAATTTTCTGTTTTCTATTTCTAAATAATAGTTTTATTTATATATTTTTCTCATTTCACTTCAGCAACTTAGACTATTGTGTTCTGATCCATCACATAATATTCAAATTAACAAAACATTAAACTTAAGGCTGTAATGTAACAAAACACGAAAAAAGTCAAGGGTGGGGGGAGTGAATCGTTTTGCAAGGCACTGGGTATATCATGCTTACCTGCTTAATTTGCTAATGACAGGCTGGCCGCCGCCATATTGCTTGAAGATCTCAGCTGAAATCTCGTGTGCGGTGATGTATTATGTCACCACATCGGGAGGCGTAATGAAGTCATATCGGGTCGCGTGAGATTTTGCGCCAGATTTTCGAGCAAGATGGCAGAGGCCGGCCTGTTGAGAGCAAATGAAGCAGGTAAATATGATTTTTGTAAAAAAAATGTACACCGTGTTATGTATATCAGATGCCAGAAGTATGTATGATCTTAGGGGTACAATGACGGGGAGCACCGTAATCGCAGCTCCCTGTCATTGCATTCACTACTTACAAAGAAATGTGCTATGTGACAAAGTAATTCGTCACAAAACAAATGTTTTAGTAAAATTCGGTGAAGCAGCCAAATCAAATTTTTCAATACTTTGCTTATCTGTAATAATAACAACTATTTGTTACACAGTAGTAGCAGGTCTTTTTTTTATGAGAGATGCTATTCAAGTCTTCACTTAAAGGGTTTCTGTCATGATAAATAACGTCATGTAGCTGACTGACATTGTGCTTTATAACTCCCTGCCTGCCGCCGTTCTCTTAAAATAAATACTTTTAAAATATGCTAATGAGTCTCTAGGTGCTATTAGGGCTTTGATTCAGCACCTAGAGGCTTGGTCTATGCACCCTTTGGCACGCCCAGGTCTAGTTGATTGACTTTAGAGTTCTCCTCACCGTCCCGTAAATCCCGCGCCTGCGCCATCCCGTTTAGTATTCGGCACAGGCGCAGTGAGTAAAGGGAGCGCTCCTGTTGCCGGCTTCCTCACTGCGCCTGCGCCGAAGGAAGGAAGCCGGCAGCAGGAGCGCGTCCTTCACTCACTGCGCCTGTGCCGAATACTAAACTGAACGGAGCAACGCCCTAATAGCACTGTCACGGAACCATGAACCAGACGTACAACAAGAGATAAGTGAAAATAAGAAGGCTTTATTGAAAATAAAGCTGTAAAGCAAAAGTCAAAACGGATGGTGAAACCGAGCAGAGTCTTTGCGAAGCCAGAGGTCAGGAACCAGAAGGGTAGTCAGACGAAGCCAGGATCAGGAACCAGCAGGGTAGTCAGACGAAGCCAGGATCAGGAACCAGCAGGGTAGTCAGACGAAGCCAGGATCAGGAACCAGAAGCAGCAGCAGTCTTAGAAGCATGTGAACACAAGAGGACCAAGCAAGGAACTGAAGCCACAGACCTCCTATATATATGAGCTAGGCATCCAGCTCCTCCCAGTGGGAAGGAGGAGCCGCAGGGTGGAAGGCTACAAGAAACCCAGAAACCAAGATGGCCGCCAGCACATGTCAAACGAAGGAGAACAGCAAGAAGGTAAGACCATGACAAGCACCTAGAGGCTCATTAGCATATTTTATTAAAAATGCTATTATTTTCCCTTATAACCATGTTATAAGTAGTGATGTCGCGAACATAAAATTTTCAGTTCGCGAACAGCGAACGAGAACTTCCGCAAATGTTCGCGAACTGGCGAACCGGGCGAACCGCCATAGACTTCAATAGACAGGCGAATTTTAAAACCCACAGGGACTCTTTCTGGCCACAATAGTGATGAGAAAGTTGTTTCAAGGGGTCTAACACCTGGACTGTGGCATGCCGGAGGGGGATCTATGGCAAAACTCCCATGGAAAATTACGTAGTGGACGCAGAGTCGGGTTTTAATCCATAAAGGGCATAAATCAACTAACATTCCTAAATTGTTTGGAATAACGTGCTTTAAAACATCCAGTGTGTGTATACGATCAGGTATGATGTTGTATCGATCAGGTAGTGTAAGGGTTACGCCCGCATCACAGACATTGACAGACCAAACTCCCCTTTTAATGCACCGCAAACAGTTCATTTGCACAACCGCAAACTCCCCATTTGCACAAGGTTGGATACCAAGCTAGCCACGTCCCGGTGATGTCATTGAAGGTTTCTTCCTCCACCCAGCCACGTACAACACCAAGGGTCCCCGAAAGGTCAATTGAATTGATTTTTCGAACGGGGAGATGGTTAAAAAAACGCTGGCTCCCTCCCCTTTGTTTTTATCCACGGTGACTGCGTCTGCGCCGTGCAATTTACTGTCACACCCGATATGAGTGGTATTTTCTGTAGTACTATTCTCATCAGTTTAATCCCTCTAACGTCCCCAATCTGGGTGCCATTTATTGAATAGATTTTTCGAACGGGGAGATGGTATCAGTGGTTGGCACTGGCAGTGGGCACACTACAGTCAGTAGAAGCGGGCCTGACACACACTGGCAGCAGGCAAGCAACTGAAATTACACTAAAGTGTAAAAATTAAATGCCTTATTTATCGGCAAGCTACTGTGCCACCCGGTATGAGTGGTTGGCACTGGCAGTGGGCACACTACAGTCAGTGGAAGAGGGCCTGACACACACTGGCAGCAGGCAAGCAACTGAATTTAGACTACTGTCTAAAAATTAAATGCCTTATTTATCGGCAAGCTACTGTGCCACCCGGTATCAGTGGTTGGCACTGGCAGTGGGCACACTACAGTCAGTGGAAGCGGGCCTGACACACACTGGCAGCAGGCAAGCAACTGAATTTAGACTACTGTCTAAAAATTAAATGCCTTATTTATCGGCAAGCTACTGTGCCACCCGGTATCAGTGGTTGGCACTGGCAGTGGGCACACTACAGTCAGTTGAAGTCGGCCTGACACACACTAGCAGCAGGCAAGCAGCTGAAATTACACTAAAGTGTAAAAATTAAATGCCTTTTTTATGCAAAGTCCTGTGCCAGCCGGTATGAGTGGTGGGCACTGGCAGTGGGCACACTACAGTCAGTGGAAGTCAGCCTGACACACACTGGCAGGCAACTAACCTTAGATTAAAGTGTAAAAATTAAGTGCCTATTTTTTAAGCAAAGTCCTGTGCCACTCGGGATGACAGGGGTGGGCACTGGCAGTGGGCACACTACAGTCAGTTGAAGTCGGCCTGACACACACTGGCAGGCAACTAACCTTAGATTAAAGTGTAAAAATGAAGTGCCTTTTTTTTAAGCAAAGTCCTGTGCCACACGGGATGACAGGGGTGGGCACTGGCAGTGGGCACACTACAGTCAGTTGAAGTCGGCCTGACACACACTAGCAGCAGGCAAGCAGCTGAAATTACACTAAAGTGTAAAAATTAAATGCCTTTTTTATGCAAAGTCCTGTGCCAGCCGGTTTCAGTGGTGGGCACTGGCAGTGGGCACACTACATTCAGTGGAAGTCTGCCTGACACACACTGGCAGGCAACTAACCTTAGATTAAAGTGTAAAAATTAAGTGCCTTTTTTTTAAGCAAAGTCCTGTGCCACACGGGATGACAGGGGTGGGCACTGGCAGTGGGCACACTACAGTCAGTTGAAGTCGGCCTGACACACACTAGCAGCAGGCAAGCAGCTGAAATTACACTAAAGTGTAAAAATTAAATGCCTTTTTTATGCAAAGTCCTGTGCCAGCCGGTATGAGTGGTGGGCACTGGCAGTGGGCACACTACAGTCAGTGGAAGTCAGCCTGACACACACTGGCAGGCAACTAACCTTAGATTAAAGTGTAAAAATTAAGTGCCTTTTTTTAAGCAAAGTCCTGTGCCACACGGAATGACAGGGGTGAGCACTGGCAGTGGGCACACTACAGTCTGTGGGCCTGCAGCTCCTCACACACAGGCAGGCCAGGCAACTGCAATATGTATATAAAGGAAAAAAAAAAAGCAGACTAATGTTGCAGCCCTAAAAAGGGCTTTTTGGGGTGCTGTCAGGACGCTGTCCTTACAGCAGAGATCAGATGAGTCTTTCAGGACTGGAGTGGACACTGAATTCACTAGCCTAGCTATCGATTTCCCAATTAAATCAGCAGCAGTTACAGTCTCCCTCCTCTCACTAAGACTGCAGCTTCAGAATGAATCTAAAATGGATGCTGTGCAGGAGGTGGGAGGGTCTGGGAGGGAGGGTATGCTGCTGATTGGCTGGAATGTGTCTGCTGACTGTGAGGTACAGGGTCAAAGTTTGCTCAATGATGATGTATAGGGGGCGGACCGAACATCGCATGTGTTCGCCCGGCAGAGGCGAACACGAACAAGCTATGTTCGCCGGGAACTGTTCGCCGTCGGATAGTTCGGGCCATCTCTAGTTATAAGGGAAAAGAATACAATCAACACAACACCTAACCCAAACCCGAACCTCTGTGAAGAAGTCCGGGGTCGGTTTTGGGTACCAAACATGCCGATTTTTCTCACGCGTGTGCAAAACGCATTGCAATGTTTTGCACTCGCGTGGAAAAATTGCACATTTTTCCGCAACGCACCCACATCTTATCCGGGCCAAAAACATGACGCCCGTGTGAAAGAGGCCATACACTTGTATAAAAAATGGCTTGGTCTCTTGGGTCCATATTAAAACCTTTCATTCTATTTTTTTTTCTATTTCATCTAGGAATGCTCGGACCTGACACCCATAATGTGGTAATGCACCATCTTGCTGGAAAAACTCAGGGAACGTGCCAGCTTCAGATGAACAGTTTCCTGGAAAGTGGATTGGTCGTCGTGGGCCAGTTGAATGGCCCCCAAGGTCTCCCGATCTGACCCCTTTAGACTTTTATCTTTGGAGTCATCTGAAGGCAATTGTCTATGCTGTGAAGATATGAGATGTGCAGCACCTGAAACTACGGATACTGGAAGCCTGTGCTAGCATTTCTCCTGCAGTGTTGCTATCAGTGTGTGAAGAGTGGGAGAAGAGAGTTGCATTGACAATCCAACACAATGGGCAGCACATTGAACACATTTTATAAGTGGTCAGAAACTTGTAAATAGCTCATGAAAGAATAAAGTTATGTTAAAACCAAGCACACCATTGTTTTTCTTGTGAAATTCCCAATAAGTTTGATGTGTCACATGACCCTCTTCCTATTGAAAAAACAAAAGTTGGATTCAAAATGGCCAACTTCAATATGGCCGCCATGGTCACCACCCACCTTGAAACGTTTCCCCCCTCACATATACTAATGTGCCACAAACAGGAAGTTAATATCACCAACCATTCCCATTTTATTAAGGTGTATCCATATAAATGGCCCACCCTGTACATCTCGTGTCCAAGTGTTGGCCCCTTTAGGACTCAAAAAACTAATCTTAATTTTTACCGAGGACACCTGGATGTTCGGGTTCAACGGGTTGAAGTCAATGGGGACCCGAAATTTGGAGCACTAAAATGGCTCTAAAAAAGTCATGGAAAGGGCTAGAGGGCTACAAATGGCAGCAAAATGTGGTTAAGGGCATGGCAAGTGCTCCTCAAACAAATGTGGATTAGGGAAATGACTTAAAATAACATAAAATACAGAAAAATAAAAAAATAATAATCTTGATCTAGGAGGTCGAGGTCCATATGGAGTAGGAGGTTGAGGAGGCGGTGGATGTGGCGGTGTAGGTGGAAGCGGCGGTGGAGGAGGAGGGGGTAGCCAACACTGGTTTTTGGTTTTAATTATTATTTTTTTTAAATTAGGGTACACCCCAAAACATTGGGAAATATAACCTGTGATAACCCCCTCTAGCTCTGCTAAACAAACGTTCAGACAATACACTGGCTGCAGTCCAGGCCAGCACCTCCAAGGCGTAAAGGGCAAGCTCAGACCATGTGCCAAATTTTGGGACCCAGAAGTTGAAGGGGGCAGACCCATCAGTCAGTACGTCTAGGCGTGTGCACACATACTGCTCCACAATGTCGCACATCCCTGTGATGTCCACGATCCAATTGGATATCTGCTCTATCAACTTTCAATGTTCTTTTCTGCGCCTATCATGTTGATCACGGTTAGCGGCAAATCAGGGTTCCACACTGGAGAGGCAGCATGAGAAAGGGATACCACATCCAAGGGAGGTCAATGTATGAATTTAAATGTGATCAAGCAGAAAATGTGGGACAAATTATTGAATCCGAAGTTCCAAGTAAAAGAGGGGACTCGTAGCAATTGCCAACTCCCGACTCAGGGAGGTAGTGTAGATAAATAACAATACAGAACTCTTAAGATGCCCTGTTATTGGAATAATTAATAAAAAATTATAGGGAATGTCACTGAGGTATTTTGGATTTGGAAACGTTAGACAGGAGAGGCCCTGCTGCCGCTTTGTTGACTATAGATAACGTCTGCCTGATTGCACGTCCCTGTGATGTCCACGATTCAATTGTATATCTTCTCTATCAGTTTTCGATATTCTTTTCTGCACCTACCATGTTGATCACTGTTAGCGGCGAATGAGGGTTCCACGCCGGAACGGGAGCGTGAGAAAGGGATACCACATCCAAGGGAGGTCAATGGCTGATAGAGAGTTAAACGCTTCCATGGGACATTGTGGAGATGCTTGGTGACCCAGGTGGTGGCGTTGCCGGCAGATGCTCTGTTTGCGGGGTGGCAGGTGCCACTGTCACTCCAGAGGTGGATGAAGAGGCCGAGACTGCAGCAGAAGAGGAAACAGGAGGAGCCAGAGACCTTTCTTTGTTTTTGAGGTGTCTACTCCACTGCAGCTCGTGCTTTGCTCAGGTTGAGAACGTTTATGCCTCACTTCAGGCTCTCATTGCACAGAGTGCAAACCACTGGTATCTTGTCGTCAGCACATTGTTTGAAGAACTGCCACGCCAGGGAACTCCTTGGAGCTGGCTTTGGTGTGCTTGGTCCCTTGCTGCGGTGGGTAGTAGCAGGCGTAATGTCTAGGGGACGGCCGCTCCGCTTTTGCACCCTGCTCCATCTTCTGCTGTTCTGGTGGCTCTGTGCGACCACCGCCTCTTCCTCCAAACTACACAGGTCACTCGCATGACCTTGATTCCATGTGGGGTCGAGGACCTCATCGTCCTCCACATCATCTTCCACCCAGTCTTTACCCCTGCCCTCCTTGTCGGTCTGCACACTGCAAATTCGTCATCATCCGAGACGTGCTGCGGTGGTCTTCCCATGTACTCATCCTGAGACATAAGTGGTTGGGCATCGGTGCACTCAATCTTTTTCACTTCTGGGGCAGGGCTATGTGGATGGCCCTGGGAAACCCTACTAGCAGAGTCATCAAAAAGCAGTAGAGACTGCTCTATGACTTGGGGCTCAGACTGCTTGTATGATTTGCAAGGGGGTGAAGTGCAGGACTGATGGACATGAGCTGCAGGTGCCAACTCTGATCTTTCAGCAGGAGACTGGTTGGGAGATAATGTGAAGGAACTGGAGGCACTGTCAGCCACCCAATCTACTATCGCCTGTACTTGTTCTGGCCTCACCATTCGTAGAGCCACATTAGGCCCTACCAAATAACTCTGAAGGTTCTGTCACCTACTCGCACCTGAGGAAGGTGTTTCACTTGTGCGTGTAGCTGGCACAGATCGACGACGTGCTCTCCCTGCAACAGGAGCTCTACCAGCAGCACCACGATCGGGGCCATATTTGACGCTCTCCTCATTCTTTGCGTTCACCCACCAAACTTACAGATGGTTTATGTCAGGCGACAATGTAACCACCAATAGTCAACAATTAAGTTCACTGAGAGTAAAGGCAGTGCCGGTGTCATAAAGAGGAAAAATTTCTTGAGGTCACACAACAGTGTAACAGGCGAATTTTCTACAATTACTTCCAAAATACGTTAAATTGGCAACCAACAATGTAACTGCAGTATTGACTGGATGTATTTGACTGTGACAAATGCAGCAAAGGCCCCAAATGTAGGGTCTTGCCCAAAATGGTTGTTTTTTTAAACCCGGTATATAATTGCAGTATTTAAAGCTTGTATTTCACTGTAACAAATGCAGCAAATGCCCCAGATGTAGGGTCTTTCAAAAAATTGGCGTGTTTTTTTAAACCCATAATATAACAGCAGCATTTAAAGTTTTTATTTGACTGTCACAAATGCAACAAAGGCCCCAAATGTATTATCTTGCCCAAAATGGGTGTTTTTTTAATACCAGAATATAACAGCAGTATGTACCGCTTGTATTGGACTGTCAGAAATGCAGCAAAGGCCGCAAATGTATTATCTTGCCCAAAATGAAAAATTTTTTTGTTTTTTTAAACCCAGAATACAATTGCAGTATTTTAAAGCTTGTATTTCACTGTCAGAACTGCAGCAAAGGCCCCAAATGTAGGGTCTTGCAAAAATTGGTGTTTTTTTCAAACCCAGAATATAATTGCAGTATTTAAAGCTTGTATTTCACTGTGACAAATGCAGCAAAGGCCCCAAATGTAGGGTATTGCAAAAATGTTATTTTTTTTTTTACCCAGAATATAATTGCATTATTTAAAGCTTGTATTTCGCTGTAAGAAATGCAGCAAAGGCCCCAAATGTAGGGTCTTTTAAAAAATTTGTGTTTTTTTAAACTCAGAATATAACAGCAGCATTTCAAGTTTTTATTTGACTGTCACAAATGCAACAAAGGCCCCAAATGTATTATCTTGGCCAAATTGGGTGTGTTTTTTTTTAAACCAGAATATAACAGCTGTATCTAACGCTAGTATTTGACTATGACAAATGCAGCAAAGGCCCCAGATGTAGGGTCTTGCAAAAAATGGCTGTTTTTTTAAACCCAGAATATAATTGCACTATTTTAAAGCTTGTATTTCACTGTCAGAACTGCAGCAAAAGCCCCAAATGTAGGGTCTTGCAAAAATGGGTGTTTTTTTTAAACCCAGAATATAATTGCAGTATTTAAAGCTTGTATTTTACTGTGACAAATGCAGCAAAGGCCCCAGATGTAGGGTATTGCAAAAATGGGTGTTTTTTTTAAGCCCAGAATATAATTGCAGTAGTTAAAGCTTGTATTTCACTGTCAGAACTGCAGCAAAGGCCCCAAATGTAGGGTCTTGCCAAAAATGGGTGTTTTTTTTAAAACAAGAATATAACTGCAGTATTTAAAGTTTGCATTTGACTGTCACAAATTCAGCAAAGGACCCAAAATGTACTATTTTGCCAAAAATTTGTGTTTTTTTTAAACCCAGTATATAATTGCAGTATTTAAAGCTTGTATTTCACTGTGACAAATGCAGCAAAGGCCCCAGATGTAGGGTCTTGCCAAAAATGGGTGTTTTTTTAAACCCAGAATATAATTGCAGCATTTAAAGCTTGTAATTCACTGTGACAAATGCAACAAAGTACCTAGATGTAGGGTATTGCAAAAATTTGTTTTGTTTTTTTTTAAAACCCAGAATATATTTGCAGTATTTAAAGCTTGTATTTCACTGTCGGAAATGTAGCAAAGGCCCCAAATGTAGGATATTGCCAAAAATGGATGTTTTTTTAAACCCAGAATATAACAGCAGTATTTAAAGCTTGTAATTACATAGAAACATAGAAACATAGAATGTGTCGGCAGATAAGAACCATTTGGCCCATCTAGTCTGCCCAATATACTGAATACTATGGATAGCCCCCGGCCCTATCTTATATGTAGGATGGCCTTATGCCTATCCCATGCATGCTTAAACCACCTTCACTGTATTTGCAGCTACCACTTCTGCAGGAAGGCATTCCATGCATCCACTACTCTCTCAGTAAAGTAATACTTCCTTATATTACTTTTAAACCTTTGCCCCTCTAATTTAAAACTGTGTCCTCTTGTGGTAGTTTTTCTTCTTTTAAATATGCTCTCTTCCTTTACCGAGTTGATTCCCTTTATGTATTTAAAAGTTTCTATCATATCCCCTCTGTCTCTTCTTTCTTCCAAGCTATACATATTAAGGTCCTTTAACCTTTCCTGGTAAGTTTTATCCTGCAATCCATGTACTAGTTTAGTAGCTCTTCTCTGAACTCTCTCTAGAGTATCTATATCCTTCTGGAGATATGGCCTCCAGTACTGCGCACAATACTCCAAGTGAGGTCTCACCAGTGTTCTGTACAGCGGCATAAGCACTTCACTCTTTCTACTGCTTATACCTCTCCCTATACATCCAAGCATTCTGCTGGCATTTCGTGCTGCTCTATTACATTGTCTTCCCACCTTTAAGTCTTCTGAAATAATTACTCCTAAATCCCTTTCCTCAGATACTGAGGTCAGGACTGTGTCAAATATTCACTGTGACAAATGCAACAAAGGCCCCAGATGTAGGGTATTGCAAAAATTTGTGTTTTTTTTAAACCCAGAATATAACAGCAGTATTTAAAGTTTGTATTTCACGGTGACAAATGCAGCAAAGGCCCCAGATGTAGGGTATTGCAAAAATATGTGTTTTTTTTAACCCAGTATATAATTGCAGTATATAAAGTTTGTATTTGACTGTCACAAATGCAACAAAGGCCACACATGTATTATCTTGCCCAAAATGGGTGTTTTTTTAAAACCAGAATATAATAGCAGTATTTAAAGTTTGTATGTGAGTGTCACAAATGCAACAAAGACCGCAAATGTATTATCTTGCCCAAAATGAGTGTTTTTTTAAAACCAGAATATAACAGCAGTATCTAACATTTGTATTGGACTGCCAGAAATGCAGCACAGAACGCTAAATTATTATCTTGCCCAAAATGGGTCTTTTTTTTTAAAACCCAGTATATAATTGCAGTATTTAGAGCTTGTATTTCACTGTCAGAAATGCAGCAAAGGCCCCAGACGTAGGGTCTCGCAAAAAATGGGTGTTTTTTTAAACCCAGTATATAATTGCAGTATTTAAAGCTTATATTTCACTGTGATAAATGCAGCAAATGCCCCAGATGTAGGGTATTGCAAAAAAAAATTGTTTTTTAAACCCAGAATATAACTACAGTTTTTAATCATTGTATTTGACTGTCACAAATCAAATGCACATATGCTGTGCTGGTGAACTGAACTTGCAAAAAATGGCCACCGATACCCACCTATCTAACAGACGGATAAAAGATATTTTTCTGTGTCACTAGGCTTAGGACAGGGTAAAAAAAATGGTGCACTGCACCCACAAAACAAAATCGCCGTAGATCGCTGAGTTAAGAAGCACTTCTGATAACAGATTCTTTCCTATTCTCTCCCTCACAGCAGCATCCTATCCCTACGCTAGTAAGAGCAGAGTGACGTGCAGCGCTATATGACTCCAGCTTATATAGAGGCTGGGTCACAAGCTGCACTGGCATATCACAGCCATGCCATTAGTAGGCATGGCTGTGATGGCTTCTAAGTAGAGTTGAGCGAACACCTGGATGTTCGGGTTCGAGAAGTTCGGCCGAACTTCCCGGAAATGTTCGGGTTCGGGATCCGAACCCGATCCGAACTTCGTCCCGAACCCGAACCCCATTGAAGTCAATGGGGACCCAAACTTTTCGGCACTAAAAAGGCTGTAAAACAGCCCAGGAAAGAGCTAGAGTGCTGCAAAAGGCAGCAACATGTAGGTAAATCCCCTGCAAACAAATGTGGATAGGGAAATGAATTAAAATAAAAATTACAAAAATAAAAATGAACCAATATCAATTGGACAGAGGTCCCATAGCAGAGAATCTGGCTTCACGTCAGCAGAGAATCAGTCTCTTCATGCCATAGCAAAGAATCTGGCTTCATGTCAGCAGAGAATCAGTCTTTTCATGCCATAGCAGAGAATCTGGCTTCATGTCAGCGCAGAATCAGTCTTCATGTCATAGCAGAGAATCAGGCTTCACGTCACCCACCACTGGAACAGGCCACTGTCACACATTTAGGCCCAGGCACCCAGGCAGAGGAGAGAGGTCCCGTAACAGAGAATCTGGCCTTATGTCAGCGCAGAATCTGTCTTAATGTCATAGCAGAGAATCAGGCTTCACGTCACCCACCACTGGAACAGGCCACTGTCACACATTTAGGCCCAGGCACCCAGGCAGAGGAGAGAGGTCCCGTAACAGAGAATCTGGCCTTATGTCAGCGCAGAATCTGTATTCATGTCATAGCAGAGAATCAGGCTTCACGTCACCCACCACTGGAACAGGCCACTGTCACACATTTAGGCCCCGGCACCCAGACAGAGGAGAGCGGTCCCGTAACAGAGAATCTGGCCTTATGTCAGCGCAGAATCTGTCTTCATGTCATAGCAGAGAATCAGGCTTCACGTCACCCACCACTGGAACAGGCCACTGTCACACATTTAGGCCCAGGCACCCAGGCAGAGGAGAGAGGTCCCGTAACAGAGAATCTGGCCTTATGTCAGCGCAGAATCTGTATTCATGTCATAGCAGAGAATCAGGCTTCACGTCACCCACCACTGGAACAGGCCACTGTCAAACATTTAGGCCCAGGCACCCAGGCAGAGGAGAGAGGTCCCGTAACAGAGAATCTGGCCTTATGTCAGCGCAGAATCTGTATTCATGTCATAGCAGAGAATCAGGCTTCACGTCACCCACCACTGGAACAGGCCACTGTCACACATTTAGGCCCAGGCACCCAGGCAGAGGAGAGAGGTCCCGTAACAGAGAATCTGGCCTTATGTCAGCGCAGAATCTGTATTCATGTCATAGCAGAGAATCAGGCTTCACATCACCCACCACTGGAACAGGCCACTGTCACACATTTAGGCCCCGGCACCCAGACAGAGGAGAGCGGTCCCGTAACAGAGAATCTGGCCTTATGTCAGCGCAGAATCTGTCTTCATGTCATAGCAGAGAATCAGGCTTCACGTTACCCACCACTGGAACAGGCCACTGTCAAACATTTAGGCCCAGGCACCCAGGCAGAGGAGAGAGGTCCCGTAACAGAAAATCTGGCCTTATGTCAGCGCAGAATCTGTCTTCATGTCATAACAGAGAATCAGGCTTCACGTCACCCACCACTGGAACAGGCCACTGTCAAACATTTAGGCCCAGGCACCCAGGCAGAGGAGAGAGGTCCCGTAACAGAAAATCTGGCCTTATGTCAGCGCAGAATCTGTCTTCATGTCATAACAGAGAATCAGGCTTCACGTCACCCACCACTGGAACAGGCCACTGTCACACATTTAGGCCTAGGCACCCAGGCAGAGGAGAGAGGTCCCGTAACAGAGAATCTGGCCTTATGTCAGCGCAGAATCTGTATTCATGTCATAGCAGAGAATCAGGCTTCACGTCACCCACCACTGGAACAGGCCACTGTCACACATTTAGGCCCCGGCACCCAGGCAGAGGAGAGCGGTCCCGTAACAGAGAATCTGGCCTTATGTCAGCGCAGAATCTGTCTTCATGTCATAGCAGAGAATCAGGCTTCACGTCACCCACCACTGGAACAGGCCACTGTCACACATTTAGGCCCATGCACCCAGACAGAGGAGAGAGGTCCCGTAACAGAGAATCTGGCCTTATGTCAGCACAGAATCTGTCTTCATGTCATAGCAGAGAATCAGGCTTCACGTCACCCACCACTGGAACAGGCCACTGTCACACATTTAGGCCCAGGCACCCAGGCAGAGGAGAGAGGTCCCGTAACAGAGAATCTGGCCTTATGTCAGCGCAGAATCTGTATTCATGTCATAGCAGAGAATCAGGCTTCACGTCACCCACCACTGGAACAGGCCACTGTCACACATTTAGGCCCATGCACCCAGACAGAGGAGAGAGGTCCCGTAACAGAGAATCTGGCCTTATGTCA
This sequence comes from Bufo bufo, assembly GCF_905171765.1. NCBI lineage: Eukaryota > Metazoa > Chordata > Amphibia > Anura > Bufonidae > Bufo > Bufo bufo. Next base: position 526,336,303 of record NC_053391.1, on the reverse strand, counting down.
GCACAGAATCTGTCTTCATGTCATAGCAGAGAATCAGGCTTCACGTCACCCACCACTGGAACAGGCCACTGTCACACATTTAGGCCCAGGCACCCAGGCAGAGGAGAGAGGTCCCGTAACAGAGAATCTGGCCTTATGTCAGCGCAGAATCTGTATTCATGTCATAGCAGAGAATCAGGCTTCACGTCACCCACCACTGGAACAGGCCACTGTCACACATTTAGGCCCGGCACCCAGACAGAGGAGAGCGGTCCCGTAACAGAGAATCTGGCCTTATGTCAGCGCAGAATCTGTCTTCATGTCATAGCAGAGAATCAGGCTTCACGTCACCCACCACTGGAACAGGCCACTGTCACACATTTAGGCCCAGGCACCCAGGCAGAGGAGAGAGGTCCCGTAACAGAGAATCTGGCCTTATGTCAGCGCAGAATCTGTATTCATGTCATAGCAGAGAATCAGGCTTCACGTCACCCACCACTGGAACAGGCCACTGTCAAACATTTAGGCCCAGGCACCCAGGCAGAGGAGAGAGGTCCCGTAACAGAGAATCTGGCCTTATGTCAGCGCAGAATCTGTATTCATGTCATAGCAGAGAATCAGGCTTCACGTCACCCACCACTGGAACAGGCCACTGTCACACATTTAGGCCCAGGCACCCAGGCAGAGGAGAGAGGTCCCGTAACAGAGAATCTGGCCTTATGTCAGCGCAGAATCTGTATTCATGTCATAGCAGAGAATCAGGCTTCACGTCACCCACCACTGGAACAGGCCACTGTCACACATTTAGGCCCCGGCACCCAGACAGAGGAGAGCGGTCCCGTAACAGAGAATCTGGCCTTATGTCAGCGCAGAATCTGTCTTCATGTCATAGCAGAGAATCAGGCTTCACGTCACCCACCACTGGAACAGGCCACTGTCACACATTTAGGCCCATGCACCCAGACAGAGGAGAGAGGTCCCGTAACAGAGAATCTGGCCTTATGTCAGCACAGAATCTGTCTTCATGTCATAGCAGAGAATCAGGCTTCACGTCACCCACCACTGGAACAGGCCACTGTCACACATTTAGGCCCAGGCACCCAGGCAGAGGAGAGAGGTCCCGTAACAGAGAATCTGGCCTTATGTCAGTGCAGAATCTGTATTCATGTCATAGCAGAGAATCAGGCTTCACGTCACCCACCACTGGAACAGGCCACTGTCACACATTTAGGCCCGGCACCCAGACAGAGGAGAGCGGTCCCGTAACAGAGAATCTGGCCTTATGTCAGCGCAGAATCTGTCTTCATGTCATAGCAGAGAATCAGGCTTCACGTCACCCACCACTGGAACAGGCCACTGTCACACATTTAGGCCCAGGCACCCAGGCAGAGGAGAGAGGTCCCGTAACAGAGAATCTGGCCTTATGTCAGCGCAGAATCTGTATTCATGTCATAGCAGAGAATCAGGCTTCACGTCACCCACCACTGGAACAGGCCACTGTCAAACATTTAGGCCCAGGCACCCAGGCAGAGGAGAGAGGTCCCGTAACAGAGAATCTGGCCTTATGTCAGCGCAGAATCTGTATTCATGTCATAGCAGAGAATCAGGCTTCACGTCACCCACCACTGGAACAGGCCACTGTCACACATTTAGGCCCAGGCACCCAGGCAGAGGAGAGAGGTCCCGTAACAGAGAATCTGGCCTTATGTCAGCGCAGAATCTGTATTCATGTCATAGCAGAGAATCAGGCTTCACGTCACCCACCACTGGAACAGGCCACTGACACACATTTAGGCCCCGGCACCCAGACAGAGGAGAGCGGTCCCGTAACAGAGAATCTGGCCTTATGTCAGCGCAGAATCTGTCTTCATGTCATAGCAGAGAATCAGGCTTCACATCACCCACCACTGGAACAGGCCACTGTCACACATTTAGGCCCAGGCACCCAGGCAGAGGAGAGAGGTCCCGTAACAGAGAATCTGGCCTTATGTCAGCGCAGAATCTGTCTTCATGTCATAGCAGAGAATCAGGCTTCACGTCACCCACCACTGGAACAAGCCACTGTCACACATTTAGGCCCATGCACCCAGGCAGAGGAGAGAAGTCCCGTAACAGAGAATCTGGCCTTATGTCAGTGCAAAATCTGTATTCATGTCATAGCAGAGAATCAGGCTTCACGTCACCCACCACTGGAACAGGCCACTGTCACATATTTAGGCCCCGGCACCCAGACAGAGGAGAGAGGTCCCGTAACAGAGAATCTGGCCTTATGTCAGCGCAGAATCTGTCTTCATGTCATAGCAGAGAATCAGGCTTCACATCACCCACCACTGGAACAGGCCACTGTCACACATTTAGGCCCAGGCACCCAGGCAGAGGAGAGAGGTCCCGTAACAGAGAATCTGGCCTTATGTCAGCGCAGAATCTGTCTTCATGTCATAGCAGAGAATCAGGCTTCACGTCACCCACCACTGGAACAGGCCACTGTCACACATTTAGGCCCAGGCACCCAGACAGAGGAGAGAGGTCCCATAACAGAGAATCTGGCCTTATGTCAGCGCAGAATCTGTATTCATGTCATAGCAGAGAATCAGGCTTCACGTCACCCACCAATGGAACCAGCCACTGTCACACATTTAGGCCCAGGCACACAGGCAGAGGAGAGAGGTCCCATAACAGAGAATCTGGCCTTATGTCAGCGCAAAATCTGTATTCATGTCATAGCAGAGAATCAGGCTTCACGTCACCCACCACTGGAACAGGCCACTGTCACACATTTAGGCCCCGGCACCCAGACAGAGGAGAGCGGTCCCGTAACAGAGAATCTGGACTTATGTCAGCGCAGAATCTGTCTTCATGTCATAGCAGAGAATCAGGCTTCACATCACCCACCACTGGAACAGGCCACTGTCACACATTTAGGCCCAGGCACCCAGGTAGAGGAGAGAGGTCCCGTAACAGAGAATCTGGCCTTATGTCAGCGCAGAATCTGTCTTCATGTCATAGCAGAGAATCAGGCTTCACGTCACCCACCACTGGAACAGGCCACTGTCACACATTTAGGCCCATGCACCCAGGCAGAGGAGAGAGGTCCCGTAACAGAGAATCTGGCCTTATGTCAGCGCAGAATCTGTCTTCATGTCATAGCAGAGAATCAGGCTTCACGTCACCCACCACTGGAACAGGACACTGTCACACATTTAGGCCCAGGCACCCAGGCAGAGGAGAGAGGTCCCGTAACAGAGAATCTGGCCTTATGTCAGCGCAGAATCTGTCTTCATGTCATAGCAGAGAATCAGGCTTCACGTCACCCACCACTGGAACAGGCCACTGTCACACATTTAGGCCCAGGCACCCAGGCAGAGGAGAGAGGTCCCGTAACAGAGAATCTGGCCTTATGTCAGCGCAGAATCTGTATTCATGTCATAGCAGAGAATCAGGCTTCACGTCACCCACCACTGGAACAGGCCACTGACACACATTTAGGCCCCGGCACCCAGACAGAGGAGAGTGGTCCCGTAACAGAGAATCTGGCTTTATGTCAGCGCAGAATCTGTCTTCATGTCATAGCAGAGAATCAGGCTTCACATCACCCACCACTGGAACAGGCCACTGTCACACATTTAGGCCCAGGCACCCAGGCAGAGGAGAGAGGTCCCGTAACAGAGAATCTGGCCTTATGTCATCGCAGAATCTGTATTCATGTCATAGCAGAGAATCAGGCTTCACGTCACCCACCACTGGAACAGGCCACTGTCACATATTTAGGCCCCGGCACCCAGACAGAGGAGAGCGGTCCCGTAACAGAGAATCTGGCCTTATGTCAGCGCAGAATCTGTCTTCATGTCATAGCAGAGAATCAGGCTTCACGTCACCCACCACTGGAACAGGCCACTGACACACATTTAGGCCCCGGCACCCAGACAGAGGAGAGTGGTCCCGTAACAGAGAATCTGGCTTTATGTCAGCGCAGAATCTGTCTTCATGTCATAGCAGAGAATCAGGCTTCACATCACCCACCACTGGAACAGGCCACTGTCACACATTTAGGCCCAGGCACCCAGGCAGAGGAGAGAGGTCCCGTAACAGAGAATCTGGCCTTATGTCATCGCAGAATCTGTATTCATGTCATAGCAGAGAATCAGGCTTCACGTCACCCACCACTGGAACAGGCCACTGTCACATATTTAGGCCCCGGCACCCAGACAGAGGAGAGCGGTCCCGTAACAGAGAATCTGGCCTTATGTCAGCGCAGAATCTGTCTTCATGTCATAGCAGAGAATCAGGCTTCACGTCACCCACCACTGGAACAGGCCACTGTCACACATTTAGGCCCAGACACCCAGGCAGAGGAGAGAGGTCCCATAACAGAGAATCTGGCCTTATGTCAGCGCAGAATCTGTATTCATGTCATAGCAGAGAATCAGGCTTCACGTCACCCACCACTGGAACAGGCCACTGTCACACATTTAGGCCCAGGCACACAGGCAGAGGAGAGAGGTCCCGTAACAGAGAATCTGGACTTATGTCAGCGCAGATTCTGTCTTCATGTCATAGCAGAGAATCAGGCTTCACGTCACCCACCACTGGAACAGGCCACTGTCACACATTTAGGCCCAGGCACCCAGGCAGAGGAGAGAGGTCCCGTAACAGAGAATCTGGCCTTATGTCAGTGCAGAATCTGTATTCATGTCATAGCAGAGAATCAGGCTTCACGTCACCCACCACTGGAACAGGCCACTGTCAAACATTTAGGCCCAGGCACCCAGGCAGAGGAGAGAGGTCCCGTAACAGAGAATCTGGCCTTATGTCAGCGCAGAATCTGTATTCATGTCATAGCAGAGAATCAGGTTTCACGTCATCCACCACTGGAACAGGCCACTGTCACACATTTAGGCCCAGGCACCCAGGCAGAGGAGAGAGGTCCATTAACAAAGAATCTGGCCTTATGTCAGCGCAGAATCTGTATTCATGTCATAGCAGAGAATCAGGCTTCACGTCACCCACCACTGGAACAGGCCACTGTCACATATTTAGGCCCAGGCACCCAGGCAGAGGAGAGATGTCGCGTAACAGAGAATCTGGCTTCATGTCAGCACAGAATAAGTCTTCATGTCATAGCAGAGAATCAGGCTTCACGTCACCCACCACTGGAACAGGCCACTGTCACACATTTAGGCCCCGGCACCCAGACAGAGGAGAGCGGTCCCGTAACAGAGAATCTGGACTTATGTCAGCGCAGAATCTGTCTTCATGTCATAACAGAGAATCAGGCTTCACATCACCCACCACTGGAACAGGCCACTGTCACACATTTAGGCCCAGGCACCCAGGTAGAGGAGAGAGGTCTTGTAACAGAGAATCTGGCCTTATGTCAGCGCAGAATCTGTCTTCATGTCATAGCAGAGAATCAGGCTTCACGTCACCCACCACTGGAACAGGCCACTGTCACACATTTAGGCCCAGGCACCCAGGCAGAGGAGAGAGGTCCCATAACAGAGAATCTGGCCTTATGTCAGCGCAGAATCTGTATTCATGTCATAGCAGAGAATCAGGCTTCACGTCACCCACCACTGGAACAGGCCACTGTCACACATTTAGGCCCAGGCACCCAGGCAGAGGAGAGAGGTCCCGTAACAGAGAATCTGGCCTTATGTCAGCGCAGAATCTGTATTCATGTCATAGCAGAGAATCAGGCTTCACGTCACCCACCACTGGAACAGGCCACTGTCAAACATTTAGGCCCAGGCACCCAGGCAGAGGAGAGAGGTCCCGTAACAGAGAATCTGGCCTTATGTCAGCGCAGAATCTGTATTCATGTCATAGCAGAGAATCAGGCTTCACGTCACCCACCACTGGAACAGGCCACTGTCACACATTTAGGCCCAGGCACCCAGGCAGAGGAGAGAGGTCCCGTAACAGAGAATCTGGCCTTATGTCAGCGCAGAATCTGTATTCATGTCATAGCAGAGAATCAGGCTTCACGTCACCCACCACTGGAACAGGCCACTGTCACACATTTAGGCCTAGGCACCCAGGCAGAGGAGAGAGGTCCCGTAACAGAGAATCTGGCCTTATGTCAGCGCAGAATCTGTATTCATGTCATAGCAGAGAATCAGGCTTCACGTCACCCACCACTGGAACAGGCCACTGTCACACATTTAGGCCCCGGCACCCAGACAGAGGAGAGCGGTCCCGTAACAGAGAATCTGGACTTATGTCAGCGCAGAATCTGTCTTCATGTCATAGCAGAGAATCAGGCTTCACGTCACCCACCACTGGAACAGGCCACTGTCACACTTTTAGGCCCCGGCACCCAGACAGAGGAGAGCGGTCCCGTAACAGAGAATCTGGCCTTATGTCAGCGCAGAATCTGTCTTCATGTGATAGCAGAGAATCAGGCTTCACGTCACCCACCACTGGAACAGGCCACTGTCACACATTTAGGCCCAGGCACCCAGGCAGAGGAGAGAGGTCCCGTAACAGAGAATCTGGCCTTATGTCAGCGCAGAATCTGTATTCATGTCATAGCAGAGAATCAGGCTTCACGTCACCCACCACTGGAACAGGCCACTGTCAAACATTTAGGCCCAGGCACCCAGGCAGAGTAGAGAGGTCCCGTAACAGAGAATCTGGCCTTATGTCAGCGCAGAATCTGTATTCATGTCATAGCAGAGAATCAGGCTTCACGTCACCCACCACTGGAACAGGCCACTGTCACACATTTAGGCCCCGGCACCCAGACAGAGGAGAGCGGTCCCGTAACAGAGAATCTGGCCTTATGTCAGCGCAGAATCTGTCTTCATGTCATAGCAGAGAATCAGGCTTCACGTCACCCACCACTGGAACAGGCCACTGTCACACATTTAGGCCCAGGCACCCAGGCAGAGGAGAGAGGTCCCGTAACAGAGAATCTGGCCTTATGTCAGCGCAGAATCTGTCTTCATGTCATAGCAGAGAATCAGGCTTCACGTCACCCACCACTGGAACAGGCCACTGTCACACATTTAGGCCCAGGCACCCAGGCAGAGGAGAGAGGTCCCGTAACAGAGAATCTGGCCTTATGTCAGCGCAGAATCTGTATTCATGTCATAGCAGAGAATCAGGCTTCACGTCACCCACCACTGGAACAGGCCACTGACACACATTTAGGCCCCGGCACCCAGACAGAGGAGAGCGGTCCCGTAACAGAGAATCTGGCCTTATGTCAGCGCAGAATCTGTCTTCATGTCATAGCAGAGAATCAGGCTTCACATCACCCACCACTGGAACAGGCCACTGTCACACATTTAGGCCCAGGCACCCAGGCAGAGGAGAGAGGTCCCGTAACAGAGAATCTGGCCTTATGTCAGCGCAGAATCTGTCTTCATGTCATAGCAGAGAATCAGGCTTCACGTCACCCACCACTGGAACAGGCCACTGTCACACATTTAGGCCCATGCACCCAGGCAGAGGAGAGAGGTCCCGTAACAGAGAATCTGGCCTTATGTCAGCGCAAAATCTGTATTCATGTCATAGCAGAGAATCAGGCTTCACGTCACCCACCACTGGAACAGGCCACTGTCACATATTTAGGCCCCGGCACCCAGACAGAGGAGAGCGGTCCCGTAACAGAGAATCTGGCCTTATGTCAGCGCAGAATCTGTCTTCATGTCATAGCAGAGAATCAGGCTTCACATCACCCACCACTGGAACAGGCCACTGTCACACATTTAGGCCCAGGCACCCAGGCAGAGGAGAGAGGTCCCATAACAGAGAATCTGGCCTTATGTCAGCGCAGAATCTGTATTCATGTCATAGCAGAGAATCAGGCTTCACGTCACCCACCACTGGAACAGGCCACTGTCACACATTTAGGCCCAGGCACACAGGCAGAGGAGAGAGGTCCCGTAACAGAGAATCTGGCCTTATGTCAGCGCAAAATCTGTATTCATGTCATAGCAGAGAATCAGGCTTCACGTCACCCACCACTGGAACAGGCCACTGTCACACATTTAGGCCCCGGCACCCAGACAGAGGAGAGCGGTCCCGTAACAGAGAATCTGGACTTATGTCAGCGCAGAATCTGTCTTCATGTCATAGCAGAGAATCAGGCTTCACGTCACCCACCACTGGAACAGGCCACTGTCACACATTTAGGCCCATGCACCCAGGCAGAGGAGAGAGGTCCCGTAACAGAGAATCTGGCCTTATGTCAGCGCAAAATCTGTATTCATGTCATAGCAGAGAATCAGGCTTCACATCACCCACCACTGGAACAGGCCACTGTCACATATTTAGGCCCCGGCACCCAGACAGAGGAGAGCGGTCCCGTAACAGAGAATCTGGCCTTATGTCAGCGTAGAATCTGTCTTCATGTCATAGCAGAGAATCAGGCTTCACATCACCCACCACTGGAACAGGCCACTGTCACACATTTAGGCCCAGGCACCCAGGCAGAGGAGAGAGGTCCCGTAACAGAGAATCTGGCCTTATGTCAGCGCAGAATCTGTCTTCATGTCATAGCAGAGAATCAGGCTTCACGTCACCCACCACTGGAATAGGCCACTGTCACACATTTAGGCCCAGGCACCCAGGCAGAGGAGAGAGGTCCCGTAACAGAGAATCTGGCCTTATGTCAGCGCAGAATCTGTCTTCATGTCATAGCAGAGAATCAGGCTTCACGTCACCCACCACTGGAACAGGCCACTGTCACACATTTAGGCCCCGGCACCCAGGCAGAGGAGAGGTTCATTCAACTTTGGGTTGCCCCGCAATATAATGGTAAAATGAAATTAAAAATAGTATTGAATGAGGAAGTGCCCTGGAGTAGAATAATATTTTGTTAAGGGGAAGTAGTTAATATCTAATCTGCACAAGGGATGGACAGGTCCTGTGGGATCCATGCCTGGTTCATTTTTATGAACGTCAACTTGTCCACATTGGCTGTAGACAGGATGCTGCGTTCGTCTGTAATGACGCCCCCTGCCGTGCTGAATACACGTTCAGACAAAACGCTGGCCGCCGGGCAGGCCAGCACCTCCAAGGCATAAAAGGCTAGCTCTGGCCACGTGGACAATTTGGAGACCCAGAAGTTGAATGGGGCCGAACCATCAGTCAGTACGTGGAGGGGTGTGCACAGGTACTGTTCCACCATGTTAGTGAAATGTTGCCTCCTGCTAACACGTTCCTTATCAGGTGGTGGTGCAGTTAGCTGTGGCGTGGTGACAAAACTTTTCCACATCTCTGCCATGCTAACTCTGCCCTCAGAGGAGCTGGCCGTGACACAGCTGCGTTGGCGACCTCTTGCTCCTCCTCTGCCTTCGCCTTGGGCTTCCACTGGTTCCCCTGTGACATTTGGGAATGCTCTCAGTAGCGCGTCTACCAACGTGCGCTTGTACTCGTGCATCTTCCTATCAAGCTCCAGTGTAGGAAGTAAGGTGGGCACATTGTCTTTGTACCGGGGATCCAGCAGGGTGGCAACCCAGTAGTCCGCACACGTTAAAATGTGGGCAACTCTGCTGTTGTTGCGCAGGCACTGCAGCATGTAGTCGCTCATGTGTGCCAGGCTGCCCAGAGGTAAGGACAAGCTGTCCTCTGTGGGAGGCGTATCGTCATCGTCCTGTGTTTCCCCCCAGCCACGCACCAGTGATGGGCCCGAGCTGCTTTGGGTGCCACCCCGCTGTGAACATGCTTCATCCTCATCCTCCTCCACCTCCTCCTCATCCTCGTCCTCCTCGTCCTCCAGTAGTGGGCCCTGTCTGGCCACATTTGTACCTGGCCTCTGGCGTTGCAAAAAACCTCCCTCTGAGTCACTTTGAAGAGACTGGCCTGAAAGTGTTAAAAATGACCCCTCTTCCTCCTCTTCCTCCTGGGCCACCTCCTCTTCCATCATCGCCCTAAGTGTTTTCTCAAGGAGACATAGAAGTGGTATTGTAACGCTGATAACGGCGTCATCGCCACTGGCCATGTTGGTGGAGTACTCGAAACAGCGCAACAGGGCACACAGGTCTCGCATGGAGGCCCAGTCATTGGTGGTGAAGTGTTAATGATCCGCAGTGCGACTGACCCGTGCGTGCTGCAGCTGAAACTCCACTATGGCCTGCTGCTGCTCGCACAGTCTGTCCAGCATATGCAAGGTGGAGTTCCACCTGGTGGGTACGTCGCATATGAGGCGGTGAGTGGGAAGGCCGAAGTTACGCTGTAGCGCAGACAGGCGAGCAGCGGCAGGGTGTGAACACCGGAAGCGCGAACAGACGGCCCGCACTTTATGCAGCAGCTCTGACATGTCGGGGTAGTTGCGAATGAACTTCTGCACCACCAAATTCAGCACATGCGCCAGGCAAGGGATGTGCGTCAAACCGGCTAGTCCCAGAGCTGCAACGAGATTTCGCCCATTATCGCACACCACCAGGCCGGGCTTGAGGCTCACCGGCAGCAACCACTCGTCGGTCTGTTGTTCTATACCCCGCCACAACTCCTGTGCGGTTGGGGGCCTGTCCCCCAAACATATGAGTTTCAGAATGGCTGAAGTTGGTGGTGAAGGTGTGTGGCTGACTGGATGAGCAGGTGGAAGAAGAGGAGGAGGAAGCTGAGTAGGAGGAGGAGGAGACAGGAGGCAAGGAATGTTGCCCTGCGATCCTTGGCGGCGGAAGGACGTGCGCCAAACAGCTCTTATGGAGATATAGCGTCCCTGGCCGTGCTTACTGGTCCACGTATCTGTGGTTAGGTGGACCTTGCCACAAATGGCGTTGCGCAGTGCACACTTGATTTTATCGGACACTTGTTTGTGCAGGGAAGGCACGGCTCTCTTGGAGAAGTAGTGGCGGCTGGGAACAACATACTGTGGGACAGCAAGTGACATGAGCTGTTTGAAGTTGTGTGTGTCCACCAGCCTAAATGACAGCATTTCATAGGCCAGTAGTTTAGAATAGTGTTGAGCGCGAATATTCGAATATCGAATTTTTTTCGCGAATATCGGCACTTCGCTAATTCGTGAATATTTCGAATATAGTGATATAAATTCGATATTTCGAATATTCTTTTTTTTTTTTTTTTATTATTATATTTTTTTCTTTCCCACTTCCCTAAAGTTGTTCTTACCTGTCCTTTGGATTCCTGGCTTCCTGGCTGCTCCAGTCAGTGCCCGTTGCCGCTTCTGCCGACTTCCGTGCTCATGGAGCGTCCCCATCACCATGGGAACGTCTCCATATACAAGAATGTACTGTCGGATTTGAGAATTACGTGAAAAATCGCAATTCGATTATTTCAAGTTATAATAATCAAATTTCGATTTTAACTTAGCACTGCTATATTTAATTCTAGCCTAATATGAAATATAGCAGTGCTAAGTTAAAATCGAAATTCGATTATTATAACTTGAATTTTTTATTTCTATTTCTAAAAAAAAAGCAGTCATATAATCGCATAGCGAATTAAACTTAGCTGTCTCTATAGTAAACTTTCCTATATGATTGCTAGAATTAGCGAAGTTGATGAATAGGTAGCTAAAACGAAGATGCAGAATACTTCGTTATCTTCGTTTTGTGGAATATGACGAATACATTCGTTATATTCGTTTTGTGGAATATGAAGAATACATTCGTCATATTCGCTAATTCTACCAAGCCAACCATAGTAAACCAGGTCCAAGTTGAAATCGCAATTCGATTAATTCAAGTTATAATAATCGAATTTAGATTTTAACTTAGCACTGCTATATTCCATATTAGGCTAGAATTAAATATAGCAGTGCTAAGTTAAAATCGAAATTCGATTATTATAACTTGAAATAATCGAATTGCGATTTTTCACGTAATTCTCAAATCCGACAGTACATTCTAGTATATGGAGACGTTCCCATGGTGATGGGGACGCTCCATGAGCACGGAAGTCGGCAGAAGCGGCAACAGGCACTGACTGGAGCAGCCAGGAAGCCAGGAATCCAAAGGACAGGTAAGAACAACTTTAGGGAAGTGGGAAAGAAAAAAATATAACAATAAAAAATAAATAAAAAAAATTAAAGTTATAATAATCGAATTTCGATTTTAACTTAGCACTGCTATATTCCATATTAAGCTAGAATTAACAAATATGGAATATAGCAGTGCTAAGTTAAAATCGAAATTCGATTATTATAACTTGAATTAATCGCATTGCTATTTCAATAGGAGAGTAGCCTTTAAGGTAAAATCGCAATACGCGATTATTTAAATCGCATATTAATTGCGATAACAAGAATAATGACGAATATTCGATTTTGACGAATATAAAACGAATATTCTATCGAATATTCGCGAATTTCGTCGAAATCGAATATGGCACCTGCCGCTCATCACTAGTTTAGAAATGCTGGCATTCAGGGCCAGGGATCGAGGGTGGCTAGGTGGGAATTTACGCTTTCTCTCAAATGTTTGTGAGATGGAGAGCTTAACGCTGCCGTGTGACATGGTTGAGATGCTTGGTGACGCAGGTGGTGGTGTTGGTGGTACATCCCATGTTTGCTGGGCGGCAGGTGCCAACGTTCCTCCAGAGGCGGAGGAAGAGGCCAAGGCGGCGGCAGCAGCAGAAGAGGCCGAGGCAGCAGCAGCAGAAGAGGTAGCAGGGGGAGCCTGAGTGACTTCTTTGTTTTTAAGGTGTTTATGCAGTTCATGCTTTGCATGCAGGTGCCTGGTCATGCAGGTTGTGCTAAGGTTCAGAACGTTAATGCCTCGCTTCAGGCTCTGATGGCACAGCGTGCAAACCACTCGGGTCTTGACGTCAGCACATTGTTTGAAGAAGTGCCATGCCAGGGAACTCCTTGAAGCTGCCTTTGGGGTGCTCGGTCCCAGATGGCGGCGGTCAGTAGCAGGCGGAGTCTCTTGGCGGCGGGTGTTCTGCTTTTGCCCACTGCTCCCTCTTTGTTTTTTGCTACGCTGTTGGCTCGGTCTCACCACTGCCTCTTCCTCCGAACTGTGAAAGTCAGTGGCACGACCTTCATTCCATGTGGGGTCTAGGACCTCATCGTCCCCTGCATCGTCTTCCACCCAGTCTTGATCCCTGACCTCCTGTTCAGTCTGCACACTGCAGAAAGACGCAGCAGTTGGCACCTGTGTTTCGTCATCATCAGAGACGTGCTGAGGTGGTATTCCCATGTCCTCATCATCAGGAAACATAAGTGGTTGTGCGTTAGTGCATTCTATCTCTTCCACCCCTGGGGAAGGGCTAGGTGGATGCCCTTGGGAAACCCTGGCAGCAGAGTCTTCAAACAGCATAAGAGACTGCTGCATAACTTGAGGCTCAGACAGTTTCCCTGATATGCATGGGGGTGATGTGACAGACCGATGGGCTTGGTTTTCATGCGCCATCTGTGCGCTTTCTGCAGAAGACTGGGTGGGAGATAATGTGAACGTGCTGGATCCACTGTCGGCCACCCAATTGACTAATGCCTGCACCTGCTCAGGCCTTACCATCCTTAGAACGGCATTGGGCCCCACCAAATATCGCTGTAAATTCTGCTGGCTACTGGGACCTGAGGTAGTTGGTTCACTAGGACGTGTGGCTGTGGCAGAACGGCCACGTCCTCTCCCAGCACCAGAGGGTCCACTAACACCACCACGACCATGTTCATGTCCGCGTCCCTTATTAGATGTTTTCCTCATTGTTCCCGTTCACCACAATTTTGAGAATGGCAAATTTGGGAATGGTTTTTCAACCCAGAAAAAAAAGTGTGCTTTTACGGTCACTACAAATAACTTGACCAGCTAAAACAGTACAGATTTGGTTAAATAGAGATGTGAGGCATGTTTTTTTTTGCGCTGTGTGACAGGTATAGGTTTAATCACAGAATCAGACTTCTATCAGCACGCTAGCGTGTGTCTTAGGTTTTTCTGAATGACACTATCACTAGCTTCAATGTAAGATATTCTTTTTGGGATAGATTTCAAGTAGGCCTCAAATACCAGAAACTAGTTATTTTGAGAATGGCAAATTTGGGAATGGTTTTTCAACCCAGAAAAAAAAGTGTGCTTTTACGGTCACTACAAATAACTTGACCAGCTAAAACAGTACAGATTTGGTTAAATAGAGATGTGAGGCCTGTTTTTTTTTGCGCTGTGTGACAGGTATAGGTTTAATCACAGAATCAGATTTCTATCAGCACGCTAGCGTGTGTCTTAGGTTTTTCTGAATGACACTATCAGTACCTTCAATGTAAGATATTCTTTTTGGGATAGATTTCAAGTAGGCCTCAAATACCAGAAACTAGTTATTTTGAGAATGGCAAATTTGGGAATAGTTTTTCAACCCAGAAAAAAAAGTGTGCTTTACCGGTCACTACAAATAACTTGACCAGCTAAAACAGTACAGATTTGGTTAAATAGAGATGTGAGGCCTGTTTTTTTTTGCGCTGTGTGACAGGTATAGGTTTAATCACAGAATCAGACTTCTATCTGCACGCTAGCGTGTGTCTTAGGTTTTTCTGAATGACACTGTCACGGCTGAGGATGGGGGAAATCCTCAGCCGTGTGCAGCCCGGTGATGTTTCGGCTGCTTGGCCATGTAGACAGGATTAGGGAGCAGGTCACCTCCTAAGGCATCCCTAACCTGACCCTAGCTCCTAGTTACATGGGCCAACCTTGATGGTAGGAGGGCCCATGCTCCGGAACCTAAAAGTCCCTGCTGGCCCTCAAGATGACCCTCACCTAGGAGCTGAGTAAGACAAGCCCACTCCTCCTAGACACGGAGGAGCAGGAGTCTCAACGACCAAGCTGCAGGAAAAGGGGAGACATAAACAGCTCTATGGATATGGCAGGTGAACAAGGAGTTCCACCTACCTGCCACAGCCTTGCTGACTGGATCCCTGTGTTAGCAGGGTGCAGATCACAAGCGCATCCCTACACAGGGACCCAGATCCATAGCTGCACAAAATCACATATAAAACATCACACGGACATCACACATAACTGGAAATAACTAAAGCACAATATAGTTATGACATTAAGGTTTAGACATAAAGGTTTATGACCACAGGGGTGGCTCTTACTGGCAGGTAATAAATACATGAGGCTGCTCTCAGCTAAGCATGGCTGAAGCAACCTGAAGGCCTGCAAAAGCAGTGAGGCTTTATAGGCCAAGAAGCCACACCCCACAGTCGGACACACCCAGTGCACACACACACTAGGAAGGAGATTAACCCTTCCAACACCAGGGAAGGGAAAACACCACTTAAAGGAGATGTGCACACAATAACATAAAAAGGAAGTGCACACATACACACATAACACAAAACCGCATGCACAACGTAGCGAGCTGCAATGGCACAGCTCAGCCTGCTACGCTGCCACATGCACACTGTTGCCAGCGGCAACCACAGGTGAGTCAAATACCACAGCCCTCACCTGTGATTGAACACCAAAGAAAACCGCTGACAACCGCATGCGGTTCAGGAGTCACGGTCATAGCCATGGCCGTGACAGACACTATCAGCACCTTCAATGTAAGATATTCTTTTTGAAATAGATTTCAAGTAGGCCTCAAATACCAGAAACTAGTTATTTTGAGAATGGCAAATTTGGGAATGGTTTTTCAACCCAGAAAAAAAGTGTGCTTTTACGGTCACTACAAATCACTTGACCAGCTAAAACAGTACAGATTTGGTTAAATAGAGATGTGAGGCCTGTTTTTTTTTGCGCTGTGTGACAGGTATAGGTTTAATCACAGAATCAGACTTCTATCTGCACGCTAGCGTGTGTCTTAGGTTTTTCTGAATGACACTATCACTAGCTTCAATGTAAGATATTCTTTTTGGGATAGATTTCAAGTAGGCCTCAAATACCAGAAACTAGTTATTTTGAGAATGGCAAATTTGGGAATGGTTTTTCAACCCAGAAAAAAAAGTGTGCTTTTACGGTCACTACAAATAACTTGACCAGCTAAAACAGTACAGATTTGGTTAAATAGAGATGTGAGGCCTGTTTTTTTTTTGCGCTGTGTGACAGGTATAGGTTTAATCACAGAATCAGACTTCTATCTGCACGCTAGCATGTGTCTTAGGTTTTTCTGAATGACACTATCACTAGCTTCAATGTAAGATATTCTTTTTGGGATAGATTTCAAGTAGGCCTCAAATACCAGAAACTAGTTATTTTGAGAATGGCAAATTTGGGAATGGTTTTTCAACCCAGAAAAAAAAGTGTGCTTTTACGGTAACTACAAATAACTTGACCAGCTAAAACAGTACAGATTTGGTTAAATAGAGATGTGAGGCCTGGTTTTTTTTGCGCTGTGTGACAGGTATAGGTTTAATCACAGAATCAGACTTCTATCAGCACGCTAGCGTGTGTCTTAGGTTTTTCTGAATGACACTATCACTAGCTTCAATGTAAGATATTCTTTTTGGGATAGATTTCAAGTAGGCCTCAAATACCAGAAACTAGTTATTTTGAGAATGGCAAATTTGGGAATGGTTTTTCAACCCAGAAAAAAAAGTGTGCTTTTACGGTCACTACAAATAACTTGACCAGCTAAAACAGTACAGATTTGGTTGAATAGAAATGTCAGGTCTATTTTTTGGCGCTGGGTGACAGGCTCAACTTGCCCCTGATGTAATATATGGCCAAAAAATAACCACACTGTTGATGGTTAAATGCACTTGGGTGACACAGGCTCAGCCTGCACCAGATGTAGTATATGGCCAAAAAAAAATCAGACTGTCGATGGTTAAATGCACTTCGGTGACACAGGCTCAGCCTGCAGCTGATGTAGTATATGGCCAAAAAATAACTAGACTGTTGATGGTTAAATGCACTTCGGTGACACAGGCTCAGCCTGCAGTTGATGTAGGATATAGCACAAAATAACCACACTATCGATGGTTAAATACACTTGGTGATAGCTTGTGCTGGCGCACCACAAGTCACAAAATGGCCGCCGATCACCCCAGAAAAAAAGTGATCTAAAAACGATCTGTGCAGCCTCAAAAAAGTGAGCAAGTCAATAATAGCACTTCAATGATCCACAGCTGCAGATCGATCACAGAATGAAGTCTTTTGGAGGAGTTAATCTGCCTAATCTCGCCCTAACGTCGCAGCTGCAACCTCTCCCTATACTGATCATAGCAGAGTGACGTGCGGCGCTACGTGACTCCAGCTTAAATAGAGGCTGGGTCACATGCTGCACTGGCCAATCACAGCCATGCCAATGGTAGGCATGGCTGTGATGGCCTCTTAGGGCAAGTAGTATGACGCTTGTTGATTGGCTGCTTTGCAGCCTTTCAAAAAGCGCCAAGAAAGCGCCGAACACCGAACCCGAACCCGGACTTTTACGAAAATGTTCGGGTTCGGGTCCGTGTCACGGACACCCCAAAATTACAATTCGGGTTCGCTCATCCCTACTTCTAAGGGCACACTTGTTCATTGGCTGCTCTTCAGCCTTTCAAAAAGCGCCATTAACTCGCCAAACACTGAACTCGAACCCAAACTTTTACTGAAAAGTTTGGGTTCGGGTCCGGGGTCCAAAAATCCTAAAGTTTGGTACGAACCCGAACTTTACAATTCGGGTCTGCTCAACCCTACCGAGGACTACTCTTCCAGGACAATATGGACTTCCCAAATGTATCATTACACCATTGTATTATTACATTATGTCACTGGATTATACAGCACCTGAAGAAGATACTTTGTTTCTTTATATTGATTATTTATTCTTTATTATACTGTTAGAAATTTACAAACAATAGTACAAACGAGCCAAATGAACAAGAAGGATATGCATTTCTATGTTCAGCTCTGCATTATTTATGCAGATAGATAGACTATGGGGTACTGTTTTCTGCATAGCAAAACGTACCCACAAATTCAGCTTTCCGGGGTTTGGCATCCATATTTGAATACAAATTAAAGCAACAGTTATATTTTGCATTTCATTACAAATATTCTTAGTTTCATGTTCATTCTTAAAAATCTTGTAAAATAGTATATATTATGATGAATATTTTCTGTTCTCATGTTTGGCATTGTGAGAAGAAATAATTATCTTCAACAGCTTGAACCAATGTGGCTTTCACTACATAGAACAACTGTTCTTTCAGACACATATCTTTGAATTGTTGGTTGCTGGAGGCAGAATATCTCAGATAATAGAAAATCTGTATTATTTCTTCACAATGAATTCATAATTGTCCAAAATATGTCAATATTCTCCGATAGCAATTCCTATATTTTATTCATTTTTCACAGCAGCGTTATGTGGCATGACAAGTATAATACTGGAATAAATCCTTCAAATAAAATGCAAATGAAGTGCAGAAAATGCAAAACTATACAGTGAATAGCATATAAAATAAGGTACTGGGTTTATGGCTTCTTTTTTCAACCATTCAGTTCATGATGATCCCAAAATAAAACCAATGAAGTGAAACATTTTAAAGCACTACACAAAAGTTAGAAATAGGGTTGAGCGAACCCGAACTGTAAAGTTCGGGTTCGTACCGAACTTTAGGATTTTGGGACCCCGGACCCGAACATTTCCGTAAAAGTTCGGGTTCGGTGTTCGCCTCTTTCTTGGCGCTTTTTGAAAGGCTGCACAGCAGCCAATCAACATGCGTCATACTACTTGCCCCAAGAGGCCATCACAGCCATGCCTACTAATGGCATGCCTGTGATTGGCCAGAGCAGCATGTGACCCAGGCTCTATATAAGCTTGAGTCACATAGCGCTGCACTTCACTCTGCTGTTACAAGTGTAGGGAGAGGATGCTGCTGGACTTGTGATTTCAGGGAGAGCATAGGCGAGAATCTAACTCAGCGATCTACAGACAAATAGTTGTGTGGGTGCAGGGCACTATCGTTTTACCCTGCCCTGAGCTCATTGACCAAAAAATACTAACTTTTAGAATTCTGTTAGTTAGGTGAGTGGTGGCAGCGGCGGCCATTTTATGCAAGCTCAGCGCACCAGCACTGCATTTGAGCTTTTGGAACATTGCAAATTACCATTTTTTGGGGGCAAACTACAACATCTGTATTAGTCAGTGTACAATTTAAGGTAGAAATACACCCATCATTTTCTAGGGTTTTAAAAACACAATTTTTTTCAGAAAACAGTATTTTCCAGATCTGCAAGTGTTAAATTCAAGTTTAATATATACAGCTTTCATATTCTGTTAGCAAAAAAAGACTTTTTTGGCAATCTACAACATCTGTATTAGTCAGTGTGCAATTTAAGGGAGAAATACACCCATCATTTTCCGGGGTTTGAAAAACACATTTTTTTTTTCCTTCACAAAACAGTATTTTCCAGATCTGCAAGTGTTAAATTCAAGTCTAATATATACAGCTTTCATCTTCTGTTAGCAAAAAAAGACTTTTTTTTGGCAATCTACAACATCTGTATTACTCAGTGTGCAATTTAAGGTAGAAATACACCCATCATTTTCTGGGGTTTGAAAAACACACTCTTTTGACAAAAAACACTATTTTCAGGCCTTGCAGCATTAGCACGTGTGAAATTACAGGCTTATATACTGCTGTCAAATTCAGTTTTTATAAAAACTCTCATTTGGGCACAAAAAATTTAGTTGGCAGCCTTTGATGCAGATGTCATTGTGAGATACACCCTTAATACATTTTGGTTACAGTCAGAGATTTTAAATACCGCCATTTGGTGCACCAATATTGAATTCAGGCCTACACTGATTCAGGGCCTGTGAGATACCCCCTCTACATACAGGGGTTTGAATTAGGCATTTGAAATACAGCCATTTGAAATACAGCCATTTTGTGCAAAGATATATTTACTTCAGGCCTACAGAGGTTCAGGCCCTCTGAGATACTACCTCTACATACAGGGGTTTGAATTAGGCATTTGAAATACAGCCATTTGAAATACAGCCATTTTGTGCAAAGATATATTTACTTCAGGCCTACACTGATTCAGGGCGTGTGTGATCCCCCCTATACATACAGGGGTTTAATTCAGCCATTTGAAATACAGCGATTTTGTGCAAAGAAATCTTTACTTTAGGTCTACACTGATTCAGGGCGTGTGTGATCCCCCCTGTACATACAGGGGTTTGAATTAGGCATTTAAAATACTGCCATTTTGTGCAAAGAAATCTTTACTTCAGGCCTACACTGATTCAGGGCGTGTGTGATCCCCCATATACATACAGAGGTTTGAATTAGGCATTTGAAATACAGCCATTTTGGGCAAAAAAATGTTTTATTGAGGCCTAGTCTGGTTCAGGCAGTGTGAGATACACTCTTTAAATACTGTCGTTCTATTCTACTACTAATTAAACACTCGTTTCAGGCAAGATCCTAAATTTAAAAAATATGAGGAGAGCGTCAAATAATGGACCTGGCCCAGGTCGTGGTGCTGCTGGTGGAGCTCCTGTTGCAGGGAGAGGACATGATCGATCTGTGCCAGCAACACGCACAAGTGAAACCCCTTCCTCAGGTGCGAGTAGGCGACAAACAGCAGCGGTATTTGATCGGGCCTAATGCTGCTCTACGAATGGTGAGGCCTGAACAAGTACAGGCGATAGTAGATTGGGTGGCTGACAGTGCCTCCAGTTCCTTCACATTATCTCCCACCCAGTCTCATGCTGAAAGACCACAGTTGGCACCTGCAGCCGATGTCCATCAGTCTTTCACCTCACCCCCTTGCAAATCAGGCAAGCAGTCTGAGCTCCAAGTCATGCAGCAGTCTCTTCTGCTTTTTGATGACTCTGTTAGCAGGGTTTCCCAGGGCCATACACCTAGCCCTGCCCCAGAAGTGGAAAAGATTGAGTGCACCAATGCCCAACCACTTATTTTTCAAGATGAGTACATGGGAGGACCATCGCTGCACGTCTCGGATGATGACGAAACACAGGTGCCAACTGCTGGGGCTTTCGAAAGTGTGCATACCGACAAGGAAGTCAGGGGTGAAGACTGGGTGGAAGATGATGTGGAGGACGATGAGGTCCTCGACCCCACATGGAATCAAGGTCATGCGAGTGACCGATGTAGTTCGGAGGAAGAGACGGTGGTCGCACAGAGCCACCAGCACAGCAGAAGAGGGAGCAGGGTGCAAAAGCGGAGCGGCCGTCCTCTAGACAGTACGCCTCCTACTGCCCACCGCAGCAAGGGACCGAGCACACCAAAGCCAGCTCCAAGGAGTTCCATGGCGTGGCAGTTCTTCAGACAATGTGCTGACGAGAAGACACGAGTGGTTTGCACGCTGTGCAATCAGAGCCTGAAGCGATACATAAATGTTCTCAACCTGAGCACAAACTGCATGACCAGGCATTAAAGTGCAATGCATGAGCTGCAGTGGAGTAGACACCTCAAAAACCAAGAAATGTCTCTGGCTCCTCCTGCTTCCTCTTCTTCTGTAGTCGCGGCCTCTTCATCCACCACTGGAGTGACAGTGCCACCTGCAACCCCGCAAACAGAGGATCTGCCAGCAACACTAACACCTGGGTCACCAAGCTTCTCCACAATGTTCCACGGAAGCGTTCAGCTCTCCAAATCCCAAACGCTGGAGAGGAAGAGGAAGTACCCCCCTACCCACCCGCGATCCCTAGCCCTGAATGCCAGCATTTCTAAATTACTTGCCTTTGAAATGCTGTCATTCCGTCTGGTGGAGACGGATAGTTTTAAAGGCCTTATGGCGGTGGCTGTCCCACAGTACGTTCTGCCCAGCCGCCACTACTTTTCAAGGCGAGCCATCCCTTCCCTTCACAACCAAGTAGGGGACAAAATCAGGTGTGCACTGTTCAATGCCATCTGTGGCAAGGTGCACCTGACTACAGATACGTGGACCAGTAAGCACGGTCAGGGCCGTTATATCTCCATAACAGCACACTGGGTAAATGCAGTGGCGGCTGGGCCTGAGGCGGATAGCAGTTTGGCGCATGTCCTTCCTCCACCGAGGATTGCAGGGCGCTTCAGTTTGCCTCCTGTTGCTTCCTCCTCCTACTCTGCTTCCTCATCCTCTACCAGCTTCTCATCTGGTCAGAGTAACACCTTCACCACCAACTTTAGCACAGCCAGGGGTGAACGACAGCAGGCAGTTTTAAAACTTATCTGTTTGGGGGACAAAACCCACACCGTGCAGAAGCTGTGGACGGGACTTGAACAACAGACCAATGAGTGGTTTGTGCCAGTCAGCCTCAAGCCCGGCCTAGTGGTGTGCGATAATGGGCGAAATCTCGTAGCAGTTCTGTGACTAGCCGGTTTGACGCACATCAATTGCCTGGCGCATGTGCTGAATTTGGTGGTGCAGAGATTCCTTAAAAATTACCCCTACATGTCAGAGCTGCTGCATAAAGTGCGGGCCGTCTGTGCGCGCTTTCGGCATTCTCACCCTGCTGCTGCTCGCCTGTCAGCGCTGCAGCGTAACTTCGGCCTTCTCGCTCACCGCCTCATATGCGACGTGCCCACAAGGTGGAACTCCACCTTGCACATGCTGGCCAGACTGTGCGAGCAGCAGCAGGCGATAGTGGAGTTTCAGCTGCAGCACGCACGGGTGAGTCTCTCGGCGGAACAGCACCACTTCACCACCAATGACTGGGCCTCCATGCGAGACCTGTGTTCCTTGTTGCGCTGTTTCGAGTACTCCACCAACATGGACAGTGCCGATAATGCCGTTCTCAGCATTACTATCCCACTTCTATGCCTCCTTGAAAAAACGCTCATGGCGATGATGGAAGAGGATGTGGCACAGGAGGAGGAGGAGGAAAAGGGATCATTTCGTAGGGTTTCTGGCCAGTCATTCACAAGTGGCTCCGAGGGTGGGTTCCTGCACCCACAAACCCAAGGTACACAATTGTCCAGCCAGGCCACAGTTCTGGAGGATGAGGAGGTGGAGGATGAGGAGAAGGAGATGCAGGAGGAGGAACCATGTTCACAGCAGGTTGGCACCCAGACCAGCTCATGGCCATCACTGGTGCCTGGATGGAGGGATACATAGGACACAGACGATATACCTCCCACAGAGGGCAGCTTTTCGTTGCCTCTGGGCAGCCTGGCACACATGAGTGATTACATGCTGCAGTGTCTCCGCAACGACCTCCGAGTTGCCCACATACTAACTTGTGCTGATTACTGGGTGGCCTTGCTGCTGGATCTCCGTTACAAGGACAACGTACCGTCCTTAATTCCGTCACTGGAGCGTGATCGTAAGATGCACGAGTACAAGCGCACACTGGTAGACGCGCTGCTGGTGGCATTCCCACCTGACAGCGGGGGCACAGTGGAAGCACAAGGCGAAGGCAGAGGACGAGGAAGAGGTTGCCAATACATCTGGGGCACCGCCAACACCTCAGAAGGCAGGGTTAGCATGGCCGAAATTTGAAAAAGCTTTGTCAGCACGCCATAACAACCAGCACCACCAGCTGATATGGAACGTCTTAGCAGGAGGCAGCATTTCACCAACATGGTGGAGCAGTATGTGTGCACACACCTACATGTACTGAATGACGGGTCTGCCCCCTTCAACTTCTGGGTCTCCAAATTGGGCACATGGCCTGAGCTTGCCCTTTACGCCTTGGAGGTGCTGGCCTGCCCTGCAGCCAGTGTATTATCTGAACGTGTGTTTATCACGGCAGGGGGCGTCATCACAGACAAGCGCAGCCGCCTGTCCACAGCCAACGTGGACAAGCTAACGTTCATTAAAATGAACCAGGCTTGGATCCCACAAGACT
Source organism: Bufo bufo (assembly GCF_905171765.1). NCBI lineage: Eukaryota > Metazoa > Chordata > Amphibia > Anura > Bufonidae > Bufo > Bufo bufo. Next base: position 526,312,681 of record NC_053391.1, on the reverse strand, counting down.
TGTCTGTACCTTGTACAGAATAGACATTTATATCACCATCATTCCTACATTCTTGGACTCAAGTCAAGTGCAATGATTCTTTGTTTTCTTTTTTTATTTTATTTGTCCCAATATTTTGGGGTGTACCAAAAAAACATTGTTGGATACCTCCTCCTCCTCCATTGCTGCCTCCACCTACAACACCACATTCACCGCCTCCTCATCCTCCGACTCCATATCCACCTCCTTCTCTGAGTTGCAGGTTAATAATTTGTAATTTTTAGTTATTTTATTTCATTTTAAGTTATTTCCCTATCCACATTTGTTTGCAGAGCAGTTGCCATGCTCTTAAGCACATTTTACTGCCTTTTACATCCCTCTAGCCTTTTCAATGACTATTTTAGAGCCATTTTAATGCAAAAAAGTGCCAATTTTAGTGCCCTAAATTGAAAAAATTCTTATTTTCAATTGTCGGGTGACATTTTACAATTTTTGGCGTATACAAACCCCTGCTGTGCCTGGGTGACAGGGGCCTAAATCTCTCAAAATCCTCTGTTCTATTGCTGGGTGACATGAACCCCCTTTTGCCGTGAATGAACCCCTGCTGTGCCTGGATGACATGGGCCTAAATCTCTCAAAATCCTCTGTTCTATTGCTGGGTGACATGAACCCCTGCTGTGCCTGGGTGACATGGGCCTAAATCTCTCAAAATACTCTGTTCTATTGCTGGGTGACATGAACCCCTGCTGTGCCTGGGTGACATGGGCCTAAATCTCTCAAAATCCTCTGTTCTATTGCTGGGTGACATGAACCCCCTTTTGCCGTGAATGAACCCCTGCTGTGCCTGGGTGACAGGGGCCTATATCTCTCAAAGTCCTCTGTTCTATTGCTGGGTTATTTTCAATTGTCGGGTGACATTTTACCATTTTTGGCGTATACAAACCCCTGCTGTGCCTGGGTGACAGGGGCCTAAATCTCTCAAAATCCTCTGTTCTATTGCTGGGTGACATGAACCCCCTTTTGCCGTGAATGAACCCCTGCTCTGCATTGCTGACAGGGAACTAAATTTAGTGAAAATATCTGTTACTGATCGGAAGATGCGCGACTACAAGCGCACGCTGCTGATGGCATTCCTACATGACAGCGGGGGCACAGTGGAAGGCGAAGGCAGAGGAGGAAGAGGTAGCCAACGCAGCTGGGGCACCGCCAGCACCTGAGAAGGCAGGATTAGCATGGCCAAAATGTGGAAAATCTTTGTCGGCCTTGGAGGTTAATAATTTGTAATTTTTAGTTATTTTATTTTAAGTTATTTCCCTATCCACATTTGTTTGCAGAGCAGTTGCCATGCTCTTAAGCACATTTTACTGCCTTTTACATCCCTCTAGCCTTTTCAATGACTATTTTAGAGCCATTTTAATGCAAAAAAGTGCCAATTTTTGTGCCCTAAATTGAAAAAATTCTTATTTTCAATTGTCAGGTGACATTTTACCATTTTTGGTGTATACAAACCCCTGCTGTGCCTGGGTGACAGGGACCTAAATCTCTCAAAATCCTCTGTTCTATTGCTGGGTGACATGAACCCCCTTTTGCCGTGAATGAACCCCTGCTCTGCATTGCTGACAGGGAACTAAATCTCTCAAAATCCTTTGTTTTATTGCTGGGTGACATGAACCCCCTTTTGCCGTGAATGAACTCCTGCTGTGCCTGGGTGACAGGGGCCTAAATCTCTCAAAATCCTCTGTTCTATTGCTGGGTGACATGAACCCCTGCTGTGCCTGGGTGACATGGGCCTAAATCTCTCAAAATCCTCTGTTCTATTGCTGGGTGACATGGACCCCCTTTTGCCGTGAATGAACCCCTGGTGTGCCTGGGTGACAGGGGCCTAAATCTCTCAAAGTCCTCTGTTCTATTGCTGGGTGACATGAACCCCCTTTTGCCGTGAATAAACCCCTGCTCTGCATTGCTGACAGGGAACTAAATTTAGTGAAAACATCTGTTCCTGATCGGAAGATGCGCGACTACAAGCGCACGCTGCTAATGGCATTCCCACCTGTCAGCGGGGGCACAGTGGAAGCACAAGGCGAAGGCAGAGGAGGAGGAAGAGGTAGCCAACGCAGCTGGGGCACCGCCAGCACCTGAGAAGGCAGGGTTAGCATGGCCAAAATGTGGAAAATCTTTGTCAGCCTTGGAGGTGCTGACCTGCCCTGCAGACAGTGTATAGTGTGAACGTGTGTTTAGCACGGCAGAGAGCATTATCACAGGCCGCAGCCAATGTGGACAAGCTTACGTTTATTAAAATGAACCAGGTCATCGGCACTGGCCATGTTGGTGGAGTACTCGAAACAGTGCAACACGGCACACACGTCCCACATGGAGGCCCACTCGTTGGTGGTGAAGTGGTGCTGTTCCGCACAGAAGCCCGTGCGTGCTGTAGCTGAAACTCCACTATCGCCTGCTGCTGCTCGCACAGTCTCTCCAGCATGTGCAAGGTGTGGGCACCTTGTGGGCACGTCGCATATGAGGCGGTGAGCGGAAAGGCCAAAGTTACACTGCAGCGCAGACAGGCGAGCAGCAGCAGGGTGAGAACGCCGAAAGTGCGCACAGACGGGCCACAATTTCTGCAACAGCTCTGACATATCGGGGTAATTTTTCAGGAACCTCTGCACCACCAAATTCAGTACATGCGCCCGGCAAGGAATGTGCATAAAACTGGCTAGGCACAGAGATGCTACAATATTTTGCCCATTATCGCACACCACCAGGCCATACTTGAGGCTCACTGGCACAACCACTCATCGGTCTGTTGTTCCATAACCATCCACAGCTCCTCTACGCTATGGAGTTTTTCCCCCAAACAGATGAGTTTCAAAACAGCCTGCTGTCTTTTCCCCCTGGATGTGCTGAAGTTGGTGGTGAAGGTGTTACTCTGACCAGATGAGGAGGTGGTAGAAGAGGAAGCAGAGTAGGAGGAGGAGGCAACAGGAGGCAAAGAGAAATGTCCTGCAATCCTCGGTGGCGGAAGGACATGCGCCAAACTGCTATCCACCTCCAGTCCCGCCGCCACTGCATTTACACAGTCTGCAGTTAGGGAGATATAACGTCCCTGCCCGTGCTTACTGGACCACGTACCAGTGGTTATGTGGACCTTGCCACAGATGGCGTTGTGCAGTGCTCACTAATTTTGTCTGCCAGTTGGTTGTGCAGGGCGGGGATGGCTCGCCTGGAAAAGTAGTGGCGGCTAGGAACCACATACTGTGGGACAGCCACCGCCATAAGTTTTTAAAAAGTCTCCCTCTCCACCAGACGGATTGACAGGATTTCTAAGGACAGGATTTTTGAAATGCTGGCATTCAGGGCCAGGGATCACAGGTGGGTAGGTGGGTACTTTCTTTATATCTCCAATGTTTAGGAGATGGACAGCAGAACGCTTCCATCGGATATTGTGGAGATGCTTGGTGACGATGACGGACGTGGTGGCGTTGCTGCCACTTCCTCTGTTTGCGGGGTGGCAGGTGCCACTGTCACTCTAGAGGGGAAGGAAGAGGGCGAGACAGCAGCAGAAGAGGGACCAGGAGGAGCCTGAGATCTTTCGTGGTTTTTGAGGTGTTTACTCCACTGCGATCTTACAATCACGCTCCAGTGAGGGAAATATGGACGGTACATTGTCCTTGTAATGGGGATCCAGCAGCGTGGCCACCCAGTAATCAGCACAAGTTAGTATGTGGGCAACTCGACAGTTGTTGCGGAAACACTGCAGCATGTAATCGCTCATGTGTGCCAGGCTGCCCAGAGGCAACGAAAAGAGCTGTCCTCTGTGCGAGGTGTATTGTCTGTGTCCTCTGTATCCCCCCAGCCACGCACCAGTGATGGCCATGAGCTTGTCTAGGTGCCACCCTGCTGTGAACATGGTTCCTCCTCCTCCATCGCCTCCTCCTCATCCTCCACCTCGTCATCCTCCAGAACTGTGCCCTGGCTGGACAATTGTGTACCTGGCGTTTGTGGGTGCAGGAACCCACCCTCGGAGCCACTTGTGAATGACTGGCCGGAAACCATACGAAATGATCCCTCTTCTTCCTCCTCCTCCTCCTCCTGTGCCACATGCTCTTCCATCATCACCAGGAGCATTTTTTCAAGGAGGCATAGAAGTGGGATAGTAACACTGAGAACGGCATTATCGGCACTGTCCATGTTGGTGGAATACTCGATACAGCGCAACAAGGAACACAGGTCTCGCATGGAGGCCCAGTCATTGGTGGTGAAGTGGTACTGTTCCGCCGAGCGACTCACCCGTGCGTGCTGCAGCTGAAACTCCACTATCACCTGCTGCTGCTCGCACAGTCTGGCCAGCATGTGCAAGGTGGAGTTCCACCTTGTGGCACGTCACATATGAGGCGGTGAGTGGGAAGGCTGAAGTTACTCTGCAGCGCTGACAGGCGAGCAGCAGCAGGGTGAGAATGCCGAAAGCACTCACAGACCTCCCCCTCTGGAGTGACACCTGCCACCTCGCAAACAGAGGAAGGTGCAGCAACGCCACCACGTCCGTCACCATCACTAAGCATCTCCACAATATCCCATGGAAGCGTTCAGCTGTCCATCTCCTAAACATTGGAGATATAGAGGAAGTACCCACCTACCTACCTACCTGTGATCCCTGGCCCTGAATGCCAGCATTTCAAAATTCCTGTCCTTTGAAATCCTGGTATTCCGTCTGGTGGAGATGGAGACTTTTTAAAAACTTATGGCGGTGGCTGTCCCACAGTATGTGGTTCCTAGCCGCCACTACTTTTCCAGGCGAGCCATCCAATTAGTGTGCACTGCGCAACGCCATCTGTTGCAAGGTCCACATAACCACCGGTACGTGGTCCAGTAAGCACGGGCAGGGATGTTATATCTCCCTAACTGCAGACTGTGTAAATGCAGTGGTGGCGGGGCCTGAGGTGGATAGCAGTGTGGCGCATGTCCTTCCACCACCGAGGATTGCAGGACATTTCTCTTTGCGTACAGGAGCTGTGGATGGTCATGGAACAACAGACCGATGAGTGATTGGTGCCAGTGAGCCTCAAGTCCGGCCTGGTGGTGTGCGATAATGGGCAAAATATTGTAGCATCTCTGGGCCTTGCCAGTTTGACGCACATTCCTTGCCGGGCGCATGTGCTGAATTTGGTGGTGCAGAGGTTCCTGAAAAATTACCCTGATATGTCAGAGCTGCTGCAGAAATTGCGGCCCGTCTGTGCGCACTTTCGGCGTTCTCACCCTGCTGCTGCTCGCCTGTCTGCGCTGCAGTGTAACTGCGCCCGCACTTTATGCAGCAGATCTGACATATCTGGGTAATTTTTAAGGAATCTCTGCACCACCGCCAGGCAAGGGATGTGCGTCAAACCGGCTAGTCCCAGAGCTGCTACGAGAGTTCGCCCATTATCGCACACCACCAGGCCGGGCTTGAGGCTGACTGGCGCAAACCACTCATTAATCTGTTGTTCAAGGCCCGTCCACAGCTCCTGCGCGGTGTGGGGTTTGTCCACCAAACAGATAAGTTTTAAAACTGCCTGCTGTCGTTTACCCCTGGCTGTGCTGAAGTTGGTGGTGAAGGTGTTACGCTGACCGTATGAGGAGCTGGTAGAGGATGAGGAAGCAGAGCAGGAGGAGGAAGCAACAGAAGGCAAACTGAAGCGCCCTGCAATCCTTGGTGGTGGAAGGACATGCGCCAAACTGCTATCCGCCTCAGGCCCAGCCGCCACTGAATTTACCCAGTGTGCTGTTATGGAGATATAACATCCCTGACCGTGCTTACTGGTCCACTTATCGGTAGTGAGGTGCACCTTGCCACAGATGGTGTTGCGCAGTGCACACCTGATTTTGTCCCCTACTTGGTTGTGCAGGGAAGGGATGGCTCTCCTGGAAAAGTAGTGGCGGCTGGGCACGATGTACTTTGGGACAGTCACCGCCATAAGGCCTTTAAAACTATCTGTCTCCACCAGACAGAATGACAGCATTTCAAAGGCCAGTCATTTAGAAATGCTGGCATTCAGGGCTAGGGATCGCGGGTGGGTAGTGGGGTACTTCCTCTTCCTCTCCAGCATTTGGGAGATGGAGAGCTGAACACTTCCGTGGGACATTGTGGAGATGTTTGGTGACCCAGGTGTTGGTGTTGCTGGCAGATCCTCTGTTTGCGGGGTGGCAGGTGGCACTGTCACTCCAGAGGTGGATGAAGAGGCTGAGACTGCAGGAGAAGAGGAAGCAGGAGGAGCCAGAGACCTTTCTTGGTTTTTGAGGTGTCTACTAGACTGCAGCTCGTGCTTTGCACTTAGATGTCTGGTCATGCAGGTTGTGCTCAGGTTGAGAATGTTTATGTCTCGCTTCAGGCTCTGATTGCACAGCGTGCAAACCACTCGTGTCTTGTCGTCAGCACATTGTCTAAAGAACTGCTACGCAAGGGAAGTCCTTGGAGCTGGCTTTGCTGTGCTCGGTCCCTTGCTGCAGTAGGCAGCAGTAGCAGGCGTACTCTCTAGAGGACGGCCGCTCCGCTTTTGCACCCTGCTCCCTCTTCTGCTGTGCTGGTGGCTCTGTGCGACCACCGCCTCTTCCTCCGAACTACCTAGGTCACTCGCATGACCTTAATTCCATGTGGGGTCGAGGACGTCATCGTCCTCCACATCTTCTTCCACCCACTCTTCAACCCTGCCTTCCTTATTGGTCTGCACACTTTCGAAAGCCCCAGCAGTTGGCACCTGTGTTTCGTCATCATCCGAGACGTGCAGTGATGGTCCTCCCATGTACTCATCTTGAAAGATAAGTGGTTGGGCATTGGTGCACTCAATCTCTTCCACTTCTGGGGCAGGGCTAGGTGGATGGCCCAGGGAAACCATGCTAACAGAGTCATCAAAAAGCAGAAGAGACTGCTGCATGACTTGGGCCTCAGACTGCTTGGCTGATTTGCAAGGGGGTGAGGAGAAAGACTGATGGACATCGGCTGCAGGTGCCAACTGTGGTCTTTCAGCAGGAGACTGGGTGGGAGACAATGTGAAGGAACTGGATCCACTGTCAGCAACCCAATCTACTATCGCCTGTACTTGTTCCGGCCTCACCATTCGTAGAGCCGCATTAGGCCGACCAAATACCGCTGCAGGTTCTGTCGCCTACTCGCACCTGAGGAAGGGGTTTTACTTGTGCGTGTAGCTTGCACAGATCGACCACGTCCTCTCCCTGCAGCAGGGCTCCACCAGCAGCACCACGACCTGGGCCACGTCCCTTATTTGATGCTATCCTCATATTTCTCGAATTTAGGATCTTGCCCAAAATGGGTGTTTAATTAGTAGTAGAATTGAACGACAGTATGTAAAGGGTGTACCTCACACAGCCTGAACCAGACTAGGCCTCAATTAAAGATTTTTTTGCCCAAAATGGCTGTATTTCAAATACCTGAATCAAACCCCTGTATTTAAAGGGTTTATCTCACACGGCCTAACCCACTGTAGGCCTGAATTAAAGATTTATTTGCCCAAAATGGCTGTATTTCAAATGCCTGAATAAAACCCCTGTATGTAGAGGGTGTATCTCACACGGCCTGACCCACTGTAGGCCTGAATTAAAGATTTCTTTGCCCAAAATGGCTGTATTTCAGATGGCTGTATTTCAAATGCCTGAATCAAATCCCTGCATGTAGAGGGTGTATCTCACACGGCCTAAACCAGTGTAGGCCTGAATTAAAGATTTCTTTGCCCAAAATGGCTGTATTTCAAATGCCTGAATCAAACCCCTGTATGTAGAGGGTGTATCTCACATGGCCTGACACACTGTAGGCCTGAATTAAAGATTTCTTTGCCCAAAATGGCTGTATTTCAAATGCCTGAATCAAACCCCTGTATATAGAGGGTGTATCTCACACGGCCTGAACCAGTGTAGGCATGAATTAAAGATTTTTTAGCCCAAAATGGCTGTATTTCAAGTGCCTGAATAAAACCTCTGTATGTAGAGGGTGTATCTCACACAGCCTGAACCAGACTAAGCCTCAATTAAGGATTTGTTTGGCCAAAATGGCTGTATTTCAAATACCTGAATCAAACTCCTGTATTTAAAGAGTGTATCTCACACGACCTGAACCAGTGTAGGCCTGAATTAAAGATTTCTTTGCCCAAAATGGCTGTATTTCAAATGCCTGAATAAAACCCCTGTATGTAGAGGGTGTATCTCACACGGCCTGACCCACTGTAGGCCTGAATTAAAGATTTCTTTGCCCAAAATGGCTGTATTTCAGATGGCTGTATTTCAAATGCCTGAATCAAACCCCTGTATGTAGAGGGTGTATCTCACACGGCCTGAACCAGTGTAGGCCTGAATTAAAGATTTCTTTGCCCAAAATGGCTGTATTTCAAATGCCTGAATAAAACCCCTGTATGTAGAGGGTGTATCTCACACGGCCTGACCCACTGTAGGCCTGAATTAAAGATTTCTTTGCCAAAAATGGCTGTATTTCAGATGACTGTATTTCAAATGCCTGAATCAAACCCCTGTATATAGAGGGTGTATCTCACACAGCCTGAACCAGTGTAGGCCTTAATTAAAGATTTCTTTGCCCAAAATGGCTGTATTTGAAATGCCTGAATCATACCCCTGTATGTAGAGGGTGTATCTCACACGGCCTGAACCAGTGTAGGCCTGAATTAAAGATTTCTTTGCCCAAAATGGCTGTATTTCAAATGCCTGAATCAAACCCCTGTATATAGAGGGTGTATCTCACACGGCCTGAACCAGTGTAGGCATGAATTAAAGATTTTTTAGCCCAAAATGGCTGTATTTCAAGTGCCTGAATAAAACCTCTGTATGTAGAGGGTGTATCTCACACAGCCTGAACCAGACTAAGCCTCAATTAAGGATTTGTTTGGCCAAAATGGCTGTATTTCAAATACCTGAATCAAACTCCTGTATTTAAAGAGTGTATCTCACACGACCTGAACCAGTGTAGGCCTGAATTAAAGATTTCTTTGCCCAAAATGGCTGTATTTCAAATGCCTGAATAAAACCCCTGTATGTAGAGGGTGTATCTCACACGGCCTGACCCACTGTAGGCCTGAATTAAAGATTTCTTTGCCAAAAATGGCTGTATTTCAGATGACTGTATTTCAAATGCCTGAATCAAACCCCTGTATATAGAGGGTGTATCTCACACAGCCTGAACCAGTGTAGGCCTTAATTAAAGATTTCTTTGCCCAAAATGGCTGTATTTGAAATGCCTGAATCATACCCCTGTATGTAGAGGGTGTATCTCACACGGCCTGAACCAGTGTAGGCCTGAATTAAAGATTTCTTTGCCCAAAATGGCTGTATTTCAAATGCCTGAATCAAACCCCTGTATGTAGACTGTGTATCTCACACGACCTGAACCAGTGTAGATCCGAATTAAAGATTTCTTTGCCCAAAATGGCTGTATTTCAAATGCCTGAAAGGCCTGAATTCAATATTGGTGCACCAAATGGCGGTATTTCAACTCTCTGAATCTAACCCAAATGTATTAAGGGTGTATCTCACAATGACATTGGCAGCCTTTGCTGCATAATAAACTTTTTCTGCCCAAACGGGTGTTTGTTTAATAACTTAATATGGCAGCGGTATATAACCCAGGAATTTCAAACATGCTTATGCTGCAAGGCCTGAAATATTGTGTATTTTGCCCCAAAAATGGTTGTTTTATTAATGAAATAATATAAGCTTAGTATACACAGGGTGTATCTCACACGGCCTGACCCACTGTAGGCCTGAATTCAATATTGGTGCACCAAATGGCGGTATTTCAAATCTCTGAATCTTACCCAAATGTATTAAGGGTGTATCTCACAATGACATATGCAATGATGACAGGCCCGCAGTTGATCCATCCGGGCTGCCTCCGGCTGGCTGGGATGAACTACTCTAGTTTTCCCTTGCAGCGAGGGTTTAAAAGGGTGGCCACCCAATAATCATCCCTCTCCTTAATTTTCCTGATCCGGGGGGGGCCCCCCCTGAGGCATCGCAGCATGAGGAAGAGGACAGCCCGCTCTGACTCTTCATAGCTGCCCGGGACCTCCTGCTGCTGTTGCTGCTGCTCCCGGTGGGAGCTACCCCACCCCTGGACTAACGGTGCCCCCAGCACCTGCTCTCCCTCCTGACCAGACCCAGACTCCTGGATGTCGACAAATTCTTCCTCCTCCTCCTCGTCCTGGGCCTGGTCCTGGTGGAGCATTGTTGCCTCTTCTTGCTCCACCAAGGCACTCTCCCTAGCCTTGAGAAGGCGATCTAGTGTCCTGTCCAGCAGGAACACTATGGGGAACACGTCATTGAGGCCGGCATGCTCCCAGCTGACCATCTTGGTCGCCTGCTCAAATGGGGCCAACACTTGGCAGACCTGCTGTATCTGCTCCTACTCTGCAATAGTGATGTAGGGGAGTGGGTGTGATGGCCCTGGAGTGCCTAGATCTAGTAGGTATTCCCTCACCGCCCATCGCTGCTCCCACAACCTCTCCAGCATGTGGAGGGTAGAGTTCCACCGCGTCACGCTGTCCACAATTAGCCTGTGAGGGGGCAGGCTGTTGTCCCTCTGCAGTTTGGACAGGGACATGGCAGCGGTTGGGGAGCGTCGGAAGTGGCTGGCAATCCTTCGAGCCCTTTGCACAATGTCACTCAACCTTGGGTATGTGCAGAGGAACTTCTGTACCACAAGGTTGAGGACATGTGGCATGCAGGGTACGTGGGTAAGACTGCCAGCATCGAGGGCGGCGAGTAGGTTGCTGCCGTTGTCACAGACAACCATACCTGCCTCTAGCCTGCGGGGTGTCAGTCACTTCTGTACCTAAGACTGTAGTACGGCCAGAACATCAGGTCCAGTGTGTCTCCGTTCCCTAAGCTCACAAGCTGGAGCAAAGCCTGTCAGAGGACGTGACCCACACTTGCGTAGCTATGGGGACGCAAGCCACTGTCTCCAGCAGCCGTGGAGACAGTGGCTTGCGGGAGAGCAGCAGTTCTCCCCTGGACACCTTGGGGTGGCACCACAAACTCAGATGCCGCTGATTCCTCCCTGGTGCCTCGGAGGGATACCCAATGGGCTGTGAAACTGATGTATCGTCCCTGCCTATGTTTGCTGGTCCAAGCATCCATTGTCAGATGCATCCTATGCTGACAGCATGTATCAGCGACAGGGATACATTCTGCACAATGTGCTGGTGTAGTGCAGGGATGTCGATCCTGGCAAAGAAATGGGAGCTGGGGACACGCCATCTGGGTTGGGCCTGCTCCAACATTCGCCTAAATGGATTGCTGTCCACAAGATTGAAGGGCAGCAGATTTTAGGCAATAACCCTTGCCAGGAGCCTATTAAGTGAATGCACTCGTCGGTCCCCGGGGGCATAGGACGCGGTGCTTTCAAATGAGTCGGCAACTGAAAGCTGGCGCCGGACAGCAGAGGAGGAGGAGATATAGTAGGGTGCAGTGGAGGCAGAGGTCTGGCTGCCAGTACAAGTACCTCTAGGAGAAGGAGCGAGGGAGTGGGAATTAATCGGTGGAAGGGGTTGGGGTGGCTGCAGTACAGTGACAGGAGCCTATTGACGCTCCATAGGTGTATTTTGATTGTAATATCTTCAATATTGGGGCCTATTTTTCTAATTGCATTATTAATAAAGGTTAAGTTTTAAATTGATCATCTTTCAAAATTTGCTATACGATTCAGGTGGTCTGTTTCAGTTATCTAGTTATCTTACTGTTTATTCTTACTTCACCCTGGCAGAAGATGATGTCACAATTGGCATCTTTCAGCTGTGCCATGCCAGGGTGAGGAGAGGGAAATCTGTGGCTCGGCTGGCTACCACTGCCCTTACCCAGCACAGGTGAGTCAACCACTGGCGGGAGTGGGAACAGATGCAGGTTGGTCGTAGCAGCGCCACCAGCAGTGTGATGTAGCATGACTGCCTTGCAATGGTTTCTATTCCTGCCCCGTATCTTCCTTCATGTGGCTCTCTTGGGCCAATATATTCAACTAACCCTAATTATATCTATTTTGTCATAAAATTTACATAGGGGGGCGCGACTGCATATTAGCGGCCGCGCATATGACAGAAGCCGGGGAGAGCGTCCCGGTCGCCCAGCAACCAAGTCATTCGGATCTCGTGTGAATCCACGACATCCGACGTGGTGACGTCATTATACTCACCATCGTCCGCCCAGTGCTTCGCCCTTCAGTCATGCTGAAATATCCGACCGTGCATGCGCGGGCATGACACACAGCGTAATGCAGTAGGGGCGGGGTACTAGCCAAGCCGTGGACAACATCAAGTCTATGTGCCATTGCTCTTGAAGGAGGAAGGGGACTTTTATCAATTGTCCTCCTCCTGTATTTTTGCTACTATGTCCAATTGAAGCCTCATCTTGGCTTTGGACAATTCTTTGGTATCAGGGCGGCACGGCTGGTATCTATTTCCATGCGCTCCGGTTACCAAACAGCCCGTAGCTCCCTTGCGTTTCCCCTGATGAGCTTTTTACTCATCATAAAGCAAAACGTGCATGTAGGGATTAGGCAGGAGAGGGCTCAGTAGGGCGCACCAATTTCAGGGTTAGGTTCCTGTAGCATCTGGTCGCGGGGGTCCGTGACTAGGTGATCAGGGTTAGTGTAGGACCTTGAAGGGTATCCTTAGGGCAAGGTAGCTAGCTCCCCTAACCCTTCCTTGTCATCCTTTATAGCTTCGGAGGACTGTTATTATCTACTAACGGCGAGGCCACTGCTGTACAAGGAACGTATCTACTGGAGTGGTAGGACCAATGGTTATACTTTTAGGTGCCGCAGAGCACTTTATTTTTGCATCTCAAGTGTTTTTGGCTACCCAGTGTTATTACTAATCAAGGGTCTTCCTATTGACGCTCCATAGGTGTATTTTGATTGTAGTATCTTCAATATTGGGACCTATTTTTATAATTGCATTATTAATAAAGGTTAAGTTTTAAATTGATCATCTTTCCAAATTTGCAGGGTGAAGTAAGCCCAAACAGGCGACTTCCGCACAGACTTCCTGTCAGATAGGTTGGTGCTGACTTGCACCTGTTCGGGCTCAGTCTGCACAGGGGGAGCTGGCTGCTGATGCTGCTGCCTACTCCTGCTGCCATTACCAGTGGAGCAAATCCAGCAAATTTGCAGATACTAAGATCTACCTGGGTTAATTATCAAAATACCAACTTCCAGCAACACATAACCCTAAAATCTCATATGGGAATAAGTCTCCTGAGAACAAGGACAGACATTGATCTAGTCGATAGAGACAGGAGGTAAGTACCTAAGTACATATATCGTAAGGGAGATTGGAAATCTGTCCCTCGTCTTTCCCTATTCTTCTCCTCAGCCCAGGGATGGCCCCTGATTGTGGGGACTCCATGTCCTCGAACCTGGGCTGTAATTGCCCTCAAGTGACACTGAGGGGTGTGAGACAAGAGGGTGAGTATATTGATAATACCCTTGAAGAAGGGAAGGTGCTTACTATCAGACACAAACACAAAAAACAAAAAATATACAACACCCAACCCTAAGTATTAGGGCTTAATGGTGGATAACATTCACACTATCGGTCATGATGTTATTTTTGTTTTTTTTCACTAACAAAAGATGAAAAAGCTACACAAAACACAGGAAAAACTAAGACTTTTTTTATTTATTTATCTTTTTATTTTTTCTTACATAAAAGACGCAAACACTAACTAACTAAAACACAGAAAAACGCTACACAAAACACAGAAAAACTAAGACTATAAGACTTTTTTTTTTTACACAAGAGACGCAGACACTAGCTAAATACTAAAGCAATGAGACTAAAATACTTTTTTTTCACAGATGGACGAACCAGACAGCTATACACTACACAATCCTATATCCCTATCTAACCTAAAGTACACCCTGCTCTGAAAAATATCAGCTAACCTATTCCCTAACTCTCACTAACTAATATATATTTAAGCTAACTAATTCTATAACCTACACTACACCCTGTACTGGACCCTATCAGTTAAGCTACACTATTCCCAAACTTTAATCCTATCCTACAATATTAAGCACTATTTGTATTATATAATACAGTACCTAACTCTATGACCTATACTAAACCCTGCACCCTATCTGCTACTCTATGCCCAAACACTATACACTAACTATATGTATTATATATTTCAGCTAACTAAACTCTCTCTATAACCTACACCCTGCACTAGACCCTATCAGCTATTCACCTACACTATTCCCTACTACCTAACACTAACTAGCAAGATTATTTAGATTTGAATTCAGATTATTTTAGACAAAGCAAGCACACAATCACAATACAGCTCCTCTCTCTCTCTCACATCAAATTCCACAAAATGTCTGCTGAGGAGTGTCTTCATTTAAATAGTGAAGGGGCAGGATAGTTTCCGATTGGTTGCTAGGAATTTTGCTTAGCCGTGACAAAGCCTTCTCATTGGCTATTCAAGCTAGGAGAAGGGAGGGATAATGAGTCACCTCATGTACTGTTGAAAAAAAAAAAAATTATTTGTTATTACGAATATAGCGTTATATTCAAAATATTCTCAAATTCTAGCAAGCCAACCCAATAGGTAAGTTGCCTTTAACCCGCCCTTACTCAATTAACGTGCATATTACATTGCCGATTTTTCACACAAGATAAAATAAATTAAATAATGAAGAATATTCTAATTCACTGTAGACTACAATATTGCAGCCTTCTCACATTGGCCCACAGCAAGAAGCAGGCAGGTAATGGGTTCAGATGAAAAAGAAAAAAAAAGACGAATATTCGTTTTTACGAATATATATAACTATATTCTAAATATTCGCAAATTCTCCAAGTGCCGATATTCGTGATCAAAATTCGCTATTTAAATATTCACGCTCAACACTAACCTTAAAATATAAGTGGCCATAGCTTTCTTTTTCTGATACGGAGCTCAAAATCAGCTGCAACGGCATACTGTAGTTTTAAAAGATAATATTATGGACACCTACAGCCACTTCTAAAATTAATTTAGGAGCACAATTATAATTGTCTGAATCCTAAGATACTTAGAGAAAACAGTCAGCATCATCTCACCTATTGTATCCTCCTTTCCCACAACTTTGGCTAGAATCTAGATCTACATAGTCTGCTGACCTCAGGGCTTAGGCTCTTCTAGTAGGTCCTTCTGGATAACGCCTGAATGAGAGAAATTGGACACTATGACGACTATTGAAGGTATATTTGCTATGGGTAACCACAAATGTAAAGTGTAATTAATATACTGGGAAGGATGTATTAAAGGGTTTTAAAAGATTGGCACCAAATAGAAGTCAGGCAGTGACAGATGTGGCATCAGGGTTGAAACACAGATCAGGGTTGTGGTAAAGATCAGTAACAGTAATGTAGCAAAACCACATGTTTTGTAAGGTTGTATTCTAGAGGATAGTCAGATGAGCCAAGGTTCAGTTGTGTTAACAGAACAGTGAGGCTTATGCAGTCCAGAAGAGTGAAGCAAAGAGTAGTCAAAGATGCCTAGTCAAACAGGAATCAACAAGAGTCAACACAGTATATGTGAGCACACAGGAGAAAAAGAGGCTTGCTAGGGCAACAAATAACTGGCACCAAGGCGAGAGCATTTCTAATTTAAATAGACACCTAACCCCCTGATTGGCAAGGAAGCTGTGCACTATATGTGTGTACATCTACATTCAGTATGCCACAATGTTATTTTCATATTATCTATTATTTTGAGACTATTAGAGTGACTTGTGAAGAACTGAAGAGAGGAAAAACAACTGCTGAAATGCCCATATTTATCATTACTACTTTTTCATTTCTTAACTGAATTAATTATAATTTCAAAAAGATTCTACAAGGCAATCATTGTGCAGCTGATGCTTTCCAGAGCAGGCATTCAGCCAAGAAACAACACACTGCCTGATTTCTATTTGGCATAGGATGAAAGGAAAAGCTTTGTGTGGGTGAACACCACATTTTATATCACACAAAGCCATAAACTAAATATAGAGTAGCTGAGTAAAAGCAGGTTAAACACTTGTGTATTACAAATTACAGGGAAGGCACCTCACCTGCTCTTATTACTTTTGACAGTGCTCAAGATAACTGAAAGGTTAAAAAAAATGGTTGATATAACTGTGGGGAAAATAACCTCGCCACTGGGTTTTGGAGGGGCCTGTTTGCCAGCCTCTTGCCTCAGGATTATGGCCCATACTAACTTTGAAGGAGAAGACAGACCGGCCGCACAGATTAAATCTGTGGAACTGTTTTGGGCAGGAAAGCCATGCTTGCGGCTGGCCAAATGTGACTTCCATGGAATTCCGGAACCCCTGCTTGGATCTGGGTGATTTTTGGATATGTTGTTCACCCAGATCAGAGCTATCCATGGATGTATACATTATGGGGATATGTGGGGTTTTGAGGTGTTTTCTGTGTTTTGGGAAAAATGTGTGGTTTCTGTCTGTGAGTGATTAAGTTAGCCCATTATGTTTGGTAATGGTATCACAGGCAGAGCCCAATGTGTTTTGGTAATTGTATTTTGTTGATTGCGTCAAAGACAATGCCCATTGTATTTTGTTGATTGCGTCAAAGACAATGCCAGTGTGTTTGTTGAATAGGGTTAGTTTTGTGTTTAAACTGTACAGGATTGGCTGCTATGTCATGTCCTCAGTATGTCATGTGTATATAAGTCAATGCTGTGTGTTCAATAAAGTGTTCCTGTTTTACATTCAACATAGAGCCTCGTCTCATGTGTGTGTGGATTGCTATACGTGTATACTCCCCTGGCTATTACTCCTAGGTCTTGTAAGAGCTGTTCCTGTTCCTGGTTCCTGTGGTGGTATCTGTGTCGAGTGGGGTGCTTGGAGTCCTCAGGAAGCACTAGGAGCATCCATCAACGGAGGTACGCAGTCGGGGTGTCAGGAGATCCTTTACAATAACTATATTACTAGGTTCTGAAAACTCCATATTCTGTGTAAATAAATACATTAATGCTTAAGTGTTCTGAAAACTCCATTTTGTGTGTAATTGAATACATGAATGAGTAAGGGTAACATTTTAAGATCCGAAAAGCATAGACACTAACGCTGTGTGTCTGTACTGTGTCATTGAATATTTTATTGCTTTAAAGAATAAAGGCTATTACTTTTTTTTTATGGGAAGCTGGATGTCTCTCCTCGCTTTGCATGAATGCATGTGTATTGAATACACACAATTGAGTCACATTATTATTACCACTCGCATAATCTTGAACCAGGAGGCGGAAGTCCAAGTTGAGTAGGAGGTTGAGGAGGTGGTGGTGGTGGCGGTATAGGTGGAAGAGGCGGAGAAGGAGGTAGCCAACACTGTTTTTGTGGGGGGAAGGATTATTTATTTATTTGTTTATATTGTTTTAATTTTTTTTAATTCATTCTTTATTTTATTTGGTGTGGCCCCAAAATATTGGGAAATGGCAAACAGAAAGAACAAACTGCGCTGGAATATAACAATGGCTGGGTGCTGCCGGTATACTTCTGTACTCTGCCAATATAACAAATAATAATCTTGAACCAGGAGTGGAGGTCTGAGTGGAGGAGGAGGTGGACATGGTGGTGTAGGTTGGTGGAAGAGGTGGAGGAGGTAGCCAACAGTTTTTGTGTAGGTTTTATTATTTTATTTGGGGAGGCCCCAAAACACTGGGAAATGGCAAACAGAACAAACAAACTGCTCTGGAGTATAGCAATGGCTGGGTGCTCAAAATTGCTTAAATCACCTTTCTTTCCCATTCTGACATTCAGTTTGGAGTTCAGGAGATTGTCTTGACCAGGACCACACCCCTAAATGCATTGAAGCAACTGCCATGTGATTGGTTGACTAGATAATTGCATTAATGAGAAATAGAACAGGTGTTCCTAATAATTCTTTAGGTGAGTGTATATATATATATATATATATATATATATATATATAAAATATATAGCAGTGTGCAGATATGTTAGGTACAAGGTAGAATAGATTCAGTCTGTACAGATATATAATATATATAGCAGTGTACTGATATGTGAGGTACGAGGTATAGTAGATGCATTGTGTGTATATATATATATATATATTGTGGGGAATTACTCCAATGCAGGTGCAGTATGGAGGCAAATGGAGTCCAGGTGGAGTCCAGGTAATGAAGCAAAAGAGCGTTTATTTCACACTTGCTCAAACAGAAAAAGCAGAACAGTCACTTGGTGTTAGTTCACACACAAAATTACAGAGAGCTTCACATGGCTCCTTTACTGGAATGAGTTTGTAGAACTCAATCCTGTGTTTTCTGCTGGCCCAGGTGACCCCCAAGAACATGTTGGTGGGCAAATTTTAATACGATCTTACGGTAAGGCTTGGGCACCAACTGTTCAATTTGCTCCCCCCGTAACTGATTTTCCCGGTATAGGAATTCTTGGTGAACGACAAACCGGGGAAACATAGATTCCGCCGCCGGTTGTTGCGGCTCACCCTCTACTATCACCACATTTTCCCAGGCCTGAGTCAGGGTGGGATCCCGGTGCTGTGCAGTACCAAAATTTTCACCAGAGATGTTGAGGTCTGCCAACTCCGGACCTGGTGGCAACTCCTCCACGTCTCCCACCATTACATTTAGTGGGGTTGTCTCCTCCTCCTCAGAGTTGGATACCCCCACTATGGGCCCTTCGGCCTCAGGTTCCCAGGGCTCTGGGTTCCCCCCTGAGCAGGGCCACTCTGGTGGGGCTACCCCTGACCTGTGTGTATCATCACATTTAACCTCTGGCCACAGGGACGGGAAACTGGGGAAGTCTCTCCCTATTACTAGTTTGTGTGGGATGGTGGTGGCTTCGGCCACCTCGTGAGTCCACTTGCCGGCCACCATGGACAAGGTCACCGGGGCGGTGGGATAATCTTTCAAGTCCCCATGAATACATACCACCCCCACCTTTGGACCCATGTACTCGACGCAGCACCAGGGCAGCGCTAACTAGGGTCACCAGGCTCCCTGAGACCAGCAGCGCCACCGCCAAAGTATCTCCCACCTTCAGTTAGCACAAGTGGCTTGTGTCTAAGGTCTCAAGGGCACCGGCTGCACAGAGTCTCCTGGCATACAACGACTGCCTATAGCCATAGTTGGTGGACATGGGTTCGTCTTGACGGAGACAGTCAGCTGTTATGTGACCGGGTTCCTGGCACCGCCAGAAGATAATGGGAGCCGGGTCTGCGGGGGGAACGTCCCGAGCAGGCTTTGCTGGAACTGGCCGTCGGGTCGAAGGTCGGCCTTTCCTGGCTTTAACCAGCCCCCTTCCAAAAGAACCCCCTAGTATATTTTTAGTGGCCTCAAAACGCTCTGCGAGGTCGACCATCATTAGGGCGTTACCCGGCAATACCTGGCCTACCCAATGTTGGAGAGTGTATGGTAAAGCCCTCCAGAAGATGTCAGCCAACAACCGGTCCAGCATAGCAGCGGGGCTCAGTGTCTCTGGCTGCAGCCATTTTTGTAAACAATGCAACAAGTCATAGTATTGGGGTCTGGCAGGTTACGGGTTAAACTCCCACTGATGCACCCGCTGAGCCCGTACCAAAATGTTCACCCCCAGTCTGGCCAATATCTCACCCATGACGACCTGGTAATCAGCCACTTGGTCCTTGGGCAGATCGAAGAAAACCTGCTGTGGTCCACATGACAGGAATGGAGCGAGAATCTCAGCCCATTGGTCTCGGGGCAACTTCTCCCAGATGGCGACTTTCTCAAACACCGCCAGGTAGGTCTCGACATCGTCAGAGGAACCCATCTTTGGGATGGCGCCCGAACCACTTTCCTGGCATCAAAAGTGCTCAGGGTTGCTCCTGCTGCTTACAACGCCGTTACATGTTGTAACAGCAGCTGGTTAGTTTCTTGCTGCTGTTTGTTCGCCTCCCGTTGCTGCAGGTTAGCGTCCATCTTGTCAGGGAACTCAGGGCGCAGCTTTGCCGGCTTAATGTATGACATCCACCGGTGTTTAAGGCAAAACAAACCTGGAGTCCAGGTAATGAAGCAAAAGAGCGTTTATTTCACACTTGCTCAAACAGAAAAAGCAGAACAGTCACTTGGTGTTACAATATGTGAGAGAGATACTAAATTGCACATCCTCATTACTATGCTTTTGATATAACAACTGTTTTAAATTACAGCATGATAAACCATGGCTATACAGCACTATTATCAATCTATTGCTATGCACTATTAGGAGGCATTAGTATACAGTTTGATGAAAGAGCATAGGCCCACTTACCATGACAAGGTTGCCTCTTCAAGTGGGGACCTACTCTAACTTTGGCGCGGCACTGTGCGGCAACTATCGTGCCCCCACACCGCTCCAGCAGGCAATGGGACCCAGCAGCCACACAGTGCCCTCACTGTGCGGCAAAGCCACCTAGGCCCTGGGCCCCATAACTCCACCAGTACAGCACAAAAGCAGCGACGGCCACCGTTCAGCACTGCATGTGAACTGGTGCAAAGAGCTCACCTGTCCACAGCCTCTCAGGAACTTCAACTGAGATGTGGTAGGAATTTATAGACCCTTTGCAGACTTCTGCTAATTAAAAGCACCTGAGACGAATGGGGAGGAGTGCTGATCCAGAAGGGGGGGGGAAGAAAAGTCTATACAATGTATACAATATGTGAGAGAGAATCTATATCGCAGGTGCTTTTAACTATCAGAAGTCTGCAAAGGGTTTATAAATTCCTACCACCTCTCAGTCCTGTGGGATTCATGCCTGGTTCATTTTAATAAACGTAAGCTTGTCCACATTGGCTGCGGCCTGTGATAATGCTCTCTGCCGTGCTAAACACACGTTCACACTATACACTGGCTGCAGGGCAGGTCAGCACCTCCAAGGCTGACAAAGCTTTTCCACATTTGGGCCATGCTAACCCTGCCTTCTCAGATGCTGGTGGTGCCCCATCTGCGTTGGCGACCTCTTCCTCCTCCTCTGCCTTCGCCTTGTGCTTCTACTGTGCCCCCGCTGTCAGGTGGGAATGCCATCAGCAGCGTGCGCTTGTAGTCGCGCATCTTCTGATCAGTAACAGATGTTTTCACTAAATTTAGTTCCCTGTCAGCAATGCAGAGCAGGGGTTCATTCACGGCAAAAGGGGGGGTTCATGTCACCCAGCAATAGAACAGAGGATTTTGAGAGATTTAGGCCCATGTCACCCAGGCACAGCAGGGGTTCATTCACGGCAAAAGGGGGTTCATGTCACCCAGCAATAGAACATAGGATTTTGAGAGATTTAGGCCCCTGTCACCCAGGCACAGCAGGGGTTCATTGACGGCAAAAGGGGGTTCATGTCACCCAGCAATCAACAGATGATTTTGAGAGAACGAGGCCTATGTCACCCAGGCACAGCAGGGGTTCATTCACGGCAAAAGGGGGTTCATGTCACCCATCAATAGAACAGAGGATTTTGAGAGATTTAGGCCCTTGTTACCCAGGCACAGCAGGGGTTCATTCACGGCAAAAGGGTGTTCTTGTCACCCAGCAATAGAACAGACGATTTTGAGAGATTTATGCCCCTGTCACCCAGGCATAATAGGGGTTCATTCACGGCAAAAGGGGGTTCATGTCACCCAGCAATAGAACAGAGGATTTTGAGAGATTTAGGCCCCTGCCATCCAGGCACAGAGGGGTTTGTAGGCCTGAGTCAGGGTGGGATCCCGGTGCTGTGCAGTACCAAAATTTTCACCAGAGATGTTGAGGTCTGCCAACTCCGGACCTGGTGGCAACTCCTCCACGTCTCCCACCATTACATTTAGTGGGGTTGTCTCCTCCTCCTCAGAGTTGGATACCCCCACTATGGGCCCTTCGGCCTCAGGTTCCCAGGGCTCTGGGTTCCCCCCTGAGCAGGGCCACTCTGGTGGGGCTACCCCTGACCTGTGTGTATCATCACATTTAACCTCTGGCCACAGGGACGGGAAACTGGGGAAGTCTCTCCCTATTACTAGTTTGTGTGGGATGGTGGTGGCTTCGGCCACCTCGTGAGTCCACTTGCCGGCCACCATGGACAAGGTCACCGGGGCGGTGGGATAATCTTTCAAGTCCCCATGAATACATACCACCCCCATCTTTGGACCCATGTACTCGACGCAGCACCAGGGCAGCGCTAACTAGGGTCACCAGGCTCCCTGAGACCAGCAGCGCCACCGCCAAAGTATCTCCCACCTTCAGTTAGCACAAGTGGCTTGTGTCTAAGGTCTCAAGGGCACCGGCTGCACAGAGTCTCCTGGCATACAACGACTGCCGATAGCCATAGTTGGTGGACATGGGTTCGTCTTGACGGAGACAGTCAGCTGTTATGTGACCGGGTTCCTGGCACCGCCAGAAGATAATGGGAGCCGGGTCTGCGGGGGGAACGTCCCGAGCAGGCTTTGCTGGAACTGGCCGTCGGGTCGAAGGTCGGCCTTTCCTGGCTTTAACCAGCCCCCTTCCAAAAGAACCCCCTAGTATATTTTTAGTGGCCTCAAAACGCTCTCAGTCCTGTGGGATTCATGCCGATTTTGAGAGATTTATGCCCCTGTCACCCAGGCATAATAGGGGTTCATTCACGGCAAAAGGGGGTTCATGTCACCCAGCAATAGAACAGAGGATTTTGAGAGATTTAGGCCCCTGCCATCCAGGCACAGAGGGGTTTGTATACGCCAAAAATGGTAAAATGTCACCCGACAATTGAAAATAAGAATTTTTTCAATTTAGTGCACTAAAATTGGCACTTTTTTGCATTAAAATGGCTCTAAAATAGTCCTTGAAAAGGCTAGAGGGATGTAAAAGGCAGTAAAATGTGCTTAAGAGCATGGCAAACTGCTCTGCAAACAAATGTGGATAGGGAAATAACTTAAAAAGAAATAAAATAACAAAAAATTAAAAATTATTAACCTGCAACTCAGAGAAGGAGGTGGATATGGAGTCGGAGGTTGAGAAGGCGGTGAATGTGGTGTTGTAGGTGGAGGCAGCAATGGAGGAGGAGGAGGTAGCCAACAATGTTTTATTTTTATTTTTTATTGGGGTAGGTAGCCCCCAAAATATTGGGACAAATAAAAACAAAAGAAAACAAAGAATCATTGCACTTGAGTACAATAATGTATGTTTGATGATGGTATAAATGTCTATTCTACACAAGGTACAGACAAGTCTTGTGGGATCCAAGCCTGGTTCATTTTAATGAACGTGAGCTTGTCCACGTTGGCTGTGGACAGGTGGCTGCGTCTGTCTGTAATGGAGCACCTCCAAGGCATACATGGCAAGCTCTGGCCATGTGGACAATTTGGAGACCCAGAAGTTGAATGGGGCAGAACCATCAGTCAGTACGTGTAGGCGTGTGCACAGGTACTGTTCCACCATGTTGTTCAAATGCTGCCTCTTGCTAACACGCTCCATATTAGCAGTTGGGGCCGGTTGTTGCGGCGAGGTGACAAAGCTTTTCCACATGTTGGCCATGCTAACCCTGCCTTCTGAGGTGCTGGCGCTGACACAACTGCGTTGGCGACCTCTTCCTCCTCCCCTGCCTTCGCCTTGGGCTTCCACCGTTCCACCTTCGTCAGTCGGGAATGCTCTCAGAGGGCGTCTACCAGCGTGCGCCTGTAGTCGTGCATCTTCCGATAACGCTGCAGTGAGGGAATTAAGGGCGGCACATTGTCTTTGTAACGGGGATCCAGCAGGGTGGCCACCCAGTAGTCGGCACACGTTAAAATGTGGTCAACTCTGCAGTTGCTGCGCAGGCACTGCAGCATGTAGTGCCAGGCTGCCCAGAGGTAAGGACATGCTGTCCTCTGTGGGAGGCGTATCGTCTGCAGCCTCCGTATCCCCCCAGCCACGCACCAGTGATGGGCCCGAGCTGCGTTGGATGCCACCCCGCTGTGAACATGCTTTATCCCCATCCTCCTCCTCATCCTCCAGTAGTGGGCCCTGACTGGCCAAATTTGTACCTGGCCTCTGCTGTTGCAAAAAATCCTCTTTCTGAGCCACTTCTAAAAGACTGGCCTGAAAGTGTTAGAGATGACCCCTCTTCCTCCTCCTCGTCCTGGGCCACATACTCTTCCATCATCGCCCTAAGTGTTTTCTCAAGGAGACATAGAAGTGGTATTGTAACGCTGATAACGGCGTCATCGCCACTAGCCATGTTGGTGGAGTCCTCAAAACAGCGCAACAGGGCACACAGGTCTCGCATGGAGGCCCAGTCATTGGTGGTGAAGTGGTGCTGTTCCGCAGTGCGACTCACCAGTGCGTGCTGCAGCTGAAACTCCACTATGGCTCTCCAGCATGTGCAAGGTGGAGTTCCACCTGGTGGGCACGTCGCATATGAGGCGGTGAGCGGGAAGGCAGAAGTTACGCTGTAGAGCAGACAGCCGAGCGGCGGCAGGATGAGAACGCCAGAAGCGCGCACAGACGGCCCCCACTTTATGCAGCAGCTCTGACATGTCGGGGTAGTTGTGAATGAATTTCTGCACCACCAAATTCAGCACATGCGCCAGGAAAGGGATGTGCGTCAAACCGGCAAGTCCCAGAGCTGCAACGAGATTTCGACCATTATCGCACACCACCAGGCCAGGCTTGAGGCTCACTGGCAGCAACCACTCGTCGGTCTGTTGTTCTATAGCCCGCCAAAACTCCTGCGCGGTGTGGGGCCTGTCCCCCAAACACATTAGTTTCAGAACGGCCTGCTGACGTTTACCCCTGGCTGTGCTGAAGTTGGTGGTGAAGGTCTGTCGCTGACCGGATGAGGAGGTGGTAGAAGACGAGGAGGAAGCCGAGTAGGAAGAGGAGGCAACAGGAGGCAAAGAATGATGCCGTGCGATCCCTGGCGGAAGGACGTGCGCCAAACAGCTCTCCGCCTGGGGCCCAGTCGCCACTACATTTACCCAGTGTGCAGTTAGGGAGATATAGCGTCCCTGGCCGTGCTTACTGGTCCACGTATCTGTGGTTAGGTGGACCTTGCCACAGATGGCATTGCGCAGTGCACACTTGATTTTATCCGATACTTGGTTGTGCAGGGAGGGCACGGCTCTCCTGGAGAAGTAGTGGCGGCTGGGAATGACGTACTGTGGGACAGCAAGTGACATGAGCTGTTTGAAGCTGTCCGTCTCCACGAGCCTGAATGACAGCATTTCAAAGGCCAGCAGTTTAGAATTGCTGGCATTCAGGGCCAGGTATCGAGGGTGGTTGGGTGGGAATTTACGCTTTCTCTCAAAGGTTTGTGAGATGGAGAGCTGAACGCATCCGTGTGACATGGTGGAGTTGCTTGGTGACGGAGGTGGTGTTGGTGGTGGCACATCCTCTGTTTGCTGGGCAGCAGGTGCCAACGTTCCTTCAGAGGCGGAGGAGGAGGCCGAGGCAGCAGCAGAAGAGGGAGCAGGAGGGGCCAGAGCCCTTTCTTGGTTTTGAAGGTGCTTACTCCACTGCAGCCCGTGTCTCGCATGTAGATGCCTGGTCATGCAGGTTGTGCTAAGGTTCAGAACGTTAATGCCTCGCTTCAGGCTCTGATGGCACAGCGTGCAAACCACTCGGGTCTTGTCGTCAGCACATTGTTTGAAGAAGTGCCATGCCAGGGAACTCCTTGAAGTTGCCTTTGGTGTGCTCGGTCCCTGGCGGTGGCCACTAGCAGGTGAACTGTTTTGGCGACGGCTGCTCTGCTTTTGCACCCTGCTCCCGCTTTTGCTACGCTGTTGGCTCGGTCTCACCACTGCCTCTTCCTCCGAACTCTGAAAGTCAGTGGCACGACCTTCATTCCATGTGGGGTCTAGGACCTCATCGTCCCCTGCATCGTCTTCCACCCAGTCTAACTCCCTGACCTCCTTTTCGGTCTGCAAACTGCAGAAAGACGCAGCAGTTGGCACCTGTGTTTCGTCATCACCAGAGACTTGCTGAGGTGGAATTCCCATGTCCTCATCAGAAAACATAAGTGGTTGTGCGTCAGTGCATTCTATGTCTTCCACCCCTGGGGAAGGGCTAGGTGGATGCCCTTGGAAAACCCTGCCAGCAGAGTCTTCAAACAGCATAAGAGACTGCTGCATGACTTGAGGCTCAGACAGGTTCCCCGATATGCACGGGGGTGATGTGACAGACTGATGGGCATGGGTTTCAGGCGCCACCTGTGAGCTTTCTGCAGAAGACTGAGTGTGAGATAATGTGAACGTGCTGGATCCACTGTCGGCCACCCAATTGACTAGCGCCTGTACTTGCTCAGGCCTTACCATCCTTAGAACGGCTTTAGGCCCGACCAAATATTGCTGTAGATTCTGTCGGCTACTGGGACCTGAGGTAGTAGGTTCAGTAGGACGTGTAGCTGTGGCAGAACGGTCACGTCCTCTCCCTGCACCAGAGGCTCCCTTAACACCACCACCACGACCATGACCGCGTCCCTTATTAGATGTTTGCCTCATAGTTAGCATTTACAAAGCAAAGTAAAAAGTCGTTAAGTCTGTTAAAAATAATTAACCGCCAATAAAAACCCTGATGTAGGGTATTGCACTCAAATTATTATTTTTTAACTCTATATGACAGCGATATTTGTGGCCTAAATGTGACACTCACTTATGCACGTCTTATCCCAGATGTGCAGTATATCAGAGGGTTTTTGCACCCCAGTAACCAAAAAGCCGTATTTCTGGCCTAAATGTGACAGTCACTTATGCTTGTCTAATCCTAGATGTGCAGTATATTAGAGGGGTTTTTCACCCCAGTAAGCAAAAAGATGTATTTCTGGCCTAAATGTGACAGTCACTTATGCACGTTTTAACCCAGATTTGCAGTATATTAGAGGGTTTTTTCACCCCAGTAACCAAAAAGCCGTATTTCTGGCCTAAATGTGACAGTCACTTATGCTTGTTTAATCCCAGATGTGCAGTATATTAGAGGGTTTTTTCACCCCAGTAACCAAAAATCCGTATTTCTGGCCTAAATGTGACAGTCACTTATGCATGTGTAATCCCAGATGTGCCACATATTAGAGGTTTTTTCACCCCAGTAACCAAAAAGCCGTATTTCTGGCCTAAATGTGACAGTCACTTATGCAAGTCTTATCCCATATGTGCAGTATATTAGAGGGTTTTTTCACCCCAGTAACCAAAAAGCCGTATTTCTGGCCTAATGTGACAGTCACTTATGCTTGTCTAATCCCAGATGTGCAGTATATTAGAGGGTTTTTTCACCCCAGTAACCAAAAAGCCGTATTTCTGGCCTAATGTGACAGTCACTTATGCACGTGTAATCCCAGATGTGCAATATATTAGAGGGTTTTTCACCACAGTATGCCAAAGCCATATTTCTGGGGAGTAGGCACCCGCCCAACTCTTTACCTACTCCCAATAAAAGCCGGCCCGGATTGGCTTTGCAGCCATTCTAAGTATTAAAGGTGTCAACAGCTTCTGCTGTTTTACCTTTTATATAATTGAAGAACATTTTAGGGTTAGTTTTACTCTCTTTGGCAATGAATTTCTCTGTCTCCAGTTTGGCTGCTTTTATTTGTCTTTTAAATATTCAGTTTTTTTCCTTATAGTTTTTCAATGCTTCCTTGCTACCATCCTGTTTTAGTGATAAAAATGCTTTCTTTTTGTCCTTTATTGCTTCCTTTTCATTTCTTTTTATCCACATAGTTTTTTTCTTGTTCCATACCCTTTTATTACCATAAGGTATATACCTCTCACAATCAGAGCTTAGGATGTTTAAAGAACAAAACAAAAAAACATAAAAAATAATAATTTGCGGCTGCATTTTTATTTTTGATGACATTGTCCTAGTTAGTGAGGCCAATGGCCTCACTTAGCTGGTCAAATTCAGCTTTTTGTGAAGAAGCACTCTTTTGAATGACAAATGGAAGGTTATTATGTGCAATATATTAGAGAGTTTTTCACCACAGTATGCCAAAGCCATATTTCTGGGGAGTAGGCACCCGCCCAACTCTTTACCTACTCCCAATAAAAGCCGGCCCGGATTGGCTTTGCAGCCATTCTAAGTATTAAAGGTGTCAACAGCTTCTGCTGTTAACACACAAAATCCGGCTCTTACCTCACCGAGGCCAGGAACCTTGGTGACATGTATCTGCCATCCATTACGGTACCCTGCACCTTACCAAAATATATATATATATATATATATATATATACCATTGTACTGATATGTGAGGTAGAGGTACGATGGTACTAACTATAATTTATACATCATACCTCACATATCAATACACTGCTTTATATGGTATATACCTGTACACACTGCATCTATTATACCTCTTTTGTGTGCAAGTGACATGTGTAATGTTAATAACCACCCTCTGCTTTCTATCACTGGACCACTTACTTACCCACGTACAGACATTTTCTCCCAGTCCAAGCATTCACATTTTATATACTAACCTTTTATGTGGCACAGTATCAAATCCTTTGAAGAAGTCAAGATATATGACATCCATTGGCTCACTTAGGTCAAGTCTAGAACTTACCTCTTTATAGAAACTGAATAAATTAGTTTTACATGAACGATCCCTCATGAAGCCATGCTGATATGGCACTATTCACATATTTTCTTTGAGGTACTCCAAGATAACATCTCTTAGAAAACCTTCAAACAGTTTACCCATGACAGGTGTTAAACTGACCAACCTATAGTTTCCGTGCTCTGTTTTTGACCCCTTTTTGAATATTGATACGACATAAACTCCAATCTTGTGGCGCACTCCCTGTCAATAGAGAGTCTTTAAAGGGAACCTGTCACCGGGATTTTGTGTATAGAGCTGAGGACATGGGTTGCTAGATTGCCGCTAGCACATCTGCAATACCCAGTCCCCATAGCTCTGTGTGCTTTTATTGTGTAAAAAAACGATTTGATACATATGCAAATTAACCTGAGATGAGTCCTGTCTCTGACTCATCTCAGGGACAGGACTCATCTCAGGTTAATTTGCATATGTATCAAATTGGTTTTTTTACACAATAAAAGCACACAGAGCTATGGGGACTGCTAGCGGCCATCTAGCAACCCATGTCCTCAGCTCTATACACAAAATCCCGGTGACAGGTTCCCTTTAAATATCAGAAATAAGGGTCTGTCTATGACAATACTTAATTCCTGTTATGATCTGGTTCTGGAGATTTGTCTATTTTATTCTTTTTAAGATGCCGCTGCACTTCTTCCTGGGTCAGATATGCCACTTTTAATAATGAATTTACTTTTACACTCTGCATTTCATTTGACAGTTTATTTTCCTCTGTGAATACAGTGTAGAAATAATATTTAATAGCTTTGCTTTCTCTTCATCGCTCTCTGCAACTCCCCCCTCATCACTCTGTAAAGATTTACACGTTTTACCTTTTATATAATTGAAGAACATTTTAGGGTTAGTTTTACTCTCTTTGGCAATTAATTTCTCTGTCTCCAGTTTGGCTGCTTTTATTTGTCTTTTAAATATTCAGTTTTTTTCCTTATAGTTTTTCAATGCTTCCTTGCTACCATCCTGTTTTAGTGATTTAAATGCTTTCTTTTTGTCCTTTATTGCTTCCTTTTCATTTCTTTTTATCCACATAGTTTTTTTCTTGTTCCATACCCTTTTATTACCATAAGGTATATACCTCTCACAATCAGAGCTTAGGATGTTTAAAGAACAAAACAAAAAAACATAAAAAATAATAATTTGCGGCTGCATTTTTATTTTTGATGACATTGTCCTAGTTAGTGAGGCCAATGGCCTCACTTAGCTGGTCAAATTCAGCTTTTTGTGAAGAAGCACTCTTTTGAATGACAAATGGAAGGTTATTATTTTATGGTCACTTTTTTCCAGGCATTCCCCAACCTCGACAACCTTCTGTTGTTCTGTCAGGTCTATTGGTTAGCAGTAAGTCCAGTATGGACGTCCCTCTAGTCGGGTCCTGAACCAGTTGGGAAAGGTGATTGTCTTTGGTTATTGTCAAGAACCTGTTTCCTTTATGAGATTTATAGCTTTCAGTTTCCCAGTCTATATCTGGGTAGTAAAGCAAACCTTTCACCTGGATTTCACTTAATAAACTATCAAAAGTACCTTATAGATCATCCTCATTGTGTTAGCACATGGTCTTGTCCCGCTTTTCTGTCATGTATATGCATGGAAAAATCGCTTTATAAAGTACTCTTCTCCAGCTCCACAAGTCACGGTAGAAGTCAAGGGGGTAGCCCTTCCCTCACTCCAGGCTGTAACTCCCCTGTCCTAACCCCGCCTCTATGCAGTCTAATTGACACCCAGCTCAGTCGCCGGGACTGCGCTTGTACAGGCGGTGTAACTGAATCGTGCATGCGCCATCCCCGATGCCTGCCTGTCTTCTCTTCCTCACATGCGATTCAGTTACAGGATCGCGCTTGAGTCCGACGGCGCATGCGCCGCCTGTACAAGCGCGGTCCCGGCGACTGAGCCGGGTGTCAACTAGACTGCATAGAGGCGGGGTTAGGGCAGGGGAGTTACAGCCTGGAGTGAGGGAAGGGCTACCCCTTTGACTTCTACCGTAACTTGTGGAGCTGGAGAAGAGTACTTTATAAAGCGATTTTTCCATGCATATACATGACAGAAAAGCGGGACAAGACTGTGTGCTAACACAATGAGGATGATCTATAAGGTACTTTTGATAGTTTATTAAGTGAAATCCAGGTGAAAGGTTCGCTTTAAGGTCCCCCGTAATAACAACCTCATTATTTGCCTCCTTTAGTAGTAGATTTTCTGTGTTGACTGTGGTTTGGGTGGGTGGCTTATAAAAAACTCCTATCAGTATTTTATTTTGGTTTTTGACTCCATGTCTTTGTAACCACAGTGACTCCACATGTTTATTTCTACTCTTGAACAAATCTAAGCATCCATAGTGGAATTGATCCGAAGTTTAGGAAAAATTTGATTCACAATGAATCCTAATTTTCTGGAGCTTTGTAGTAATGAATTGTTTTTTTTCCCATAAAATGGCGGCTACACGAGTTACAAAGTAATAGTAAGAAGACAGAGAATGCAAAATCCGCCATAATGCCACATAAGCAGCCAATAAGTAGCTATCCAGCCCCTATGATGTCACAGCCCTTTAAAAGCCTCATCCTATGGGTCTCACCTATTTCACCATGAGCTGAGCACAGGGAGAGAAGTGACAAGTGCTAGAGGAAGAGGGCAAGGACACTGTAGGGAGAGCATATGGAGACTGTAGGGACAGTGCAGGGAATGTACTGTAATCTGAAGCTGAAGGGACAGCTCAGTTTGCATCAATACCTGTGTAGGGCAGAGCTGTCTGATTGAAGAGTGTGCTCCTTGTTTAAAGGGAACCTCTCACCGGGATTTGGTGTATAGAGCTGAGGACATGGGTTGCTAGATGGCCGCTAGCACCACCACAATATCCAGTCCCCATAGCTCTGTGTGCTTTTATTGTGTAAAAAAAAACATTTGATACATATGCAAATAAACCTGAGATGAGTCCTGTCCCTGAGATGAGTCAGGGACAGGATTCTTCTCAGGTTAATTTGCATATTTTTACACAATAAAAGCACACAGAGCTATGGGGACTGGATATTGCGGATGTGCTAGCGGCCATCTAGAAACCCATGACCTCAGCTCTATACACCAAATCCCGATGACAGGTTCCCTTTAATAGATAAGCAATTCTATTAGGCCTTGATTCTCACATTGGGTTGAATAAGCTTTCTAGTTTTACTGATACTGTAGTGTCCACCTTGTTTAATAGATAAGCAATTCAATTAGGCCTTGATTCTCAAACTGGGGTGAAAAACTTTTCTACTTGTTTTGTTAGTGGGATGTCCACATTGTTTAATAGATAAACAATTCAATTACTAGTGTTGATCGTGAATATTCTAATCGCAAATTTTTAGTGTGAATATCTTTGTATGAGCAACATCCCTAGCAACCAATAAGAAAGTTGCCTACCCCTTACTATACAAGAAACCCCCCAGCAGCCATTTTCTGCTATTTTTTTGCAGTTCTGAGAGAGAGAGAGAGAGTGAGAGAGAGCAGTGACATTGCTGTGCTCTGTGCTTTGCTGAGTCATCTGGATCCTTATTCAATTACATTAGATAGTTATAATAGAAACCAATGAATCACCCGTGGGTGATACTGGACATTAGCACAGGAAATACAATCTAGACAGCTACTGCTGGTGGATGAAAGGACTGGATAAATCGGGGACGCGACGAAGAAAAGGGGGGGGAATGTGCAGGCAGATTGTAGCGTCCACCGACTCTCTCAGTTGGAAGGTGTCAGATAAATCTGCTGGAGCTGAGGACATAAGAATAGTACTAGTGTGATTCCTACCTGAAAAAAAGGTTCTCCCTGATGTACGTCCTTGTTCTAGTTGTGATTGCCTTCCTTGTATTCCTTCTTTTGTGGGATCTTCTTTATTTTTCTCCGTTGTGAACAGGCGCGTCCTCCTTGTTCACCTTCTAGCACGAGCGCTGCCCCGGCCGGAAGCAAGCGCGGTGCGAGGTGGCTGGTTACTTTGGTTGTCCTGGAAACCGAATCGGTGACGTCACCTGTAGGAATACTGTAGCCTCTGTGGGACCAAAAAACCTTCCTACGCGTTTCGGGGCCATGCGGGCTCCTTCGTCAGGAACAAGGACGTACATCAGGGAGAACCTTTTTTTCAGGTAGGAATCACACTAGTACTATTCTTATGTCCTCAGCTCCAGCAGATTTATCTGACACCTTCCAACTGAGAGAGTCGGTGGACGCTATAATCTGCCTGCACA
Organism: Bufo bufo; assembly: GCF_905171765.1. Lineage (NCBI taxonomy): Eukaryota > Metazoa > Chordata > Amphibia > Anura > Bufonidae > Bufo > Bufo bufo. Next base: position 526,279,970 of record NC_053391.1, on the reverse strand, counting down.
TTCCCCCCCCTTTTCTTCGTCGCGTCCCCGATTTATCCAGTCCTTTCATCCAGCAGCAGTAGCTGTCTAGATTGTATTTCCTGAGCTAATGTCCAGTATCACCCACGGGTGATTCATTGGTTTCTATTATAACTTTACTTCAAGGAGGACAACAGCTCCTTCCTAGGACATTTTAGCTGCGGTATCACCCTATTCAGGTTGATTTTTACATATCTAAACGAAGGCAGCGCAGGGAGGTCTATTTTTTTCACATTAGATAGTTAGCTCATATATATAATACAGATAGTTAGTGGGAGATAGTTAGTGTAGGTTCAGTGCAGAGTGTTATGTAGTGTGATGGGAATTACTGTACTGTGATAGGGATTAGTGAAAACAGTGCTGTAATGTAAAATTACTTACAGTGATCAGGAGTTCTTCCTTACAGTCACAAAAGTTGCTGCCAACCAATTTCTCCAATCTCAGGAAACTTCTAGCAGCTTGAAATATGTAGCAAAAGTGAGCCAAGGCTGTATTGCTTGCGCAATAGACGCACATATTACATTGCCGATTTTTGCAATTAAGAAAATAATGACTGTTGATCACAAATTCTAGAATTTACTAATTAATGGCAAATATTAGGCCAAAAATTCTCGAAATATCTCAAAAACGAACATTGCCTATGCTGCTCATCACTATCAACTACTTCTTGATTTTCAAATTGGGGTGAATAACCTGTCTTGTTCTACTGTTGGAAGGGTGTCCATCTTGTTTATTACAAGAGAAATTCTATTAGGCCTTGATTCTCAAATTTGGGTGAATAACCTATCTTGTTATACTGTTAATGGAGTGCCTATATTGACAACAAATAACTTATTTTACATATACAGTTAGTGTTAAAGTACAGTATGTCCAACAGACAGTTGCTAAAGCCCTCCAAAGTGATGGGCAGAGGCAAAAATGTTGCTGGCCCAGCAGAAGTAGCAGCAGAAGAAGGAGGGTGGTAGCAGCAGCAACAGCAACAGGCCAAGGCTGCCACTGTCATCCAGCGGTCGTGTTTTGACGACCAATCCTGCTGTCCTTGACTTGTTGCCTCTGCCTTCAACATAATCTCAACTGACATCCAGGGCCGTCTTTAATATTGATTGGACCCTGGGCAAAAATTTACTTGGGCCCCCTGGATCCTGCCTTCCCACACCTTAGCAGGCAATCACGCCCTCCACCACAACACATACACAAAAAATCCACACATCTGGTAGAGCACAGTGAATTACTGTAAATACTTCCAGTTCTGAAGACTCCAGCGGCTCAGGATCTGTGCTCTGGGCAGCTGGACTCAGGCTGGAAGTGGGCACCGCTCTGCAGGAAGGAGACCAGGGCTCAGCTCACCCTAGTGTTACAGTGCACCCCAGCACCCCACAGTATGCAGTATAGCACCATATAGTATACAGAAACCCACAGTATGCAGTATAGCACCCTATAGTATACAGCACCACACAGTATGCAGTTTAGCACCCCACACTATACAGTACCCCAGAGTATATAGTAGAGCAGTATAGCCCCCCACAGTATACAGGCCCCCACAGTATACAGCCCCCCCCACAGTATACAGCCCCCCCATAGTATACAGGCCCCCACACAGTATACAGGCCCCCCACACAGAATACAGGCCCCCCACACAGTATACAGCCCACCACACAGTATACAGCCCACCACACAGTATACAGCCCACCACACAGTATACAGTCCCACACAGTATACAGCCCCCCACAGTATACAGCCCCCCACAGTATACAGCCCACCACACAGTATACAGTCCCACACAGTATACAGCCCCCCACAGTATACAGCCCACCACACAGTATACAGCCCACCACACAGTATACAGCCCACCACACAGTATACATCCCCCCACAGTATACAGGCCCCCACAGTATACAGGCCCCCACACAGTATACAGTCCCACACAGTATACAGCCCCCACAGTATACAGGCCCCCACACAGTATACAGTCCCACACAGTATACAGCCCACCACACAGTTTACAGCCCACCACACAGTATACAGCCCACCACACAGTATAAATCCCCCCACAGTATACAGGCCCCCACAGTATACAGGCCCCCACACAGTATACAGTCCCACACAGTATACAGCCCACCACACAGTATACAGCCCACCACACAGTATACAGCCCACCACACAGTATACAGTCACACACAGTATACAGAGCCCCCACAGTATACAGTCCCACACAGTATACAGCCCACCACACAGTATACAGCCCACCACACAGTATACAGCCCACCACACAGTATACATCCCCTTACAGTATACAGGCCCCCACAGTACACAGGCCCCCACACTATACAGTCCCACACAATATACAGCCCACACAGTATACAGCACCCCACTATACAGTAGTTTACAGTATATTAACATAACAGCCCCTGTCACCTTTTTCTGATGTAATCTTCACACAAAAAAGCTCCACAGTTAACTTCTGCAACACTCCATAGGACCTGTGATGACCTCATAGCCATGTGACCAGTAATTGCTAGGTTACTGGTCACATGGTGATTATGTCATTAAGGTCCTAAATCACAACTTTAACACAGTACGATCATGATGCCTGGAATCCTGGTAGAGCTGACAGCCTGACACCCGGGGCAGTGGCTAGCAGGGCTCAAGAGGCAGCTGCCTTGGGCCCCCCAGAAGCAACTGGGCCCGGGGCAGCTGCCCCTTTTTCCCCTTGGTAAAGACGGCCCTGCTGACATCAGACACCCATAACGAGGAGTCTGACACCACACTTAGTTGACATGGCCCAGGAACAAGCCCTGCAACCTCACCTGTTCTGAACCTGTCTTTTTCCTTTGCTGCTCCTTCTCCCAGGAACTTAATGTATGCCACCAGATCTGCTACTCTTTTAAGCGAGGAAGATATTATTGAGTACAGTCAGCAGGTACTGGCCAGTAGAGATGGCCTTGTGGTTCGCCCAGCGGTCGTTTCGCTGCGAACTTTGTTTGTTTGCGATTCGCAGAACATATGGCGATTTTCGCATGTGCCATATTCTTTTGCATTGCGCCAAACTTTTACCCATGACACATCCACCAGGTGGGGAGAAAAGAGACCAGCACTCGCTTGTTTAGATAATCTTGCTGTGATTTATTGTCACATTCCAGTGACGTTTTTCGGCATACCATCTGCCTTTATCGATCTGTCAGTGGGACAAAGGCAGATTGTATGCCGAAACGCATCACTGGAATGTGACAATAAATCACAGCAAAATTATCTAAACAAGCAAGTGCTGGTCTCTTTTCTCCTTATCTATACGGGACGCCGGGCCTGAGACACGTGCACCGCTACTCCACTTCACTGCAGTGCCGATCGATACATTGTATTACATCCACCAGGTGGGACAGGAAAGCCAATTGAGACGTTTCAGCACATGGACACACCCCTACCCTATAACAGAACCCGATCTGGCAGCCATTTTACATTCTATGTTTTGCCAGTGTAGGGAGAGGTTGCTTTGTGGAGCAGGGACAGACTGTTAGGGACACCAAACACTAGCTAATAGTGACTCAAAAGTCCTTTTAAGGACTGGTATAAGGTGTGCTATCGATAGGTGTTATATACTAAGGGGTGTGATATACTTATAATATACTTTCTAACATAGAAAGTATATTGTAGCGCATTTGTATAGTGCAGCAGTTGTGTGCGGTTCTGCTGCAATACTGCAGTTATATAGAGGGACAAAGGCTATTGGAATAGCTAATTGCAACTGGTGTGATATACCTGTTCTCCCCCAAAATAAAAATGATTGAGGGGTGTGATATACCTATAATATACTTTCTAACATAGAAAGTAAATTATAGTGCATTTGTATTGTGCAGCAGTTGTGTGCAGTTCTGCTGTGATACCGCTGGTATATAGAGGGACACGCATTATTGGAACAACTATTTGCAATGGGTGTGATATACCTGTTGCCCCCAAAAAAACTGATTGACCTGCTTCCACCAAATATTGATTCAGGGGTTCTATATTCTTGTTTCCACAAAATACTATTTGAGGGGTGCGATATACCTGCTTCCACCAAATATTGATTGAGGCCTACGATACACCGGCTTCCACAAAATACTGATTTAGGAGTGCGATATACCTGCTTCCACCAAATATTGATTCAGGGGTTCTATTGACCTGTCTCCACAAAATACTGATTGAGGGGTGCAATATACCTATTTCTACAAAATACTGATTAGGGGTGAGATATACCTGTTTCCTCCAAATATTGATTCAGGTGTTCTATGTACCTGTTTCCACAAAATGTTGATTCGGGGGTGCGATATACCTGCTTCTACAAAATACTGATTAAGGGGATCTATATAACTGTTTCCACAAAATACTGATTGAGGGGTGCGATATACCTGCTTCCACAAAATACTAATGGAGGTGTGCGATATACCTACTTCAACAAAATACTGATTAAGGGGTTTGATATACCTGCTTCCACAAAATACAGAATGAGGGGTGTGATATACCTGCTTCCACAAAATACTTATTAAGAGGTTTCATATTTTTGCTTCCACAAAATACTGACTGAGGGGTGCGATATACCTGCTTCCACAAAATACTGATTGAGGGGTGCGATATAACTGCTTCCACAAAATACTGATTGAGGGGTGCAATATACTTGTTTCCACCGAATATTGATTCAGGTGTTCTATATGCCTGCTTCCACAAATATTGATTGAGGCCTGCAATACACCGACTTCCACAAAATACTGAATGAGGGGTGCGATATACCTGTTTCCACCAAATATCGATTGAGGCCTGGAATACACCAGCTTCCACAAAATACTGATTGAGGGGTGCGATATACCTGCTTCCACCAAATATTGATTCAGGGGTTCTATATACCTGCTTCCACAAAATAGAGATTGAGGGGTGTGATATACCTTCTTCCACTATATAATGATTCAGATGTTGTATATAACTATTTCCACAAAATTCTGATTCAGGAGTGCTATATTCCCGCTTCTACAAAATAATGATTAAGGGATTCTATATACCTGCTTCCACAAAACACTGATTATGGGGTGCAATATACCTGCTTCCACCAAATGTTAATTAAGGGATTCTATATACCTGTTTCCACAAAATACTGAGGGGTTCGATATACCTGCTTCGACAAAATTCTGGTTAAGGGGGTCTATATTCTTACTTCCACAAAATACTGATTGAGTGGTGCGATATACCTGCTTGCACAAAATACAGATTAAGGGGTGTGATATACCTGCTTCCAAAAAATACTGCTTCCACAAAATCCTGATTAAGGGGTTTGATTTGCCTGCTTTCACAAAATACAGATTGAGAAGTGCAATATTTCTGCTTCCACAAAATATTGATTGAGGGGTGCGAGATTCCTGCTTCCACCAAATATTGATTCATGGGTTCTATATACCTGTTTCCACAAAATACTTATTGAAGGGTGAGATATACCTGCTTCTGGAAAATACAGATTAAGGGGTTCTATATACCTGCTTCCACAATATATTTATTGAGGAGTGTGACATACCTGCTTCCACAAAATACAGAATGAGTGATGCGATATACCTGTTTACACAAAATACTGATTAACGGGTTTGATATACCTACTTCCACAAAATACAGATTGAGGGGTGCAATATTTCTGCTGCCACAAAATATTGATTGAGGGGTGCGATATACCTGTTTCCACCAAATTTCGATTAAGGGGTTCTATATACCTGTTGACACAAAATACTGATTGAGGGGTGCGATATTCCTGCTACTATAAAATACTGATTAAAGGGGTTCTATATATCTGCTTCCACAAAATACTGATTGAGGGGTGCAATATACCTGCTTACACAAAATACTGATTAAGGGGTTTGACATTCCTGCTTCAACAAAATATAGATTGAGGGTTGCAATATACCTGCTTCCACAAAATATTGATTCAGGTGTTCTATATACCTGTTTCCACAAAATACTGATTGAGGGGTGCGATATACCTGCTTCCACAAAATACTGATTAACGGGTTCTATATACCTGCTTTCACAGAATATTGATTGAGGGGTGCGATATACCTGCTTCCACAAAATACTGATTAAGGGGATTGATATATCTGCTTTCAGAAATTACTGACTGAGGGGTGCAATATACCTGCTTCCACAAAATGGAGATTGAGGGGTGCGATATACCTGCTTACACAAAACACAGATTGAGGGGTGCAATATTTCTGCTTCCAGAAAATATTGATTGAGGGGTGCGATATTCCTGCTTCCAGCAAATATTGATTCAGGTGTTCTATATACCTGTTTCCACAAAATACTGATTGAGGGGTGTGATATACCTGCTTCTACAAAATACTGTTTAAGGGGTTCTATATACCTGCTTCCACAAAATATTGATTAAGGGGTTTTATATACCTGCTTTCAGAAAATACTGACTGAGGGGTGCGATATACCTGCTTCCACCAAATATTGATTCAGGTGTTCCATATACCTGTTTCCACAAAATACTGATTAAGTGGAGGGATATAACTGCTTCTACAAAAATACTGATTAAGGGGTTCTATATACCTGCTTCCACAAAACACTGATGGAGGGGTGCGATATACCAGCTTCCACCAAATACTGATTGAGGCTTGCGATACACATGCTTCCACAAATACTGCTCTTCTCTACGGACTTTCGCGCAGGGTCATTTTAAAAATGATAGGCAGAGGAAGAGGCAGGCCATTGCGCAGGGGTGGTAGGGGTCGGGCAGGTGCACCAGTCCGGAGTATAAGTGGGAAGTTGCAGGAGGTGCGTGCGATTAAGTCAAAGGACGCACTAGAGTTAGTTGAGTGGCTTACTCAGCCTTCCGCTTCTGCATGCTACTCATCCTCTGTATCTGCACCCTCCTCACTCTCTGCTGTGTACATCCCCAAAGACACCACCACCACCCCCATAGCCCCTCCACTTGATTCAAAGAAATTATTTTCCCATCCATTCCCAGACCTTACCGATGCACAGCAATTCTTGTCATCGGATGAGTAAGAGGTTGTAGCAACGGCCGCCACCCAGCGGTCTGACAACAGTATCCAGATCAGCCCAAGGAGAGTGGTCCCCGCTGTTGCTGCCTACTCCGAGATCTCTAATGTCAGTGGTGGTGAAGGTGACAATGATGACGTATCGATGGACGTCACGTGGGTGCTTACAAGAGAGGAAGAGGAGGGGAGTTCAGAGGGAGAGACGGAGAAGCGGAGAGGGAGGAGAAGCAGGCAGAACTCGCAGTGCACAGGAGGCAAAATGCAGACTGCAAATATATCTGGAGCGAGCTATCCACCATGCACATTTTGCGCTCCCACTACGCCGGCAAATGGCTCTGCAGTGTGGGCTTTTTTTAACGTGTCAGCTGCTGACAATAGGGTTGCCATATGCAGCCTGTGCTGTCATCGCATAAGTCACGGTAAGCCCAACACTCATCTAGGGATGACCACCTTAAGAAGGCACCTTGCCTCCTATCACCGAGCCCAGTGGGAGCAACGCCATCAAAAAACCCACAAAGCCTCACTCCTGGCACTCCACGTCCTGCCTCTTCTCCTCTCTCCTCCCATTTGTCCTCCACTCCACCTTCCACCGTGCCGTCGTTGCGTGCATCTGGCAGAATTCAGGCTACCATGGCCCAAATGTTTGAGAGTAAAATGTTGATGACGCCGGATAACCCTCTTGCCCAATGGCTGACTGCTGGCTTGTCGGAACTGCTAGCCTGCCAACTACTGCCATATAAACTGGTGGACTCGGAGGCCTTTAGAAAATTTGTGGCCATTGGCACACTGCAACGGAAGGTACCCGGAAGGAAATATTTCTCCCAGAAGGGCATCCTAAAGCTATATGGCCATGTTAAGCGGCAATTGAATATATCTCTGGCACTCAGTGTCGGTACCAAGATACATCTGACTAGTGTTGATCACGAATATTCGAATTGCGAATATTAATTGCGAATATCGGCACTTCGAAAATTCGCGAATATTTAGAATATCACAAAATATATTCGTAATCGCGAATATTAGATTTTTTTTAAAATACCAGTTCATGCGAACTCTTTATGCAAATTTTATGCAAATTTTCACAATCAAGAAAATAATTCATGAATTCACAAATTCTCTAATATATGGCGAATATTCGCCCCAAATATTCGTGAAATATCACAAATTCGAATATTGCCCCTGCCGCTCATCACTACATCTGACCACAGACACCTGGTCTAGTAAACACTGGCAGGGAAGGTACATAACTTTTAGTGCCCACTGGGTGGACCTTCTGACGGCCATCAAGCATGTAACCCGTGGCACCCATGTGGATTTGGTGTTACCGCCACGGAATGCATGCAGGCCTGCCTCTTCTTCTTTTCCTCCTCCTACTCCATCCTCCGTCTTCTCCTCGGCTGACTCCTCCTTTTCCACTGCTACCGCCTCTTCCGCTGCACCCCCCAAGCTCCAGAGAACCTATTCGACGTGCCAGGTGAGACGTTGCCGTGCTGTGCTGCGGCTTTTGTGCCTGGAAGCCAAGAGCCACTCCGGTCCTGCACTGCCTTCAGCTCTGCGGTCACAGGCCGATAAGTGGCTAACCCCACTCAATTTTCCAGTTGGTAAAGTGGTGTGCGACAACAGTGCCAATCTGCTGAGCGCGATGAAACAGGGCAAAATGACACACATGCCTTCCATGGCACTCGTCCTGAACTTAGTCATGCAGCGATTCGTTGCCAAATACCCCGGGGTCCAGGACGTCTTGCAGCAGGCCAGGAAAATGTCTGGCCATTTTAGAAGATCTTACACGGCCATGGCTCTTCTTGCTGACGTTCAGCGGCGACACGACCTGCCCATCAGACGTCTGATTTGTGACAGCCTGACACACTGGAACTCCACCATGTACAGTCAGGTCCATACATATTGGGACATCGACACAATTCTAAGATTTTTGGCCCTATACACCACCACAATGGATTTGAAATGAAACAAACAAGATGTTCTTTAACTGCAGACTGTCAGCTTTAAGTTGATGGTTTTCATATGTGCCTCCCACTTGTTAAGGGACCAAAAGTATTGGGACAATTGGCTTCTCAGCTGTTCCATGGCCAGGTGTGTGTTATTCCCTCATTATCCCAATTACAATGAGCAGATAAAAGGTCCAGAGTTCATTTCAAGTGTGCTATTTGCATTTGGAATCTGTTGCTGTCAACAGGAAAGGAACTGCTCATGATCCTAAGCATACCACCTCATCAGTGAAGCATCGTGGTGGTAGTGTCATGGTGTGGGCATGTATGGCTGCCAATGGAACTTGTATTTATTGATGATGTGACTGCTGATAAAAGCAGCAGGATGAATTCTGAAGTGTTTCAGGCAATATTATCTGCTCATATTCAGCCAAATGCTTCAGAACTCATTGGAACTCAAAGATGTGGAATGTTATGCAACGGCCAAGTCAATCACCTGACCTGAATCCGATTGAGCATGCATTACACTTGCTGAAGACAAAACTGAAGGGAAAATGCCCCAAGAACAAGCAGGAACTGAAGACAGTTGCAGTAGATGCCTGGCATTGCATCACCAGGTGTCTGGTGATGTCTATGCGTTCCAGACTTAAGGCTGTAATTGACTGCAAAGGATTTGCAACCAAGCATTAAAAAGTGAAAGTTTGACTTATGATTATTATTCTGTCCCATTACTTTTGGTCCCTTAACAAGTGGGAGGCACATATGCAAATTGTTGTAATTCCTACTCCGTTCACCTGATTTGGATGTAAATACCCTCAAATTAAGGCTGACAGTCTGCAGTTAAAGCACATCTTGTTTGTTTCATTTCAAATCCATTGTGGTGGTGTATAGAGAAAAAATCTTAGAATTGTGTTGATGTCCCAATATTTATGGACCTGTCTGTATATGCTTGATAGGCTGCTCCAGCATCAATGTGCCGTTGACGACTTCCGTTACGAAATCTGCAGCAGGTCAGGTTCTGGGGAGCTTGGTTTCTCTTCACCGCGCCATTGGCTTCTCATGTGCGACGCATGCAGACTTCTGTGGCCATTTGATGAGATCACCAAACTGGTCAGTCGCAGCCAGGGCGCCATCAGTGACATTATACCTTGCGCCTTCTTTCTGGAGCGTGCATTGCATTATGTCATTGATCAAGCCGTCGAGTAGCAGGAACAGGAAGATGAGAAAGTTGCAATGGTGAATGAATTCCCAAGGGGGGCTACTCCATCTGAAACAAGTCAGCCAGAGTCTGAAGAGGAGTCAGAGGAGGATGGTGGCTGGGGGGAGGAGAAGGAGCAAGAAGAGTAGGCTTTGAGGGGGACTTTAAACTTTTCGGGGATACCTGGTTTTGTCTGTGGCTGGGGGGAAGAGACCTAGGACGACATTCTCCTGGGCGATGAGCAGGAGCCAGGGCGCTCCACCGCTATCAATTAAGTGCAAATAGGGACCTTCATGCTCCAGTGTTCGAAGAGGGACCCCCGTATAAAAAGCATAAAGGCAAGGAACAGTACTGGGTGGCAATGTACTTGTACAAACACAAAATGGCGGACATGTTACCAACATCACAGAGGGCTGTCAGAATGCAGCATTTCCAGGCCTTGCTGCGAGAGATGATGCATTCTACTGTTGCGGGCACTGGCAGAGGAATTTCCACCCACAGCAAAACAGGTGCAGGTACCAATCCTACTGCGCCTGCAGGAAGAGGACGGTTTGAAGATATGTTGGTCACTTCGGATATGAGATCATTATTGCAGTCAACCCTTCGGGTTCGTACCGAACTTTAGGATTTTTGGACCCCGGACCCGAACCCGAACATTTCAGTAAAAGTCCGGGTTAGGTGTTTGGCGATTTATTGGCGCTTTTTGAAAGGCTGCAGAGCAGCCAATCAATAAGCGTTTAACTCTGTGCCCTTAGAAGCCAGCACAGCCATGCCTACTAATAGCATGGCTTTGATTGGCCAGTGCAGCATGTGATCCAGCCTCTATATAAGCTGGAGTCACGTAGCGCTGCACTTCACTCTACCGTGCTTAGTGTAGGGATAGGATGCTGCTGCTGTGAGGGAGAGAATAGGAAAGAATCTTTAATCTGAAGTGCTTGTTAACTCAGAGATCTACATAGATTTAGTTTTGTGGGTGCAGTGCACAATCTTTTTTCCGTGCCCTGAGCCCTGTGACAGAGAAAAATAACTTTTATCAGTCTGTTAGATAGGTGGGCGGCGTCGGCCATTTTATGCAAGCTCAGTGCACCAGCACAGCATATGTGCTTTTGTGACATTTAAATCCAAGCTTGAAATACTGCAATAATAATCTGGGTTTTAAAAACACCCATTTTTGGCAGTATCCTACATCTGCTGCCTTTGCAGCATTTGTCAGTGTGCAATTTAAGCTAGAAATACAGCAATAATTTTCTGGGTTTTAAAAAACACCCTTTTTGGCAAAATACTCAATTTTACAACCCTTGCTGCATCTGTCAGTGTGAGATACACGCTTTAGATACTGCAGTCATATTATGTTAGTAAAAAAAAACACCCATTTTGGGCAAAGTACTTAATATTGCAGCCTTTGCTGCATATGTGATTGTTAAAAACAAGCTTGAAATACTTCAATAACTTTTCTGGGTTTTAAAAAACACCCATTTGTGGCAATACCCTCCATCTGGGGCCTCTGCCGCATTAGTCAATGTGCAATTTAAGTTAGAAATACAGCTATAATTTTCAGAGTTTTAAAAAACTCCCTTTTTGGGCAAATTACTAAATTTTACAGCCCTTGCTGCATCTGTACGTGTAAAATTCAAGCGCTATATACTGCTTTCATATTCTGTTATTAACCCCCTCAGCCCTATTTCACCTTAAGGACTTGGCCATTTTTGGAAATCTGACCAGTGTCACTTTAAGTGCTGATAACTTTAAAATGCTTTGACTTATCCAGGCCATTCTGAGATAGTTTTTTCGTCACATATTGTACTTCATGACACTGGTAAAATGAAGTAAAAACAAATAATTTTACTTTTTTTAAAAAATTGCAAATTTCCAAGTTTCAATTTCTCTACTTCTATAATAAATAGTAATACCTTCAAAAATAGTTATTACTTTAATATTCCCCATATGTCTACTTCATGTTTGAATCATTTTCGGAATGATATTTTATTCTTTTGGGATGTTACAAGGCTTAGAAGTTTAGAAGCAAATCTTGAAATTTTTCAGAAATTTTCAAAAAACCAATTTTTAGGGACCAGTTTAGGTCTGAAGTCACTTTGCGAGGCTTACATAATAGAAACCACCCAAAAATGACCCCATTCTATAAACTACACCCCTCAAGGTATTCAAAACTGATTTTACTAACTTTGTTAACCCTTTAGGTGTTCCAAAAGAATTAATGGAAAATAGAGATACAATTTCAAAATTTCACTTTTTTGGCAGATTTTCCATTTTAATATTTTTTTTCCAGTTACAAAGCAAGGGTTAACAGCCAAACCAAACTCAATATTTATGGCCCTGATTCTGTAGTTTACAGAAACACCCCATATGTGGTCGTAAACCGCTGTACGGGCACACGGCAGGGCGCAAAAGGAAAGGAATGCCATACGGTTTTTGGAAAGGCAGGTTTTGCTGGACTGGTTTTTTTGACACCATGTCCCATTTGAAGCCCCCCTGATACACCCCTAGAGTAGAAACTCCAAAAAGTGACCTCATTTTAGAAACTACGGGATAGGGTGGCAGTATTGTTGGTACTAGTTTAGGGTACATATGATTTTTGGTTGCTCTATATTACACTTTTTGTGAGGCAAGGTAACAAGAAATAGCTGTTTTGGCACCGTTTCTATTTTTTGTTATTTACAACATTCGTCTGACAGGTTAGATCATGTGAAATATTTATAGACCAGGTTGTCACAGACGCTGTGATACCTAATATGTATACTTTTTTTTATTTATGTAAATTTTACACTATGATTTCATTTTTGAAGCCAAAAAAATCATGTTTTAGTGTTTCCATAGTCTGAGAGCCATAATTTTTTCAGTTTTTGAGCGATTACCTTGGGTAGGGTATGATTTTTGAGGGATAAGATGATGGTTTAATTGGCACTATTTTGGGGTGCGTGTGACTTCTTGATCGCTTGCTATTACACTTTTTGTGATGCAAGGTGCCAAAAAATGTTTTATTTAGCACAGTTTTTTAATCTTTATTTTTTACAGTGTTCATCTGAGCGGTTAGGTCATGTGATATTTTTATAGAGAAAGTTATTACGGACACTGCAATACCTAATATGTATACTTTCTTTTTATTTATGTAAGTTTTACACAATAATATCATTTTTGAAACAAAAAAAAATCGATACAGACACGGCGATACCTAATATGTATACTCCCCCCCCCTATTTTGTTACCAATTTTTTACCAATTTTTTTTTTAACTTTATTTTTGGTTTATTTTTACTTGAAACTTTTCATTTTTTGGAGGAAAACTTTATTTTTTCAACTTTTCTTTTCACTTTATTTCTTGTCCCACTTTGGGACTTGAACTTTTTGGGGTCTAATCCCCTTTACAATGCATTCCAATACTTCTGTATTGAAATGCATTGGCTGTATGAGTAATACTGTGTGTATTACTCATACAGCTTCCGGCCTGTGAGATCCAGGGGGCTGGATCTCACAGGCTAATCACCGGAAGGCAGCGCTGATGCCTAAGGAAGGCATCGCACTGCCTTCCATGCCATTGGGTCCCCCCTACAGCCGCATGGGGACCCGATGGCACCGCCGCCGCAACCGCAGGTAAAAACCGCAAACCGCAGGTCTGAATTGACCTGCGGTTTGCTGCGATCGCCAATGCGGGGGGGTCACATGACCCCCCCCAGCGTTGTGACAGGATGCCCGCTGAATGATTTCAGCAGACATCCTGTTCCGATTAACCCCCGCCGCGCCGCAATGTAGTTTTAAAGTTAGGACTTACCAGTACGTCCTGGGTCCTTAAGGACTCGGCAAACATGGCGTACCAATACGACCTAAGTCCTTAAGGGGTTAAAAGAACACCCATTTTGGGGCAAAGTACTTAATATTGCAGCCTTTGCTGCATCTGTGATTGTTAAAAACTAGCTTGAAATACTTCAATAATTTTCTGGGTTCTAAAAAACACCCATTTTTGGAAATTCTCTCCATCTGGGGCCTCTGCCGCATTACTCAGTGTGAAATTTAAGCAGAAATACAGCTATAATTTTCTGGGTTTTAAAAAACACCCATTTTGGGCAAAATACTTAATTTGCGGCCTTGTCTGCATCTGTCAGTGTGAGATACACGCTTTAGATACTGCTGTGCTATTCTGGTATAAAAAAACACCCATTTTGGGCAAAATACTTAATTTGCGGCCTTGTTTGCAACTGTACGTGTGAAATTCAAGCGTTATATACTGCTGTCATAGTCTGTTATTAAAAACACACCCTTTTTAGGCAAAGTACTTAATATTGCAGTCTTTGCTGCATCTGTTATTGTTAAAACAAGCTTGAAATACTTCAATAATTTTCTGGGTTTTAAAAAACACAAATTTTTGGCAATATCCTCCATCTAAGGCCTCTTCCCCATTCGCCAGTATGCAATTTAAGCTAGAAATACAGCTATAATTTTCTGGGTTCTAAAAAACACCCTTTTTGGGCAAAATACTCAATTTTACAGCCCTTGCTGCATCTGCACGTTTGAAATTCAAGCGTTATATACTGCTGTTATATTCTGTTATTCAAAAAACACCCATTTTGGTCAAAATACTTAATTTTCGGCCTTGTCTGCATCTGTCAGTGTCAGATACATGCTTTAGATACTGCTGTTCTATTCTGGTATTAAAAAAACAAAAATTTTGGGTAAAATGCTTAATTTGCGGCCTTGTCTGCATCTGTCAGTGTGAGATACATGCTTAAGATACTGCTGTGCTATTCTGGTATTAAAAAAACACCCATTTTGGGCAAAATACTTAATTTGCGGCCTTGTCTGCATCTGTCAGTGTGAGATACATGCTTAAGATACTGCTGTGCTATTCTGGTATTAAAAAAACACCCATTTTGGGCAAAATACTTAATTTGTGGCCTTGTCTGCATCTGTACGTGTGAAATTCAAGCGTTATATTCTGCTGTCACATTCTGTTATTAAAAACACACCCTTTTTGGGCAAAGTACTTAATATTGCAGTCTTTGCTGCATCTGTTATTGTTAAAACAAGCTTGAAATACTTCAATAATTTTTGGGGTTTTAAAAAACACAAATTTTTGACAATACCCTCCATCTAAGGCCTCTGCCCCATTAGTCAGTGTGCAATTTAAGCTAGAAATACAGCTATCATTTTCTAGGTTTTAAAAAACACCCTTTTTGGGCAAAATACTCAATTTTACAGCCCTTGTTGCATCTGGACGTGTGAAATTCAAGTGTTATAAACACGCTTTAGATACTGCTGTGCTATTCTGGTATTAAAAAACACCCATTTTGGGCTAAAATCTTAATTTGCTGCCTTGTCTGCATCTGTACGTGTGAGATACACACTTTAGATACTGCTGTGCTATTCTGCTATTAAAAAAACACCCATTTTAGTAAAAAATCTAAATTTTGCAGCCTTTGCTGCATCTGTCATTGAGAGATACACCCTTTACATACTTCTGTGCTATTCTGGTATAAAATAAACACCCATTTTAAGGAAAAAATCTTATTTTGCGGATTTGTCTGCATCTGCACGTGTGAGATACACGCTTTAGATGCTGTTGTTCTATTCTGCTATTAAAAAAAAACACCCATTTTAGTAAAAAATCTTAATTTTGCAGCCTTTGCTGTATCTGTCATTGTGAGATACATGCGTTAGATACTGTTGTTCTTTTCTGTTATTAATAAAACACCCATTTTGGGCAAGATCCTAAATTTGAGAAATATGAGGAGAGCGTCAAATAAGGGACATGGCTCCTGCCTTGGTGCTGCTGTTGGAGCTCCTGTTGCAGGGAGAGGACGTGGTCGATCTGTGCCAGCTACACGCACAACTGAAACACCTTTCTCAGGTGCGAGTAGGCAACAGAACCTTCAGCGGTATTTGGTCGGGCCTAATACGGCTCTACGAATGGTGAGGCCAGAACAATTACAGGCGATAGTAGATTGGGTGGCTGACAGTGCCTCCAGTTCCTTTACATTGTCTCCCAACCAGTCTCCTGCTGAAAGATCAGAGTTGGCACCTGCAGCCGATGTCCATCAGTCTTTTACCTCAACCCCTCAGCCAAGTAGTCTGAGCCCCAAGTCATGCAGCAGTTTCTTCTGCTTTTTGAAGACTCTGCTAGCAGGGTTTCCCAGTGCCATCCAACTAGCCCTGCCCCAGAAGTGGAAGATATTGAGTGCAACCATGCCCAACCACTTATGTTTTAAGATGATTAAATGGGAGGACCATCGCAGCACGTCTCGGATGATGACAAAACACAGGTGCTATCAACTGAGGCTTTCGAAAGTGTGCAGACCGAAAAGGAGGGCAGGGATGAAGACTGGGTGGAAGATGATGTTGAGGACAATGAGATCCTCAACCTCACATGGAATCAAGGTCATGCGAGTGACCTGTTTAGTTCGGAGAAAGAGGTGGTGTTTGCACAGAGCCACCAGCACAGCAGAAGAGGGATCAGGGTGCAAAAGCGGAACTGCCGTCCCCTAGACAATATGCCTGCTACTGCCCACCACAGCAAGGGACCGAGCACACTAAAGCCAGCTCCAAGGAGTTCCCTGGCGTGGCAGTTCTTCAGACAATATTCTGATGACAAGACATGAGTGATTTGCACGCTGTGCAATCAGAGCCTGAAGGGAGGCATAAACGTCCTCAACCTGAGCACAACCTGCATGACCAGACATCTAAGTGCAAAGCACGAGCTGCAGTGGAGTAGACAACTCAAAAACTAAGAAAGGTCTCTGGCTCCTCCTGCTTCCTCTTCTCCTGCAGTCTCGGCCTCTTCATCCACCTCTGGAGTGACAGTGCCACCTGCCACCCCGCAAACAGAGGATCTGCCAGCAACACCACCACCTGGGTCACCAAGCATCTCCACAATGTCCCACGGAAGCGTTCAGTTCTCTATCTCCCAAACACTGGAGCAGAAGAGGAAGTACCCCCCTACCCACCCACGATCCCTGGCCCTGAATGCCAGCATTTCAAAATGACTGTCCTTTGAAATGCTGTCATTCTGTCTGGTGGAGACGGAGAGTTTTAAAAGCCTTATGGCGGTGGCTGTCCCACAGTACTTCGTGCCGAGCCGCCACCAATTTTCCAGGCGTGCCACCCCTTCCCTGCACAACCAAGTGGGGGACAAAATCAGATGTGCACTGCGCAACACCATCTGTGGCAAGGTCCACCTAATTACGGATACGTAGACCAGTAAGCACGGTCAGGGACGTTATATCTCCATAACAGTACCATGGGTAAATGCAGTGGCGGCTGGGCCTGAGGCGGATAGCAATTTGCCGCATGTCCTTCCACCACCGAGGATTGCAGGGCGCTTCAGTTTGCCTCCTGTGCTTCCTTCTTCTACTCCGCTTCCTCATCCTCTACCGCCTCCTCATCCGGTCAGCGTAACACCTTCACCACCAACTTCAGCACAGCCAGGGGTAATCGACAGCAGGCCGTTTTAAAACTTATCTGTTTGGGGGACAAACCCCACACCGCGCAGGAGCTGTGGACGGGCCTTGAACAACAGACCAATGAGTGGTTGGTGCCAGTGAGCCTCAAGCCCGGCCTGGTGGTGTGGAATAATGGGCGAAATCTCGCAGCAGCTCTGGGACTAGCCGGTTTGACGCACATCCCTTGCCTGGCACATGTGCTGAATTTGGTGGTGCAGAGGTTCCTTAAAAATTACCCCGATATGTCAGAGCTGCTGCAGAAAGTGCGGGCCGTCTGTGCACGCTTTTGGCGTTCTCACCCTACTGCTGCTCGCCTGTCAGTGCTGCAGCGTAACTTCGTCCTTCCTGCTCGCCGACTTATATGCGACGTGCCCACAAGGTGAAACTCCACCTTGCACATGCTGGCCAGACTGTGCGAGCAGCAGCAAGCGATAGTGGAGGTTCAGCTGCAGCACGCACGGTTGAGTCGCTCTGCGGAACAGCACCACTTCACCACCAATGACTGGGCCTCCATGCGAGACCTGTGTTCCTTGTTGCGCTGTTTCGAGTACTCCACCAACATGGCCAGTGCCGATAACGCCGTTCTCAGCGTTACAATCCTCCTTGAAAAAACGCTGTGGAGGAGGAGGAGGAAGAGGGATCATGTCGTAGGGTTTCCAGCCAGTCATTCACAAGTGGCTCCGAGGGTGGGTTCCTGCACCCACAAAGGCCAGGTACACAATAGTCCAGCCAGGGCACAAGTCTGGAGGATGAGGAGGTGGAGGATGAGGAGGAGGAGATGGAGAAGGAGGAACCTTGTTCACAGCAGAGTGGCACCCAGACCAGCTCATGGCCATCACTGGTGCGTGGCTGGGGGGATACAGAGGACACAGACGATACACCTCCCACAGAGGACAGCTTTTCGTTGCCTCTGTTCAGCCTGGCACACATGAGCGATTACATGCTGCTGTGTCTCCGCAACGACCGCCGACTTGCCCACATTCTAACTTGTGATGATTACTGGTCGGCTACGCTGCTCGATCCCCATTCCAAGGACAACGTACCGTCCTTAATTCCATCACTGGAGCGTGATCGTAAGATACGTGAGTAAAAGCGCACACTGGTAGACGTGCTGCTGGTGGCATTCCCACCTGACAGAGGGGGCACAGTGGAAGCACAAGGCGAAGACAGAGGAAGAGGTCGCCAACGCAGCTGGGGCACCACCAGCACCTCAGAAGGCAGGGTTAGCATGACCGAAATGTGGAAAAGCTTTGTCAGCACGCCACAACAACCAGCACTACCAGCTGATATGGAACGTCTTAGCAGGAAGCAGCATTTCACCAACATGATGGAGCAGTATGTGTGCACACGCCTAAACGTACTGAATGATGGGTCTGCCCCCTTAAACGTCTGGGTCTCCAAATTGGGCACCTGGCCTGAGCTTGCCCTTTACGCCTTGGAGTTGTTGGCCTGCCCTGCAGCTAATGTATTATCTGTGTTTAGCACGGCAGGGGGCGTTATCACAGACAAGCGCAGCCGCCTGTCCACAGCCAATGTGGACAAGCTCACAATCATTTAAATTAACCAGGCATGGATCCCACAGGACTTGTCCGTACCTTGTGCAGAATAGACATGTATACCGGCCTTAACCAGCCATTGTTATACTACAGCGCAATTGCTCATTCTTGTATTTTGGATATTTCACACTCTTTTCGAGTGCACCTTAATAAAAAATAAAAAAATAAAACCAGTGTTGGCTACCTCGTCCTCCTCCACCGATGCTTACACCTCCACCGCTAACGTCAACCACCTCCTCAAGCTTCTACTCCATTTGGACCTCCACCTCATAAATCAATTATTATTTTTTTAATTTGTATATATTTTATTTATATTATGTCATTTCACAAATTTGTCGGTTACATTTTCAGGTGACATTGATATACCACTGCTCTACCTAGTAGACAGGTTAAAAAAATTCAAAAAAGGTGTCTGTTCCATTTTTGCGTGAAATTCACCCATTTCTGGGTGTGATATACCACTGCTAGATAAAATGCAACAGACAAATTAGTGATATTTTTTTACCTGTCTACTAGATATAGTAGACAGGTAAAAAAAAAAACACTAATTTGTCTGTTGCATTTTCGGGTGAAATTCCCCCATTTTTATGTGTGATATACCACTGCTCTACCTAGAGGACAGGAAAAAAAATTCACAAATTTGTCTGTTACATTTTCCGGTGAAATTCACCACTTTTTGGCTGTGATATACCACTGCTCTACCTAGTAGACAGGTAAAAAAATTCACAAATTTTTTTGTTACATTTTCGGGTGAAATTCACCCATTTTTGGTTGTGATATACCACTGCTCTGCCTAGTAGACAGGTTAAAAAAATGCACTAATTTGTCTGTTACAATTTCAGGTGAAATTCACCCATTTTTGGATGTGATATACCACTGCTATACCTAGTAGACAGGTAAAAAAATTCACTAATTTGTCTGATACATTTTCGGGTGATATTCAACCATTTTTGGGTGTTATATACCACTGCTATGCCTAGTAGACAGGTAAAAAAAAACACTAATTTGTCTGTTACATTTTCGGATGAAATTAACCAATTTTTGGCTGTGATATACCCCTGCTCTACCTTGTTGACAGCTTAATAAATTTCACAAATTTTTCTTTTACATTTTCAGATGACATTAAACAGTTTTTGGCTGTGATACACCCCTGCTCTACCTAGTAGACAGGTAATAAATTTCACAAATTTTTTTGTTACATTCTTGGGTTGACATTTTTGAATTTTTGATGTGAATAAACCCCTGCTCTGCATAGGTGACAGGGACCTAAATTTTTAAAAATAATCTGTTGCATTGGTGGGTGATTTTAACCCATTTCTGGCAATGAAAAACCCTTACTCTGCATAGGTGACAGGGACTTAAATTTCTAAAATTAGTCTTTAATTGGCCCTTTCCTTCTGCTTTAATAACTTTTCCCATATTTCCGCTCGATCAAAATTAAATTTCATCCATTTATCTCCCTTGGATGTGGCCTTCTTTCTCTCGCTCCCTCTCCAGTGTGGAACCCTGATTCGCCGATAACCGTGATCAACATGGCAGGCTTAGAAAAGAACATCGAAAGTTGATAGAGAAGATATCCAAATGGATGGTGGACGTCACGAGGGCACCTCTGCATAGGTGACAGGAACATAAATTTCAAAAAATCGTCTGTTACATTTTCAGGTGACATTTTACAAATTTTGCCGGATAGAAACCCCTGCTCTGCATAGGTGACAGGGAATTAAATTTCAGAAATTCTTCTTTAATTGATGCGCGCCACCTCCTTTCATTCAATGTTTAAAATTTAACAAGTTGTCCCACATTTACGCTTCAATAGTTTGCCCCACATTTCCGCTCTATCATATTTAATTTGAAACATTTAACCTCCCTTGGATGTGGTCTCTCTTTCTCATGCTCCCTCTCCGGCATGGAACCCTTATTCGCTGATAAACATGGTAGGCTCAGAAAAGAACATCGAAAGTTAATAGAGAAGATATCCAAATGGATGTGGACTTCACAGGGACGTGTGATCAGGCAGAAGTTATCTAGAGTCAACAAAGCGGCAGCAGGGCCTCTCCTGTCTAACATTTCCTAATACAAAATACCGCAGTGACATTCCCTGTAATTTTTAATTAATCATTCAATTAAAAGGGCATCTTAAGAGTCCTGTATTGTTATTTATCATCACTACCTCCCCGAGTCGGGAGTGGGTAATTGCCGCGCGCCCCCTCCTTTCCTTCAATTCTTCCGTTTTAATTGATTCTCCTACATTTCCTCTCAATCACAATCAAATTTCATCCATTGATCTCCCTTGGATGTGGTCTCTCTTTCTCACGCTCCCTCTCCGGGGTGGAACCCTGATTCGCCGCTAACCGTGATCAACATGGTAGGCGCAGAAAAGAACATCGAAAGTTAATAGAGCAGATATCCAATTGGATCGTGATCATCATGGGGACGTGCGACAGCCAGGGCACAAGTCTGGAGGATGAGGAGGTGGAGGATGAGGAGGAGGAGATGGAGAAGGAGGAACCGTGATCATCATGGGGACGTGCGACATGGTGGTGTAGTATGTTTGCACACGCCTACACGAACTGACTGATGGTTCTGCCCCCTGCAACTTCTGGGTCTCCAAATTGGGCACATGGCCTGAGCTTGCCCTTTACGCCTTGGAGGTGCTGGCTTGCCTTTCAGTCAGTGTATTGTCTGAACGTGTGTTTAGCACGTCTGGAGGGGGTTATCACAGGTTATATTTCCCAATGTTTTGGGGTGTACCTTAATTTAATAAAATTAACTAAAAAAATTTAAAACAAAAAAACAGTGTAGGCTATCTCCTCCTCATCCACCGCTGCTTTCACCTACACCGCCACATCCACCGCCTTCTCAACCTCCTACTCCATATGGACCTCGTCCTCCTAGATCAAGATTATATATATTTTTTTTTACATATTTTATGTTATTTAAAGTCATTTCCCTATACACTTTTGTTTGCAGAGCACTTGCCATGCTCTTAACCACATTTTGCTGCCATTTGCAGCCCTCTAGCCCTTTCCATGACATTTTTACAGCCATTTTAGTGCTCAAAAGTTCGGTTCCCCATTGACTTCAGTGGGGTTCGGGTTCAGGTCAAGTTCGAGTTCGGAACTCAAACTTTTTTGTGAAGTTCGGCCGAACCCGTCGAATCCGAACATCCAGTTTTCTGTTCAACTCTAGTAAGGATACAACTTTACACACCAAACAATGGAATGGTGTACAAGCATAATTCTCTCCTGGGAAAATTGCTGGTGGTATGGTCGCTGCCGTACCATTTAGCAAAGTCTGCTGCCTTCAGGGAGCTGATGACATGCGCTCAGCCTTACCGGAAGATACTTATCTAGCATTATTTCTCAGAAAAAGGCATCCCTTTCTTGTACTGCTCATTGCAGTTGTCGCTATACTCCTGGGTCAGGAGTTGAAATCCAGCTATTGTTGATTACATGGCTGCTGCACCTGCAAAACGTGGTTCAATAAGTTTCCATTGTTCATGGTTAGTATTAGTAGTACTGGTACTTGTAGCCACAGTGGTGGCGGTAGGGGCAGTGGTGGCAACAGTGAGCAGTGAATCAGGAGGGAGTGCTAAGGCGTCCACAATGACATATCAAAGTCTGATAAAAGTGGCAGGGAAGTTGAGGATTATGACGATGATTGTGTGTTGGACAGCTTATGGGAGCCTGATTGGTGTGAGGAGGAGGTGGAATCAGAGAAGGAGGATGATAACCACTGCAATATTAAACAGCAGAGGAAACATATGGCCAAAACCTTCCAAAAAACTTTTAGGGCCAAATCTGATTCTATTATAACCAGCTTCAGAACTAGTGATGCTTCTGATATTGTGAAACTAGTCCAAGCTCAGTTGCCTCTAGATTTGTGTGAATAACTCCTATATGGCAGTTTTCTCCAAATAGCTGGCACACAAAACCAGAGCCATGTGCAAGATCTGCATGTGTAAAATAAGCTGTGGACATTCCAACACAAACATGTATCTGGGCATATTATAGCACATGAGGCATTATCACCAGGTCCAGTGGGAAAATAGAACTGGCCAACATACAGTACCAGAATCCAAACATTCTGTCCTTATTGAGTACAGTGTCCTTGTAACATAGTAACATAGTTTATAAGGCTGATAGAAAGATATATGTCCATCCAGTTCAGCATGTTATCCTGCAAGTTGATCCAAAGAAAGGCAAAAAACCCCTGTGCGGTAGAAGCCAATTTTCTCCACTTTAGTGCCATCCAGTGTACTTTTCCTTAGACGGGGTCAGCTGCAGACAGTTAAATTATCCGCGCCACATTTCCTGTTTAAAGTGTGCGCATCCCTAAAATATCAGTGACTAGTGATGAGCAGCAGGGGCAATTTTCGAATTTGTGATATATCGCAAATATTTCAGCGAATATTCGCCATATATTCGCAAATTCGTTATCTCCAGTCATTATTTTCTTGATTGCGGAAATCGGCAATTGAAAAATTTGCAATAAATATTCGCATTCTGAAAATTCACATTGCGAAAATTCGCAATCAACACTACTTCTAAAGTCAAAGATATTGCAGCCTTCTCATTGGCCCATAAGCTAGAAGCAGGGAGGGATCATGTGTACTGATTAAAAAAAAAATCTAGAATATTCGAAATTACCAATATATATCACTATATTCTAAATATTAGCAAATTCTTGAAGTGCCGATATTCGCGATAAAAATTTGCAATTCGAATATTCGTGATCAACACTATCAGTGACATCCAGTGTACCTTTTTCCGTAGACGGTGTCCGCTGCGGACAGTTCAATTATCCATGCCACATCTCCTGTTTAAAGTGTGCGCATACCTAAAATATCAGTGACATCCAGTGCACTTTTTACGTAGACGGTGTCCGCTGCAGACAGTTAAATTATCCGTGCCACATCTGCTGTTTAAAGTGTGCGCATCCCTAAAATATCAGTGACATCCAGTGTACCTTTTTCCGTAGACGGTGTCCACTGTGGACAGTTAAATTATCCGCACCACATCTCCTGTTTAAAGTGTGCGCATCCTTAAAATACCAGTGACATCCAGTGTACCTTTTTCCGTAGACATTGCGAACAATGACATTACCTATGGTACCTGTCCTGTATAACGTTTCCTAATCACAAATACCTTTGTAAATTTTTTTGCGCATACACTTCCAAATCCTAGGCTACTGTACGTTTGACATACTTTCTAGCATATATCACATTTAAAATGAAGAAGGTGAGCAGTAAGGGACGGGGAAGTGGCCGTCATGCTGATGGTGCACCCAGAGGAGGTGGCCCTGGGTGCGGAGAAACTGTGCCTGCTGCCAGAGCACAATAAAAACAATCATCCACGATAGCTAGCTTCATGTCCAAGTTTGCAGGGTGGCGCAGGACACCACTCTTGAAGTCAGACCAGTGCGACCAGGTGGTCCATTGGATTGCAGAAGATAATGCTTCCAGTCGGTTAAGCACCACCCTGTCTTCCACCAAGTCCAGTTTCGGTAACCAGGAGTCTGCTCAACACAATCCTCACCTTGATATTCCTTCCTCCCACCATGTACAGTCTGGCCAAACAAGTGATCCCACACTCGGATATTCCAAGGACCTCTTTTCATCGCCATTACTTGATTTGGCCCTCTCGCCAAGCACTCTTGAAGAAGGACATGAGATCCTGAGCCCTGATTCCCAACCTCTTGAGCATCCATAATCACAAGAACATGAAGGTAGGGAATGGCAATTAGTGTTTAATGAGGTGGATGATGATGAGACACAGTTGCCAATGAGTCAACCGTAATTACTGTCTCAAGAAGTTGATGAAGAGGATGAGACACAGTTGTCAATCAGTGAGGTTGTGGTTAGGTTAACAAATCAGGAGGATGATCAGAGTGAGGAAGTGGAAGAAGAGGTGGTTGACGATGAGGTCACTGACCCAACCTGGGAAGGTGGCAAGCCGAGCGAGGACAGCAGTACAGAGGCAGAGAGATCTGCAGCATGGCAACAGGCTGGAAGAGGCAGTGGGGTGCCAAAAGGGAGAAGGCAGGCCACACCAAACAGGCCTGCAACTGTTCCACAGAGCGCCCCCTTGCGGAAATCTCCTTTGCCAAGGAGTAGATGGTCCGCAGTATGGCACTTTTTTGAGGAAAGTGCGGATGACAAAAGAATAGTAGTTTGCAACCTGTGCCATACGAAAATGAGACGGGGCGTGAACACTAGCAACCTCACTACCATCACCATGATCCGCCACATGGCATCCAAGCTCCATAATAAGTGGGACGAATGCCTGGGTCCACAATCTGTGTCTGCGGGTCACACCACTGCCTCCTCTTCCCCTATGTTATGTGCTGGCCAATCCCATGTCGAAGGCGCAGGAACTTTGCAAGCACCATCAACGACCACATCCACTTCCGTGTCCCAGCGCAGCGTACAAATGTCCTTACTCCAGGCCTTTAAAAGCAAACGAAAATACCCCAAAACCCATCCACCCACAGGCCATAGCACTAAATGTGCAGCTTTCCAAATTACAGGTGCTACCGACGCCAAGGATTGTGGACCCTACGTCGGTCAGGGTTTCCGCCAGCACCTACGTTAGTGACTCCAAATCCCACTTCTCCTCCTCCGCCTCCTCCTCCACTTCCACCTCCGATTTATCCGCCTGCAGCACCAGTCAGTCATCAGTCGGTAGCTGGAAGCAGTGTAGCACTGCAGTGGGGAAGCGGTAACAGGCCGTGCTGAAGCTGATATGCTTAGGGGACAAACAGCACACTGCCGCAGAGCTGTGGCAGGGGATAAGAGAACAGACTGAGCTGTGGCTCTCGCCACTTAACCTACAACCAGGCATGGTTGTGTCTGATAATGGCCATAACTTGGTGGCGGCTTTGGAGCTCGGCAAGCTCAGACACATCCCATGCCTAGCCCAAGTGTTCAACCTTGTGGTTCAGCGGTTTCTCAAAACCTCCCCCAATTTGCCTGAGCTACTGGTGAAGGTGCGCCGCGTGTGTGCCCATTTCCGCAAGTCATCGACAGCTGCAGCCGGTTTGTCAACGCTGCAGTAGCGCTTTAAATTGCTAGCTGTTGTGCGACAGGGGGCAAGTGCTGGAACTCGACGTTCTACATGTTGGCCAGGCTTTGTGAGCAGCAGAGGGCAGCAGTGGAATGCCAGCTGCAACATGGTCGTTGCCTTTCCAGTCAGCTTCCGCTATTCATAAGCGAGGAGTGGGCATGGATGTCTAACCTCTGTGAGGTTTTAAGAAACTTTAAGGAATCAACACAGATGGTGAGCGGCAATAACGCTATTATCAGCGTAACCATCCCACTTTTGTGTCTACTCAAACTCTCGCTGCTCACAATTAAGAATGACACTTTGCATGTGGAAGAGGTGGAAATGGGGGAAGACATTACACAGGGTGATAGCCAGACCACCCTCAGTTCGTCTTCTCTGCGCGAATTGGGCAATGAAAAGGAGGAGGAGGAGACGGTTGCCTCCGCTACAGGGGGTAGTACCCATGAAAGTTTAATTCCATCTGTTCTTTGTGGGTGGCCTGAAGAGGAGGAAGAGGATGAGGAGATTGAGAGTGATCCTCCTGATGACGACAGCAAAGTCTTGCCTGTTGGTATTCTGGCACACATGGCTGACTTCATGTTAGGCTGCCTCTCCCGCTACCCACGCATTAAACGCATTTTAGACAACACAAATTACTGGTTGTTCACCCTTCTCGAGCCCCGCAACAAAGAGAACTTCTGATTTCTGATTCCTCTGGTGGAGAGGATGAGCAAAATTGAGCAATACCAGAAGATCCTTGTTGAAAAATTGCTAAAAAATTTTCCATCTGACAACGCTGGCGGCAGAGTCTGTAGTTCCTTGGCCAGCCGAGTAGGGGAGACAAGATGAACACACAGCAGTTCAAACAGAGGCAGGACAACACTCTCCAAAGCCTGGGATAGTTTCATGACACTTTGCCAGCACCCTCACCCTGATGCATTGCCTAGTATCACAAGGAGGGAAATATTTTGGAAGATGGTGAAGGAGTACATAGCAGACCGTGTCAGCGTCCTCAATGATCCCTCAGTGCCTTACAACTACTGGGTGTCCAAGCTGGAGCTCTACACTTTGGAGGTGCTGGCCTGCCATGCCACCGGCTTTTTGTCTGAGCGAGTATTTAGTGCTGCTGGTGGCATTATAACAGATAAGCGTATCCGCCTGTCAACTGAAAATGTTGACAGGATGACTCTATTAAAAATGAACGAGGCTTGGATTGACCATGACTTCTCGACTCCACCAGAGGAAAGCTGATGAACATAAAGGCACTTTAAAGGTGTTGTTTATAATGTACTGAATACACTGTATTCCCATGCACCCCTTCCACCACAAACAAGGGTATATGGTTGAATATTCCCTTTCTCATCCTCCTTATCTTCTTCCATCATATCAACACATGCTTATTTGTCGCATATAATGCCCTCGCATATAATTTTTTACAGGGTCAGCTCAGCTGCAGACCCTCGCATATAATTTTTAAAAGGGTCAGATCACCAGCAGGCCCTCGCATATAATTTTTTAGAGGGTCAGCTCACCAGCAGGCCCTCACATATAATTTTTTAGAGGGTCAGCTCACCAGCAGGCCCTCATATAATGTTTTACAGGGTCAGGTCACCAGCAGGCCCTCGCATTTAATTTTTTGGAGGGTCAGCTTACCAGCAGCCCCTCACCTACAATCTTTTACATGGTCAGTTAACCTGAAGGCCCTCGCATATTTTTTTTAGAGTGTCAGCTCACCTGCAGGCCCTCACCTATAAACTTTTAGAGGGTCAGTTAACCAGCAGGCCTGCACCTAAAATATTTTACAGGGTCAGCTCACCAGCAGGCTCACACCTAAAATCTTTTACACGGTCAGCTCACCAGCAGGCCCTCGCATATAATTTTTTACAGGGTCAGCTCACCAGCAGGCCCTCGCATATAAGTGTTTACATGATCAGCTCATCAGCAGGCCTTCACCTACAATCTTTTACAGGGACAGTTTACCAGCAGGACCACACCTAAAATCTTTTACAGGGTCAGCTCACCTGCAGGCCCGCACCTAAAATCTTTTAGGCCTCTTTCAGACGGGCGTTGCGGGAAAATGTGCGGGTGCGTTACGGGAACACCCGCGATTTTTCTGCACGAGTGCAAAACATTGTAATGCGTTTTGCACTCGCGTGAGAAAAATCGCGCATGTTTGATACTCAAACCCGAACTTCTTCACAGAAGTTCGGGCTTGGGATCGGTGTTCTGTAGATTGAATTATTTTCCCTTATAACATGGTTGTAAGGGAAAATAATAGCATTCTGAATACAGAATGCATAGTAAAACATCGCTGGAGGGGTTAAAAAATAAAAAATAAATTTTAACTTACCTTAGTCCACTTGATCGTGCAGCCCGGCATCTCCTTCTGTCTTCATCTTATCTCTGTGCAGCAACAGGACCTGTGGTGACGTCATTCCGGTCATCACATGATCCATCACCATGGTAAAAGATCATGTGATGGCTCTTGTGATGACCGAAGTGACGTCTATTGCTGCACAGAGATCAGATGAAGACAGAAGGAGATGCCGGGCTACGCGATCAAGTGGACTAAGGTGAGTTCATTTTTATTTATTTTTTTAACCCCTCCAGCTATGTTTTACTATGCATTCTGTATTCAGAATGCTATTATTTTCCCTTATAACCATGTTATAAGGGAAAATAATAATTATCGGGTCTCCATCCCGATCGTCTCCTAGCAACCGTGCGTGAAAATCGCACCGCATCCGCACTTGCTTGCGGATGCTTGCGATTTTCACGCAACCCCATTCACTTCTATGGGGCCTGCGTTGCGTGAAAAACACAGAATATAGAACATGCTGCGATTTTCACGCAACGCACAAGTGATGCGTGAAAATCACCGCTCATGTGAACAGCCACATAGAAATGAATGGGTCGGTATTCAGTGCGGGTGCAATGCGTTCAACTCACGCATCGCATCCGCGCGGAATACTCGCCCGTGTGAAAGTGGCCTTACAGGGACAGATCACCTGCAGGCCCTCACCTAATTATACCTAATTTGTTATTTGCGTGCATGCTGTCTTGCTTGGATGTGGTAGCCGTATCTGTTTCTAAAGGGGTCCCTCTCTGGAATCGAACCATGATTCCTCCATTACCCATGGTCTACATGGTTTGGGCTGAAAATAACATCGAAAGTTGATAGGGCAGCTATCCAAATGGATCGTAGTCGTCACGTGGACGTGCGATCAGCCCCAGGTAATGTAGAGTCACCAAAGCAGCAGCAGGCCCTCGAACATAATGTTTTAGCTGGTCAGATCTGCAGGCCCTTGCTCCAAATGTATTTGAGGGTCACAAGCAGGCCATCAATCATAATTTTTCAAGGCTGTGTATGATGCCCTCCTTTATGTCTAACAAAGGGTGTATTGTAGTGCTGATTCCTTGTAATTTTTGGCAGCACTTGCACTTTATAAGTAAATATACAGGAAAGAATGTCTCCTATTATTGTCAGTCTGTAAAAGTGGCGTACTACTCGGACAACATCGTTCCCAGCAGCAACTTGGGAGTCCAAGATGTATCCAGTCATCCTCCCCATGCTGTTCCTGAACCATTTCAGTGGTGTTTCCATCAATTTCTGACCTTTGAACCTATGAACCAGGCACCCTCCCCTATTCAGAGCAGGATGTGCCTGGTTTAATGCTCGGGTTCTTCCATTGACTTCCATTATACCCGAGCACTATGGTGCTGGGTCAACACTAATACTAACCTTTTATGTGGTACAGTGTCAAATGCTTTGGAGAAGTCCAGATATATGACATCCATTGATTCGCCACTGTCAAATCTAGAACTTACCTCCTCATAGAAATGTATTAAATTAGTTTGACATGACCGATCCCTTATGAAGCCAAGCTGATATGGTGCTATTTGCTTATTTTTATTGAGGTACTCCAAGATAGCATCTCTTAGAAAACCTTAGATGTTAAACTTACCGGCCTATAGTTTCCAGGCTCTGTTTTTTGACCCATTTTGAATACTGGCACCACATTTGCCATGCGCCAATCCTGAGTAACACTCTGTGTCAGTATAGAGTCCTTAAATATCAGAAATAAGGGTCTGGCTATAACATTACTTAATTCTCTTAAGATACGGGGGTGTATGCCATCTGGTCCCGGCGATACTTCTTCCTGGGTCAGACAGGGCACTTTTAATGGGGAATTTACTTTTACATTCGTCATTTCATCTGACAGTTTATTTTCTACAGTGAATATAGTGGAGAAAAAAAATATTTAATAGCTTTGTTTTCTCCTCAACACTCTCTGCAACTCCACCCTCATCTTTCTGTAGAGGGCCGACACCTTCATATAGTTACATTGTTAATACGGTTGAAAAAAGATATAAGTCCATCAAGTTCAACCAAGGGATAGGTGGGGACGCGCATCTCAGAAGGAAATTAAACTAAGATTTCTACACATTTTCATAAGCATTAATGTTGTTTACTTTTAAGAATTCATCTAAACCCTTTTTAAAACTGTCCACTGTTCCTGCTGTGACCATGTCCTGAGAAAGTCTATTCCACAGATTCACTGTTCTTACAGTAAAAAACTTTGACGCTTCTGGAGACTGAACTTTTTCTTCTCCAGGGGGAGGCAATGCCCCCTTGTCTTTTGAGGGTATTTTATACGGAACAGTTTTTCACCGAATTTTTTGTAGGGCCCATTTATGTATTTGCATAGGTTAATCATGTTCCCCCTTAGATGTCTCTTCTCAAGACTAAATAAATGCAATTATTTTAATCTTTCCTCATAACTGACACCCTCCATGCCCCTTATCAGTTTATTCGCTATCCTCTGTACTTTTTTCCAGGTGCAGTGTGTCCTTTCTATGGACTGGTGCCCAGAACTGAACTGCATATTCCAGATGAGGCCGCACCAATGCTTTGTAAAGTGGTAATATTACATCCCTGCCCCGCGAGTACATGCCTCGTTTAATGCATGACAATATCCTGGTGGCCTTAGAAGCAGCTGATTGACATTGTATGCTGTTATTCAATCTATGATCTACAAGGACACCCAAATCCTTCTCTATAAGTGACTCACACAGTGTTACATACCCTACATATGAAGCACAGAGATTACTACTAACAAGATGCATAACTTTAAATTTATCCACATTGAATCTTATTGGCCAAGTTAATGCCCAATCACTCAGAGTGTTCAAGTCATCTTGTATTTTATGGAAATCTTCCATAGACTGTACAGTACTACATAACTTAGTGTCATCTGCAAAAATGTAAATGTTACTATTAATCCTGTCCTCGATGTCATTAACAAATAAAAAATATATAGAGGACCCAGCACTGAACCTTGGGGTACACCACTTATAAACCTGGCCATTCTGAATAGGAATCATTGACCACAACTCTCTGGACACGGTCCTTCAGCCAATTTTCAATTAAATTACCAACTATACTTTCCAAGCCTATATACCTTACTTTACCTATTAAATGTCTATGAGGGACAGTATCAAAAGCCTTTGCAAAATCCAGAAACACTACATCCACAGATTTCCATTTATACTATTGAAGACATATTAGGGTTAGTTTTACTCTCTTTGGCAATTAATCTCTTGGTCTCTTGTTTGGCTTGTTTAATCTGTCTTTTACATATTCTATTTTTTTTCCCTTATAGTTGTTCAATGCTTCCTCGCCACCCTCCTGTTTTTAGTGATTTAAATCCATTCTTTTTGTCATTTCTTGCTTTCTTTACATTTGTTTACATTTGTAATCATCATCAGCTGCTTCTTCTGACTCCTCCTTGTCCTCTGCTCCATTGTGAGAAATCCATAATGGAGTGTGTGGCTTTGAGAAAACTATTTTCAACCAACAATTAGTTTGTATGCAAGCTGAACTCCCACCTGGCCAAGTTGGGGGTGGTGCAGTTGCTGCCATACCAATTAGTTGTGGTAATGGTGGCACAGTTCTGCACTTCACCAAAATGTAATTCTGCTGTATGATATTCATTGTTCTACCAAGCTGTCCTTTTTTTCTTCAAAACAATCGTTTACAATTTTCACTATGCAGCAAGGTGCACACCACTATGGACACCTGGGGCAGCTGTAATGGGCAGGGGCAATACATGTCTCATATAGCCCACTGGATCAATATTTTCAGGTGCAGTGGTGAGGCATCACTGCAGCAACAAGACCAGGTCCTATTGAAATCTCCACGTTTGTGTCATCCTGGTTCCCACACAAGGCGCTTATCTTCCTCCTTCACATCCTCCTCCATGAATATCCTCGTATACCCAAATGAAGCAGGGCAGAGCGTCACTCCCCCTCCCTCCCATCATGTATGTAAAGTGAAGCATTGCCATGTTGTGTTAGAGCTGATTGGCCTGGGCAAAAATAGCCACACAGCCGATCATTTGCCAAAGTGCATTAAGCTGGCTGTGTCCCTGACAACTTTAACTAGGCATGGGGGTCAGTGACAATGGCAGGAACATCGTGACAGCACTGCATTTGGGGAAAATAGCACATTCCCTGCATGGCGCATGTGATAAATCTAGTCGTGAAACACTTTTTGAAAAAGTACAATGGTTTGAAGAGGATGCTGGTAATGTCCAAGAGACTGTACTCATAGGAAGCATGTGTTGGTTTGAGGTCAGGCAGTGATAGCTCAGAGATGCCTGTTGCTTACTGAAGCCCTTCAAAGAGGCCACATAATTTGTTAGTAGGGACAACTGCAGCATAAGCTATTTTATCCCCCTGATATTTATCTTAGAATAGACATCCACGCTGATGCAACAAGGAATGGTAGAAAAGGAATAGCTTAAGCATTTTGCTGGCCACCCTGTAGCTGTTGGGAACCCACATGGAGTACATCCCATGGAGTAGGAGGATAAGGAGCTGACATGGGAGGAGAAGAAGTCAGTGATGGAGCAGAAGAATGATGATGATGATGACAACAACACCGGCCATGATGACTAATCATCTCAATAGTGGACAGAGCCAGAAAGAATTGTGTCCTCCAGCATGCTGTCCAGAAGTTGTCCTTCAACAGTGTATAAAACACCACTTTTGTAGAAAATGAACGAGGCATATATCCTCTGGCTGAGGCTGATGAATAGATTTTTCCTTGCTGATGGAGCCCCATCTTGCTACTGCCGCTGTCTTTCTGCCTACCATCATGTTTGTACGATATGGCTGTTGCTGCCACCATTATGCCCTTGTTTGCCAACCATCATTTTCTGTACTGTATGGCGGCTGTGGACGCTACTGCGATCATCATGTTCAATACGACATGTCTGCTGTCACCACTAATGCTGCCTGCCTACTATCATGCTCCATACCGTATGGTTGCTGCTGCCGCCTCAGCTGCCACTCCCTGTTCCTTATTCTCTACTTCCACTTCCATTACCCCTACTGCCACTACCATTAACACTACAGCCATTACCATTACTGCTACACAGTTGCCACTTCTACTACTACTGTCCCTAAAAAGTCGCACACATATATACTGCCTTGCCTGCTCCATAATGGGCTGCTACTGCTGCCGCTTCTATTGCGTCCACATGCTACTATTACTCTTTTCATATCCACCCTGTACTACTGCTGCCGCACCCAAAAAAAAGGGAAAAAACTTTTTTTAGTTCATAAGAAGCTATTCTTTCTTTTGATAATTAAAACTTGTGCGTGTAAGCAAGGGTAGAGATCTGCTTTAGTTAAGGCATAAGTTTTTGATGCTTGGTCCCAACAAAATCAGACATAAAATGAATCATCTCCATAGTTTCTGCTGAAATTAGTAAGTTCCAACTCTTATTGCTGGTATCAGGCTTGTCACTTTCCATGCCTACATGGTCTAACAGATAGGTAGGTCATTTGTCACACAGTATAAAAGAAACAATTCAACTGGAAATCTTAGTATGTCAGGCTGTAACTCCTGTTCTAATTCAATTTTGCTTAATCATGTAGATTAGCTGTCAGCAAACTACATGATTATGTCAAACTTTTTATGTATTTATTTATATTTTATGTCTTTATTTTCCTGATAAGAAAAAAAATTGTAAATACATTTATAATTATGTAATTATTATTCAAATAAGGTAGCATCAGATAAACATTTAATGATAATTTGTCTTCTTTGTTTTAACATTCATTTACTTCTGTTTTACAGGTTAAGTTATTGTGTCCACATTTATTATTATAGGAAGTTCAAAGGAGACAACAAGCCATTACTACAGCTTCCTATGAGGTTACTTTCACACTAGTGTTTCTATTTTCCGGTATTGAGACCTGTCATAGGGTCTCAATACTGGAAAAAAAACGCTTCCGTTTTGTCCACATTCATTGTCAATAGGAATAAAAAGTAACTGAACAGAACGGAATGCTCCAAAATGCATTCCGTTCCATTTGGTTGCGTTCTCATACCAGAGAGCAAACCTTTCCATCTTTCCATCATGAGATGCAGAGCAAGATGGATTTGTCATGACCCACAATGCAATGCGGACAGATCAGTTTTCTCTGACACAATCTGACACAATAGAAAACGGATATGTCCCCTAATGACTTTCAATGGAGTTCATGACGGATCTGTCTTGGTTATGTTAAAGATAATACAACTGGATCAGCAGATGCAGATGGTTGTGTTATCAGTAAGAAATTTTGCTGAGCTCTGACGGATCCAGCAAAAACACTAGAGTGAAAGTAGCCTTACCTGTAGGAATCAGCAAAAGAGAATACTTTATATCTAATTTCTCTGCTACACAGGTTCATTTAGGCACTTGCTTCATCTACTATTATTTATCTGCTATTAACTGTAATAAAGTGACCCAGCAGAAAAAAATCTTAAAGTGCAGCTTTTTCAGAAGAGAAAATACTAACTCTATCCTCAATATTAAAGTGAACCTAAGTTTAAAAAAAATAAACATTTGCATAATGGCTGTGCTTCTTTGTACAATCATAATTGTAAAGGAATCAATATTTTTTGTACTTCCCTAGGGCCTTTTTCATCCTAATTATTCCTCTCTTCAGCTGCACAGCACGATGCATTTCTCTGAGAAGCAAGAATTATCTCTCTTCTGTGGAATCTGCCAGCAAGAGTCATCTCTCTTCTGTGGAATCTGCCTGTTGTGATGTCCTTTCCCTTAATTCCCACTATGTTTTTTTCAGCGCCAGAGTTCATATAAACAGATAAGGAGGGTGATATTACCCTTACATAAAGGCAGGACACTCCTGTGATCTTCAGATCAGTCAGCAGTGCAGAGGCAGTTCTTTTATCAGGATCAGGATCTCAGCTAGCTCTAACATGCCTCCACTTCCTCTCTATATCTCTGTTACTAGGGACGGATCTTGCCTGACAACAGTGGACTGAAAATTAGGTGGAAGTGGGAGCGCTAGTTACCATGACATTTCAGTTTTTTCAGGTGAATGCAGGAATTTTTTATTAATTGATTTAGAAATGGGCTATTAACAACATTCTCTATGAAATTGTGTGAAAGTACAGTGATTCTTGAACTTCTTAAGGACCCGTGCCATACATGTACGGCGCTGGTGGACGTGACTTAAGGAACAGCGCCGTAAATGTATGGATGGCTGATCGGGCGGGTGCAGGAGCTGCACCCGCCCGATCAGCGGCACGGACCCGGCAGTCATTGATAGCTGGGCCCCTGCTGCATATGCCGGAAATGGTGAAAACACAGATGCCTGCGTGTTAACCCCTTGTATTCCGCAGTCAAAGCGGATCCAGCAAAAACACTAGAGTGAAAGTAGCCTTACCTGTAGGAATCAGCAAAAGAGAATACTTTATATCTAATTTCTCTGCTACACAGGTTCATTTAGGCACTTGCTTCATCTACTATTATTTATCTGCTATTAACTGTAATAAAGTGACCCAGCAGAAAAAAATCTTAAAGTGCAGCTTTTTCAGAAGAGAAAATACTAACTCTATCCTCAATATTAAAGTGAACCTAAGTTTAAAAAAAATAAACATTTGCATAATGGCTGTGCTTCTTTGTACAATCATAATTGTAAAGGAATCAATATTTTTTGTACTTCCCTAGGGCCTTTTTCATCCTAATTATTCCTCTCTTCAGCTGCACAGCACGATGCATTTCTCTGAGAAGCAAGAATTATCTCTCTTCTGTGGAATCTGCCAGCAAGAGTCATCTCTCTTCTGTGGAATCTGCCTGTTGTGATGTCCTTTCCCTTAATTCCCACTATGTTTTTTTCAGCGCCAGAGTTCATATAAACAGATAAGGAGGGTGATATTACCCTTACATAAAGGCAGGACACTCCTGTGATCTTCAGATCAGTCAGCAGTGCAGAGGCAGTTCTTTTATCAGGATCAGGATCTCAGCTAGCTCTAACATGCCTCCACTTCCTCTCTATATCTCTGTTACTAGGGACGGATCTTGCCTGACAACAGTGGACTGAAAATTAGGTGGAAGTGGGAGCGCTAGTTACCATGACATTTCAGTTTTTTCAGGTGAATGCAGGAATTTTTTATTAATTGATTTAGAAATGGGCTATTAACAACATTCTCTATGAAATTGTGTGAAAGTACAGTGATTCTTGAACTTCTTAAGGACCCGTGCCATACATGTACGGCGCTGGTGGACGTGACTTAAGGAACAGCGCCGTAAATGTATGGATGGCTGATCGGGCGGGTGCAGGAGCTGCACCCGCCCGATCAGCGGCACGGACCCGGCAGTCATTGATAGCTGGGCCCCTGCTGCATATGCCGGAAATGGTGAAAACACAGATGCCTGCGTGTTAACCCCTTGTATTCCGCAGTCAAAGCTGATCGCGGCATGCAGTGGCAGGGACCCAATGGCAGAGAAGGCAAGTCCGATGCCTTCCATAGGAATCGGAGCTTGCCTTCTACGGAAGCCTGTGAGGCTGGGTCTCCTGCAGAAAAGCTGACAGCGAATGCATTACATTATAGGTTATATTGTAATGCATTGCAGAGGGGATCAGACCCCAAAGTTAAAGTACCAGAGTGGGACAAAAATAGCAATTTGAAAAATTTGAAAAAAAGAAAAAAAAAAACATGTTGGGTATTGCCGCATCCGTAACGACTGGTTCTACAAAAATATCACCCCCTCACCTGAACGCCATAGAAAAAATAAAATAAAAACTGTGCTAAAACAATAATTTTTTTGTTACCTTATATAACAAAAAGTGCAACACCAAGCGATCAAAAAGGTATATGCCCCCCAAAATAGTACCAATCAAACTATCACCTCATCCCACAAAAAATGAGCCCTTACATAAAACAATAAAAAAATTTAAAAAAAATATGGCTCTCAGAATATGGAGACACTACAACATAATTTTTTGTTTCAAAACTGTAGTTAATGTGTAAAACTTAAATAAATAAAAAAAAAGTATACATATTAGGTATCGCAGCGTCCATAAGAACCTGCTTACCTCACATGAACTATCGTATCTTTTGTTTTTTAAGACAAATTTTTTCCCTCGAAAGTGGGGGAATAGGTCACTGCATCTTATAAACTGAACATGACGCAAACACTAACAGCTCCTGAGCCTACTATTAAACAGTTGGGTGGGTGGACGGCTTCACTGAAGGCTTCTGCCGCCAGCCCGCTCTTCCGTAAGTCCTCACTATGGGTGTGCTGACAGCTTCACTTAATGTGCTCTGTATGCTGCCAGCCCGCACGTGCATTGATCTTCCCTATGGTGGTAAAGCGTTGGGCGGCCTGGCGGCTTCACTTACTGTGGTCCACTGCCGCTAGCCCGCACATGCATCTTACCTAGGGGCTCCTGAGGCCACCGTTGGGTGGGCTGGCAGATTCACTCTGCGCTCTGCTGCCGCCAGCCCCTGTTTCATCCAGCTGTCTCCCACCGTACCAGCTCTGCTCCTGCTATGTGCAGCGGTTTTGTGGATATAGTCCTTGGGTGAGTCTAGCTCAGGGGCTATATATGTGTATCATAAATGACTAACCCCCCTCATCCATAGGTATCCACTCATATACTGCAGTATACAGGGAGTGCAGAATTATTAGGCAAGTTGTATTTTTGAGGATTAATTTTATTATTGAACAACAACCATGTTCTCAATGAACCCAAAAAACTCATTAATATCAAAGCTGAATATTTTTGGAAGTAGTTTTTAGTTTGTTTTTAGTTTTAGCTATTTTAGGGGGATATCTGTGTGTGCAGGTGACTATTACTGTGCATAATTATTAGGCAACTTAACAAAAAACAAATATATATCCATTTAAATTATTTATTTTTACCAGTGAAACCAATATAACATCTCAACATTCACAAATATACATTTCTGACATTCAAAAACAAAACAAAAACAAATCAGTGACCAATATAGCCACCTTTCTTTACAAGGACACTCAAAAGCCTGCCATCCATGGATTCTGTCAGTGTTTTGATCTGTTCACCATCAACATTGCGTGCAGCAGCAACCACAGCCTCCCAGACACTGTTCAGAGAGGTGTACTGTTTTCCCTCCTTGTAAATCTCACATTTGATGATGGACCACAGGTTCTCAATGGGGTTCAGATCAGGTGAACAAGGAGGCCATGTCATTAGATTTTCTTCTTTTATACCCTTTCTTGCCAGCCACGCTGTGGAGTACTTGGACGCGTGTGATGGAGCATTGTCCTGCATGAAAATCATGTTTTTCTTGAAGGATGCAGACTTCTTCCTGTACCACTGCTTGAAGGTGTCTTCCAGAAACTGGCAGTAGGACTGGGAGTTGAGCTTGACTCCATCCTCAACCCGAAAAGGCCCCACAAGCTCATCTTTGATGATACCAGCCCAAACCAGTACTCCACCTCCACCTTGCTGGCGCCTGAGTCGGACTGGAGCTCTCTGCCCTTTACCAATCCAGCCACGGGCCCATCCATCTGGCCCATCAAGACTCACTCTCATTTCATCAGTCCATAAAAGTCTTGAGATATTTCTTGGCCCAGTCTTGACGTTTCAGCTTGTGTGTCTTGTTCAGTGGTGGTCATCTTTCAGCCTTTCTTACCTTGGCCATGTCTCTGAGTATTGCACACCTTGTGCTTTTGGGCACTCCAGTGATGGACACAGATGCATCAATGGACACAGATGCATCAATGTAAATGTGCCCCAAGCATTTACATTGATGTAATCTGGGTGAAGGCGCCAGGATGACCGGACAAGGTCCGGTCATTCTGGTGACCTCAAAAGGATTCAAATTCAATAGAATTTGAATCCTTTTGTTCTAATTATCTGCAGTCCTGCTGGAGATAATTAAGCATAATAGAGAGAGAGGAGATACCTCCGCTCACTCTATTATGTGCATTCTGGCATCGCAATTACCAATGCTGGGAGCTACAGGCGGGAGATCAAAGGATCTCCTGCCTGTCAGCAAGTGCACGCAGCCCTGCGGCGCGCGTGCAGGGACGCGCGGGCAGGCGCGGTGACGTCATCTCACCGCGCCGGCCCACGTGTCCTGCACTGTGTAGTGCGTGCGCGCGCCCCCTGGTGGCGCGGGAGTGCGGGCCGCCGGGGGATAAATATCCGGCGGCCCCGGCACTTGGGCGGTTAGGTTCTGGGCCCCCACCATTGAAGAGGAGTGCGTCCTGCGCTCCGGACGAAGCGGTGCGGGACCCCCCCCCCTGCCGCCCCCCACGTGGAGGAGAGCGCGCCCTGCGCTCAGAGCAGAGCGCCCGACCGGACCCCCCCCCCTTCATCTAGGAGAGCGCGATCGGCGCTCGAGGCCGCAGTGAGGATCGGGACCCCTCCCTGGACATAAGTATCACCCCCTTATTCCCTGACCCCCTGATCCCTAACCCTTCCATACCCCACTGTGCAACCCTACCTATTACCCCTACATTGATCCCTATCTCTACCCTATTATGGACCATGGTCCCTGTGAGTCCTGGTCCCTGATACCCTTGACCCTATACACCCCTTGTTCCCTGTAAACCTAACCCTAAATCCCCTGATCCCCTATTGACCCCTGGAACTCCACACCCCTGGTTAACCCTGATTAACCCCTGAATCCCTGTGTGCCTGCTCTCCCCTGGTACACCCCCCCATAGACCCCTGTACCCTGGTGGCCCTGGTTCCCTGCCTTGGTTACCCTGGTCCTGTAGAGCATGCTTCTGCTCTGCAAACAAATCCTTATAACCCTTCGTCATACCCCGTAGGGACAGTATATAGTCAGGTGGGGTGGATTGTTAATATACTTGTATGTGTGAATTGTCTAGTTAGTTGATGGGTGGAATTGGGAACATGTAGTGTAGTTTAGGATTGTATATTTAGTGCTGTATTGTAGTGTACTGCGTGCGTAGTGTATTGTAGTGTACTGCGTGCGTAGTGTATTGTTAGTGTATTGCTTGGTGTAATAAATACTGTTATATTTGTACCCTTTTATGTAGCGTGTACTTGTTAGCGGTAGCGAGTTAGTAAGGCGCATGCAGTTAGCATAAGTGATCAGTGTAGAGCATAGCGAAAGTATTGTGTTATTATATAAAGGCATAAATGGGCGGAGTTATCACTAGATGGCTCCTCCCATTTATGAATATTAATTATCGATATTTGCATAAACATTGGTGATTAATATTCCCCCTTTACATTTGCGAGCCAGGCCCACTGCGTGGATTTTGCGCTTATTTTTGGTCTTAAGGCTGAGGGTCGCTAGTACTGTGAATTAGCGGGCAGGAGAGACGCGGTCAGCAGAGTGTCTGAGCGTCTAGTACCCGATAATTCGTACAGGAGAAGCGATACCCCCCTTAGAGTACCAGAAATAAAACAAAATCTTTTGCAGAGAATCTATAATTGTTCTGTGAATTAATATTTTTGTATTTGCTTTACACGGTCACCGTCGCTGGGGTAAGAGAAGAAGAGACGGAAAAGTACAGCACCAACAAGAAGATGGAGGCTCAGAAAAATGTCACTGCATCGCTCAAGTGATTGCAAGGGAGAAGACACGGCGCTAAGGAGAAGATGGACACTCATCAAACGGTGAGTATAGACTTCCCCACACTGCAACACTTGAGCAGACACAGCACATTTAACCCCATCCTCCCCACTACATACAAGTCAGCAGAAATGCTGTGGTCCGATTTGTTAACACAGGCTTGTAGTTACGACAAGCTTTGTGTTAACAAACGGACGGTTTTGAACAAGACCACCAAACGGCTTCGGATGCTAGCCAAACTCGTTCATACGTTTGAGGCTAGCATCTGTAAGCCAAAGGAAGTGGCGCTGGTGTCTCAGTCAACGGAGACAATTCCTCCGGCCATTCACTGCCAGTGCTGTGCCAGTAATTCGGACCAGGTTTCGACATTGCAGGCACAGCTGGCAGAGAATGTGCAGTCTACTGTTGACCGAGATGCGCAGGTGGCTAGGATAGAGTCACAGTTGGTAGAGCTGCAGAGGCAGAAGGAGGAAATTGAGGCTAAGTTGACTCAGTCTTATACTGAGGT
This sequence comes from Bufo bufo, assembly GCF_905171765.1. Lineage (NCBI taxonomy): Eukaryota > Metazoa > Chordata > Amphibia > Anura > Bufonidae > Bufo > Bufo bufo. The sequence goes on along the minus strand of NC_053391.1, from coordinate 526,238,336 downwards.
CAAGGCCTTCAAGGAGCGGACTGCCTCTACTGACGTGACGGTAGCCAAATTGAAGGCTCAGGTTGCTGTAAGGTCCCAGCTAATGTCTGGCATGCAACAGGTTATCACCAAGTTGGTGCCGGCCCTTTCTTTTTCCGTAAAGCCAGGGTCGGAATCTCCCAAAATGTTGCCCTGTGCAGGGCCACAAGGGGGGAGAGTAGTCTGTGACCGGTCTGATCATCAGACCAAGCCGGTCCAGACTAACAGAGATTTTTCCCTGACTTTGGGAAAAAGAACTGTGGTGAAGAGTGCGTCCCTGAGGATGGAACAATTCAGGAGAAGGGAGCACGGCTGCAGTGTAGATGGACCTGGGCCAGGCAGAGCAAACTACAGATGTTTTGCATGTGGTGGCCTAGGTCACATAGCGAGACACTGCAAAACACACAGGACAGGAAACCAAGTCACGTGTTTCAGGTGTGGGAACAAAGGACACATTGCAAGGAATTGCCCTTGTGCAAGTAATTGTAATGTGTCCAACAGTATCAGCCAGGTAACAAATTGTGCAGTGGGGTCTAGTCAGCCTGGCCATAACGGGGTTACCTCTCGGCAGCATCACCAGCTGCTGAGGGGTCAGAGTGGCCAAGCTAGGCTAGGCAACATTTGACACCCCTGTACTATTTGTTACACCGTTTGTTCCCTGTGTATGTCCATGTTGTGTGTTTTTGTTATCTGTTTGTAAGTTTTTCTTGATGTTGATGGTGGTAGTCCTTGTCTACGGATGTGTTCTACCATGCTGATTTATGTAGTGTTGTAAGTCCTGTCTGCTGTCTTTGTTTTATTCTGTGTCCCCTTGGAGTGGAACAGTGTTATACTGTGGATCGAGAACGTATAGGTTCGCGAGCAGATAATATCACACGGGAAATCCTACACAAAGGATGATGTGATATTATTCTGGGCAGCCAGGGTCTCGGATCGATACAGATGGCGCTGTTGTGCTCCAGGTTTTCGGTAGGGCTGTGTTGCACTGGGGACTGGGGCGGACAGACAACATTGGTGTAATGTTGTGCTGCGCACTTAATTCTAGTCCGGTCAGGTAGCACAGCTCTGATAGGGATTGGACGCGGAGTGTTTGGAAGCAGAGTGTGGACTGTGTTCTTGTGTTGTGGGGTCCTGGGGAGCCAGGGCATGACTATGCCATTGGTTCTGCAGGCCTCCACAGGACGGGATCACAGGGGGAAATCGGCCTGGGTACACATGGGTGGACAGGGATGCGGTGCCATCAATAACAAGATGGTGCTTTGTCCACAGAACTCCAGTTATCCTAACCTAGTAGGGTGGCCATCCTTATCTGTTGGTGCAGAGGGATGTGCAGCAGAGGAAGCTATCCTCTGAAGGTAGGGTGTTCAGACACCAGTGTTGGGATAACGAGGGGTCCTGTGAGATAAAGGGCAGCTCAATACCTTTCTCTACCCATGGGTCAAAGGTATTGGTGCTGGAAATTTTCACATTAATTGCACTGTTAGGGGAGAAATTCCCCTGGGAGCGCCTGGTGTTTTCTTCTGCCATAGGTGTGATTTTATATGGAGCGGAAGAAAAACTCAGGAGATGCCACAGAAGAGGCCAGCTATTCCCCCTGACACTTTTGTGAGGCTCCAGAGGATCCCACTGGATTTTGGCAACGAAGCGACCTCTACCTAGAGGTGTTATAGAAATGAAGACTGTGCCACAATCCAGCGGGAGCATTATTTAAAGCTCTGGAGGAAGACTTGGGAGACGTTCGGGTGGAAGAACTTATTCACTTGTTTCACCCAGTGAAACTTCTTCTAGTTCTGGTCATCGTCATCGGAGGGTCAAGGGACTTATTGACCAAATACACCAGAACCAGACAGAACTTTACCGAACTAACCAAAGGAGGAGGCTCAGGACATAACGCTAATATTGTTCCTGTAGCCAAATATTGTATGGATACACTTTGTTTCCTATGAGGGTTCGGGACGTATAACTTGTACTACCCCGAAACCCCATAGCACATTGTATTTATTGATTGATTGTGTTTGTTGTTCGATGGTGTACCCATAGACACTCTAGGTACAAATGTGTGACAGCCTATATTCGGCTGTACACATTTGCATCCTATAGTCGTTTCCCATTGACACAGGGGTCTGCGACCTACCTGTGTCTTTGGAGGTGTAGAGATATGCCAGGTTGCATGAGTCTCTATGGGTACACATACATATAATGATTTTGGTGGTGTTGGGAGGGATGTGACATGTGTTTTGTGTGAATGGGGATAAGGTTAGGTCACGATAGGGACAGGCATCATTCATTTGCCACCTTGAACCCTGGAACGGTGAGGTTCTTAAGGGAAGGGCTGGAGGTGTAGTGTGGCGGAGGTGTTCTCCGCAATTGAATTTGGGTACTATGACATCACCGCTTAAGAGTCTGACCTGCCTTGTAAAGACCTATTAATCTGTCCACGGGAGAACCGCACCCATCAAGATGGAAACAGACGTTGGATAGAAGAAAGTTGGGACAAAGACTGTAAGGGTGAACCCGCTCCAGAATTGGGGGGGGCGAAGATACCTGAAGATCGGCAGAATTACCGAGAGACTGTGGGGGTGTGGCCACTCCAAAGTGGGGGTGGCCAACACCAAGAGACTGTTATAGAAAGGTAAAGACTGTAAGGGTGAACCCGCTCCAGAATTGGGGGGGGGGACGAAGATACCTGAAGATCGGCAGAATAACCGAGAGACTGTGGGTGTGTGGTCAAGAAGAAGACGGTGTATCCTGTGGACGGAGGAGGAGGTTACGGTGAAGGGCAGGTCGGAGGCTGGATGAGGGATGTCTAAGTACCTAAAGATCAGTGTGCACTACAGTTCTTCCTGAACTTCCACCAAAGATGGGGTTGAAGGGCGGCAAATATATCTCAACCCGTTCCCCCATTATATTGTCGTATTATATTCCGACAACAGGGGGATTGTTGAGGAACGGTTGAGACATATGCATATATATCCATGCATGCCTGCAAACACGTGCGGGCATGTATGGTATATATGTGCATACATTAGACATAGCAGCATGGGACGATGTGCGCAGATGTGCCCAGCATCTGCGCACGTCTGCCCATGGTGATCCCCAGGGGCTCATGCTGGCCCCTGTGGGAAATATGTGTCCCCTGATAATGTAGGGGCTTGTGCCCCCCTGATAATGTAGGGGCTTGTGCCCCCCTGATGTAGGGGCTTGTGCCCCCCTGATAATGTAGGGGCTTGTGCCCCTGATAATGTAGGGGCTTGTGATGTGCCCCTGATAATATGTGGCCCCTTATATAATCCCCCTTAGAAGTATGATTAATGTATACATGTGTATGGATGTGCCCCAAGCATCGATACACATGTATATTCATATTATGCCCCCTTGTCATATCCCCATACCATATAAATCCCCCCCCCCCTTACATGGACACAGATGCATCAATGTAAATGTGCCCCAAGCATTTACATTGATGTAATCTGGGTGAAGGCGCCAGGATGACCGGACAAGGTCCGGTCATTCTGGTGACCTCAAAAGGATTCAAATTCAATAGAATTTGAATCCTTTTGTTCTAATTATCTGCAGTCCTGCTGGAGATAATTAAGCATAATAGAGAGAGAGGAGATACCTCCGCTCACTCTATTATGTGCATTCTGGCATCGCAATTACCATTGCGATGTCCGGAATGCTGGGAGCTACAGGCGGGAGATCAAAGGATCTCCCGCCTGTCAGCAAGTGCACGCGGCCCTGCGGCGCGCGTGCAGGGACGTGCGGGCAGGCGCGGTGACGTCATCTCACCGCGCCGGCCCACGTGTCCTGCACTGTGTAGTGCGTGCGCGCACCCCCTGGTGGCGCGGGAGTGCAGGCCGCCGGGGGATAAATATCCGGCGGCCCCGGCACTTGGGCGGTTAGGTTATGGGCCCCCACCATTGAAGAGGAGTGCGTCCTGCGCTCCGGACGAAGCGGTGCGGGACCCCCCCCTGCCGCCCCCCACGTGGAGGAGAGCGCGCCCTGCGCTCAGAGCAGAGCGCCCGACCGGACCCCCCCCTTCATCTAGGAGAGCGCGATCGGCGCTCGAGGCCGCAGTGAGGATCGGGACCCCTCCCTGGACATAAGTATCACCCCCTTATTCCCTGACACCCTGATCCCTAACCCTTCCATACCCCACTGTGCAACCCTACCTATTACCCCTACATTGATCCCTATCTCTACCCTATTATGGACCATGGTCCCTGTGAGTCCTGGTCCCTGATACCCTTGACCCTATACACCCCTTGTTCCCTGTAAACCTAACCCTAAATCCCCTGATCCCCTATTGACCCCTGGAACTCCACACCCCTGGTTAACCCTGATTAACCCCTGGTTCCCTGTGTGCCTGCTCTCCCCTGGTACACCCCCCCATAGACCCCTGTACCCTGGTGGCCCTGGTTCCCTGCCTTGGTTACCCTGGTCCTGTAGAGCATGCTTCTGCTCTGCAAACAAATCCTTATAACCCTTCGTCATACCCCGTAGGGACAGTATATAGTCAGGTGGGGTGGATTGTTAATATACTTGTATGTGTAAATTGTCTAGTTAGTTGATGGGTGGAATTGGGAACGTGTAGTGTAGTTTAGGATTGTATATTTAGTGCTGTATTGTAGTGTACTGCGTGCGTAGTGTATTGTAGTGTACTGCGTGTGTAGTGTATTGTTAGTGTATTGCTTGGTGTAATAAATACTGTTATATTTGTACCCTTTTGTGTAGCGTGTACTTGTTAGCGGTAGCGAGTTAGTAAGGCGCATGCAGTTAGCATAAGTGATCAGTGTAGAGCATAGCGAAAGTATTGTGTTATTATATAAAGGCATAAATGGGCGGAGTTATCACTAGATGGCTCCTCCCATTTATGAATATTAATTATCGATATTTGCATAAATATTGGTGATTAATATTCCCCCTTTACACTAACCCCTCAGATGAACAACGTAAAAACAAAACGTGTAAAAAAAGCAATTTTTTGTCACCTTACATCACAAAAAGTGTAATACCAAACGATCAAAAAGTCATACGCACCCAAAAATAGAACCAATCAAACCGTCATCTCGAACCGTAAAAACTGAGCCCCTGCATAAGACAGTCGCCCAAAAAATAAAAAAAAATATGGCTTTCAGAATATGGAGACACTAAAAAATATTTTTTTTCAAAAATGCTTTATTACGAACAACTATATTTGGTATTGTCATGTCCTTAACAACCTGCTCTATAAAAATACCAAAAATAAAAACGGTGCCAAAACAGGTATTTTTTGTTACCTTGCCCCACAAAAAGTCTAATATAAAGCAACCAAAAATCGTATGTACCCTAAAATAGTAACAACAAAACTGCCACCTTATTCCATAGTTTCCAAAATGGGGTCTTTTTTTGGAGTTTCTACTCTAGGGGTGCATCGGGGGTCTTTAAATGTGACATGGCAACTTAAAATTATCCCAGTGAAAACTGCTTTCCAAAAAACATATGGCGTTCCTTTCCTTCTGCGCCCTGCCTTGTGCCCGTACAGCAGTTTACGACCACGTATGGGGTGTTTCTGTAAACTAAAGAATCAGGGTAATAAATATTGAGTTTTGTTTGGCTGTTAACCCTTGCTTTGTTAGAGGGAAAAAAATGATTAAAATGGAAAATCTGCCAAAAAAGTGAAATTCTGAAATGTAATCTTTAATCTTTTCCTTTAATTTTTGTGGAACACCTAAAGGGTTAACAAAGTTTGTAAAAATCAGTTTTGAATACCTTGAGGGGTGTACTTTCTAAAATTGGGTTTCCATTATGAAGCCCCACAAAGTCACTTCAGACCTGAACTGGTCCTTAAAAATTGGGTTTTGGAAATTTTCTTAAAAATTTTAAGATTTGCTTCTAAACGTCTAAGCCTTCTAACATCCCAAAAAAAAAATTGTCATTTATAAAATGATCCAAACATAAAGTAGACATATGGGAAATATAAAGTAATAACTATTTTAGTATGTATCACTATCTGTTTTAAAAGCAGAGAAATTGAAATTTTGAAAATTAAGAATTTTTTTAAATTTTTGGTAAATTTGTTATTTTTTTATAAATAAAAATGAAATATTTTGACTTAAATTTATCACTGTGATGCAGTACAATATGTGACGAGAAAACTTTCTCAGAATGACTTGGATAAGTAAAAGTGTTTAAAAGTTATCACCACATAAATTTACACATGTCTGATTTGCAATAAATGCCCTGGTAACTAAGGTGACAAATGGCAGGGTCCTGAAGGGGTTAGGCTTATTAGGTACTGGCAGTTATGGGGGTCTTCATACAGCTGGCTTCTTTACCACAACTACATGTTGAGTTCCTAAGCAGCAATTATCATGAGCTGCCTGAAAACCTGTGGAGAAAACTTGCTGAAATGCATGCACCTCTAAGGGGTAAAGACCACTCTGGATCCTCATATCACGGGGCTAGGTAATTATAGCTTCCCTCTTGTCTAGATAGTTTAAAACAATGCATAATTGCACATAAGATGAAATGTAAAAGCCTAGTGGCTGTATAGCTTACAGAATATTGCCTAGAGTAAATACAGTTTAGCAAATCATATTGGTTTGTGCATATATTAGCCTTTGGATATAGACCAGAATGTTTGAAATGCACAAATGATTTATTTTTTTATTTTTGAAAAATTTTGCTGTGTCTATTTGATGCTTGGAAAAATCCTAGCATAAGTCACACATATCTAATATTCCCCATTCACCTGATGGATATATGTTTTTAACATGGAGGTCTACATGTAACAGATGTCACTGTATGCCTATCCAATGACATTCACTAGAGGTATCCATCAGTAAATCCTTCTGACTTCCACCCCTAAATGTAAATGGGTGAAAGTCACTGCCAGACAAATCAGGCAGGCAGCTCATCTTCCTGAGAAAAAAAATTAAATACTTTGCAAGTTGAAATTCAAACCTTCTCTCCTTCTACATCTTCTGTTGGGGAAAAGTTAGAAGTTCAACACATACATTAAATGGTTGTCTAATCCAGGTGAAATCAGTGGTTCTGGCTAACATGCATCTAATATGTCTACAGTAAAGTCATTGGGAGACATTATCATGCACTGCATGAGCAAAAATTGTGCGACTTTTTGCAGTGTTAAACCACTTACTCCAATCTTGAAAAGACCATAAAAAGTGGGCATGCTTTTCTATGTTAATTTGTTTCACTCCAGATTGCACAAAATGTCACACTCCAGTAGAAGGGTAGCGTTGCAAAGTTGGAGAAGCTTTTCTAGACTAAAGTGTTCAGTTTAAAGATAAAAAAAGTTAACAAACAATGTGCAAAAAGTGTGAAGAATTTGGAGCAAAGAGTTCCAACACAGGCTCAAAGAAAACTGGTACCATTACTCATGAACCATGAATTTAATTGATGCAATAATAGCAACCTATGAACAACCTGTGATATGAACATCAGTGCATGGCAACTTTTTGGAAAAGCTTTCAAAATACAAATCACTTAGCATGAAATATTAGGCTACTGTATATTCATTTTGTCCAGTTGTGCACCTTGCCTTTACCATTATATAGCAGTCAAACTCATTATAGTACTGACTAAGTAAAGTACAATTAAGTGCAATTTCAATGGCTTACAATATCTGGCAATTAAATTACCAACCAAGGTAGGATTCTATGGACATACAGCAGAAAGGTACTCCTCAGCCTCAAACACATCGGAGGCTGAGGAAGACCTTTCTGCTGTATGTCCATAGAATCCTACCTTGGTTGGTAATTTAATTGCCATATATTGTAAGCCATTGAAAACTTCCTCTGGGGTACTGACCATTTGAAAAGCTATGCTATTTATAGTAGATGGGATATAATTATAAAGTACAGGTGTTATTTACTATTTGTAGCACAAGATATGAGTCCATACCAACAAGCAGTAGGGCCAGAGCAGAGGAGTGTGTGATGATGCTACTCCCTCCTGACCCAACTCACGGAACATTGGGTGCAATGACAACAAGCAACATGAGTGCATGCAACACCCACCGCCATATTATCAAAGGGAAGTTAGTAGAAAGTTGCCTATATAACTACAGTATTACTGATACGAATATAAAAAAAAAAAAAGAAGAAAGACAGCCTACTTAACACATATTATATTATACCATATTTATATAAAATATAAGTATAAGCATATAATACATGTCAAACCATAGCTAATAAAGTGAATAGTGAAATAAGAAATAATTTATACAGCACAAAGTGATAAAGTAAAAAATTGCCTCCCAAAGCAACAAATGCAAAGTTGTAATGCCATGTCCATGTAATCCTACTGAGGTTTGTATTTTGAATGCCATGTACTGTATCATATGCCATTGTGCCTGCACTTATTTGTACTTTATCTAGTTGGTCAGTCCTATAATCATAGTCTGACTGCTAACACAATCAAATATATGATATTTGTAGTATTGGTCTTTGTTATGGACAATAATTGTGGAACCACTGTGCCAAGTAACCAGTTTGACATTGGGCCTAACCTTAAAGTTGCTATTCTGATGCCTCCCCGGAATTCTTTAACCCTTTAACCTCTTTAACCTCAAACAGGCAACAGTGACTGCCCAGTTTCGTCAACTAATAAGGAAACAGAATGGGAAAAGGGAGAGAGATTGATCAATTCAACACAATTGTCTCATAATCAAATCAATACAATTGTCCCTTGTCCCTACGCGTTTCATTGGTCAACGCCAAATCCTCAGGGGATCAGTCTACAAGGTACTCTTATAATACTGAAGGAACATATTTGCAACAATCTTTGAATTGTTTACAAAGCAAAAAATTACAGGAAATATCACTGATATTTATGATGCGCAAACGTTATATAGGAGACGTAGTGCAGCTATTGTCGCTGCTGTCACCAGCGGCTAATAAAAAATTACAGGGAATGTCACAGCTATTTGGGATGCACAAATGTTATACAGGAGATATAGAGCAGGTAATGTCGCTCTCACCAGCGTCGAAAAAATTTAACTGAATGTCACTGATATTTATGATGTGCAAACGTTATACAGGAGATGTAGCACAGGTAATGTCTCCGCTGTCACCAGCGGCTATTAAAAAAATTACAAGGAATATCACTGATATTTTTGATGTGCATATGTTACACAAAAGATGTAGCGCAGGTTATGTCGCTGCTGTCACCAGCAACGAATAAAATATTACAGGGAATATCACTGATATTTATGATGCGCAAACGTTATATAGGAGACGTAGCGCAGCTTATGTTGCTGCTGTCACCAGTGGCTAATAAAAAATTACAGGGAATATCACAGCTATTAGGGATGCGCAAACGTTATACAGGAGATGTAGCGCAGGTAATGTCGCTGCTGTCACCAGCGGCTAATAAACAATTACAGGGAATGTCACAGCTATTTGGGATGCACAAATGTTATACAGGAGATGTAGCACAGGAAATGTCGCTCTCACCAGCGGCAAAAAAATTTAACTGAATGTCACTGATATTTATGATGCGTAAATGTTATACAGGAGATGTAGCGCAGGTAATGTCGCTCTCACCAGGGGCGAAAAAATGTAACTGAATATCATTGATGTTTATGATGCGCAAACATTATATAGGAGACATAGTGCAGCTAATGTCGCTGCTGTCACCAGCGGCTAATAAAAAATTACAGGGAATGTCACAGCTATTTGGGATGCGCAAACTTAATACAGGAGATGTAGCGCAGGTAGTATCGCTCTCACCAGCGGTGAAAAAATTAAACTGAATGTCATTGATATTTATGATGCGCAAACGTTATACAGGAGATGTAGCGCAGATAATGTCGCTGCTGTAACCAGCATCAAAAATTTTTAACTGAATGTCACTGATATTTATGATGTGCAAATGTTATACAGGAGATGTAGCGCCGTTAATGTCACCGCTGTCACGAGCAACGAATAAAAAATTACAGGGAATAGCACTCATATTTAGGATGCGCAAACGTTATACAGGAGATGTAGCGCAAGTAATGTCGCTCTCACCAGCGGCGAAAAAATTAAACTGAATGTCACTGATATTTATGATGCGCAAACGTTCTACAGGAGATGTAGCGCAGGTAATGTCACCAGCGGCTAATAAACAATTACAGTGAATGTCACAGCTATTTTGGATGCGCAAACTTTATACAGGAGATGTAGCACAGGTAATGTCGCTGTCAACAGCGGCGAAAAAATAAAACTGAATGTCACTGATATTTATGATGCACAAATGTTATACAGGAGATGTAGCGCAGGTTATGTCGCTGTCACCAGCAGCTAATAAAAAATTACAGGGAATATCACTGACATTTATGATGCGCAAACGTTATATAGGAGACGTAGCGCAGGTAATGTCGCTGCTGTCACAAGTGGCTAATAAACAATTACAGAGAATGCCACAGCTATTTGGGATGCACAAAAGTTATACAGGAGATGTAGCGCAGGTAATGTCGCTGTCACAAGCGTCGAAAAAATTTAACTGAATGTCACAGATATTTATGATGTGCAAATATTATTCAGGAGATGTAGCGCAGGTTATGACGCTGCTGTCACCAGCGGCTAATAAAAAATTACACGGAATTTCACTGATATTTTTGATACACAAACATTATACAGGAGATGTAGCAAAGGTAATGTCGCTCTCATCAGCGGCCAATAAACAATTACAGGGAATGTCACATCTATTTAGGATGTGCAAACGTTATACAGGTGATGTAGGGAAGGTAATGTCGCTGTCACCAGCGTCAAACAAATTAAACTGAATGTCACAGATATTTATGATGTGCAAAAGTTATACAGGAGATGTAAAGCAGGTTATGAAGCTGCTGTCACCAGCGGCTAATAAAAAATTACAGGGAATGTCACAGGTATTTGGGATGTTCAAACGTTATACAGGAGATGTAGCGCAGGTAATGTCCCTGTCCGCAGCGGACACCGTCTACAGAAAAAGTACACTGGATGTCACATATCTTTTTAGTATGTGCACATGTTAAACAGGAGATGTAGCACAGATAATGTCGCTGTTCGCAGCGTCTACGGAAAAAGTACACTAGATGTTACAGATATTTTTTGTATGCGCAAACGTTAAACAGGAGATGTAGCGCAGATAATGTCGCTGTCCCCAGCGTCTACGGAAAAAGTACACTGGATGTCACAGATATTTTTAGGATGCGCAAACGTTATACAGGAGATGTAGCGCAGGTAATGTCACTGTCCGCAGCGTCTACGGAAAAAGTACACTGGATGTCACAGATAATTTTAGGATGCGCAAATGTTATACAGGGAATGTAGAGCAGATAATGTCGCTATCTGCAGCGACCAAACAATTGCAATCTATTTAGCGCAGATTGCTCTAAAAATACATATTGCTGCCAGATACAACAATAGTCCTTAACCACCTCAGCACCCTTAGCTTAAACCCCCTTAATGACCAGACCACTTTTTACGCTTCTGCACTACATTACTTTCACCGTTTATTGCTCGGTCATACAAATTACCACCCAAATGAATTTTACCTCCTTTTCTTCTCACAAATACAGCTTTCTTTTGGTGGTATTTGATTGCTGCTAAGATTTTTCGTTTTTTCGATATTAATCAAAATAGGCCGCAATTTTCTCAAAAAAAGTGTATTTTTAACTTTCTCTGGTTAAATTGTTCAAATATAATTACATTTCTATACAAGTTTGTGTCAGAATTTATTGTTCTACATGTCTTTGATAAAAAAAATCCAATAAGTGTATATTTATTGGTTTGCGCAAAAGTTATAGCATTTACAAACTATGGTACAAAAATGTGAATTTCCGCATTTTGAAGCACCTCTGACTTTCTGAGCACCTGTCATGTTTCTTGAGGTGCTAGAATGCCAGGATAGTATAAATACCCCCCAAATGATCCCATTTAGAATGATTTAAATTTTTTTCACAAGTTAGCGAAAATGACACTTTCTGAGAAAAAATTTTAATAAATAAAGTTTCCATTTCTGCTAACTTCTGGCAAAAAAAATTTAAAATCTCCCACGGACTCACTATGCTCCTCAGTGAATACCTTGGGGTGTCTACTTTCCGAAATGGGGTCATTTGTGGGGTGTGTTTACTGTTCTGGCATTTTGGGCGGGGCTAAATTGTGAGCAACCCTGTTAAGCCTAAAGGTACTCATTGGACTTTCGGCCCCTTTACGCACCTAGGCTGCAAAAAAGTGTCACACATGTGGTATCGCCGTACACAGGAGAAGTAGGGAAATGTGTTTTGGGGTGTATTTTTACATATACCCATGCTGGGTGAGAGAAATATCTCTGTAAATTGACAACTTTGTATAAAAAAAATTAAAAAGTTGTCATTTACAGAGATATTTCTCTCACCCAGCATTGGTATATGTAAAAATACACCCCAAAACACATTGCCCTACTTCTCCTGAGTACGGCGATACCACATGTGTGACACTTTTTTGCAGCCTAGGTGCACAAAGGATCCCAAATTCCAATGAGTACTTTTAGGATTTCACAGGGCATTTTTTACGCATTTGGATTCCAAACTACTTCTCACGCTTTAGGGGCCCCTAAAATACCAGGGCAGTATAAATACCCCACAAGTGACCCCATTTTGGAAAGAAGACACCCCAAGGTATTCCGTGATGGGCATGGCGAGTTCCTAGAATATTTTTTTTTTGGCACATGTTAGCGGAAAATGATTTTTATTTTTATTTTTTCTCTTACAAAGTCTCATATTCCACTAACTTGTGACAAAAAATAAAATTTTACATGTGGATGAAAAAATCTCTGCCAAAAAATGTGCAAAAAAAAAAAGCTGTGATCGCTAATAAAGATCCAAAAAGCTCAAAAGTGATCTTTATAGCGCCGCAGCGATTTTACGGTGTTTTTGCAGTGATCAGAAAAAAAACATTTCTGTCACTGCGGTGGGGTGGACTGAACGCAAGTGTGCGCACAAGATCAGGCCTGATGGGGCGAACACTGCGTTTTTTGTAGAGCCTAAGGTGACCCTAATGTACTAATATAGATCTGATTGCGATCAGTCTTGATCACTTACAGATACTATATAGTACTAGTGCTGATTAGCGACAGCGATGACGCTAATCAGCGACTAATCAGTGACTGCGGTGCGGTGGGCG